>NC_136429.1:440175189-441375189 GCF_052849685.1 Lactuca virosa | reverse complement strand
ATAGTATGTTGCTTTCATTTTTAAGATATAAATAACATGCTTCTTTCATTAGAATATTTCTTTCATTTTTTTTTTTTAAAATAACATTCCACTTTCATTTACATAGAAACTTTCATTTTTAGGACAAAGACATATTGGCTGCTTCTTCTATTCTTGAGGAACTATAACGAAATCCAAAGTTGGATTGAATATATTATTTTCGTTATACCATAGGGACCATTTTTGTAATTCACTAAATTATTTACATGCAAAACCGTACTAAATAAATATACTACGTATCCCATGGATACTTATGCACCATAAAGCATCCTAGATTAGACACATTTAAACCAAAATTAAACTTTATAGCAAATTACATTTTCGGTCCCTTACTATAACTGATTTTTTCACTTTGGTACCAAATGGTTTTCTATTACAATTGTGGTCCTTATTTGAGGTGTTTGGTCCCCTTTCTGAGTAAAATGACTGTTTTTGAGACCAAAATTGCAACAATCAGCTGTACTCATCGACCAAAAAAAGTCGTTTGACTTGCAACAGGGACCATACGTGGTACCAAAATTACAATGTAAAACTTTTTGGGACCAAAATTGCAAAAACCGGCTATACTCAGTAGACCTGGCAAAACATGACACGACATGAAAACCCGAGACGAACCTGACACGAAATTAGCGGGTTAGGGTCAGAGATTTCGACACGTTTATGTAAACGGGTTGACACGACACGACACGATAATTAAATGGGTAGGGTTAGGGTCAAGACTTTCAACTCGAAGATGACTCGAATATGACCCGTTTAATTATATATTATTTATAATAAATTTCATACTTTTGTAAATATATTATATGTTATAGACTTGTAGTGGGCCAAACGCAAGAATTAGAAGTAATATTCAAATTTTCAAAGTTACTTAATTTTAGTCATCCTCACCACCTATCACTTTTGCTCCCCAACTTTAACTCTTTTCATTTTTTCTTTTAAACTTACTATAGATTTTGTCATTCCATCTCATAACTCTAGTGTTTCACCTTTTTCTTTTTTCCTTCACAACTCCCACTTTCCAACCTTTAAAAATTTTCAACCCGAATGACACAACATATTTACAAAGTCTAAACCTTAACCCGAAACCCGACACGAAACCGACACAAAAATAAACGGGTTGACACAGCACAACACGATAACTAATCGGGGCGTGTTAGGATCAAACCCATTCAACCTGTTTAATATCTTGACACGACACGAAACTGACACGACACGTTTGCCAGGTCTAATATGTCACAACTAGAAATTTCGAAGTCTAGAAACCAAGCCAAAAGAGTCCCGTACATGTAATGTTTATATCTATGCTATTATTATATCATGGTAATGTGATGTTTTTGAGGATTATGCTACCCTAAAACTCCTTTGAGCCATGCAAATTAAGGCAATATTGAACTTTCGTCAAAGATGATCACATAAACAATCATATTAAGGATCATACACATCTAGACCATAAACACTTCCCAGGGAAGCCCTTAACCGTGAACTACATTTTGTGGAGTGGTTTTGGCTGTGAACAACTTCCAAGGAATCTTTATGGCCGTAAACTACCTTAAGCCTTCAAGATTGGACCATGAACACCTTCCTAGGATCCCTTTAGGCCGTAAACCCTTTAGGGGGGCCCCTTTTGACCGTGAACCTTGGTTTAAGGAACATCTAGACCGTGAACTCCTTCCAAATTAAGTGTGTTCACGGTGGTTATGAGCTGTAATGCGTAGATTTCCAATACACACCCCAGTAATTCATGCATTATCCGACAGTAATCAAAGCAAACATCTAATCACTTCCTTATCCCATATTAGGGACCGTGAACCCCATTTCCTCATTCCATAATTCATATTTGCATTCTATAAACTCTCCCAAGGCTTCATCCAAGTTCCAGGAACCATTTTCTTCATCAATCCTCCTAAGTTCTTCTAAAATCCTCAAGAGGTTCATCCCACACTTCAAGTGTTCTAGGCTCTAACTCCTCATCTCATCTTTTCAACTAACTATCTTCTACCCAAGGTGAGCTTCATACCCCTCTTTTTGATGTTTTTCATGGTTTTGGGGGAGGATACAAGTCAAGGTTTTTGTTGAAATCATGATATAATTGCTTGTTATACATGTAGGCTAAGTGATATATGTGCTAAATCTATGAAAACTCCATATGAACTTGTCCTAGAATTCGAAATTTTGTGCAAGTTTCAAATGTTTAAACCATAATCTACAAATGGTGTATAGAACCAAGAACTAGCATGTTACAATATATGAGTCACAAATTTTTATGACCAAAAACCCTAAGGATTTCTTAAAAATTTGTTTAAAACAAATTGTTGGACAAAATATGTGGAAATGGTTAGAAAATAAAAATAATGACATTTTGGGGGACCATTTTCGGCCATATAAATATATAAGGACTATTTTGGATCATGGGATAAATTTGGGAAATTATTGAACATCTAAATTTCTCAAGGACCAAAAATGAAATTTTAGGATAAACAAGGGCCTTTTTGAATATTTTCTCAAATATAAGTCTC
Organism: Lactuca virosa; assembly: GCF_052849685.1. Classification (NCBI taxonomy): domain Eukaryota; kingdom Viridiplantae; phylum Streptophyta; class Magnoliopsida; order Asterales; family Asteraceae; genus Lactuca; species Lactuca virosa. Next base: position 441,372,634 of record NC_136429.1, on the reverse strand, counting down.
AAATAAACATTTTAGAAGAAATGGGCCATTTTCAACAATTCACCAAGTTTTGAATCACTTATGACACCTTTTGGCAAATATGGGACTTATTTGATACTTTATAAAAAGAAGGGCCATTTTTGCCAATACCGATAATATTGGGTCATTTTTGATAATTATGATTCCAAGTGGATTATCCTCAATGAACGAAAAACGATAGATCTAGTCAATGATTATAAATATGGTTATTTATTCAATAAATAATGGATTCTCACGACATGCTCAAAAACCTGTTAGTTTTCTAGTCAGACGCATCTCCAATGTACCTATATATATATATATATATATATATATATATATATATATATATATATATATATATATATATATATATATATATATATATATATATATATATATATACTATCTTATTATACAAACCTTACTATTTCTAAAAATAGATTTAAGACGTCCAAACCTTCAAGCTGAATGTACAAACATTTATCAACAAATTACAAAATACAATGCATTAAGTACAAATGTAAAATTAATATTGAAACATTCAAACATACATCCTTATCTTACCTAATATAGAGGATTTAAATTTTTAAAAAAAAATCATACTTTTTGACTAGAATGAGTCAACATAACTTTTGAAATCTATATATATCTTTATCTTTATACCTTAATAAGTATTTATCCTATAATGTTGAATTTTAAGAGGTATAACCCTCAAAGCATCGTATACAACACTTTATGCACTCCAAAAATCATCAATTTTATGCTAAACCTTAAATCTCGAGGATAGCTCTTGACATGGTGACATTCCTTATCCCTTATCCCGTCCAATAACTTCAACAAAAAGGCAACTTTTCCGCTCCCAATGTTTTTGAAAATCCTTCTTCCTCGGTAATACATGCTAAATTGAACAGACTTATCCTCACGCTCTGTCAATAACATCGCCCATTACAAATTACAATCTCATCTCTCTCTCTCTCTCTCTCTCTCACAGCTTGATGTGTCCATCTTTGATTCCATGTTGGTTTGCAGGTTCATATTAACAAAAAGTTTATGGAAGTGGTGGTGATTAAAATAACGACATCTCTACCCTCTCACGTAGTAACAGGTAGATCCCTAACACGACATTTATATTTAATCATTTTTATTATGGACTGAGTTGAATTCTTGTTTTTCTTTGTATAAGTTGTCATGATTTTAGAACCTGCACCGATTTCAAGCCCTAATTTTCATTCTCGATTTCGATTTGAAGGTAAGCAACAGTTAGCCAATTTATTTTGTCTAATGATCCTTCCATCTATAAAGAATTTCAGGTGTTTATCATCCCTCAATCTACGTATGCTTCCAGTCAACAACATATAGTGAAATCGCCCAATTTCACCTGAACCACCACTGAGGTTTCTATCTCTCTCTCTCTCTCTCTCTCTCTCGTGCTTCCGGTCAACAACATGTAGTGAAATTAGAGAGTCATATTCTCCGACAAACTACTCTGATTGGTGAGTTTTATCTCAATATTAACGTTAATATTGTAAAGAATTCGGTTTCCATTTCGTAATTCTACATTCTTGATATATGCGTTGTTGAAAAGTTATTGGATCTCGAAATATTTTGTGGAATTCGTGTAAGGAACAATTATGGACCTTCATTTGGAACAAAAGATTCATGGATTGCGTTATCTTGCTTATACGTAAGCTGTTCGTTGATTAGTTTTGTTCACGTATTGATTAAGACTGTTCTCTGTAAAAGTGATTGCATAAATCTGTTGGCCGGTGGGTGGGAATTGGATGATCTATTTGGGCGGGTTACTAGGGCAATGAATCCCTTGGGCTGACTGAGGGAACCAGATGGATTCAGCAAGAAGTTGGCTACATAAGTTTCAACCTAGAGATAGGTTGAGATCAAATACAAGAAGGAAGGATTCAATAAGTGATGGTGAAGATTTGAACAACCCAGCCATGGATGAAGAGGCATCAAATATAACAAAACAGAAAGTTGCTGCAGCTAAGCAGTATATTGAAAACCATTACAAGGAACAAATGCGGAATTTGTAGGAGAGGAGAGAAAGGTAGGTACATGATGTTAATAATGTTAATGAAACCCCATATGAATGAAGAATCTTCCTAAAAAGAAGTAACCCTTCCTCTTGATTTTTCATTGAACAGGCGAATCTTACTGGAGTCGAAATTGCCTGATGGAGATGTTTCTGAAGAAGACCAAAACAACTTGCTTAGACTTCTAGAAAAGAAAGAAACCGAATACATGCGTTTACAATGACACAAAATGGGAGTTGATGATTTTGAGCTACTCACAATGATTGCAAAGGGTGCATTTGGTGAGGTCAGAATCTGTAGGGAGAAGACAACAGCCACTATGTATGCCATGAAAAAGCTTAAGAAATCAGAAATGCTACGAAGAGGTCAAGTATGTAATTTTCCATAAAAGATAATACAGTATGTTTTTTTCTTTGAGATTATCAATTCCTTTCTTTAAATTGATAAAATCTATTTTCAGGTTGAACATGTGAAAGCCGAAAGGAATCTCCTTGCTGAGGTAGACAGCAATTGCATAGTGAAACTATATTGTTCTTTTCAAGACAACGAGTATCTGTATCTGATAATGGAATATCTACCTGGTGGAGACATGATGGCATTGCTGATGAGAAAAGATACCTTAATCGAAGATCTTGACTGCTTTGTATTTTTGGCCTTCAAGTTAATCGACTATTGTTGAAATCAGGTTCAAACTAACAAGATATTTTTCATGTTTATTTGTTCTCTCATCTAGGAAATGGAATCCCTCTCTCTCTCTCTTTCAAGTGATTTAGTCGAAATTCTTAAAAATGCGTCTTAGCTTTAAAGAAGAGAAGACACCATTTCTTTATTCTTCTTTTATGTAAGTTTTCCATCAATTTTAATAATAACTGTTTTGATATTCGATGTATTATTTGATCTGTTTGCAGGGTCTATTTGTTGATTACTTGATTTGTTGTGTTGATTTGAAGGTTAACCCAACAGCCAATTGCTTCTCCGTTGAACAGAATGAACAAGAATTATATTTTCAGGTAAAATTTTATCTTTATTGGAAATGGTCTTCTGTTACTTTTGAAGATGATAATAATAGTTTGAAATTGATGAAAATTTTAATAATTTTCATATTTGGGTGTTTTGTCTCGAACCAGTAAAAAAGGTAATGATGGAAGAATTGGGGTTGAAGGGACTGAACATGGTGATGTGGATGGGGTTGCTTCTGAGTTACAGTCCCTCAAGATTACCCTAATGATGTGTGTCTACTGTGTGACTATTGTGTGTGTCATATGTTTCAGTTATGACTATGTTTGAACATTGGATGCAGGTTACGGATGTTGAGTTTTTTGAGCATTCTAGCACTCCTATGGTGTACATGCAACCCTATAAATCTTGGATCTATGTTTTCTCTATTATACATGCAAATATTAACTATTCCAAGGTTTCATCCTAACTAGCATATTATGAAGCACCTATACTACAAAGTTCTAGTTAGATGACATACCTTTTGATGTAGCTTGATGTCTTCAAGCTTTAAGAGCTTAGCCCCAATAGTGTGGAAGCCTCAAAAGGAATCATAAATCACCAAAACACCTTGGAAGAACTTGAGAGAATATGTATGCACACTAAAATAGGCACACTCTTATTTTCACACACTTGTGCCAATTTTGTGAGCCAAGGACCCCTTTATATATTATGGAGGATTCGGGTTACATCCATGTAAACCCTAATACCCATGACCTTTCATTTATATAGGATCCATGAGTTAAAAGCTCCATGGACCATCCATGAAAGCTTAGCCCAACCTAAATGAACGTGGTCCATTCCATATATATAAGATTCCATATTTAATTAGTTCTTTTTGATCACTTAATTAATTCTAAATTAATTCTTGATCAATACTAATTAAATAATATGATTCCATATTAATATATTAGAACTTATAATATATTAATATAAATCATAAATATACTATTCTCAAAAGACTATCCATATAAATTGTGCCGGTGAAGTGCAACCCAAATGGACCATGCCGGGTTGGGTCAAGTACATACCAAATATAGTTATGGACTTAGACATTAATCCAACAGTCTCCCACTTGGATAAGTCTAAAACTATTATTGAGTATGACTTCAAAACCTAACTGGCAATCGTAGCTCTTAAAGCCGCTGTCGAACTCTGACCTTGTCAATGACTTGTCCATTAGATAAGGGATCATATATTCCTCCATTCTAGATATCATATGGACTGAGACATGGATTATAATCATTCTCTCTGTCCATTTGTTGTTTCCCGATTTTCGATTTATGATGACTGACTGATTGAACAAATCAAATCAGTCCTGGCTTGGCCAAGCACTCACATGTGTCATCGCTAAATCATCGAGGGGCCCACAGATATCGCTTTTATCCCGAAGGTAAAAGGAATGGATAAACTTCGACTCATATGGCTTGTTCTACTACTTGTTGAATCATACACAAAGGCACGTTTATAACATCGAGTTACCAAATGTGTTTTCGTGCAATCAATGTATAACCAACTCATAGTAACAACTCATATCTCTCGGTTTGAAGAATATAAGATATTATCGTCTCATGATCACTCGTGATAAAATCCATGAAGTGATTCAAATGAGCGCGGGTTGAATCCAATACTCAGAACTTATGAGCACTCATGAGTGTTGTAGCACCACTTTGTCCACTAACTTGGACCTCTACAAACCAACCCATGACAGTCTTGATTCATATCTACTTCCAACATATGACCGACTGTGGATGGTTTGAATAACTTAATCATTCAGGAAGAGCGACTTAGTTATTCTGGAAGTCAAAACATGCAAAGTGAAACACAAGAATAAATGAATCAAATATGGTATCAAACCCTATGAATATAAATAAACACTTTTATTTATCACCATACTGATTACTCATTATTCATTGTTTCGGTTTTATCAACTTTATACTTGAATTAAAAACACTAGTTGTCCCATGCTCCAAGCATGTACACTATGTTTTTCTTAAACAATAGCTTTTCCATACACCAAGTATGCACTGTATGTTTGTCTATGATCCTTACTTTGTGAAATAAACCAATTGAACATAATTTCAATGATTCTAATTTCACACTCCCAAATCCTTATCGAAAAATGTGAGAATTTCAAATTCCTATCATTTATCGAAATCTGTTTAGATTTTAAACTTATATGCACTGAACCTCCTATAATGAATATGTACAAAGTCTCTTATCAACAGTCATTATAAGGTATTCCAATGGAGATCAACTCCATGGAAACTAAGTCTCATATTCAAAGTACAATGCTTTGGACATGGTTCTTGCATTAAGTTTTCTAATCTTACACAGATAACTTCCACCTATGGAGACAACTCCATATTCTCATTTTCACTATCACTTCTGAATAAGAGATGCCTCTTTTCAGAATATGTCAATATGGTCCTTCCAAAATTAGCACTATACTTCCAACTGTCCCTGAGCAACCAATCTTTGGTAAACCTCAGATTGTCCTCGACAATTGCTTAATCATTTTAGTCATATCCAATTCTAGACCTTTTCCCTTCTTAATGCCTCTAGGCATTTGGAAAAATTTAGAAATGACAAATATTATAACACATGCAATCGATCATGTACCCAAAACAAATGGTACACGATTCATGATGTCTCACATAAAGACATGATTCTAGACCAGTCTTTTGCTACAATATTTTTATTTGCCATGTTTTCAAAATTTGACTATGAAGAGGGATGCTGTAATCATAATCGAATTTTGAGAACGCAATATATAGAATTTCCTTAAGTTGAACCAATCCAACATGAAATTCATATATATATATATATATATATATATATATATATATATATATATATATATATATATATATATATATATATTCTTGACTAAAGATGATTAAGGTCTCAATCTAAGCCTTTAGAACTGAATGAAGTATATCCTCTCCCTTAATTATAGCAAACCAACTTTTTCAATCGCTGCAGCCTCACGAATTGAAACTTTTGTTTTCTATAATTAACATTGCTAACTTGCAACACTAACAATAATTATCATGCTCCCACTAACATGATGATTATTAGCATAACACTTATGCTCCCACTAGCTTTGACATGTACTCATAAATCAGCTGGACTTCTAGAAATCAATACTTTATTGACTTTCTTACCAAAGTTTAGATTTCTGATACGAGATGCTTTGATAAAACTTTATCAAAATCATACACCTTTCCTTAGATAGCATGCATGTGTGTCTAAACAATTTCAGAACTATGAAAAGGGATGCCGTAAGCATAGTCTCAATTGTTTAGACCTTTTGCCATCTGCTTCAAATCTACTTGGTGGAAGTGTTTCCTCACCATCATTTTCATGAATCAGAGAGAAACCTTATGACCCTTAGATTTTATGGTGTATGTGTTCTTATCCATGTGAATCGTCAAAACCATAGTCACAAGACAAGGATAATGACAAATCCAAACTCATATGGACTGAACTTATGCAATCTTAACTTCTTGCCACCTGGCAGTACAGGGCCTGCCATTGCTTCCAAGTTGTTATGCAACCAATTGAGAACTTTCAGAACTCCTATGCAAAGCCAACTTTAACTGGAATGGGCACATAATATGTCAACACGATAGGTTATAAACCTCAAGTCGTGTGCTAGTGAAGAACCTCAGGTTTTATTCTTGATTAGTTCTTGAAATTCTTTTTAGGATCTTTAAGACTCCCACTATCCTCTTGACATATAAGACTATCTTGCCAAATATTCTAGAGATAGTGCAGATTCTTTATCAAGACAAACACTTCACACAATTGGCCTTAGTTGGTCTTTGTTTTATCCAAAACATCACAACTTACCAATTTCAAATGTACAAGAGTAGGACACTTTTACTCTTACATTTGACAAGTGTTTTAAACCTTTCTTTAAGATATGTCACTCAAGTTACAATCTTGGAGTATGACTCTAAGAATTGTATTGTAACGAAGTATGACTCATCTTCCAGATCTAACCATTTCAACAATTCATGAGTCCTCTTCTTAGTCATAAGAATGCACTAAGATGACCTTTAGAGGACTAATTGTGATATGATTTCTAAATCATTAAGATGATCACAAACATGATACTAAAGTACTCTCCCATCTTTTCAGATTTGAGAAACTTTTATCTTTCTGCCTAATTTGATTCTTCCCATTCGTTCTGCCATACATTGAGACTTTTCCAATGTTTCAGAATTATACTTAAACTTGTAAGTATAACCATATTTACTAAACTTTAGTAAATCAAATAGTCTTAACGAGCTTTGTGGTGTACATGACCAGTGCACAAGAATGTGTACTCGATCCCTTTAGTCCTTCACTTGACTCACACATCCATGTGAACAAGTAATTAGTCTTGATTTTCCAATGCTTGAAAGTTCTCATTCATCATACTATTCAACTTTCATGATTCCAAGTTTCAGTCCAATTGAAACTTGGGTGATGAGGAACTTTCCTGATTTGGTAAATTTAGACACTACCATAAATGAAAGAATCAAATCCATTTTCCAATATTGCTGTCAGTGGAATCATATAAGCAACAATTTTGCACAAATGCCATTGTAAGGATACTTCAAATAAATAAAATTAAACAATTTTCTTTTATTTTAAAATTTTGCGGAAAAACTTATCCTTACAATCCACATGGAAAATTGTTGTTATCTATTCCTTAGCAATATATCATAACTTCTTAAGCAACTGCTCAAAATTCTGATGCGATCGAAATCCACCTTCGCGATCTGAATCAGCATATACTTCCTTTAAGATTTCTCTCTATTCTTTGATTCTTAAAACATCAACATGTGACCAAGTCACATCATGTAATGAGGATCTCAGAATAGAACTTAACAGAGTTAGATAATGGGCTCTACCTGATGTAGAGTCAAACTTATTGACTTTAACATCCTTAGGTAAATTTGGCAGCTTTGCAATCAACGCCCCTTCCTTTGGCAAAATAAACATATGGACCCTTTGGTAATGGGACTATCTCAGACTTAGCCTTTCTCTTTACCATTTGGTCAACCGGGTTGACTATGGCCAATCCCTTTCCATTGGGAAGAGAATGCTTTTTCTGGATTTCCAGTGTCACCATTGTCACTGTCCATAAAGTTTTTGGGAAGTTGATCTTCTAATTAAATTTGCTTTACTATCGTTCCAAATCATTGCTGATTCAGCAGCACCAAGCAAATAGATATGATCATTAAGGTTCATGTCATAGTCTGTTTCATAGTAGTCCCAAAGGAACTCACTATGTGACTTAGAAAGTGATTGAACATCCAACTTTCTCAAGACTTTGACACCCAACTCTCCCGGCTTGTCAATATGTGACTTCATCTCTAAGATGTGATCACACATAGACCTTGCTTGCCATTAGGGCTTGAGTGACATTGAACTTGTGGGTTAGGGAGAATAATTGGAGGAGGTGGAGGAAGAGAAGTATGACTTCCATGAGCCAAACTCGGGAAGTCATATTCATTAGGAAAGCTTGGTTTGGGAAGATCATTGTTGTCTAAACCAGACATCAACAATGGGAGAAATTCACGTAAAGTTGATTTAAGTCCTTAATATAACACCCACTATGATATATTAAGGCTAGGACCCAACAAACTATTTTATAACTTGGAAGAGGGATTTCGTAATCCAAGCTATAAAATATTTGAAGGTAGGTGAATGACGATTCACCAATTTCCACCAAGATAAACGAAATGTATTATTAGGTTTTAATTGGTTTTGAAACTCCTAGATTCTTTTGAGATTCATTGAACTTTTCAATGGCATGTTTCAATCTCGAGTGTGCCCTTTAGGTTTTGTGACTGGGATGCCGAGGATCACAAAACAAGGTGTGAAGTAACCATGCAAATATACTTGGTACCCTTAATATTTACCCCTCAATCGATGTGCCGGTTAACCACACACGCTCCAACGATACTATGATAAACATTAAGTTACCCTTTGCCTACCTTGTTAAGTCCAGGTTAGTGTGCCGGTTAACCACACACGCTCCACTAACAGCTTAAACAAAGTGCAAAGTGTAATTTCATGGATTAGCATCTTATTCACATTTTCCTAAGTAACTAAGATTGGGAATTTATAAGTGTTTAGTTACTTAGTATTTATCATTATACTTATAATGAAGGGAGAATTATAGTCCTTGTCCTACCTGTTCGGCTAACGACCCTCCACCGGTCAAGGAAGCGTTGAGTGAGAGTGGACACCCATTAAACTGCCATTTTATAGGCAGTAACCTTATACCCCCCTTATAGACCGGCTTCGTGAATGAGGCCTACTAATGGTAAGACGACTTGCTCTTATACATATAATATATTAAACTTTTAATATTATAATAGTATAAGGGTGTATTTTAGACATTTAAAATACTTGGTGGTTTAATCTATTAATTAAACTAGACTTTTAATTTAATTAAACTCAAACTATATATTTATGGATTAATAATACTCTTTTAATTAAACGCTTTAATTAACTATTAATAAAGTCCATAAGAGTTAATTTGAACTATTCAACAAAACATCATAATTCCAATTATTAAACTCAAAATTAAAACCATTTAATTAATTGTTTAAGTTATGAACCCAAGAGTTTTAGAATTCAATTCTTTTTTTCATAAAAAACTTTTCTCAAATTCCAAAACTTGAGGGCAAGTTTTGTAATTCTTGAAAACCTTTGGATTTCATAACTTATGGAATTAATGGTGTTTTACGATGAAACTTTCCGTATTCCATAACTTAAGAACAAGTTATGAAATTCTTTAAAACATTAACACCAAATTTTGTAACTCCATAAAAACTTTGAATCAAATTTTTTTTTTAAAAAAAAAAAAACTTTCATATCCATAACTTATGGAAGTTTCAAAAACCCGTTAAAATCACAACTTTTAAAAAAAAAAAAACTTTTGAGCTCCAAAATTTTATGACAAAATATGTAACTCCTTAAAACATTTAGATCAAACTTTTAAAACTAATAAAATAATCATATCATTTTATCTTTTACTAAATTTGACCTAATTCAACTCATATAACAAATGATTCAAATTTTACAAATAATTCGTTTTTCACAAAACAAGTAATTATCTTAAAATTTGACAAACGTCATGTTTTTTTTTCTTTTTTTTTTTCAACTTGAAAATAAAACATTTGCATCAATATAACAGAAAACAACCCATGGCTCTGATACCACTGTTGGGTTTTTTGAGCATTCTAACACTCCTATGGTGTACATGCAACCCTATAAACCTTGGATCTATGTTTTCTCTATTATACATGCAAATATTAACTATTCCAAGGTTTCATCCTAACTAGCATATTACGAAGCACCTATACTACAAAGTTCTAGTTAGATGACATACCTTTTGATGTAGCTTGATGTCTTCAAGGTTTAAGAGCTTAGCCCCAATAGTGTGGAAGCCTCAAATGGAATCACAAATCACCAAAACACCTTGGAAGAACTTGAGAGAATATGTATGCACACTAAAATCGGCCCACTCTTATTTTCACACACTTGTGCCAATTTTGTGAGCCAAGGACCCCTTTATATATTATGGAGGATTAGGGTTACATCCATGTAAACCCTAATACCCATGACCTTTCATTTACATAGGATACATGGGTTAAAAGCTCCATGGACCATCCATGAAAGCTTAGCCCAACCTAAATGAACTTGGCCCATTCCATATATATAAGAGTCCATATTTAATTAGTTCTTTTTGATCACTTAATTAATTCTAAATTAATTCTTGATCAATACTAATTAAATAATATGATTCCATATTAATATATTAGAACTTATAATATATTAATATAAATCATAAATATACTATTCTCAAAAGACTATCCATATAAATTATGCCGATGAAGTGCAACCCAAATGGACCATGCCGATTCGGGTCAAGTACATACCAAATATAGTTATGGACTTAGACATTAATCCAACAACGGAAGGCAAGAAATTCCTGCATAGATCAAAGCTGTGTTCAACTGGGTCTGATCAAAAAGACGATGGAGGCTGCGTGGGAATGGTGTCTGGCGTGAGATGATTGTGTTGGTGATGACAGTGTTCTTGGGAGAAGATTATGAACCTATCATCGGCTTTATGGTGTGTATCAACTGTTGGTTGATGGAATGATGGCGTGTTGGTTGGGGTGACGAGTGTTTAATGGCAGGTGGTGGAATGTAGAAGTTGATTGGATGAAAGAGTGAACGAGAGATAGGGTCGTGCAGATCTCAATGTTAGAACAGGGGCTTGTAAATCGTGGCCATGATGGAGTTTTCCGGCGAAGATAAGTAGCAACCTATAACCGATTTATCTCTTTCACATTAAATTAGCAATAAGGGCAAAAATGTCAAAACACTTTAATTTGAAGTGGGCGGATAAAATAAAAAAGTGGAAGTATCAACTCCCTATTGTTTAGTGTACACTCTCATATCGGTTCTACTCTTTCTCCATCCTTTCTACCCATACATAACCGACAACCACCACCAAGAACACCCTCCTACCTGATCAAACCACCGCACAACTACTCACAGTTTGTGTCATCCCTTCATCCCTCTTCGTCTTTCTTATGACTGCCTTCTACCACCATGCTTCTACCTTCTAACTATCTTTTTAACAGTGTGTGTATGTGTGTGTTTGTGTTTACAGGTCCCAAATCAGTTGTTTTATTGGTACTCAAGGTAATCTATTTCTTTCCTTTGGAATTAATCAATTGTTTTATCGTTGTTTGATTCATGTAATGAAACTGTATAATTGGGTTGTTAGTCCGTTAATTTCTAATTACTAGACTGTGTTTTGTCCTATCACATTTGGGTTCTTTATTGGGTTTTTTCCTATCTAATTGTGTCTTATATAAGATTTATCAGCCCTTGGGCAAGTGGTTTTTAATTTTTTGCTTCTGTCCTTCCAAAGGTTTTGTTTTCATTGCAGAGCTTAATGTCGGTCAAATTGAAAAGGGTTCAAGATGTTAGATATTGAAGTCCATCGAACTGAAAGTAAGTTTGATAAAAAGTATAACATCATAACTTTTATAATTTGAGTTTGAGAATTCGAATAGAGTAAAAGAAATGGATGATCTTGATGTTCATGGGTAATTTAAGTAATTAATACTCCAATAAAACAAAAGAAAAAGGGTCTATGTGGTTTACCCAAAAGAAAAAAGAATAAGATATAAAAGGTTCATGTTGAAACTATTGATGTCAAAATAAAAGACAAAAGAAAGAAATACTTAGGTGGTGTCTGATATTGATAATTTGATGTGCGTAAAGCTTCATGTGGGTTTTCCAAAAGACAAAAGAAAAAGAAAGGACTTTCGTTGTCAAATTAATCCAGTTCTATTTACACATGCATGTATTATTAGGTCACACGGAACACAAATGGAGTTGTTTGAATGTGATGTCTTGAGTTTCATCTATTACTGAATTTGACCAGTTTCTGAATTTAGTTGTTCTGTCATCATATTTTATCAATATGCCTTAATTTTTGCAACTTCTTTTGACATAAAAATGAGAAAATTACAAATGCATCTATTTGGATATCAATGTTGAGTTTGACATATTAAACCAGTTTAAAAGATTGATGGTTCTACCTTTCATGATTTTTAAAAGATTTTAACTATTTAAACCTACAACACAAGAAGATTAACGAAAATACCCCTCTACACTTGACAGATTAAGGCTTTTAACATTTTTTAAGGTTTTAACAATTCATGATGGTTCTGCCCTTGATGCTTTTTAAACTGTCGGATTTGACCAAATCAATCTAAATATAGATTGAAATAGTTACCAAATAAACAATGAAGGTTGCAATTTTACTGAATAGAGCCTGGGGACACCTGACTTTAATCGCAACCACAAACATGGTAAAATCGTGAAATGATTATTAACAGAAACAATCTAAAAATAATAATATAAATGTAATTTATGTAAAAACAGTTCATGAAGGAAAACACTTGATTTGCTTTACCTCCAACATAATATACATACTTATTATTATTATTATTATTATTATTATTATTTTGACTTATTATACTTATCAGTTATCAATATTTTTTTAAACTCTATCCAAACCAATTTCATATTTTCAAATTATAAATTAAATATAATACAGATATACATTAACTCTATCTAATCAATTTCTATGATTTTTCTTTTTTGAATTTTTTATAAAAAGTTAAATTTTAGGTACTCTTATTTTACTTTGGGGAAATTAGATTTTCTTTTTTCATTAACAATAAGATATTATACTTAAGATAACAAATATGTAATGGTTACAAGAGATCCAAGATATCTTTCCCAACATGTAGTTTAAATGTATGTATTTTATTTTAGACTACAATTCCATATTTTTTATTTATATATTCATTTTATGACAGTCCACAACGAGTTACTTTTTTTTTCTTTTTTTAATCTTGACTTGAACATGGTTTAATATTTTGAAACCATTTCAATTATTAATTAAAAATAATGATTACAGACGTATGTACAAAAATCAAATCGTGTATAAAAATAATTGTTTGCTATTTATGGTTAATGTTTTTCATATAAAAATAATGAAATTGATAATGATACTAAAAGAAAGGTAAAAAATAATTTGATAAAAGCATACTTTGTTCTCAATTTCTCATTGATTACGAGAAAGCACGGAAAAGATAGTCCAAATCCGAGCACGACTCCAAGCATCGCGGGACCGAAAAAAGAGATATGCAGATAAAAGGCGAAACCCTCTGGAATTCCAGGTGAGTGATCGAATGCTATTAAAATTCTCCCCTTTGAAAGGGATGATTCGATTTGGAAAGAGACGTAAACTAAATCCCCGATACATCGGACCATTCGAGATCCTTGCATAGATCGGTCTGGTAGCCTACAAACTCCAACTACCCTCAGAACTCAGTAATGTACACCCTGTATTCCATGTGTCAAACCTAAAGAAGTGTCTATCGGACGAAACCCTCACTGTTCCACTAGGTGAGATCGAAGTGAACGAGAACCTTCTATTCGTCGAGCAGCATGTCGAGATTATGGATAGAGAGGTCAAGCGCACGAAACAAAGCCGCATCCCCATTGTGAAGGTTAGTTGGAACGCCAAGCACGGACCAGAATTCATGTGGGAACATGAGGATCAAATGATGCAAAAATACCCTCATCTCTTCGCTAGTTCGTAGGAATGACTTCTAAAGAATTTCGGGACGAAATTCCCTCTAACGGGGGGATGATGTCACAATTAGAAATTTCCAAGTCTAGAAACCAAGCCAAAAGAGTCCGGTACATGTAATGTTTGTATCTATCCTATTATTATATCATGGTAATGTGATGTTTTTGAGGATTATGCTATCCTAAAACTCCTTTGAGCCATGCAAATTAAGGCAATATTGAACTTTCGTCAAATATGATCACATAAACAAACATATTAAGGATCTTACACATCTAGACCGTAAACACTTCCTTAGGAAGACCTTGACCGTGAACTACATTTTGTGGAGTGGTTTTGGCCGTGAACAACTTCCAAGGAACCTTTATCGCCGTAAACTACCTTAAGCCTTCAAGCTTGGACCATGAACACCTTCCTAGGACCCCTTTAGGCCGTAAACCCTTTAAGGGGACCCCCTTTGACCGTGAACCTTGGTTTAAGGAACATCTAGACCGTGAACTCCTTCCAAATTAAGTGTGTTCACGGTGGTTATGAGCTGTAATGCGTAGATTTCCAATACACACCCCAGTAATTCATGCATTATCCAACAGTAATCAAAGCAAACATTTAATCACTTCCTTATCCCATATTAGGGACCGTGAACCCCATTTCCTCATTCCATAATTCATATTTGCATTCTGTAAACTCTCCCAAGGCTTCATCCAAGTTCCAGGAACCATTTTCTTCATCAATCCTCCTAAGTTCTTCTAAAATCCTCAAGAGGTTCATCCCACACTTCAAGTGTTCTAGGCTCTAACTCCTCATCTCATCTTTTCAACTAACTATCTTCTACCCAAGGTGAGCTTCATACCCCTCTTTTTGATGTTTTTCATGGTTTTGGGGGAGGATACAAGTCAAGGTTTTTGTTGAAATCATGATATAATTGCTTGTTATACATGGAAGCTAAGTTATATATGTGGTAAATCTATGAAAACTCCATATGAACTAGTCCTAGAATTCGAAATTTTGTGCAAGTTTCAAATGTTTAAACCATAATCTACAAATGGTGTATAGAACCAAGAACTAGCATGTTACAATATATGAGTCACAAATTTTTATGACCAAAAACCCTAAGGATTTCTTAAAAATTTGTTTAAAACAAATTGTTGGACAAAATATTTGGAAATGGTTAGAAAATGAAAATAATGACATTTTGGGGGACCATTTTCGGCCATATAAATATATAAGGACTATTTTGGATCATGGGATAAATTTGGGAAATTATTGAACATCTAAATTTCTCAAGGACCAAAAATGAAATTTTTGGATAAACAAGGGCCTTTTTGAATATTTTCTCAAATATAAGTCTAAAATAAACATTTTAGAAGAAATGGGCCATTTTCAACAATTCACCAAGTTTTGAATCACTTATGACACCTTTTGGCAAATATGGGACTTATTTGATACTTTATAAAAAGAAGGACCATTTTTGCCAATACCGATAATATTGGGTCATTTTTGATAATTATGATTCCAAGTGGATTATCCTCAATGAACAAAAATTGATAGATCTAGGCAACGATTACAACTATGGTTATTTATTCAATAAATAATGGATTTTCACGACTTCCTCAAAAACCTATTAGTATTCTAGACAGACGCATCTCCAATGTACCTAAATATATATATATATATATATATATATATATAAGTGTACGTCTAAAGTCTTGTAAAGAGTTATAACCAGAGTCTCCTGGAGGGAGAGCGGGAATTTGTGTATAAAATCTATACGGGGTTGACACCCCGCACCTTCGCTGTTCGCTAGAGCTAGACCGACTAGTCTAGGGTGACAAATGTCTTTAAACAAATGCGGGCGCCTAAGAAACGCCAAGACAGGACTCCGTCATATTAGTATGGTTATAACGGATCACTTAGAATATAACAGTGAATTGTTTAAAAATAAACATAAGTTACACCTTTCGACTATAATAACGATGGTTTGGATACCTTAAACGAAGTTTTACCACACAAGTATTAGGGTTTTAATAGTACTATTTTATGCATCAGAAAATATAAGATTTTCTGGGGAAAACGATTTTATACGATTTCGAAAACGATAAACTAACACTCACAAGCAACTATACTTGATCGAAAACAAGACTTACAACCATTTTGATAAGAAAATATTGGATTTTCTGGTTTTCCAACTAACACAGATTTTTATACAAAATGCTTATGAACTCACCAACATATTTTTATGTTGACGCTTTTTAAACGACTTGTATTCTCAGGAAATCAGTAAGCAGGTTTGTGAGCCGCGAATGCTGAATTATTTTGATGTATTTTGGAACTTACTCACCATTGTTTCTTTTGTGTAATTCAAAAACATAAACATGATGTAAAACAATGTAATTTTGATATATTGATGTATGATGTTTGGATTTGTTATGTTTCATTTATATTCAATTGTTATGATATTACACAATGAAGTCACCCGCCTCTGGGCGTTTTCGCCGTCTGGTCCGAGGGTGTGACATAATACTCGGGGACCAAAAATGTAACTCTAAACTTTATAATGAATTTTGTTATCATGTTGGTGACTTTAGTCATGTTCTTGGTTGTTCTATCTATACACATTGGTTTCTTAATCCTATTATAAGCCTGTCATCCCATGCATTCATATTACTCTCTTATTTTTTTAATTCCAAAAATAATCAAATTTCTCTTTATTTTAATTCATATTTAATATTACTTCATTGACAAAATGTGCAGAAAAATGAAGTTTATGAGTTGGCATCTGTGGCTTTCTGCTTGATAGTTTCATCGGTTAGCTTCTGTACTATTTACTCGCATACTTACTTCTATTGTAAATTACATTTTGGTCCCTGAGTATAGTTTATTTCTACAATTTTGGTCCCTAAGACATTTCTCTTTCAATTTTTTTGTTATTTGAGGTTTTTAAAACCTTTTTCGTCCGTTTTCCAAGTCAAATGACTACTTTTGGTACCTTACTATGCCTGATTTTTACACTTTGGATACCAAAAATTGACAAGATAACTTTTTAGGACCGAAAGTGTAAATTACTCTTACTTTTCTTCATTTATTTACAATAAATTATTGTATGATTCAGTGTAGTGACAATTTAGGCCTAAGCCTTGAACTTGATAGTTTTGCTGCTGGAGTCATGAAAAAGAAAGAGAATCTTTTTACAAACAATTACTGTTTTAATTTGGTTAAATATTATATTAATATGAAAGAAATATTTACTTCTAAGGTTACTTGATGTTAGAAGATATATATGTGTCACGGGCAAAGGGCATTGAAGTTCTAGAAGTGGCGTTACAGATCCAATACAATGCAGTTGAAAGTACGATGCTATTATTAGGCAGAGTTTTTGAAAGTACAATGTTTTAATAAGAAAAAGAGTTGAAAGTATAATGTTGTAATAGAAAGGAATAGCAAGTACATTGTTGTTTCTGATGGGTTTTATACAAACAATCCTATGTGTGCA
Source organism: Lactuca virosa (assembly GCF_052849685.1). NCBI lineage: Eukaryota > Viridiplantae > Streptophyta > Magnoliopsida > Asterales > Asteraceae > Lactuca > Lactuca virosa. The sequence continues at coordinate 441,354,910 of NC_136429.1, read as the reverse complement.
TGGAACCCTAATTGGATCTATGTTTTCACTATTAGACATACAACTTTATGAACACAAAAGGAAACCTAGCATGCATCTACTATTTTCGAAATTGACATAGGAGAATAGAATACATACCTTTTGTTGTTATATAGTAATAACAACTAATTCCTTCAGCTTCCTTAGCTCTTGAAAGCAAGTACCACAAGTGTAGTACCTCTAATGGCTCACAAACACACTTTGAGTGAGAGGATGAATATGAGAGAGAGGAGGAAGGGTACTAAGCTCCATAATTCGGCTCTAGTAGGGTTTTCCGATGGAGTGGCCGAATTCTAGTGCCTTAGGGTGCTATTTATACTTGAGGCTAGCTAGGGTTTCAAGGTGGAAACCCTAATCCCTTAACTTAGGGCCTAAGCAAGTCCATGGACTCCTTTCCTTAAGCCCTTGGACGAAAACTCCTAGATCCTTCTAGGATTTTCGTTCAAGCCTTAATAAAGGTGATCCAATAGCCCAAAGTCTCAACTATCAAACAATTACAAAACAACCCCTGTACCTTTAATTAATTCCTTTAATCCCGAAATTAATTCCTCATTAATTTCTGATTAAATACTAATTAATAATATGATTCCAAATTAATATATTATTCATATAATATATTAACAAATCATATTTATACCCCGATTTATTATTCTTAACAATAAACCAGCCTCTGTCCTCAACAGTCATCCTGTCTAGTCACCAGTATGAAGGCAACCCAAAAGGACCATGCTCACAATCAGGTCAAGTACATATCAAAATAGTTATGGACTTAGACACTAATCCAACAGTCTCCCACTTGGATAAGTCTAATAACTATTCTGCGTATGACTTTAGAACCTGATCAGCAATCGTAGCTTTCAAAAGCCGTTGTCAACTCTGATCTTATCAGAAGCGTGTCCTTTAGATAAGGGATCATATATTCCTCCATTCTTGATATCGTATAGACGTAAGACATGGATTGAAATCATTCTATCAGTCTATGTGTTGTTTCTCGATTTCCGATTTACGACGACTGATAATAGACTACAATTGAACACATCAACTTAGTCCCGGCTTGGCCAAGCGCTTAGGTGTCATCACTAAATCATCGAGGGGCCTACAGATATCGCTTTTATTCCACTTTGGGTAAAAGGAATGGATAAACTTCGACTCAATGCTCGCTTGTAGTCACTCACCGAATCACACACAACAATACGTTTTATAGCACCAAGTTACTGGTGCGTTTACATATTATCAATGTGTAACCGACTCGTAAGATACTACTCACACATCTTGGTTTCAAGAATATAAGATATTATTCTCTCACCAATCACTCGTGATAAAATCCATGAAGCGATCCAAGTGAGCGTGGGTTTAATCCAATGCTCAAATCATATTCGTAAGCACTCATGAACGTTGCAGCAAACCTTTGCTATGTCTAATACACTTTAGACAATCTACAAACCAATTCATGACAATCTTATTTCATACCTACTCCCATAGTATGAGCGACTGTCGAACGTTCGAATAATCTTATTATTCAGGAAGTCAAAACATGCAAAGTGAAACACAAGAATAATCGAACCCAATATGGCCCCAAAATTTTGAGTATAAATAAAACTCCTTTTATTTAATCACCATATTGATTACACATTATTCATTGTATAATGTTTCGGGTAATCAACTTATTACTTGAATTACAACAACAATTGTCCCATGCTGTTAGCATGCACACTATGTTTACCTATGGTCCTTACTTTGTGAAATAGTATAATTGAATAACATTTTCAATCACACTCATTTCACAATTCTCAATCCTTACCACAAGTATGAGAATACCAAATTCTTGCCACTTATAGAATATGTTAGATTTTAACATTTTATGCAACGATCCTTTCTTAATGTCATAGCGCCAAAGTCACAAAGACTTTGCCAATGAAATTACAAATTCATCTATTGGAGATTGTTGCAAGACAATTGCATAGATATGAAGTATGACATTCAAAGTACATTCCTTTGAACATCCTTCTTGCATAAAAGTTTCTAATCTACACATAAATTCTTAACGTCCAACTCCCAATAAGGAAACATTTCCATATTTTCCATATGACAACTCATTATAAATAGGATCTTATCTATTCATAATAATCTCAATATGGTCCATTCATGACTATACTTCCAACAGTCCACAAGCGACCAATCTTTGGCGAACCTTAGATTGTCGTTGACAGTTGTTTAATTATTTTAGCCAAATCCGGTTCTAGTCCCTTTTTCCCTCTTAATGCCCTAGGCATTTGGAAAATTTTAGAACGGTCAAATATTACAGCATATGCAATCAATCCTATACGAGAAGCGTATGGGACACGATTTATAATGTCTTACATAAAAGTACGATACTTTAACAGCCATTTGCCATAATATTTCTATTTGCCACGTTCTCACAATTCGAACTATGAAGAGGGATGCCGTAATCATAATCGAATTTTGAGAATGCAGTTAATATATTCTTTACTAAATTTGATTAAAATTTCTCGATCTAAGCTTTTAGATTGGAAACAAAGTATAACATTCTCTCCCTTAATTATAGCAAAACAACTTTTTAACCCCTACAACTTTGCAAAGTGAAACTTTTGTTTTCTATAATTAATATTGCTAACTTGCAACACTTAAAATAATAATCATGCTCCCACTAACATGATGATTATATCCATTCCAGCATAACATTTATGCTCCCACTAGCTTTGACATGTATTCAGAAACCAGCTAAACATCTAGAAAACAATACTTATTGACTTCCAAAGTTCATTGTTTCTAATACGATATGCTTTGATAAGATTTTATCCAAGCTCCTCAAACTCATACACCTTCCCTTAGAAAGCTTACATGTGTGTCTAAACTAATTCAAAACTTATATTACTAAGTCCCAAATGTTCAGACTCATCGCCAAATCTCACAATTCAAACTATGAAGAGGGATGTCGTAATCATAATCGAATTTGAGAATGCAATTTACATAATTGTTATCTCCTTAATATCTCTCTTAGTGAAAGCGTTTCCTCACAATCATTTTCATGAAGGAGAAAAACCTTATGACACTTAGATTTTATGGTCTATGTGTTCATATCCATGTGAATTTGTCATAACCATAATCGTAAGATAATGTTTGTGACAAATCCAAACTCTTATGGACAGAACTTGTTCATGCTTGATTTCGTGCCATCAAGGGTCCCACCATTGCTTCCAAGTTATTTAGCAGCTCACCTGTACTAGTCAATGTACTTTCATTGAACAAGGTGCTTGCCCTTATGCAGTCTATTGAGAACTCGTAGAACTCATATGCATAGTTTACTAAACCGGAAAGGCACAGAAACAAGCATACGTCAACATGATGGGTTACAAACCTCAAGTCGTGTGCTAGTGTTTAATAATAGGTTTACTCTTCATTAGTTCTTGAAACTTTTCAAGATCGTTTAGACTCCCACTGACCTCTTGACATATAAGATTCTATTGTTAAGAAAACATTTCTTGACAAACAAATATTCAAGAGTTAGTGCGGATTTTTATCAAGATAAACACTATACACAATTGGTATTAGTTGGTCTTTGTCTTATCCAATACATCACAATTTACCAATTTCAAACGTGCAAGAGTTAGAAAAACAATTTTCTATTTCACATTTGAAGAGTGTGTTAGAACTTCTTAAGATGTGTCACTCAATTCACAATCTTGGAGTATGACTCTAAGACTTGATTTTGGAACGAAGTATGACTCATCCTTTTGATTTAACCATTTCAACAATTTCCGATCCTCTTCTTAGCCATACTAGTGCACTAATATGTCCTTAGAGGATTAATTGTGATATGGTTTTACAATCAACCAGATGATCATAAAATACGATACAAAAGTACTCTCCCTTCTTCTTAGATTGGAGATACTTTTTTATCTTTCTGCCTTCATTGATTCTACTTATTCGTTCTACCATTCATTGAAACTATTCAATGATTCAGAATTACACTTAATCTTCTAAGTATAACCACATTTACTAGAACTTTAGTAAATCATGACGAATAATGTTATTATTATTTATGGTGGACTTGACTAGTGCACAACATTGTGTACTAGTTCCTTTAGTCCTTCACTTGACTCACATACTTATGTGAACAAGGAATTAGTCTTAATTACTTAAGTACCAAGATTTCCATACATCACACAATACAAGTTGTATGATTCCAAGTTTCTGTCCAATTGAAACTTGGGCGATGAGAATCTTTCCTTACTTAGAAAATTATGATACTACCATGAATAACATAACTAAGAATCACATCCATTTCAGCATTGCTAATAATAGAAATACACAAACATCAATTTTTCATACATGTCATTGCAAGGATAAATAAATAAGACAAAATCATAATTTATTTTATTGCGGAAAAATTTGTCCTTACAACGTAACTCAATTGAAAAACTATGCTATTACATTTCTTAGCAATCTATCCTAACTCTAAAGTAGCAGGTCAAAAATCCGATCTTTGAATCCATGCGATCGAAATCCATTTCTTCGCGATTAGACTCAGCTCACTTCTTCCTTTCTTTCCTTTCTTGTAGAGTTAGTTAATGGATTTTACCTGAAGTAGAGCCATACGTCTTGACTCTCCCATCTCTTAGATCTCTCAGGTAGACAGGGCAGCTTCGTCTCCAATGCCCCTTCTCTTGGCAATAAAAGCAAATTGACCATTTTGGAACAGCACACCGAACTACTTCAGACTTTGCCTTTCTTTTATGATCAAACTTTTCGACCATGGCATGTCTTTCGTTTCCATTGCCTATGTCCATGGAGGTTTGGAAGGCAAATTCACCAATCAACTTTGCTTCTCCAGCGCGCCAAATCATTGCTGATTCAGCAGCAACAAGCTAATAGGTGAGCTCGATGAGGGTCACATCGTGGTCTATCATATAGTACTCTCTTACGAACTCACTATATGAGTCAGGAAGCGACTGAAGAACCCAGTCAACAGCTAGCTTCTCACAGACAACGACTCCCAACATTCTTAACCTATCAATGTGGGATTTCATCTCTAAGACGTGTGCACACACTGACTTTCCTTCTTCATGTTTACTTGCCAAAAGGGCTTGAGTGAGCTTGAACTTTTCAAGACTTTGAACTTGTGGATCAGGGAGAATAATAGGAGGAGGTGGAGGAAGTGAAGCATGATCTCTTGTTCCTTGATCAAATCACGGAATATCATCTTCATGTGGAAAGCTTGTTCCATGGGATTTGGGAAGACCATAGTTGTCATACTTTGACATCTACAAAACGGGAGAAAATTCAAGTTAGTTGATTGAGTCCTTAATAAAACACCCAAATGAGATATTAAGGCTAGGACCCAACACAATATTCTACAACACGGAAGAGGGATGCCGTAATCCGGTCGCAGAATATTTGAAGGTAAGTGAATGACGATTCACTAATTTTCCACCATGAAAAACGAAAATAGAGATTAAGTTTTAAATGTATCGAAAACTCCTAGATCTTTTGAGATTCATTGAACTTTTCAATGACATGTTTAAATCTCGATATACCCCTCGTTTTGTGACTGGGATGCCGAGGATCACAAAACAGGGTGTGAATAACCATGCAAATATACATGGTGCCCCTAATGTTACAGTCACCTATTCGATGTGCCGGTTAACCACACACACTCCGCCGAACTATGACAAACATCGAGTCACCCTTAGCCACCTTTTCTTAGAACCCAATTAGTGTGCCGGATAACCACACACGCTCCACTAACGTCTTAGCAAGGGTACAAAGTGTTATTTCATGGAATTGCATCAAATTCACTTTTTCCTAAAGTAACTAAGATTGGGAATTTAATAAAAGCATTTAGTTACTTTATTAATCATTGTACTTTTAATGAGGAATTAGTTGCCCTATCCTACTCGTTCGGCTAACGACCCTCCACCAATCAAGGAAGCGGTGGGTGAGAGTGGACACCCATTAAACGACCATTTTATAGGCCATAACCTTATACCCCCCTTATAGATCGGCTTCGTGAATGAGGCCTACTAACGGTAAGACTAGCGTAATCATATACATATATATAATTATTAATCTTATAATATTATAATAGTATAAGGGTGTATTTTAAACATTTCAAAATACTAGGGTTTTAATCATATTAAAAAAAATTTCGAAAATTAAAACATTTTAATTTTAAAATCTTAAATATTAAAACTTTGATTTAATAATTATCTCAATTAAACAATTAATTTAAATTATTAAATCTTGGAGGATAATATATTAAATTAAACAATTAATTTTAACCTAATCCCTTTATCCCCTAAAATTCGAAAATTTGGGATGAGATAATTCAAAATATCTTTAATTATATATTTAAACAATTAAGGGATAATTACAAGATATGGCATTATCCAAATCCCTAAAATTTGGGAATCTTATCATGGGGAGAAGACAAATTTCGAAATCTTAGGGTTAGACAACCCTAATTTTCGAAATCTTGCTGGCTAAGGAAAGGGTTTTGGAAACCCTAATACAATTCGAAAACTAGGGTTTTGTAACCCTAATTTCGAAAATCCAAGCCCCGGGGTTTATTAGCCATAAACCCTAATTTGACAAATTCATACATTTGTATCAAATCTAATTGAAAACAAAAACCAAAGACTCTGATACCACTGATGAGTTTTATACAAACAATCCTATGTGTGCATGCAACCGTAATTGGATCTATGTTTTCACTATTAGACGTACAACTTTATAAACAAAAGAGGAAACCTAGCATGCATCTACTCTTTTCGAAATTTACATAGGAGAATAGAATACATACCTTTTGTTGTTATATAGTAATAACAACTAATTCCTTGAGTTTCCTTAGCTCTAGAAAGCAAGTACCACAAGTGTAGTACCTGTAATGGCTCAGAAACACACTTTGAGTGAGAGGATGAATATGAGAGAGAGGAGGAAGGGTACTAAGCTCCAAAATTCGGCTCTAGTAGGGTTTCCCAAGGAGTGGCCGAATTCTAGTGCCTTAGGGTGCTATTTATACTTGAGGCTAGCTAGGGTTTCAAGGTGGAAACCCTAATCCCTTAACTTAGGGCCTAAGAAAGTCCATGGACTCCTTTCCTTAAGCCCTTGGACGAAAACTCCTAGATCCTTCTAGGATTTTCGTTCAAGCTTTAATAAAGGTGATCCAATAGCCCAAAGTCTCAACTATAAAACAATTACAAAACAGCCCCTGTACTTTTATATATTTCCTTTAATCCCGAAATTAATTTCTGATTAAATACTAATTAATAATATGATTCCAAATTAATATATTATTCATATAATATATTAACAAATCATATTTATACCCCAATTTATTATTCTTAACAATAAACCAGCCTCTCTCCTCAACAGTCATCCTGTCTAGTCACCAGTGTGAAGACAACCCAAAAGGACCATGCTCACAATCGGGTCAAGTATATACCAAAATAGTTATGGACTTAGACACTAATCCAATAGTTTCTTGCATTTATGCCATTAGAAAATATGTACCACTAGATTAAAAAGTTATCCAAAAAGGAATTGTTTCAGTTTATGTGGTACAATAAGTATATATCATAAACATTTCTTGGTCTATCATATAGTCTGTACACACTCCATGACCAAAACAATTTATAATTACATGCCTTCCAACCCCCGCAAAGCAGAGAATCTTCCCTATTTAAATTGAATTATTTCTTCCACTTTTTCAAACATTTTCACAGAAACCCCAAAAATGCCCCCACCAAATAAATAAATAAATAAATAACTACACATGTTGTCTTCTTCCTATCGTGTTTCCGATTCTGATAGCCATCGTCATTGCCACCGGTCTTACAACTTCCTAACTCGCTCTGAATGCTGTGATTCTCGTTAATCGGCTCCATGCTCCGCCACCAATAACATACGATGAAAGAGGCAAAAACATTCTGGTCGTCGACGTCATATGTCGATAATCTGATTTCTTAGACTAAAGAGAGAAACGACAATGAAGATCAACGACATACCATAGGTATTGTTAATTTCCACTAAATTCACTGCTAATTAACACAAAAACATTGTTGTAGCGGAGTCGTCGGTGGCCATTCAATAATCTAGTTTCTTCGTCATATTCTCCGCTCAGTGATGCCTATTCTCGACCTTTTGATTTTTTATTTTTTTTACATTTTCGTGATCAATTGGTGAATTTTGGAACTGTAATTAGTTGCGCTTGCTACTATGTTTATGATTTGATTTATTGATTGTGGATCTTTAATTGACAATTATTTTGTAAAAAATCATATCTAGATCTTAGTGATTATTATTTTATATGGCTAATAACTTTGTTTAATTGAATAGTTTGTTATAATGATTGTTTAAGCTCATTTGTAATCAGTTATTTGGATGAAATCTTTTTGAGTTTTGACATTGTGGGATGTTAAATAAGTTGCGCTACATATAATCATTACATTACATACAATAATTTTGTACCTTATTTTTTAGTGATCGAATAATTAGGGTTCTTAGCATTAAAATGGTCGTAATGTACTATCAAATAGATGAATTGGTTGACATGTCAATTACTTTGAATATGATATAGAAAATTTTCATATTCAAATATTCAAAATAAATGTCAAATTTGGATTGATGTAGATTATCATTATTTGTTAAACATATGCAGATTATATTTGAAATGATGATATTTAATTACCGTAATACACCTCACTTTATCTCCATTTAAATCTTATTATGTCAAATTGTTAATCACGTAACTCTACAAACCGATTAAGTACAAATTGTTTGAGATATTCATTCATGTGTATTCATTTTCTCCTGCACGTATTCCAAGTTTTATAAAATCGATAATTTTTTTTTATTGGGTGATTTACCACTTCTTCATTATGTATAATGGTTAACTTAAATTCTTTTTGTTCACATCATAATAACTTTTGAGCATTTGAATTTGTAACCACCTCAAATTCCATGGTAAAATTTTCATTTTAAAAATAGATAAACACCCTTCATTATAAGAGTTACATTCAATTAAAACCATTTGTTCATAAACCATTATTCAAAATCATAGTTATAAAGAAGACAATGTGGAATCTCGAATCATAAATATGTTGATGTGTGCATACAGTCCCGTTCTCGCTATCCGATAACTACCTACAAAATGTTTAATCCACAACTGTAAGCACAAAACTTAGTGAGTTCCCCAAAATACCACATATAACATATATAAAGACACATAGATGCATCGAGTCCATATTGACTCCGAGCCCAGATCGGCTCCATTGGGTCTGTTTCAACCCCGAGTCTGTATTGACTCTGATACCAGATCGGCTCAAACGAGTTTGTTTCAACCCCGAGTCCGTATTGACTTTGAGCCCAGATCGGCTCCATGGGGTTTGTATCAACCCCGATTCTGTATTGACTCCAAGCCTATATCATCTCCATCGGGTCCATATCAACCCCGAGTCTGTACTGACTCTGAGCCTAGATCGGCTCCATGTATACAACATACAATCATACCATGAAGAGTCACAAAGATAGCACGCACAAAACGACACCTAATGTCCTATGCTATAGTGAGAAGACTCACCTCGTAGATAGCATCTAAACACCACAACTCTCACACAGTGAAGACCGGTACCAATAAATATGTAATGAACAATAAGGAAGTACCCACTCAGTCTACACTCTATAACCTCTAAATTGACCAAAAGTCAATGGTCAAAGTCAACTTCAACAAGACTCCACGTCGTGTCCACCCATAGGCCACGTTCTGGTCACTAAAAGACAAAATAGTTGGGCACCCTCCTCATTCGCCACATTATGGCCTCCAAAACACCACGTCGTGGGAACTGGGTTCCAATAGTTTAACATATTTAGCTCTTAACCTATTAATCCATTCCGTCAAACTCTCTAGAACCCTTCCTAAGGCCTAATACTTCACAAAGATCGGTGCTTTTCTGTCTTGCATGCAAAGTGCAAGTCTAATACTCAAACTTAGGTTAAAATGGAGAAATACCATCAAAGATCACATGCATGAAGCCTAAAATAGCAACAAACTTCAGATTTGAAACATATATCCTCTAAGGGACCTCAATACTCCATAAAGTTGCTAACTTTATGGATTCCAAGAATTATACTCAACCCAGCATAGAGAAAAGCAGGAAAAAACCTAGATCCAACATGCTTTAATGAAAAAGGCAGAGACTTTATACCTCTAAAAGGTCAGGAACAAAGTGAAGATATAAGATCTATGCTGGAACCAAGCAATCAAACACCAAAATGAGCTCTTTCATTCTTCATTCTTCACAAGAATGGCTTCACACACTCAAACCATACATATGGAGGCTAAGGTTAGGAGGGGATTCAATATAAAAGAGTGAAGGCTGCCGAAATAGGAACCCTTCGATTAATGCCTTTAAATAAGGCCCCAATCTCGATATTAGGGTTTTGGCCCAAAACAGCCACCACGTCGTGGCCAGCTATATGCCACATTGTGCTGTTACACAAATGTGCGTTCTTCCTCATCTAATGTCATGTCCTGGCCCACCTAACGTTATGTCGTGGCCATACAAAATTGTAACGTCTCAAATTTTGAAGGCAACTTTTTCATTTTTGTTTATTCAAAATATTCATTTACATCAGTGAATTTATTACAATATACGGAAACATGATTTCAAATACGCGTATGTATAGTCAAACCTTGCCCTTCTTATAAACCAATGAAGCTCCTAAAAAACATTTATGAGCAACTGGGTAAGCACTAGGATTAGTGAGTTCCCCTAATATACCATATAACACAATACACATACATGCATACAAATAACGGTTGTATCTTAGACTTACGTCCTACACACCATTTCATCTTCAACACGAGTCTACATCTACTTATGGCCTTCATGCCATTTCGTAAAACAGGTCTATGTATACTTATCACCTACATGCTATTTCATTAACACGTGAGCCTATAGGCTCCTGACCTCTTTTTCGTTCCACCATCATCCCCTAACTAATTAGCAATAACTTATAAGCATATCAATAATCATGCGCATAGATACTATATATTCGAATCTACAGGCACATAGAAAACTATACTATGGGTTCTGCACTATTTTTTCCTATATCCTAACATACACCGATATTTACTAGGATACATAATATAGTGAGATGAACTCACCTGGAAAGTTTCTCTGACAACTAACAACAATCTACTGACGATCCTGTTGGATTAGATGTCGAAGCCCATAACTATTATTGGTATGTACTTGACCCGAGAGTAGCATGGTCCATTTGGGTTGCATATCATCAGGACAATTTGTTAGGATGGACTTTTGAGAGAAGCGGTTATATATGATTTATTAATATATTATAAGTTATAATATATTAATATGAAATCATACGAGTTAATTAGTATTGATCAAGAATTAATTTGGAGTTAATTTAGTGATCAAAAGAGACTAATTAAATCTATGGGGACTAATTATGTTAATTAGTTATATTTATATGTGTTGGCCTTATGATCCATGTTGGACCAAGTTTATGTATGGATACATAATGAGTTGGGCCATATGAACCATGGATCATAAAACCCATGGGTATGGATTTGGGTTATATCCATGACCCTTGAAATCCCACATATAAATACATACTCCATTGCCCAAAATCGTGACGAGGGTATTCTTGGAGTTCATGGTGTTTTTGGGTGCATGGAATTCTCTCTCAAGTTCCTTCTTTGTCCATGATGTGTTGTGATTCCACTTGAGGCTTCCACACTATTAGGGATAATCTCTTTAAGGCCAAATACATCAAGACTTCAACCTCCATCAAAAGGTATGTCATCTAACTAGGCTTTTGTAGTATAGTTGGTTCATATTATGCTAGTTAGGATGAAACCTTGGAATATTGTATATTTACATGTATAATAGAGAAAACATAGATCCAAGGTTTATAGGGTTGCATGTACACCATAGGAGTATTAGAATGCTCAAAACCCTTCAGTGGTATCAGAGCCATGGGTTGTTTTCATGTTATACTTGCTTTTAAAGGCTGAAAATCGAAGTTTTTTGTTGTCTGGACAGCTGACTTGACGAGTCCAAGGAGTGACTCGACGATTCCATGCCTAAAAAGTGCCCAAAATCATCCAACTCGTCGAGTTGGTTCATGCACTCGACGAGTTGGACCCCTAGACAGCATATTTTCGACTTTTAAAGCTGGAATTGGACTAGAATCATTACCCTAAGCTGTTTTTGAACCTATAAACCTGTTTTTTATGTGGTAATGTTCATTCTAATCCAATTCAAAAGATAATTGTCAATAGGTTCATGTTTTGTATTAGTTTAATGATTAGGCTAATTACATGAAAGTTGTTTCGTTTGAATTATCTTGTTCTTGTGAGTTTGCTTAGATTAATAGAGAAATAATGTGATAATGTGTTTTCAATCCAAATTGATCTAAAAGTTATTCATAAAATGTGTTTTTGTAAATTGTCCTCAAGTTATATGAAAAGTCACATTTATGATTCTTAAAAACTCATAAGATTTCCATAAGTTATGAAAAATGGAGAGTCTCATTTTTAAATGTTTTAAAGTCTTCCATAACTTGTCCTCAAGTTATGGAACTTGAAGAGTTTTTCATTAAAACTACTTTAAACACATAAGTTATGGAATTGAAAAGTTTTTGAATTGTTCAAAACTTGCCCTCAAGTTTTGGAATTTGCAAAGATACCTCCCCATGTATACTTTAATTCCAAATTAAACCTTGGAATTTTAAAAGTTTAAAATTCAATCTTATACTATTATAATATTAAAAGTTAATGATTATGTATGTATGTATAAGAGTAAAGTCAATCTTACCGTTAGTAGGCCTCATTCACGAAGCCAGTCTTTAAGAGGGGTATAAGGTTACTGCCTATAAAATGGCATTTTATGGGTGTCCACTCTCACCCACCGCTTCCTTGACTGGTGGAGGGTCGTTAGCCGAACGGGTAGGATAAGACTCTAATTCTCCTTTCATTAAAAGTATAATGATAAATACTAAGTAATTAACTAAACACTTATAAATTCCCAATCTTAGTTACATAGGAAAAATGTGAAATGGTGCTAACCCATGAAATTACACTTTGCACCCTTGTTAAGTCGTTAGTGGAGCGTGTGTGGTTAACCGTCACACTAACATGGGACTGAAAATGTGTGGCAAAGGGTGACTTAAGTTTTATCATAGATCGGTGGAGCGCGTGTGGTTAACCGGCACATCGATTGGGTGATAAAATTAAGGGTACCAAGTAAATTTGCGTGGTTATTCACACCTTGTTTGTGATCCTCGGCATCCCAGTCACAAACTTGAGAGGGCACAATCGAGATTTAAACATGCCCTTGAAATTTCAATGAATCTCAAAAGATCTATGAGTTTCAATCAAATTAAAACTTAATAATTTATTTTGTTTTTCATGGTGGAAATTGGTAAATCGTCATTTACCTACCTTCAAATATTTTGTAGTTTGGATTACGGCATCCCTCTTCCAAGTTATAAAAATAGTTTGTTGGGTCCTAGCCTTAATATTTCATATTGGGTGTTATGTTAAGGACTTAAATCAACTGAATCTTGAATTTCTCCCTCATAGATGTCTAAGTTCAGACAACTATGGTCTTCCTCATCCTTTCGGATAGAGCATTCCTTAAGAAGATGATATCCCAAATGGCAATCGAGGTGAAAGATCAATCCCTTTGTTGTGCATTAATAAGACTGGTATCATACTTCACTTCCTCCACCTCCTCTAATAATTCTCCCTGACCCACAAGTTCTAGGTCACTCAATCCCTATTTGGCAATCAAGGTCTATATGTGCTTACATCTTGGAGATTAAGTAACATATTGGCAAGCCGGGAGAGTTGGGTGTCAAAGTCTTAAGGAAGTTTACTGTTGACTAGGGTTCTTCAATCACTTCCCAAGTCATATAGTGAGTTCTTTAAGGACTGCTATGTGACAGACCATGACATGACCCTTAATGATCTTACATATTTTCTCGATGCTACTGAATCAGCAATCATTTGGAGCAATGGTAAAGCAAATTTGATTGGAACATCTACTTCCCATGCTTCCATGGACATTGGTAAGGGTAACATTGAAAGTCCATAAAAGCTTTCTCTTCCCAATGGAAAGGGATCGGCCATGGTCAAGTCATTTGACATAATGGTAAAGAGAACGGCTAATTCTGAGATAGTCTCGTGCACCATTTCCATAGAGTCCATATGTTTCTATTTCCAAGAGAAGGGACATTGGTTGCGAAGCTGTCCATTTTACCTGAAAGATCATAAGGATGGTAAAGTAAAAAATGTTTGACTCTACTTCAGGTAAAGTCCACTATCTAACTCTATTAAGTTCTTATTTGGAGATTCTTAATACATGATGTAATGTAATTACATTTTGATGTTTTTTAGAATCAAAGAAAAGTAAGGAAGCTTAAAGAAAGAGTAAGCTGATTCTGATCGCGAATAGATGGATTTCGATCGCATGGTTCGATAATCAGAATTTTGAACTACTGCTTAAGAGTTATGATATATTGCTTAGGAATTGATAACAACATGTTTTCATATGTATTTGCACTGTAAGGATAATATTTTCCACAAGTTTTAAAATAAAAGAAAAAGTTTTGATTTTATTTATTTTAAGTATCCTTACGATGGCATTTGTGAAAAATTGTTGTTTATATGATTTCATTGATAGCAATATTGGAAAATGGATTTGATTCTTTCATTTGTGGTAGTGTCATAATTTACCAAATATGAAAAGATTCTCATCACCCAAGTTTCAGTTGGATAGAAACCTGGAATCATGCAACTTGTATTGTATGATGAATGAGAATTTTCATCTTTTGTAAATTAAGACTAATTCCTTGTTCACATGTACATGTGAGTCAAGTGAAGGACTAAAGGATCAGGTACATTAGGTGGTGCGCTGGTCAGGTCCACCACAAACGCTGATAAGGTTATTCATTACGATTTACTAAAGTTAAGTAAATATGATTATGCTTACAAGTTTAAGTGTAATTCTGAAAGATTGGAAATGTTTCACTGATTGGCTAATGAATAAGAAGAATCAAATTAGGCAGAAAGATAAAAGTTTCTCCAATCTGAAGACATGGGAGAGTAGTTGAGAATCTTGTTTTATGATTATCTTAGTGATTATAAAACCATATCACAATTGATCCTCTAAAGACACCTTAGTGCATTTGTTTGGCTAAGGAGAGGAATCATGAATTGTTGAAATGGTAAAATCAGAAGATAAATCATACTTCGTTCCAAAATCAAGTCTTAGAGTCCGTGACAACCCGAAATTTCTATCTTTTACCGTCATTCAATTCAATCACATTCAGACTCATTTATGCTATCTTTTAGCATTGTTTAGGGTCTGTTTGAGTGTTCTAAGCCTAGTAAATTCAAGGTTTGGGTTTAGGGATGAGTTAACTTAGGTTCATCGGGTTGCATTCGGGCCAAACACTCCATCAAGAGGAGTGTACGACCGTACACATCAGTATACGACCGTACACATGAGTGTACGACCGTACACCCAAGGTGGCTGTAAACCCAAACCCATATATAAGCTTTTCCTTCATTCTTTCACACTTTCTCACACTTTCACCTCAAGAAATCCGATTCTCTCTCAACTATCATCACGTTTTTCACCTTGATCTTCAAAGATATAAGTATTCCTTCCTTTGATTAGTTGATAAATGGCTTTATCTAGTGAAGATCCACGTTTCCATCCATGAAATCTTCTCTTTTGGTTAGATCTTCAAGTATTCTTCACTTTCACTAAGAACACCAAGAACACCTACTTGTTCTTGGGCCGTGAACTCTTTAGAAGCCTTCAAAAGTGTGAGTATCTTTTCTATCTGCTAGTTAAGCTTGAGAAACACTTGATTCCTAGCCTTGATTTGTCATCTAATGCATGAACACCAAGGGTGTACGGCCGTACACACCTCATATGGCCGTAAACCCTTGTTTAGTGCATGTATTGGCCTCAAACTCACCTCATGTTCCAACATAAGATCATGAACACTTAATGGATGCTAGATAGGGCCATAAACACCCCTTTTGCATGTTTCTTCAATGAGTGTACGGCCGTACACTCCATAACCGTATACATCTTGGCCGTACACCAAATTGGTCGTACACACATTGGCCGTATACACCATTTTGTGGTCGTAAACCCCTTTAGTGCAATCACATGTGATTGTAACACTTCAATTCATGTGTTTCCTAGTCCCTAAAGTGGTTTCCTATCATAATTAGTTGTTATATACACTAATTATATCCATATATGTGTCATTATATGCTAATAGGATCCGTTTGTGCTCAAGACTTCACTTGACACTTAGCATCCTACATCGACATTTCACTCGAATCACTCACTACAGTTGAGTTCATACCCCCGTATTTTCATAGTTTTTACTGTTTTAAGGGGGGGGGGGGGGAATACAAGTCTAACACAGGGATTTTGGGTTATAAACAAATGGTTTCAAATATCTTATCAAAATGGATTTCAGTTATCGTCAAATCAAATGGTTTTCAATGATTGTATCAAAATGACATCAAGTCATCAAAATGTATTTCAAATTATTAAACTTCTTTTAAATGTTTTTATAAACTTATATTTCTCCTAGAAATCATACTTGTATATATATATATATATATATATATATATATATATATATATATATATATATATATATATATATATATATATATATATATATAAATAAGATTTAAAAGGCTTAGGACTGATAACCCACTTTGGTTCCTTTTCCTTGTTTGGATGTGGGATTACAAGTATCAATTATTTGTCCGAGTGTCATTTAAATTTTACTTATATATATTTGTATATGTATACAAGTATAAAAGTTAGTTCATTAAGTTCAATTACCCTTTGTAACATGTTGAGCAAGGGGTTGCATTCATGAATACTCAGTATCAATTCAGAAAGTACATATAAATTATAATAGGTATAATTTATGATTCACAGAACATTAATTCACGATTCAAGTATACAAAAATACATTGTTTTACAAGAACAAAGGTTTGATTCAAAAGTAATCAAGGATATACATCTTTCAGATTCATGTTAAGAATACTAATTCAAGAACATACTATCAATCATTTATTTCAGAATGATTGGGTTTTCATAACTATTATACATGTAACGTTTATATGCTTTTTATGAGTCATTTTATACAGGTTGTTTAATTCATTTAAACAATATAGGAAAGTCCTGACATTATAACCTGAATCTCCAGTCGGGGATCGAAACAATGTGTGTATAGATCTATATTGGGATTGATAACCCCGCATTCATACTGCTAACTACAGTCAGGCATACACGCCTATGAGTGACAGTTGTTATCAACAACTTTCAACGCATTCATAGCGTTGGGTCAGGCCATCTAGTCAGTATGGTTATAATAACTCATAAAAAAGATATTAACAATACGTTAGTGTATAATTAACTAAACTTAAGTACATTTTCAAAGTAGTAGTTTACAAGATACAATTTATAGTATTACATTACAGTTTACAATAACATTTGATGAAACCAGACACACTCTCAGATACAAGTTTACAAAAGGATTACAAATACAGAACATTAGTTTACAAATAGTACACTTTTATGTAACTAAAACTTCTTTTCATATACAGTAGAAAATATAGGATTTTCTGGAACAGTTTACATATTCAAGAAACAGAAAACATTCATTCAAACATAAATACTTATGCACTCACTCAACTTTATGTTGATACTCTCTTTTCAAATTACTTGTATTCTCAGGGAACCAGTACACAGATACTCCCCGAGCTTTTGAGAAGATGGAGCTATTTATGTCTTGTCTTCTTCTTTTGTATAACTATTTGGTTTCAGTATACTATGATGAAACACATGTAAATACTTATACTTTTTAAATACAGTGGTTGTTTGTACTCTGATTTCTATAATGCATGTGTTGTGATACTACAAATGAAGTCCTCCACCCCCGGACGTTTCCGCCGTCTGGTTTGGGGGTGTGACAGATTGGTATCAGAGCATTGTTTATAGTGAACTCAGTATATCAATCGATAAAGATATACAAACTATAAATACATTTGGGGCTAAGAGCTCTGACTACAAGTATACTTTTTAAAATTTTAAGTATTTTTACAAGAAGTATACTAACACTCATACCTACAAGTACAGTATCACAGTCATAAGAAACTAAAAGTATTTGGATGTTGGACATTATAGTCAAACATGGGAAGTTATGTAATCATATCTGGGATTAATATAGCCTGATCAACCATATTGATTTGAGATATGAGCAACATGTGTTTGGGATTGATAGTGGTGTTGCGACATGTCTAAAACTTACTAATCATACATATTCAGAAGAATATTAGAACAGAACATAAAAACTAAAATACTATAGGGGTATTTTAGGCACTATATACTAATAACAAACATGTGGAAACAATAGAACAATTGAGGGTAGAACTATAAATATTAAGGGTATATTATAGTTATATATAATTAAAGTTATATAGACTTAGAATAAGTGATCTAGCTTCATTTCCTGTTCCTTGTTTGGTTGGGATTTAGAGCCAGGTCATTTAATCAAAGGTCGATTATACCCAAGTTATATATAATTAGTATACACTTTATAGTTATAGTGATACCTAAAACAAGTCATACAGAATACACTACTTGTTAACTGTAAGTCTCTCTAGTAGAAACTTGTATCCTTAATCTATCGTTAGTAACTATATTCTATATCTCTTATCCCTATTCTCGCTTAGATAAAAATGGCAGGATTTCAGTTACCCAGAGACCCATATTTTCCCAATCAAGGACAAGATGCAGAGCCAGAAGAAAATTACGAAATTCCCTTAGATGATGATTTTGCAGAAAATTTTCCTAAAGACAATGATTCTGAATCAGAAGCCTATAATCCACCACCAGTTGCCCAAAATCCTAACCCTCTTCCAGCTTTTAAAGGCCCGATGCCTTTTTGGGCGGAAAGCATGGAAACATGGAGTCAAGAGCAGGTTCAACCCATGCCATACAACGGAGACAGAAGCTTCTACAACCTGAGCAAAAGAGGTTCAGCAGACAGAGTCTTGCCAATTCTGGTCCGCAAGGTTACTCGAAATAAAATACAGGGTAGGACAGCCATCAATTGAATCATGGAAGTTGATGCCAATGCGGGAGTTAAAACAGTCCGCATTCGTCATCTTGAAGATGCTTGCGAGAGAGCTACGAGAGACAATGATTCTCTGCTGCAAGAATTAGCTGTAACTCGAGCTGAAGTCGTAGAGCTTCGAGCACGCCTAACAGTGTATGAAAGACATCTACTTGCTGTGGAGCATCAGCTGGCTGAGTTGAGGTTTCGTCCAAGTGATACCCGTCGCTAGTAGGAGATGCTCTACTCATCATTTCTTTTGATTAAGAAAGCGATAATACTCTACTCGTTCTTTGTTCACTCTTTTGGTTATAGTTAAAGTCTACGGATATATTCTAGCGTTATTTTTCATGTTTTTCAGTATGACCGCGAAAATTTTATTTTTGGTAGGTCAGTATGATGTCGATGTTTTTCTCAGAATTTGGTATATTGTAGACCTGTTTAGGGTCAAGTTTTTATGTATTCAATATGCCAATATTATCGACATGCATTTTCATACTGTTTGAAAAATAACCACTCAATTTCATGTCATCCTGTTACAAGTTGTACTTATCGTAGACTTCTATTTCCAATTCATTACAAGATTCATGTCGAACTAAATGTTTTAGTTCAAAGATATCAAAATTCATATTCACTCTTGATATCTTACCATATTTGTATCTTTTAACTTTTATAGAAAAAGATGCCTCCTCATAGAAATCCAAGACGTAACATTGTTAATGAAGCACCTCCGCCACCTCCACCACCACCTCCTCAGTTCGACACTGCTATGTTCCAAGCAACGGTCACGGCGGCTGTAGCGGTTGCCATGTCTCATATCAATACTCCTAGTGCTAGTGGGTCGGGAGCTGGTACAAATCCTTCTAACCATGGCGAGAGTCATGGGCACTCACGAGAGTGAACTTATAAAGATTTTTCGAATGCCAAACCCAGGACCTTTAACGGGATTGGGGGAGTTATGGCATTAAGACAGTGAATTGAGAAGACATAAGCATTTTTCGAAATCTGCTCCTGTCCTAAGAGCAGCAAGGTCAAATTCGCTGCTTGACCTTTTCGGATAGAGCTGTAACATGGTGGAATGGCCATGTTAAGTCACTGACTCTGGTAGTGGCTAACTCGATAAGCTGGGAGAACTTAAAAGCCATGCTAATGCAGGAATACTGTCCGCGAGGGGAAATTCAGAAACTCGAGCAAGAGCTCTGGGGTCTTACAATGGTTGGTTCTAACATATCAAACTATACTAGTAGATTCTATGATTTGGCAATTCTTTGTCCAGATATGGTTGCTATGGAGAGCAAAAAGATTGAGAGATATATTTGGGGTTTGTCGCCCCAAATTCAGTCAAGTGTTTTAGCTTCGAGGCCTGTTACTTTTGATAGTGCCAAAGAGCTGGCACAATCTCTTATTGACCACTGACCCCATCAAAAATCAGTGGTTGCAGCACCAGAACAACCGAAGTGAAACAACAACAACAATAACAACAACAACAGCAAGAAGAAAGGCTGGAACAAGAGGAAGGGCAAGTCTTCACAGGAATCCTCAAAGAAGCAACATCTAGTTGCAGTCAATGCTACTACTGTACCTGCTGTTGTTCCTGCTAACCCTGCACCAGCTAAGCCTTATGCTGGTAATCTCTCTAAGTGCAACAAGTGCAATTTTCATCATAACGGAAATTATCGGGAAATGCAGTGTCGTAACTGCAACAGGAAAGGGCATACTGCCCGATTCTATAGATCACCACCCCAACCGTTTAACCAAGTACCTGTCGCTGGAGTAGGTCAAGCATGCTACCAATGTGGTGATGTGGGGCATTTCAAGAGAGATTGTCCAAAAGCTGGAAATGCTGGTGGAGTTGGGAGAATTTTAGCCTTGGGTCACGAAGAAGCGGTAGCAGACCCTGCAGTGGTCACGGGTACGTTTCTTCTCAACAACACTTATGCATGCATTTTATTTGATTGTGGTGCTGAGAAGAGCTTTGTGAGCCATAATTTCAAACATTTGCTAAATCAAAACTCCCAACCACTAAAAGAAACATTCACAGTCGAAATGGCTAACGGGAAATCCGAATCCACCAACGATATATTCAGAGGATGTACTCTTACTTTGAATAACTTTTCATTCCCAATAGACCCTATGCCGGTCTCTATCAAAAGTTTCGATGTCATAATAGGTATGGATTGGTTGTGCTCTAACCATGCTGACATCCTATGTTATGAAAGAGCCATTCGTCTGAAGTTGCCAACTAATGAAACTCTTGTTATTTACAGCGACAAACTCGGAACGAACCTCTAGATCATTTCTTGCGTCAAGGCACAGAAGTACCTTCGCAAAGAGTACAGTGCTTTCTTAGCTCACGTGGTAGACAAAAAGCAAGAAGTGAAAGACATCTGCAACTTTCCCGACATTTTTCCCGATGATCTTCGAGGAGTACCTCCCGAACGACAAGTCGAGTTTAGAATTGACTTAATCCCTGGGGCTACCCCTGTAGCCAAATGCCCCTATCGTCTTGCACCTTCTGAGATGCAGGAATTATCCAGCCAACTTAACAAACTCCTTAACAAAGGTTTCATAAGACCAAGCTTCTTACCCTGGGGAGCACCGGTTTTGTTCGTGAAGAAGAAGGATGGATCATTCCGTGTGTGCATAGAATACCGCGAGCTGAATAAACTTACCATCAAGAATCGATATCCTCTGCCTCGCATTGACGATCTGTTCGACCAACTTCAAGGTGCGAGCTACTTCACAAAAATAGACTTAAGATCCGGGCATCACCAATTACGGATTTTGGAGGATGACATTCCCAAAACCGCATTCAGAACTCGTTATGCTCATTACGAGTTCGTAGTGATGTCATTCGGATTGACGAATGCACCTGCTGTGTTCATGGATGTAATGAACAGAGTGTGTCGTCCATTCCTGGACAAATTTTTCATAGTCTTCATTAACGACATCCTTATCTACTTAAGAAGTGAAGAGGAACATGGCCAACATCTTTGTCAAGTATTGCAAACTCTTAGATCAGAGAAACTCTATGCGAAGTTTTCAAAGTGTGAATTTTTGATCCGAAAGGTTGACTTCCTAGGTCACGTGGTCAGTTCAGAAGGAATACACGTCGACCCTTCCAAAATAAAGGCAATTGAAAACTGGTCAGCACCCACAACACCTACAAAAATACGTCAATTCTTAGGTCTTGCTGGCTATTATTGCAGATTCATCCAGAATTTCTCTCGAATAGCTAAGCCTCTTACCACCCTGACGCAAAAGGGTGTAACTTTTAGCTGGGGAGAAAAGCAAGAAACAACGTTCCAAACTCTGTGTAGTGTACCGATCTTGTCTCTTCCTGAAGGGACAGAGGATTTCGTAGTGTACTGTGATGCTTCTAATGAAGGGCTTAGATGTGTTCTTATGCAAAGAGGAAAGGTTATATCCTATGCCTCAAGACAGCTAAAGACACATGAAGTCAACTATACAACACATGGCCTTGAACTAGGAGAAGTGGTATTTGCTTTGAAGATCTGGAGACATTACTTATATGGCACGGAATACACAGTATTCACGGACCATAAAAGTCTCCAGCATATCTTCGATCAGAAAGAGCTGAACGTGAGACAACGACAATGGGTGGAGCTACTGAACGACTATGATTGTGAGATTCTTTATCACCCTGGTAAAGCTAACGTAGTAGCGGATGCCCGTAGCAGAAAAGAATACTCGGGACAACGAGTAAAGTCGTTGACCATGACAATCCATTCACATCTGTCCACACAGATCAAAAAGGCTCAACACGAGGCCTTAAAACCTGAAAACGTGGCAAGTGAAACCTTGAGAGGAATGTATAAAAACTTCAAAGTCAGGGATGATGGAGTCTATTGTTTCATGAACTGGATCTGGACACCAAAGTTTGGTGGCTACAGAGAAGTGGTTATGAATGAAGCACACAAAACCCGATACTCCATTCATCCAAGTTCAGACAAGATGTATCTGGACCTCAAGAAACTATATTGGTGGGCAAACATGAAGTCCAAAATTGCTACCTTTGTGGGCAAGTGCCTTACTTGTGCCAAAGTCAAGGTAGAATACCAGAAACCCTCAGGTTTATTGCAACAACCTAAAATCCCTTAATGGAAGTGGGAGCGGATTACAATGGATTTCATAACCAAGTTACCCAAGACATCGGGTGGTTATGATACTATTTGGGTAATCGTCGATAGATTAACCAAATCCCCACACTTATTACCAATCAAAGAGACCGAAAAGATGGAGAAGCTAACAAGAACTTACCTCAAGGAAATCGTTAGACTGCATGGTGTGCCAATATCTATTATTTCTGACCGAGATAGTAGATTCACTTCTCGTTTCTGGCAGTCTTTACAAAAATCTTTGGGAACTAGGCTGGACATGAGTACAGCCTACCATCCACAAACTGACGGACAAAGTGAGAGGACGATTCAAACTCTAGAAGACATGTTGCGAGCTTGCATGATAGACTTTGGAAAGGCATGGGATACTCATTTACCCCTTGTCGAATTCTCTTACAATAACAGTTATCACACTAGCATAAAGGTTGCTCCTTTCGAAACTCTCTATGGCCGCAAGTGCAGATCACCTCTGTGCTAGGCTGAAGTGGGTGACACGCAGCTAGCTAGAAGTCAAGTTCCTGACGGTGCTCTCATTGGTCCGGAAATCATTCGCGAAACTACAGAGAAAATTATACAAATCCGGGAGCGACTTAAAGCTTCCAGAGATAGACAGAAAAGCTACGCTGACAAAAGAAGAAAACCTTTGGAATTCCAAGTTGGTGACCGCGTCATGTTGAAGGTCTCACCCTGGAAGGGCATGATACGCTTTGGAAACCATGACAAACTGAATCCAAGGTACATTGGACCATTCGAGATTCTTTCTAGAATCGGTCCAGTAGCTTACAAACTCCGACTACCTCAAGAACTAAGTAACATACGTCCTGTTCTCCACGTCTCGAACTTGAAAAAGTGTCTGTCCGACGAGACTCTTGTAATTCCAGTCGACAAAATCGAGATCGACGAGAGCCTCAACTTTGTGGAAGAGTCAGTAGAGATCATAGACCTAGAGGTCAAGCAAACGAAGCAAAGTCATATTCCTATAGTGAAGGTTCGCTGGAATGCCAAGCGGGGACTTGAATTCACTTGGGAGCATGAGGATCAAATGAAACTGAAATATCCCCATCTTTTTGCTTAGTTATTTGTAATTACTTAATTGCTTAAACTCTAATTTCGGGATGAAATTATCTCTAACGGGGGAATAATGTGACAACCCGAAATTTCTATATTGTACCGGCATTCAATTTAATCACAGTCAGACTCATTTATGCTATCTTTTAGCATTGTTTAGGGTCTGTTTGAGTGTTCTAAGCCTAGTACATTCAAGGTTTGGATTTAGGGATGAATTAACTTAGGTTCATCGGGTTGCATTCGGGCCAAACACTCCATCAAGACGAGTGTACGGCCGTACACATGAGTGTACGACCGTACACATGAGTGTATGGCCGTACACCCAAGGTGGCCGTAAACCCAAACCCATATATATGCTTTTCCTTCATTCTTCCACACTTTCTCACACATTCACCTCAAGAAATCCTATTCTCTCTTAACTATCATCATGTTTTTTACCTTGATCTTCAATGATGTAAGTATTCCTTCCATTGATTAGTTGATACATGGCTTTTTCTAGTGAAGATCCATGTTTTCATCCATGAAATCTTCTCTTTTGGTTAGATCTTCAAGTATTCTTCACTTTCACCAAGAACACCAAGAACACCTACTTGTTCTTGGGCTGTGAACTCCTTAGAATCCTTCAAAGGTGTGAGTATCTCTTCTATCTGATAGTTAAGCTTGAGAAACACTTGATTTCTAGCCTTGATTCTTCATCTAATGCATGAACACCAAGGGAGTACGGCCGTACACACCTCATATGGCCGTAAACCCATGTTTAGTGCATGTATTGGCCTCAAACTCACCTCATGTTCCAACATAAGATCATGAACACTTAATGGATGCTAGATAGGGCCATAAACACCCATTATTCCATGTTTCTTCAATGAGTGTACGGCCGTACACTCCATAACTGTACACATCTTGGCTGTACACCACATTGGTCGTACACACATTGGCCGTACACACCTTTGTGTGGCCGTAAACCCCTTTAGTGCAATCACATGTGATTGTAACACTTCAATTCAAGTGTTTCCTAGTCCCTAAAGTGGTTTCCTATCATAATCAGTTGTTATATACACTAATTATATCCATATATGTGTCATTATATGCTAATAGGATCCATTTGTGCTCAAGACTTCACTTGACACTTAGCATCCTACATCGACCTTTCACTCGAATCACTCACTTCAGGTGAGTTCATACCCCAGTATTTTCATAGTTTTTACTGTTTTAAGGGGGGGGGGGATACAAGTCTAACACAAGGATTTTGTGTTATAAACAAATGGTTTCAAATATCTTATCAAAATGGATTTCAGTTATCATCAAATCAAATTGTTTTCAATGATTGTATCAAAATGACATTAAGTCATCAAAATGTATTTCAAATTATTAAACTTCTTTTAAATGTTTTTATAAACTTATATTTCTCCTAGAAATCATACTTGTATATATATATATATATATATATATATATATATATATATATATATATATTTATATAAATAGGATTTAAAAGGCTTGGGACTGATAACCCACTTTGGTTGCTTTTCCTTGTTTAGATGTGGGATTAAAAGTATCAGTTATTTGTCCAAGTGTCATTTAAATTTTACTTATATATTCGTATATGTATACAAGTATAAAAGTTAGTTCATTAAGTTCAATTACCCTTTGTAACATGTTGAGCAAGGGGTTGCATTCATGAATACTCAATATCAATTCAAAAAGTACATATAACTTATAATAGGTAGAATTTATGATTCACAGAACATTAATTCACGATTCAAGTATACTAAAGTACATTGTTTTACAAGAACAAAGGTTTGATTCAAAACTAATCTAGGAAATACATCTTTCAGATACATGTTCAGAATACTAATTCAAGAACATACTATCAATCATTTATTTCAGAATGATTGGGTTTTCATAACTATTATACATGTAACGTTTATATGCTTTTTATGAGTCATCTGATACAGGTTGTTTAATTCAGTTAAACAATATAGTAAACTCCTGACATTATAACCAGAATCTCCAGTCGGGGATCGAAACAATGTGTGTATAGATCTATATTAGGATTGGCAACCCCGCACTTAGACTGCTAGCTACAGTCAGGTATACACGCGTACGAGTGACAGTTGTTATCAACAGCTTTCAACGCATTCATAGCGTTGGGTCAGGCCATCTAGTCAGTATGGTTATAATAACTCATATAAAAGATATTAACAATACGTTAGTGTATAATTAACTAAACATAAATACATTTTCAAAGTACTCGTTTACAAGATACAATCTACAATATTACATTACAATTTACAATAACAGTTGATGAAACCAGGCACACTCTCAGATACAAGTTTACAAAAGGATTACAAATACAGAACATTGGTTTACAAATAGTATAGTTTTATGTAACTAAACCTTCTTTTCATATACAGCAGAAAATATAGGATTTTATGGAACAGTTTACATATTCAAGAAACAAAAAACATTCATTCAAACATAAATACTTATGCACTCACTCAACTTTATGTTGATACTCTCTTTTCAAATTACTTGTATTCTTAGGGAACTAGTAAACAGGTACTCCCCGAGCTTTTGAGAAGATGGAGCTATTTATGTCTTGTCTTCTTCTTTTGTATAACTATTTGGTTTTCAGTATACTATGATGAAACACATGTAAATACTTATACTTTTTAAATACAGTGGTTGTTTGTACTCTGATTACTATAATGCATGTGTTGTGATACTACAAATGAAGTCCTCCACCCCCGGACATTTCCGCCGTCTGGTTTGGTGGTGTGACAGAGACATACTCTAAGATTGTAACATGAGTGACATAATTCTAAGAAAGGTTTATAAAACTTATCAAATGTAGTGTAACATGTTTCTTACTCTTGTACATTTGAAATTGGTAAGTTGTGATGTTTTGGAAAAAATAGAGACCAACTAAGACCAGTTGTGAAAAGTGTTTATCTTGATAAGAATCCACACTGACTCTTGAATATTTGTTTTGTCAAGGAATGGTTCTTGACAAGAGAATATTATATGTCAAGAGGACAGTGGGAGTCTTAAAAGTCTTGAAAAAGTTTCAAGAACTAATCAAGAATAAAACTCATTGTTTAATCGCTAGCACACAACTTGAGGTTTGTAACCCATTGTGTTGGCATATTTCTGTGCCCACTCCAGTTAAGTTGACTATGCTTGTGAGTTCTATAAGTTCTTAATTGTTTTCATAACAACCTGGAAGCAATGGTAGGCCCCTGCGCTACTAAGTGGCAAGAAAATGAGACCGGGCAAGTTCAGTCCATATGAATTTGGATTTGTCACTAACCTTGTCTTATGATTATGGTTTTGACAAATTCGCATGGATAGGAACACTTACACCATAAATAATCTAAGTGTCATAAGGTTTCTCTCCGATTCATGAAAATGATGGTGAGGAAACTCTTTCACTAAGTAGATTTTAAGTAGATAGCAATTGTGATATTTGCATTCTCAAAGTCATTAGTGGAGCGCGTGTGGTTAACCGACACACTAGCATGGACTTGTGAGAATGGCAGAAGGTCTAAACATTATGATTACGGCACCCCTCTTCATAATTGTTTAGACACACATGTGAGCTATCTAAGGAAAGGTGTATGATTTTGATAAAGTCTTATCAAAGCATCTCGTATCAGAAAACTAAACTTTGGTAAGAAAGTCAATAAAGTATTGATTTCTAGAAGTCGAGCTGATTTCTGGGTACATGTCAAAGCTAGTGGGAGCATAAAGTGTTATTATAATGATCATGTTAGTGGGAGCATGATTATTATGTTACGTGTTGCAAGTTGGCAATGTTAATTATAGAAAACAAAAGAGTCAATTCGCTTTGAAAAGTTGTTTTGCAATAATTAAGGGAGAGGATTTTGTACTTCATTTAAATTCTACAAGCTTAGATTGAGATTTTAATCAACTTTAGTCAAGGATATATATGAATGTTATGTTTGAATGGTTCAACATAAGGAAATTCTATATATGTGGCGTTCTCAAAATTCGAATATGATTACAACATCCCTCTTCATAGTTCGAATAGTGAGAACATGGCAAATAAAATTTTTATAGCATGAATCGTGTCCCATATGCTTCGGGTATAGGATCGATTACATCCATTCTAAATTTTCCAAATGCTTAGGGCATTAAGAGAGAAAAAAGAATAGAACCGGATATGAATAAAATGATTAAGCGATTGTCGAGGACAATCTGAGGTTTACCAAAGATTGATTGCTCGTGGACAATTGGAAGTATAGTGTAAACGTTGGAAAGGACCATATTGACATATCCTGAAAAGAGGCAACTCTTGTTTAAAAGTGATAGTCAAAATGGTAATATGGAATTGTTTCCTTAGGTGGAAGTTATTCTCTGAATCTGTGTAAGATTAGGAAACTTAATGCAGAGAAGGATGTTCATGTTGGATAAGGTGTCTAAGTCCATAACTATTTCTGGTATGTACTTGACCCGACCCGGCATGGTCCATTTGGGTTGCATGGCACCATGCAATTGGATAAACTAAAATGAGAGAAATAACACTTATGATTTATTAATATATTATAAGTTCTAATATATTGATAATATTATTTAATTAGTTTGATCAAGAATTAATTTAGAATTAATTAAGTGATCAAAAGATAACTAATTAAATATATGGGTAGATTATGTAAATCTTCCATATCTTATATAGTGGGCTAAGAGGCTCCATGGATTATCAAGTTGGGTTCCACCCATAGGATGCTCCATGCATGCTCCATGGGAGTTACAAACCCATGGGTCATGGAAATGAAGAGTCATGATACATTAGGGTTTACATGGTGTAACCCTAGATGTGTCAACACTATATAAGAAACCCATTCTCCACCAAAATTGGCGACACTAAGAAACAAGAGGGCTAGAGCCGATTTTGCAAGTGTAAGATTCTCTCAAAGTTTACTCTTTTGCATTTGGTGTTGTGTGAAGCATTTGAGGCATCACACTTGGGGTGCTAGGCTCATAAGGTTTCAAGGATCATAATCAACAACAAGGTAAGTTATTCTATCTTTCATTCAAGTTAAAAATGTTCCCCATGTATGCTAGATAGGAATATAACCTTGGAATTCAACTTTGCATGATTATTAGACAAACATAGATCCAAGGTTATTAGGGTTGCATGTACACTTAGGAAGTGTTAGAATGCTCAAAACCCATCAGTGGTATCAGAGCCTAGGTTTGTTTATTGTTTTTTTTTGTGTGCAAACAGCTTGAAAAAAAATCGTTTTTCTGTTTTCTGCTCGTATGAAAGTTTGCACATTTGTTTCTGGAAATGGACTAGAAACATTACCCTAAACTGTTTTGATGTTTTAAAGCTTGTTTTAGATGGTGTAATGTTTATGCTAATCCATTTACAATGGCAATTATTAAAATTATAAGTTTTTTTTAAGTGTAATTTTTGATTTTTGAAAGTGTTCATATTCATGTTCTTGAACTTATGAAGATTAGATGATCATAGGAATTGTTTGTAACCTTCATGGTAGTTTAATTCATGATCATAATGTGTTTTAATGGAGTCCATAACTTGTCCACAAGTTATGGAAAACCAAAAGTCTCACTTTTATTAAAGCCATTAAAAGAACACAAGAGTTATAAAAATGAAGAGTCTTCATTTTTATTACTCAATTAATTCATAAGTTATAAGAAATGAAAAGTTTTGGAAGTTTACAAAAATTGCCCTCAAGTTTTGGAACATGTAAAGTCTTGATTAAAACTTTAGTTCCAACCCTTAGAATTTTAAAAGTTAAAATTCAACCCTTATACTTTATAATATTATAAGTTACTAATATATATATGTATAACGTCAAGTCGTCTTACCGCTAGTACGCCTCATTCACGAAGCCGGTCTATAAGGGGGGTATAAGGTTGTTGCCTATAAAATGGCAACTTAATGGGTGTCCACTCTCACCCACCGCTTCCTTGATCGGTGGAGGGTCGTTAGCCGAACGGGTAAGACAAGGACTTATAAATTCTCATTAAAAGTATGATGAATATTATAAAGTAACTAAATGCTTTTATTAAATTCCCAATCTTAGTTACTTTAGGAAAATGTGAATAAGGTGCTAATCCATGAAATTACACTTTACACTTTGTTTAAGTCGTTGTTGGAGCGTGTGTGGTTAACCGGCACACTAACTTGGACTTAACAAGGTAGGTAAAGGGTGACTTAAGGTTTACCATAGCATCGGTGGAGCGTGTGTGGTTTACCGGCACATCGATTGAGTGATAAACCTTGAGGGTACCAAGTGATTTGCATGGTTACTTCACACCTCGTTTTGTGATCCTCGGTATCCCAGTCACAAAACTTGGAGGGCACACTCGAGATTGAAACATGCCTTTGAAAAGTTCATTGAATCTCAAAAGAATCTAGGAATTTCTAAGAACCAATTAAAAACCTAATATTTATTTTTCGTTTTTCATGGTGGAAATTGGTGAATCGTCATTCACCTACCTTTCAAATATGTTATAGCTTGGATTACGGCATACCTCTTCTAAGTTATAATATATTATGATTGGATCCTAGCCTTAATATTACATTTGGGTGTTTTATTATGGACTCTCTTAATATCTAAACTAATCTTGTCCTCTTCTTTCAGATGTCTTCAAACAATGCTGCTTCTGGCTCTAATCCTAATGGCTCCTTTACCCTTATGAACTTGTGTGGGAAAGTCACTTTTGATGGATCCAACTTCAATGAATGGATCAGAAACATCAGGATGATTACCCGCTACGAGGACAAAGAATATGTCCTTGACAAGGAGCTTAAGGAGATTGATGAGACCACTGCAACTCCCCAGGAGATCGCTGACTTCCGGGCACATGAAAGGGATGCTACAAAAGTGGCATGCATCATGTTGGCCACCATGACAGCGGAACTCCAAAAGTCCTATGAGGACTTCTACCCGTTTGAAATGCACCAAGATCTGATGGAAAGATACCATCAAAGTGCACGACAAGAGAGGTATGAAATCATATGCTCTATCATAGCAACCATGATGAAGGACGGGGAATCTGTCACGAGCCACATGCAGAAAATGCAAAGGTATGTGGATCGGTTGCTGAAGCTTAATGTGAACTTCCCTGAGAGCTTGCAATAGATATCATTTTGCACTCCTTACCATCGTGCTATGATCAATTCCGCATGACATATCACATGAATAAGGAAGAGGTCACACTCAGCAAACTTTAAGGACTCCTCAAGACCGCAGAAACAGGTCTTAAGGGTAAGTCGGTTGTTAACACTCCTACTCCAAACTCCGCCCCGGTTTTGGCAATCGGGAAAGGTAGAGGGAAGAAGAGGAAGAGCTCTCCGAAGGGTACCAAGGCTAGGACCCTTGATGGCTCTTCTTCAAGTGGAACCAAGAAAGGTTTTGTCACTCCTTCTTCTAACCCTAAAGAGGCTGAACGCTTCTATTGCCATGAAAAGTCACATTGGAAGCGGAACTGCCCAAAGTACCAGCAAGATGTGAAGGATGTGAAAGTTAAACCCAACCATGCAGGTATTTACACTATCTTATCTAATAACTCACCCCATTCTAACTCTTGGGTCCTTGATACCGGTTGTGGTATTCATATCTGTTCTGATTTGCAGGGACTAAGAAGAAGTGAGAATGTGGAGCATGGAAGAATAAACTTAATCATGGGGAATAGGAAAGCTTTACCTGTCACCAAGATTGGAGTTTATACTTTATCGCTAAGTAGTGGGTTTAGTTTAGATTTGAATAAATGTTGTTATTCGCCAGAAATGGCAAGAAATATTATTTCCTTTCATGCATTGTATAAACAAGGTTTCACCTTTTCATTTGATAATGAAGTTGGTTCGATTAATGCTTTCTTTAATAATGTTCTTTATTTTAAAGCATTACCTTGTGATGGTGTGTATGAAACAGTATTTGTGGTTGATAACTTAGGAAATAATGTATTGTGTATTGATTCTGTTAATGATAATAACTTGGATAAAGAATCATTATGCATTGTCGTCTTGGACATATAAGCAAGAAACGCATAGGCCAACTCCAAAAGGATGGAGTATTGGAGTCATTTGACCTAAAGTCAGATGATAGTTGCGAATCATGCTTATTTGGAAAAATGACAAAGTCACCCTTCATAGGTTCTTGTGAAAAGGGTGAAGGTTTGTTGGATCTTATACACACGGATGTGTGTGGGCCCTTCAAACATGCCACAAGGGATGCTAATCGTTATTATTTGACTTTTACTGATGATTACAGTAGATATGGATATGTCTACTTAATCAAGCATAAGTCAGAGACTTTTGAGAGGTTTAAAGAGTTTAAACAGGAAGTCGAGAATCAATTGGGCAGGAACATTAAGATTCTTCGATCCGATCGAGGTGGTGAGTATCTTAGTTCAGAGTTCCTCGACTATCTTAGGGAATGTGGGATTGTCTCACAATTGACACCTCCCAGGACACCACAGTTGAATGGTGTAGCTGAGAGGCGTAATCGAACCTTGTTGGATATGGTTCGTTCCATGATGAGTGGAGCTTCGCTACCAATCTCATTTTGGGGGTATGCCTTAGAGACTGCCGCCCATATCCTTAATCTAGTTCCCACAAAGAAAGTTGCCAAAACTCCTCATGAGATGTGGACTGGTAAAGTACCCAAACTAGACCACATTAAGATTTGGGGTTGTAAGGCTTTCGTGAGACGCGAGACTCATGATAAGCTCGAACCTCGAAGTGAGAGGTGTATTTTCATCGGCTACCCACAGAAATCCTTTGGTTACCTCTTCTACAGACCTAGTGAGAATGTGGTCTTTGTAGCTAGGAGGGCTTTCTTTCGAGAGAGAGAGAGTTCATAAGCCAAGGAGACAGTGGGAGGCAAGTTGACCTTGAAGAAATTCAAGAGTCAAGTGGTGAAGGAACTTCAAACCCTAGCACTCAACTTGAGGAGGAAACTCCTGTTGAGCCAATTGACAAGTCTGTACCTCTGAGGCGTTCCACAAGGGTTAGGAATGCACCTGAGCATTACTATGGATTCCATATTACTGCGGAAGGTGATACACTTATCAGTGATGAGACACTGATAGGTCTGGATGAACCTAACAGTTACGCGGAAGCCATGGCAAGCCCTGAGTCAGCCAAGTGGAAAGAGGCAATGGACAGCGAGATACAGTCCATGTATGACAATCAAGTTTGGAACTTGGTTGAGAATGTACCAGGTCGTAAGACTATAGGGTGAAAATGGATCTTCAAGAAGAAGACCGACATGGATGGTAATGTACACACTTATAAGGCACGACTGGTTGCAAAGGGTTTCTCACAAACTCCGGGAGTTGATTATGATGAGACCTTTTCTCCAGTGGCCAAGATTAAGTCTATTAGGGTTCTGTTAGCCATAGCTGCATTTTATGACTATGAAATATGGCAAATGGATGTCAAAACCGCTTTCCTTAATGGAAAGTTGGCTGAGGATGTTTACATGAGTCAGCCAGAGGGTTTTGTCAATACAGAGTACCCTAATAAAGTGTGTAAGCTTGAGAAATCCATTTATGGGTTAAAGCAAGCACCTCGCAGATGGAATCTTTGCTTTGATGAGAAAGTCAAAGAATTTGGCTTTTCTAGGAGTGAAGATGAATCTTGTGTATATGTCAAGGCTAGTGGGAGTATAGTTAGCTTTTTGGTATTGTATGTGGATGACATACTACTCATAGGAAATGACATCGCAACTCTGCAGGAAGTTAAGTCCTGGCTTGGGAAGTGTTTCTCTATGAAGGACCTAGGAGAAGCTGCCTATATTCTAGGGATAAGGATCTTGAGAGAACGGAGTAAAAGACTAATTGGACTTAGTCAGAGTACCTACTTGGATAAGGTGCTGAAGAGATTCGGCATGCAAGACTCCAAGAAAGGAGAGTTACCCATCCAGAGTAACGCCAGATTGAGTAAGACACAAAGCCCTAGTACTGAGGCTGAGATAGCAGAAATTAGTCGAATACCTTATGCTTCGGCTGTAGGATCGATCATGTATGCTATGACGTGTACTCGACCTGATGTAGCCTTTTCTTTGAGCATGGTTAGCAGGTATCAGGGGAACCCTGGCAAGGCACACTCGACTGCGGTAAAGAATATCCTCAAGTACCTACGGAGGACTAAGGACTGGGTCCTTACCCTCGGTGGGAGTGAAGACTTGAGAGTTGTAGGGTATAGTGATGCTAGCTTTCAGACTGATATGGATAATTTCCGCTCTCAGTCAGGCTGGGTCTTTACCTTAAATGGAGGAGCAATTTCTTGGAAGAGTTCCAAGCAAGAGACAGTGGCTGATTCAACTTGCGAATCAGAGTATATAGCAGCTAGCGAGGCAGCAAAGGAGGCGATATGGCTGAAGAACTTCGTTGGAGACCTTGGAGTTGTACCAGCTATTAAAGAGCCAATGGAAATTTTCTATGATAGTGAAAGTGCAGTTGCCTTAGCCAAGGAACCAAGGGATCACGGGAGATCCAGACACATCGACAGAAAATACCATTTCATCAGACATCGAATAGAAGAAGGACTCCTCGTGGCAAAGAGGGTATCATCGGATGAGAATCCAGCAGATCCCCTCACGAAGGGACTGACTCGGGTTAAGCATCTCCAGCATGCTCGGAGCATAGGGCTGAAGGATGATATTAGGTTTAGTAGTTAGATAACCTTGAAATTTGTAAAGTGTAATTGACATTAGATGATGAATAATAGTTGTTTTATTTATGAGTAAAGTGTTGCTATCTCTTTTCGATCGTTTACTATATTTCTTTTGCATGTTTTGACTTCCAGAATAATTATGTTTGGTATATCATATTATTCGAACCTCCACTGTCGGTCATATGTCGGAAGTAGGTATGAATAAAGACTGTCATGATTGGTTGCAGAGGTCTAAGTTGTTGGACATGGCTACAACACTCATGAGTGCTCATAAGTTATGAGCATTGGACTCAACCCACGCTCACTGGAATCACTTCATGGAATTTATCTCGAGTGATCGTGAGACGGTAATATCATATAAGTCTTCAAACCTAGAAATATGATTTGTTACTTATGAGTTGGTTATGCATTGATTGTACGTTAACGCATTGGTAACTCGATGTTATAAAATGTGCTTTTGTGTATAATTCAATGAGTGGTAGAACAAACATATGAGTCGAAGTTTATAAGTTCCTTCTTGGATTAGAAGCTGATATCTGGGCCCCTCGATGATTTTGTTTTTACCTATGTACCGGGCCCGGTCAGAACTAAGTTGATGTGTTCAATTAAGTTCTTTGTCAAACAAATCGGAAATCGGGAAACAAACTGCTTGACAATAAGTAAGACATTGTTCCATGTATTTGTCCGGCGGATATCTAGAACAGAGGATTATATGATCACTTATCTTAAATGGCGTATCATCATCTTCTCAGTTCCGAGAGACCTTGAAAGAGCTACGATTGCCGATCGGTTCCTGAAGTATTGCAGTTATAGTTATTAGACTTATCCAAGTGGGAGACTGTTGGATAAGGTGTCTAAGTCCATAACTATTTCTGGTATGTACTTGACCCGACCCGGCATGGTCCATTTGGGTTTCATGGCACCATGCAATTGGATAAACTAAAATGAGAGAAATAACACTTATGGTTTATTAATATATTATAAGTTCTAATATATTAATAATATTATTTAATTAGTTTGATCAAGAATTAATTTAGAATTAATTAAGTGATCAAAAGATAACTAATTAAATATATGGGTAGATTATGTAAATCTTCCATATCTTATATAGTGGGCTAAGAGGCTCCATGGATTATCAAGTTGGGTTCCACCCATAGGATGCTCCATGGGAGTTACAAACCCATGGGTCATGGAAATGAAGAGTCATGACACATTAGGGTTTACATGGTGTAACCCTAGATGTGTCAACACTATATAAGAAACCCATTCTCCACCAAAATTGGCGACACTAAGAAACAAGAGGGCTAGAGCCGATTTTGCAAGTGTAAGATTCTCTCAAAGTTTACTCCTTTGCATTTGGTGTTGTGTGAAGCATTTGAGGCATCACACTTGGGGTGCTAGGCTCACAAGGTTTCAAGGATCATAATCAACAACAAGGTAAGTTATTCTATCTTTCATTCAAGTTAAAAATATTCCCCATGTATGCTAGATAGGAATATAACCTTGGAATTCAACTTTGCATGATTATTAGACAAACATAGATCCAAGGTTATTAGGGTTGCATGTACACTTAGGAAGTGTTAGAATGCTCAAAACCCATCAGTTCAAAGGAATGTACTTTGAATATGAGACTTTGTTTCCATGGAATTGATCTTCCATTGTAATACTTTGTAATGTCTGTTGCCAAGTCTATGTGACTTTTGTGCATAGTCTACAAGAGAATCATTGCATATAAGTTTAGAATCTAACAGATTATAGTAAATGGGAAGAGTTTGGTATTCTTACATTTACAAAAGGGATTGGGATTGTGAAATGAGCATCATTGGAGTCGTGTTCAATTGATCTATTTCATAAAAGAAAGGACCATAGGTAAACATAGTGTGCATGCTTGGAGCATGGCATGACTATTGTTTTAATTCAAGTATTAAGTTGATAAATCGAAACATTATACAATGAATAATGAGTAATCAATATGGTGTTTAGATAAAAAGTTTTTTTTATTTACACTGAAAGTGTTGGGGCCATATAGGATTAGTATTATTCTTGTGTTTCACTTTGCATCATACATTGGAAGTAGGTATTGAGGCAAGACTGTCATGAATGGGGCTGTAGTCTGTCTAGGTGGCTAGACTTAGCTGCACTGTTCATGAGTGCTCCTGGAATAAGATTCGAGTATTGGATTAAACCCACGCTCATTTGAATCACTTCATGGATTTTATCACGAGCGAATCATGAGACGATAATATCTTATATTCTTCAAACTAAGAGATATGAGTTGCAGTCTACGAGTCAGTTGCACATTGATTATGTGAAAACGCACCAGTAACTTGGTGTTATAAAACGCATCTTTGTGTGTGATTTGATGAGTAGATAGAGCAAGCATATGAGTCGAAGTTTATCCATTCCTTTTACCCTTAAGGGATAAAAGCGATATCTGTGGGCCCCTCGATGATTTAGTGATGACACCCCTAAGTGCTTGGCCAAGCCTGGACTAATTTGATTTGTTCAATTACTCAGTTGTCATAAATTGAAAATCGGGAAACAACAAATGGACGGAGAGAATGATTATAATCCATGTCTCAGTCCATTTGATATCTAGAATGGAGGAATATATGATCACTTATCTAATGGACGCGTCATTGATTTGTTCAGAGTTCGACAGCGGCTTTAAGAGCTACTATTGCTAGTCGGGTTATGAAGTCGTACTTGCAATAATAGTTTTAGACTTAACCAAGTGGGAGACTGTTGGATTAGATGTCTAAGCCCATAACTATTATTGGTATGTACTTGACCCGAGAGTAGCATGGTCCATTTGGGTTGTATATCATCAGGACAATTTGTTAGGATGGACTTTTGAGAGAAGAGGTTATATATGATTTATTAATATATTATAAGTTATAATATATTAATATGAAATCATATGAGTTAATTAGTATTGATCAAGAATTAATTTGGTGATCAAAAGAGACTAATTAAATCTATGGGGACTAATTATGTTAATTAGTTATATTTATATGTATTGGGCTTATGATCCATCTTGGACCAAGTTTATGTATGGATACATAAAGAGTTGGGCCACATGAACCATGGATCCTAAAACCCATGAGTATGGATTTGGGTTATATCCATGACCCATGAAATCCCACATATAAATACATTCTCCATAGCCCAAAATCGCGACGAGTGTATTCTTGGATTTCATGGTGTTTTTGGGTGCATGGAATTCTCTCTCAAGTTCCTCCTTTGTCCATGATGTGTTGTGATTCCACTTGAGGCTTCCACACTACTGGGGCTAAGCTCTTTAAGGCCAAATACATCAAGACTTCAACCTCCATCAAAAGTTATGTCATCTAACTAGCCTTTTGTAGTATAGTTGGTTCATATTATGCTAGTTAGGATGAAACCTTGGAATATTGTATATTTGCATGTATAATAGAGAAAACATAGATCCAAGGTTTATAGGGTTGCATGTACACCATAGGAGTGTTAGAATGCTCAAAACCCTTCAGATCCAACTTATGGTAACGTACTCGACGAGTATTAACCTATAATACTACTGATTATTAGATACTAGGGAAGGCTAGCAATGTCAGTTAGACCTATCAGTAATCCCAATGAATATTGATAATTCCATTTCGGTGTATAGCCTTTCTGAAATCCAACAACCAAGTGAACATGACCGTTCTAGTCACCTCTCCAGTAAGTAGATCAATTAGTATAATGACTTGGAATTACTGAGAAATCTTAATTATAGGTTCCTTTTAACGACTTACAACTATAATTATAAATTACACGGAGGCACAGTAAGTGTAGCTCACTTATAGAGTACTAGTGATGAGAATTGGGATCTAAGAGGGTGTAACACCCATAAAATTCAAGCCAAATTTAAACTTTTTAATACATATTAAAACCATTAAGTTATTACAGTTTGTTTTCAAAATAGTTCAGACATCAGAGTATCCCCAGAACCAGTCATGAAAATATGAGGAGGTGCACGATCACCTCTTCGCCTTCCCGCGATCATCGGAAATACCTGAAATAAAATCAACAACTGTAAGCCCGAAGCTTAGTGAGTTTCCCCAAAATACCAACGCCATACAAACATAACTATATCATATAACCAATACAGAACAGCATGCATAAAGAGCCTTCAGCCTGACTGGACCGCCTCACAGGGCCTACAATCTATCTGGACCGCTCCCGAGCCTTCGGCATGACTGAACCGCCTCGCAAGGCCTACAGCCTATCCGGACCGCTCACCAGGTATGTTGGCCTTCAGCACAAAGCAGGACCGCCTCAACCCAACCCCTAATCAAGCAAACATGTGCTCATAAATATCATACGCTAGCTCATATTATATAACAGTCAAACCGATCTAATAGATCACTAATCATTGCAACATCCCAATAACCGGGATACAAACCTAACTGGTCACTAACATAGCATTATCCTATAACCAGGACAATCATGTGCACATAGATATCATATAATACTAGCATGTATATAACGGTCAAACCGATCTAACAGATCACAAAGCATAGCAACAATCCATAACCATGATATCGACCTAACAGGTCACTAACATAGCATCATCCTATATACCAGGATACCGACACAACCGGGTCACTAAAGGATAGCATATCACCATCCTAACTACCAGGATGTAAATCAGTAAGCATAACATGCAATAATCCGAATACAATCCATAAAGGGCCGGCCTTGGTGCCTTAGACCCTGTTGATATAGTGAGGATAACTCACCTGGCACTGCTGAAGTCCCGCCGATAAAACTCCAGCTGCTGGTTGACAGATTCCTGAAACTGTCAACATCAAACAACACCCAATTAAAAGTCCAACTCACACACTAAAGGCTCAATAGTCAAGTAATGGGCCAAAGCCCAACATATGGCCCAATTTTCCAAATTGAGCCCACACCCTCATATGGGCCTTACCCTAAGCCCATCAACATATTCTAGTATTTATGATTATTCTTGGATGGCCCATTAATAATCCAATTACCAAAGCCCAATAGAAAGGCCCAAAAGAAATTAGGGTTTCATATAAGGTGACAATTAGGGTTAAGTGTTTCTCACTAAACCCATTAAGGACTTAATCCATTAAGTCCCTTACTTTACTAAATAAGTCATATGTTATGATTGGGCTTAATACACGATTCCATTCCAATGGCCCAAATGTGGGTCTCGATAAGTCCAAGCCCATAATCCCAAAATTAGGGTTTTCACATGAAATGATGATCAGGGTTAAGTGTTTCTTACTTAACCCATTAAGGACTTAATCCATTACGTTCATTATTGCCTTAAGTTAGTTTGCCAATGATTATTATTTAATATTTCAAGTTTATTAAATAATTCCCGTGTGTGTGTCCCGATCAATTTCCACAAGTTAGGGTTTTATGCCCTTAGGGTTTTTCCA
This sequence comes from Lactuca virosa, assembly GCF_052849685.1. Lineage (NCBI taxonomy): Eukaryota > Viridiplantae > Streptophyta > Magnoliopsida > Asterales > Asteraceae > Lactuca > Lactuca virosa. Next base: position 441,314,363 of record NC_136429.1, on the reverse strand, counting down.
ACCCAATACTAGTTCATTTCCATTGGTTGGGCTTTTAGGTCACATTGGACCTTATTGGCCCATTAGGGTTCCATTGGGCCCATTAGGGCTTCTTTGGGCCCATTAGGGTTTCTTTGATTCCACATTGTCCAAACATCCCCCAAAGGAGTCAAACACAACATGACAATCACACCGCCACCTGACACGGCGGCCGGTGGCGGCAGCCACCACCCTACGGTGGTGGTTTGGGTTCTTCTTTTCATTATTCCTCTTTTAATACAATTACAATGCTAAAACCCAATTAACCAACAAACACAAACACACTAATAAACACATACACACTCACTAATAGCACACACACACCCAAACGGACATCTAGAGGCAGCAACATCGGCGGTTGTGATGACAGCCATAACCTCACGGTGGTGGCGAGTTTCCTTGCATCCCGATCAAGCAACACTCGTCCATAGATCACCAAACGTCATGAGCTCGACACTGAGCGTACTCCGGTCTCAGCCACTCCCAATGTGGCTTCTGGCAGTCGGGGTAATGGTAGCATACACGAGCAACCGACGATAGCAGCGTCGGACGGACGCAGCAACACGAATAGTGGCGCATGGCCATCAGGGGAGAACCGCAGCCGCAACAGCCGCCCGAAATGGAGACCTTGCAGCGACAGAAGAAGAAGAAGACGGTGGGGGACGAACGTCTACTCGAGTTCGCCAGGAAGGAAAAACAGCCGCTAAAGCAGGGCGACTTAGCGCAGCAAGAGACGAAGATGGTCGCCGATGGTTTGCTACAACGAGTCTGCGGTGGTCTTGGTCGGTCAGAACGGCAAAAGAGCGAACGGTGGCGGCTGAAGAGAGGTGGGGGGGTGACGACTGCATCTTCAGTGTGTAGGGTTAGGGTTTGACGGGGATAACACAGCTAAATACCCCGAGCCCTTAAGAATGTATCCGAATAATGGCCAAAATGGCCCTCCTTCCCATACTCTTTTCAAAATAAATCCAATACTTACCATTTAAACCCTTGCTCCCATAATTCTTTTCAATATAAGTCCATCAGTTACAAAATAACCCCTCCTCTACAAATTATTCTCAATTAAGATCCATAAATTACCATTTCTACCCTGGCTTCAAGAATCGATCTTAGAATAAGCCCGATATTTACTCTTTTAACCCTCGGAATTCAAAAGTATCATCTGGCACCCCGAATCAACACTCCATTAATTTTTATCTAATTTTGGACTATAATAACAGATAATAATAATAATAATTGCTTCTCAAGGTTCCAGGTTGACTATTTAACTATTATATTTTAAATGGGATGTTACAACTCTCCCCCACTTAAATTTGATTTCGTCCTCGAAATCGTTTCTTATCATCCCTTACACACCAGTCAACTTGAACAACACGACCATAACTACTAGCATAACCCCAGCCTTTCGAAGGCAACTGTAACCAACCCTCGCAGGGTGCTAAAACCTGAAAATAAAAGAATCCCTTACAATATGATCACACTTACTCCATCCGAAATCTGGAGTCTCAATATGGTATGGCGTCGTGACAGACCGCCCATATTGGATCATTGTCGAGTTCTTTGCACTTTCTCCCAACTAGCTACTCAACTGCTAATAACCTGGGTTCCCACCCGAAATAGAATCGCAATTCCCACACTGCTACCTATAACTCTCTACTCGACAAGAGATTAGGTACTCCTTTTAGAGAAATTCGTTCTGATAACCAATCCCTAGCGATATAATGAACAACGAGATGTAAACTGGGTGATGACCCCTCTTGGATCAACATACCAATGTTTCCTTTGGTTCCTGAATCACATACATATAATGACCGACTCATAAGCTCAAACACTCATTCCTGGGCCAATCAGCCTCGGGCTGGAATACCAGGCATGCCCACCACGGGTCCTTGCATCAAATCCTGATGTCACCAAATCCAAGGCTAAAAGTGATTGCTACATGACCAACGGTAGACTTATATATCAAACGGCCTTAAGCAATCCATTGCTTCCCTGATCTCGTAACTGTAGTGACGTTCCTACAGTCTTATTACTGGCTCAACCAGATCTAATCATTCTGGGTAATTTCTGAAATCCACTCCGTGGATTTCCATATCCTTACTGCTGCACCCGAACTGGTGGGTACTACCATTACTTTCGTGTTCTAACAACACGCTCATGCCATCCACCAACCTAGTGAATGCTACGGCTACACCCATAGTCTCACGACACTCTATCACTATCTGACCGCTAGTGAATGCTACGGCTACCCTGCAGTCTTACAACACTTTCCATGCTAACTGATCGTTAGTGAATGCTACGGCTACCTCCGCAGCCTTACAACACTTTCCAACCTGGTCGAACACGCACTCGATCTAACACACAACTGAACTTAATTCATGGCTAAAATTCCAACCTGATTTCCCAAACTCTGCTATCAAGCACTGAGAAGACGCGATTCCCATGCTGGGGAGTTTTACCCAACTCCCAACTCACACCATCCTCAAACCTAACAGTCACCTGGGTGGTCTTTCTTCCTGACCACGATGCGAAACTTATCCCATTTTCAAACCGCTCCTTCTTCCGAATCCCGCGATAATTCTCCCCCACTTAGATTCGACTAAGTCTTCACAATACATGAAAGTTTGAGAATTCCCAATCCTTCTTACTTTCTAACGATCGATCTAATGACAACCAGACCCTTCCAACTAGTATTCCTTTACTAGCCAACCCCAAGTGATCGCACGCTTCTAATAACTAGATGAACACTTCCTGAATCCTAGGGAAACCAACACTCCCGAATGCTCGAATTATCCCACACCCAAATCTTGAAGTCCAAAGATAGATACTCTTAACTACTGTCTCAACAACGAGCTATTTCCCTTGGCGCTTTCCTCCGCCAGTCAATAACGCTTACTAAAACCACTGATTCCGGACAATGCTGAATAACCATCTTGTGGAACCCTGTCCGCGGACCTCCCACATAATACCCTTCTTCCTAAAGCGCTTCAAAAAAATCTCCCGCTCTCGGTTCTAGAATTCATATCATTCAGGGTCTTGCACCCTGACTCACTCACCAACTCGATCATCCACAGCTGAACTACAAACAACTTTTGCCCTAAATCGGGCTACAACTACTCCCAAGACATAGTCTACAATCCCAAAAGTCTAATAGATCGCACAATCAATCCTTACCACCCGATAAAAGAGATCCAAGGCGAACCGGACCTCACAACACACTTATGCCACCTCGACCCACCTGCGCTCACCGGAGCTGAAATAATGTTGTCTATCCCTGTAACCATCTAACCCCGAGCTGGAATACAACCTGATCCTGGGTTCACAAGCCTGCTCACTCCTTTGAGCTCGAAAAATGAGGGGGCACAGTTCTTGCCCTAAAAAACGACAATCCAATCTATCAATTAACCATTCCACTTCCAGCTGTAACACCCCAGCTGAACATAGTCATCACTCCTTTCCGGAGTGTTGGAGATAGTGTCTAAGTCCATAACTATATTTGGTATGTACTTGACCCGACCCGGCATGGTCCATTTGGGTTGCACTTCACCCAAACAATTTACGGATAATCTTTTGAGAATAGTATAAGTTATGATTTATTAATATATTATAAGTTCTAATATATTAATATAAAATCATATTATTTAATTAGTGTTGATCTATAATTAATTTAGAATTAATTTAGAGATCAAAAGTATAACTAATTAAATATGGGCTCTTGTATTTATATAGTGTGGGCTAATGCTTATTTGGAATGGGCTAGGCTTGCATGGAAAGTCCATGGATACTCCATGGAGCTTGAACCCATGGATCTCATGGAAATGAAAAGACATGGGTATTAGGGTTTACATGGATGTAACCCTAATCCACCACACTATATAATGGAGGCTTTGGTTCTTGAAATTGCACTAGTTGATGTGTGTAAACCAAGAGGGCCGATTTCAAGAAGTTTGTGACTATTCTCTCAAGTTTCCAAGTTTGTGGTGATTTGTGACTTCCATTTGAGGCATCCACATTATTGGTGCTAGGCTCTCAAACTCCAAGCAATCAACTACTCCTACAAGGTAAGTAATTCTACTAGTTTTATTTGATTCAAGTATCCCATGCCATGCTAGTTAGGATAAGAACCTTGGAAAAATAATTATTTGCATGTATCTTAGTCAAACATAGATCCAAGGTTTCTAGGGTTGCATGTACACCATAGGAGTGTTAGAATGCTCAAAACCCATCAGTGGTATCAGAGACAGGTTTGTTTATTTGATACTTGATGCAAAAAAAAAAAAAAAAAAAAAAAAAAAAAAAAAAACTTGAAAATCGAAGTTTTGTTCAAAAGCTCGTATCAAAACTTCAAGTTTTGTATATGTACTTACGATTCTTGAAATTTTTGATATGAACATTCATAAACATATGAGTTTAGAAGATCATAGAAATTATGTGCTAATAATTGATTAGATTAATTCTTGATCTTTATGTGTTTTAATGGAGTCCATAACTAGTTCTTAAGTTATGGATAACCAAAAGTCACATTTATAAATAACCATTAAAAGAACACATAGGTTACAAAAAATGAAGAGTCTTCATTTTTAATAACCATTAACTCATAAGTTATGAGAAATGAAAAGTTTTGAAAGTTTACAAAACTTGCCCTCAAGTTTTGGAACATGTAAAGTCATATTAAAAACTTTAGTTCCAATCCCTAGAATTTTAAAAGTTAAAATTCAACCCTTATACTTTATAATATTATAAGTTTAATAATATTTATATATGTATAAGATCAAGTCGTCTTACCGCTAGTACGCCTCATTCACGAAGCCGGTCTATATGGGGGGTATAAGGTCGTTGCCTATAAAATGGCAACTTAATGGGTGTCCACTCTCACCCACCGCTTCCTTGATCGGTGGAGGGTCGTTAGCCGAACGGGTAGAACAAGGACTTATAAATTCTCATTAAAAGTATAATGATAATACTAAAGTAACTAAACTTTATTGAATTCTCAATCTTAGTTATTTTAGGAAAATGTGAATAAGATGCTAATCCATGAAATTACACTTTACACTTTGTTTAAGTCGTTAGTGGAGCGTGTGTGGTTAACCGGCACACTAACTTGAACTTAACAAGGTAGGTAAAGGGTGACTTAATATTTATCATAGTATCGATGGAGCGTGTATGGTTAACCGGCACATCGATTGAGGGGTAATACATTAAGGGTACCAAGTAATTTGGATGGTTACTTCACACCTTGTTTTCTGATCCTCGGCATCCCAGTCACAAAACTTGAAGGGCACACTCGAGATTGAAACATGCCATTGAAGAAAGTTCAATGAATCTCAAAGAATCTAGGAGTTTCTAAACCAATTAAAACCAAATTAAATATTTTGTTTTTCATGGTGGAAATTGGTGAATCGTCATTCCCCTACCTTCAAATATCTTATAGCTTAGATTACGGCATCCCTCTTCTAAGTTATAAAATATTGTGTTGGGTCCTAGCCTTAATATTACATTTGGGTGTTTTGTTAAGGATTAGCTCTATATCTAATCTAATATATTCCCTCTTCTCTTCAGATGTCTTCCAATAACAATGCTTCTGGCTCAAACCCTACTAGCTCCTTCTTTCTCACGAATCTTTGTGGGAGAGTCATCTTTGATGGGTCCAACTTTACAGATTGGATAAGAAACATCAGGATGGTCACTCGGTATGAGAACAAAGAATATGTTCTCGACAAGGAGCTGAAGGTACCCGAGCCAACTGCTACTCCTGAAGAGCTTGCTGAATATGAGGTACATGAAAGAGATGCTACAAAAGTGGCATGCATCATGATGGCCACCATGACAGCCGAGCTCCAAAAGTCCTATGAGGACTATTATCCTTTTGAGATGCACCAGGACTTGATGGACCGCTACCATCAAAGTGCTCGTCAAGAGCGATATGAAATAATCTCCTCCATGATAACAACCCGAATGAAGGATGGTGAACCCATCACGGGCCACATGCAGAAAATGCAAAGGTATGTGGACCGTTTACTGAAGCTGAATGTGAACTTCCCTGAGGAGTTAGCAATAGACATCATTTTGCACTCCTTGCCATCGTGTTATGATCAATTCCGCATGACATATCACATTAACAAGGAAGAAGTCACCCTCAGCAAACTTCAAGGACTCTTGAAGACCGCCAAAAGTGGTCTAAAGGGTAAGTCGGTTGTTACTACTCCTACTCCTACTCCAACTGCGGCCAATGTCTTGGCAATCGGGCATGGCAAAGGGAAGAAGAGAAAGAACCCTTCTAAGGGTACCAAGGGTAAGACCCTTGAAGGCTCCTCTTCAAGCAAAACCAAGAAAGGTTTTGTCACTCCTTCTGCTAACCCTAATGAGGCTGAATGCTTCTATTGCCATGAAAAGTCGCACTGGAAGCGAAACTGCCCAAAGTACCAGCAAGATTTGAAGGATGGGAAAGTAAAACCCAACCATGCAGGTATACACACTATATTGTCTAATAACTCACCTCATTCTAAGTCTTGGGTCCTTGATACAGGTTGTGGTATTCACATATGTTGTGATTTGCAGGGACTAAAAAGAAGTGAGAATGTGGAGCTGGGAAAGATAAACTTGCTCATGGGAAACAGGAAAGCTTCACCTGTCACCAAGATAGGAGTTTATTCCTTAGTGCTAAATAGTGGGTTTACATTAGATTTGAATAAATGTTATTATTCGCCAGAAATGGCAATAAATGTTATTTCCTTTCATGCATTGTATAAACAAGGTTTTACCTTTTATTTTGATAATAATAATGGTAGTATTGATGCTTTCTTTAATAATGTTCTTTATTTTAAAGCATTAACTTGTGATGGCGTGTATGAAACTGTATCTGTTGTAGATAATCTAGGAAATAATGTATTGTGTATTAACTCTTCCACTAGCTTAGATAAAGCATCCTTATGGCATTGTCGTCTTGGACATGTAAGCAAGAAACGCATAGGCCAACTCCAAAAGGATGGAGTCTTGGAGTCATTTGACCTAAAGTCAGATGATAGTTGTGAATCTTGTTTGCTTGGTAAAATGACAAAGTCACCTTTTACTGGCACTTGTGCTAGGGGTGAAGGTTTGTTGGACCTCATACACACGGATGTGTGTGGACCCTTCAGAACCGCCACAAGAGATGCTAATCGGTTCTATGTGACTTTTACTGATGATTTTAGTAGATATGGATATGTCTACCTAATCAAGCATAATTCAGAAACCTTTGAGAAATTCAAAGAGTTTAAGCAAGAAGTGGAGAATCAGTTGGGCAGGAACATTAAGATGCTTCGATCCGATCGTGGTGGTGAGTATCTTAGTACTGAGTTCCTTGACTATCTTAAGGAATGTGGGATTGTCTCACAATTGACACCTCCTAGGACACCACAGTTGAATGGTGTAGCTGAGAGGCTCAATCGGACCTTGTTGGACATGGTTCGTTCCATGATGAGTCGAGCTTCGCTACCAATCTCATTTTGGGGGTATGCCTTAGAGACTGCCGCCCATATCCTTAATCTAGTCCCTACAAAGAAGGTTGCCAAAACACCTCACGAGGTGTGGACTGGAAAAGTTCCCAATCTCGACCACATCAAGATTTGGGGTTGCGAGGCTTTCGTGAGACGCGAGCCTCACGATAAGCTCGAACCCCGAAGCGAATGGTGTATTTTCATCGGCTACCCACAGAAATCCTTTGGTTACATCTTCTACAGACCCAGTGATAATGTGGTCTTTGTAGCAAGAAGAGGATTCTTTCGAGAGAGAGAATTCATGAGCCAAGGAGACAGTGGGAGGCAAATTGACCTTGAGGAAATTCAAGAGTCAAGTGGTGAAGGAACCTCAAACCCTAGCACTCAACCTGAGGAGGAAACTCCTGTTGAGCCGACTGAAGAATCTATACCTCTGAGGCGTTCCACCAGATTTAGGAATGCACCTGAGCATTATTATGGTTTTCATATTACTGCAGAAGGTGAGACACTTATCAGTGATAACACACTGGTAAATCTGGATGAGCCTAACAGCGACACGGAAGACATGGCAGGCCCTGAGGCTGCTAAATGGAAAGAGGCTATGGATAGCGAGATACAGTCCATGTATGACAATCAAGTTTGGAACTTGGTTGACAATATACATGATCGTAAGATAGTTGGGTGCAAATGGATCTTCAAGAAGAAGACCGACATGGATGGTAATGTACACACTTATAAGGCACGACTGGTTGCAAAGGGTTATTCTCAAACTCTAGGAGTTGATTATGATGAGACCTTTTCACCAGTGGCCAAGAGTAAGTCTATTAGGGTTCTGTTAGCCATTGCTGCATTTCATGATTATGAAATATGGCAAATGGATGTCAAAACCGCTTTCCTTAATGGAAAGTTGGCTGAAGATGTTTACATGGTTCAGCCAGAAGGTTTTGTCAGTACAGAGTACCCCAGTAGAGTGTGTAAGCTCGAGAAATCCATTTATGGATTAAAACAGGCACCTCGCAGATGGAATCTTTGCTTTGATGAGAAAGTTAAAGAATTTGGCTTTTCAAGGAGTGAAGATGAATCTTGTGTCTATATCAAGGCTAGTGGGAGTATAGTCAGCTTTTTGGTACTGTATGTGGATGACATACTACTCATAGGAAATGACATCCCAACCCTGCAGGAAGTAAAGTCCTGGCTTGGGAAGTGTTTCGCTATGAAGGACCTTGGAGAAGGTGCCTATATCCTAGGGATAAAGATTTTGAGAAACAGGAGTAAAAGACTAATTGGACTTAGTCAAAGCACCTATGTGGACAAAGTGTTGAAAAGGTTCAACATGCATAACTCCAAGAAAGGAGAGTTGCCCATCCAGAGTAACGCCAGCTGTAGGATCGATCATGTATGCTATGACGTGTACTCGACCTGATGTAGCCTTTGCTTTGAGCATGGTTAGCAGGTATCAGGGGAACCCTAGCAAGGCACACTGGACTGCAGTAAAGAATATCCTCAAGTACCTACGGAGGACTAAGGACTGGGTCCTTACCCTCGGTGGCAGTGAGGGCTTGAGAGTTGTAGGGTACAGTGATGCTAGCTTTCAGACTGACAGGGATAATTTCCGCTCTCAGTCGGGCTGGGTCTTTACTCTAAACGGAGGGGCAATTACTTGGAAAAGTTCCAAGCAGGAGACAGTGGCTGATTCAACTTGTGAATCAGAGTATATAGCAGCAAGCGAGGCAGCAAAGGAGGCTATATGGCTAAAGAACTTCATCGGAGACCTTGGAGTTGTACCAACTATAAAAGAGCCAATGGAGATTTTCTTTGACAGCAATAGTGCGGTTGCCTTAGCCAAGGAACCAAGAGATCATGGGAGATCCAGACACATTGACAGAAAATATCACTTCATCAGACATCGAATAGAAGAAGGAATCCTCGTGGCAAAGAGGGTATCATCGGATGAGAACCCAACAGATCCCCTCACGAAGGGACTGACTCGGGCTAAGCATCTCCAGCATGCTCGGAGCATAGGGCTGAAGGATGATATTAGTTTTAGTAGTTAGATAATCTTGAAATTTGTAAAATGTAATTGACATTTGATGATAAATAAAAGCTGTTATTTATGAGTAAAGTGTTGCTATCTCTTGTCAATCGTTTACTATTATTTCTTTTTGCATGTTTTGACTTCCAGAATAATTATGTTATGGTTTATATCATATTATTCAAACTCTCCACAGTCGGTCATATGGTTTATATCAAGACTGTCATGGGTTGGCTTGTAGAGGTCTAAGATGTTAGACAAAGCCGGGCTACAGCACCCATGAGTGCTCATAAGTTCTGAGTATTGGATTCAACCCACGCTCACTTGTATCACTTCATGGAATTTATCTCGAGTGATCGTGAGACGGTAATATCATATAAGTCTTCAAACCTAGAGATATGATTTGTTGCCTATGAGTTGGTTATGCATTGATTGCACGAAAACGCATTGGTAACTCGATGTTATAAATCGTGCCTTTGTGTGTAGTTCAACAAGTAGTAGAGCAAACATATGAGTCGAAGTTTATCTGTTCCTTCTAGGATTAGAAGCGATATCTGGGCCCCTCGATGATTTTGTTTTGACCTATGTACCGGGCCCGGTCAGAACTAAATTGATGTGTTCAGTTAAGTTCTATGTCAAACAAATCAGAAATCGGGAAACAAATGCTGGACAATAAGCGAGACCATGTTCCATGTATTTGTCCGGCTGATATCTAGAACAAAGGATTATATGATCACTTATCTAAAATGGCGCTTCATAGTTCAACAGAGTTTTAAGAGCTACGATTGTTGATCGGTTCCTGAAGTCATACTTGCAACTATAGTTATTAGACTTATCCAAGTGGGAGACTGTTGGACATAGTGTCTAAGTCCATAACTATATTTGGTATGTACTTCACCCAACCCGGCATGGTCCATTTGGGTTGCACTTCACCCGAACAATTTACGGATAATCTTTTGAGAATAGTATAAGTTATGATTTATTAATATATTATAAGTTCTAATATATTAATATAAAATCATATTATTTAATTAGTGTTGATCTATAATTAATTTAGAATTAATTTAGAGATCAAAAGTATGACTAATTAAATATGGGCTCTTGTATTTATATAGTGTGGGCTAATGCTTATTTGGAATGGGCTAGGCTTGCATGGAAAGTCCATGGATACTCCATGGAGCTTGAACCCATGGATCTCATGGAAATGAAAAGACATGGGTATTAGGGTTTACATGGATGTAACCCTAATCCACCACACTATATAATGAAGGCTTTGGTTCTTGAAATTGCACTAGTTGATGTGTGTAAACCAAGAGGGCCGATTTCAAGAAGTTTGTGACTATTCTCTCAAGTTTCCAATTTTGTGGTGATTTGTGACTTCCATTTGAGGCATCCACATTATTGGTGCTAGGCTCTCAAACTCCAAGCAATCAACTACTACTACAAGGTAAGTAATTCTACTATTTTTATTTGATTCAAGTATCCCATGCCATGCTAGTTAGAATAAGAACCTTGGAAAAATAGTTATTTGCATGTATCTTAGTCAAACATAGATCCAAGGTTTCTAGGGTTGCATGTACACCATAGGAGTGTTAGAATGCTCAAAACCCATCACGGAGTCCCCGCGAGTCTCATTCCGGCCTCGAGTAAACCCCCGAGCCTAAAATCTAGAACTCATGTACTAGCCTCTCCCGCTCAACCCGCGGAAATATTGTGACAACCCGATATTTCGAGTCAATGTAATGTTCAAAAAGTCAAATCCGGGTTGCATAAAAACTCAAATATGGTAAAAAATGTAGTGTTCTAAAGTCTCAATTGGGTTGCATAAAATATTAGATATATTGTCAAGGTTTTCAAAAATATAAGGAACACTCAAATCCGGGTTATAATGAAGAAGTTACGACTAATCGAAGATTCACGACAAAACCGGTAAAACACTGTCAAGTGTAAAAGTGAAATTTCAATAAAATACTTTTTAGCCTTAAGTATCTAAACAAAAGTCATAGATTATGTTAAACCGTGAACATGTATAAAAAGAACGCCCAAATCTGACTTTGTATGACGAAGTTATGATTTTTCTAAGTTTCAGAACAGCAGCAGACAGCTAAAAACTCGAAATAAAGATCGAGCAATTTTTATCCGACGCAACCTAAACGAGAATTGAAGGCCTCCACAATAGTAGTACAACGGTAAAAAGACAGACGAAAACGGACATCGGATGAAGAAGTTATGGATTTTTAACGGAATTATCTTGTCCCGGCCTACTTAAAATATAATATTAAAAATTAAATCAAAATTAGCCGACAGATTCTAAATGAAAGTTGTAGATTATATTCTCACCTACACGTAGATATAAAGAACGTCGAAATAGGAGCTCGTATGCAAGAGATATGAATTTCTGAAGTTCGAGGCACGCACATCAACCTTATCCGAGACTCACGACGTGAGCAAGAGACTCACACATGAGTCTATGACTGATGTGTGCCAGAACTAGACCACCAGGCGTCGCGTCTACAGACCAAACTCACGACGTGAATTATCCCATGTTCACGACGTGAATCCCGAGAATTCACCCTATAAATAGCATATGAGACTTCCGACTTTCCTTGCTCATTTCACTCTTCTCTCTCAACTTCTACTCCACGGTTAGCACCCCGAGACGACCCCGACAACCCGGTTACACATCCAAGCCCCGATGAAGTTCCGAAGCGCCAAGAATCCCAAGAATCATGCCCGAGAAAAACTCGTTTTCTTCAAATCACCACACTTTCCAGGTGAGTTCATACCCCTACATTTTCACGTCTTTTTTCATGTTTTAGGGGGGGGGGGGGAACTACAAGTGAAACACGAGATAAACTCACACTTAAAATACACATCGTTAGAAATGTTTCAAATACTTTATCTAGATTTTGTTTATGGATGTTAAACAACATTAATACCAATGTTACACTTCACATGCAAAGTTGATATTACACCAAGTTTTTATCATCAAATGGACCACACTTTCGAAAAACTATAATGAGTATAGTTGCGAGTTATTCATTTCATATTTACATAAACACTGTAAAAGGAAATACTTTCACATGAACTTTTCGTTCCATAAATCTTTTGATACTATGTTTTGTGAGACACTCATATTCAACGTACTCTCGAGTGTGCATTTCAAGTCCTGTATTGTAAACCATAATCTCTTGTAGGGAGAGCGTGATACTTGTGTATAGATCTATACGGGATTGACAATTTTGCACCTAAACTGTTAGCTACAGTTAGACCGGCAGGTCTGGGGTGACAAATGTCATAACACTGCAACGCCTGAAGAACGTTGTTACAGGCAGTCTGGGTCAATAGCATGGTTATAAAACTCACATGGTGTATCAAAAACGTACTTGATTTACGAGACCCTTAAATGCATTCAGGAATTTCATTACATATTCATAACATCCACTTTCACCATTTTAGCATGAAATATACTATTGCATTCCAGTCTTTGGAACTTTTTCAAACTACCACACACACATGGAAAATATTGGATTTTTTGGAAACACGTTCAGTTATTTTTACCGAAAGACCTACAACTTTTAGAACAAAAACGCTTATGAACTCACCAACTTAATTGTTGACACTTTTTCAAAACTACTTGTATTTCTCAGGGAATCAGTAATACAGGTAACCATCAGCTTTTGGAGAAGAGACGCTAAGGCGTTTGTTATCAAAATAATTTAAATCATCATATTTGTAATAATCTTTTGAAACATGTATTATATGAAACAATGTAACTTTTTATTATATTTATGATGGACGTGTTTACTTTCTTTACGAATATTCAACTGTTATGAACGTGAAGTCATCCGCCCCCGAATGTTTCCGCTTTGGGGTGTGATAGATTGGTATCAGAGCATTGTTTATAGTGAACTAAGTATATCGAACCACATAAGATATACAAACTATAAATGCAAAAGGGACTAAAATCCTCTAATAAAACGTTTTCACAAAATATACTTTTAAGAAAATAAAATGCTAGTTTTATAAAAGTATAAATACATGCATGCATCGGTCTAGTATCATAAGCCAAAATTTTACAAAAGTATTAAGACAAGTTGTGACGCTACGATTAGGCCTTGAGATATATAATCAAATCAAGGATAAATATAGCCTGATCAACTATATTTATCTGAGGTGTGACCAACGTATGCCGGGGAATGATCGTAGTAAAGGACAAGTCGAAAACTTACCAAATAAAATACTAGAACCAAACTAGAAAATACTATAAGAGTATTTTGAAAGACTATAAGAACTGTAAAAATCTTGCGAACCTCGATATTAGTTAGGAATCGTCAAATAAATAAAATTATCCTTATCAAAAATTTACCCTTCTTACTCCCAAGTTTTATATGTAATTCTCTTACCTCTATTCTCGACCAGGCGAAATGACAGGATTTCACATCCCCGGGGATCCCTACTACCCTAACCAGGGTAATGGAGGTTGGATTGAGGAGGACCCAGAGGAAGATCCCGAAGAGATTCCCGAGGAAGAACCAAAAGAGGATTCCGAAGAGGATCCCGAGGAAGACCCAGACGAAGGTTCAGAAGAGGAAGGAGATGGTGGAAGCACTGACTCAGAACCAGAGATCTACAATCCTCCCCGAGGAGCAGCAAATCCCCGACGAAACTTTCAGGGCCCGGCGCCCCGCATGGTCGTGGACCTGAAACGATGGAGCAAGGAACATGGGCAACGACCACCTTACGGCATGGAATGAGGCTTTTATAACCTCAGCAATGGGGGTTCGGCTGACAGGGCACTCCCTGTCATGGTACGTCGCATTGCCAACCAAGGCGAGCAAACAAGAGTGAATGTCAGCCAACTCTTGGACATTGGGGCCACTGCTGTTGTCACTGCGGTACGTCTTCGTCGACTGGACGAAGAACATGAACGAACAATTGAGCACACATTTTCCCTTCAGAAGGACATTACTGCTGCTAGAGACGAAGTAAGGGAGTTCTGTAAGTGTCAAGCCGCAATGGAGAGGCGCATCATCGAGGCTGAACGTCGAGTAGCCCGAGCTCGGACTTCCATGACCACATACGATGGTCCGCAACGTGCTACCCACTCGGAGTAGAGCGCATACTTCTGACGCTATGTATATATACTTATCGACTAAGTGTTGGTGTTACTCTTTCTTTTAAATGTAAAACCCGACGGATTGTGAATGCACAATTCGGGGGCCCGAATGCTGTCAAATTTTCCCTTTATCATTGATGTACCCTAGACCTATGTAAGGTCAAATTTTCCTGATCGTTGTATCAAATATTAATATCAATGAAATTGACACGCATTTATTATTTCTTTGATTATTTCATTAAATTCTTAGAATACTAAGGAGATCATACACTTATTATTGAAAGTTTCCATTAACTTACTAAATTCGTATCTTAACTTATGGCAGAATCATGCCACCAAGAAGAAATCTTCGACGCGTCAATACCACAGGAGCACCTACACCACCTCCACCACCACCTCCAACGATGGATGCTGCTACTTTTTAGGCTGCTGTAACGGCTGCCGTAACCGCAACAATGACACAAATGAGTAACAACGGATCAGGAGGAGGGATAAATAGCTCTACTAATGGCCAAAACCAGGGACGTTCCGGGGAATGTACTTACAAAGACTTCACCAACAGCAAACCCATCCCCTTTAATGGAACCGGGGGAGTAATGGCTCTATCCCAATGGAAAGAGAAAACAGAAGCCGTATTCGAGATTTGCTCATGCCCCGAAGAGAGCAAAGTAAAATTTGTTGCATGTACTTTCTCCGAACGAGCCCTAACATGGTGGAATGGTCACGTCAAGTCACTAACTCTGGTGGTGGTGAACTCCATGGGTTGGGAGAACCTGAAGCAAATGCTACTACGAGAGTACTGCCCAAGGGGCAAGATGCAGAAGCTGGAACAGGAGCTTTGGGGACTTACTATGGTGGGCTCAGAAATCACAACCTATACGAATATGGTCAGTGACTTGACGATACTTTGCCCAAGAATGATGGACCTTGAAAGTAAGAAGGTGGAAAGGTATATCTAGGGACTGTCGCACCAGCTTCGAGGAAGTGTGCAGGCTTTCAAACCCACGACGTTCGACAGTGCCAAAGAACTGGCACAATCCCTCGTTGATCATGGAGTCTGCCAAGATGTCACAACCGTCGTCCCAGAACCAACCCAAGGAAGCAACAACAATAACAGCAATGCCAACAACAACAAGAAGAAGTTTTGGAACAAGATGAAGGGTCAAACTTCGCAAGAACCTTCAAAGAAACAAATAGTGGCAGTCCATGCCGCTACTGCCTCCACTGCTGTCCCGGTTACCCCTACGCCGGTAAAACAATATGCTGGGAACCTACCAAAGTGCCACAAATGCAATTACCATCACCACGGAAATTCCCGGGAGATGCACTGTAAAAACTGTGATAGGAAAGGGCACACAACCCGTTTCTGTAAGGCACCGGCACGGCCAATCACCCAAGTTACTGGTGCCGGAGTGAGCCAGGCGTGTTATGGGTGTGGGGAAACTGGGCATTACAAGAGGGATTTCCCTAAGGCAAAGAATACTGGCGGCGTAGGAAGAGTGCTGGCAATAGGGCAGAACGAGGCAATAGTCGATCCCACAGTGGTTACGGGTACGTTTCTCCTCAACGACATTTATGCATGCATACTCTTTGACTGTGGTGCGGAGAGAAGTTTCGTGAGTCATAAATTCAAACACTTACTTAATCAAAAACCCCAAGCACTCAATAAGATGTTTACAGTAGAAATGGCAAACGACAAAACAGAAAGCACAAACGATTTGTATATATGCTGTACTCTAGCTCTAAATAAACACTTTTTCCAAATCGATCTAATGCCGATCACTATAAGAAGCTTTGATGTCATCATCGGTATGGATTGGCTAAGCCTTCACCATGCCGATATTTTGTGTCACGAAAGGGTCGTTCGCCTTAATCTGCCAAGTGGCAAAACTCTTGTCATCTATGGTGACAAACCCAGTACCAATTTACAAATCATCTCCTGCGTCAAAGCCCAAAAATATATGCGCAAAGAGTATCATGCCTTCCTAGCTCACGTGGTAGATAAGAAACGAGAAGCAAAAGACATTAAAGACATTCCAGCAGTCTGCAACTTCCCCGATGTCTTCCCTGAGGATCTTCCAGGAGTCCCACCAGAACGTCAAGTCGAGTTCAGGATTGACTTGGTTCCCGGAGCTACCCCAGTAGCAAAATCGTCGTACCGTCTAGCACCGGCAGAAATGCAAGAATCTTCCAGCCAGCTGAACGAACTTCTCAGCAAAGGATTTATCAGGCCGAGCTTCTCACCTTGGGGAGCACCGGTTCTGTTTGTAAAGAAGAAGGACGGATCTTTTCGCATGTGCATCGATTACCGGGAACTGAACAAACTCACGATCAAGAACCGATATCCCTTACCGCGCATAGACGATCTGTTCGACCAACTACAAGGAGCAAGCTACTTCTCAAAGATCGATCTAAGATCTGGGTATCACCAACTGCGAGTCCTGGAAGGATACATTCCCAAGACGGCATTCCAAACTCGCTATGGTCACTACGAGTTTGTGGTGATGCCCTTTGGATTGACATATGCACCGGCGGTGTTCATGGACTTGATGAACCGAGTATGTCATCCTTTCCTGGACAAATTTGTGATCGTATTCATAGATGATATACTCATCTATTCAAGGAGCAAGGAGGAACATAGCCAACACCTCCGACAAGTCTTAGAAACATTAAGGACAGAGAAGCTATACGCAAAATTCTCAAAGTCCGAATTTTGGATTCGGAAAGTAGATTTCCTAGGTCACATGGTCAGCAAGGAGGGGATACACGTGGACCCTTCCAAAATCAAGCCAATCGAGAACTGGACAACTCCAAGGACTCCAACGGAGATCCAGCAATTCTTGGGCCTTGTTGGGTATTACCGAAGGTTCATACAAAACTTTTCAAAGATTGCTAAACCACTTAGCACCCTGACTCAGAAGGGTGTAACCTTCAATTGGGGAGAAAAATAAGACACTGCGTTCCAAACACTGAAGCGAGCTCTGTGCAGCGCACCTATATTATCCTTGCCAGAAGAAACATATGACTTTGTGGTCTACTGTGATGCGTCAAACCAAGGACTTAGATGTGTCCTAATGCAGCGAGGGAAGGTCATCGCCTACGCCTCAAGACAACTGAAGACGCACGAGGTAAACTACACGATGCACAACCTCGAATTGGGAGCAGTAGTGTTCGCCCTAAAAATCTGGAGGCATTACCTTTACGGTACCAAGTGCACCACCTTCACCGATCACAAAAGCCTCCAGCATATCCTCAATCAGAAAAACTCAACATGAGACAAAGACGGTGGGTGGAATTACTAAATGATTACGAATGTGAAATTCGTTATCACCCTGGAAAAGCCAACGTGGTTGCAGACACTTTGAGCAGAAAGGAGTACTCAGGCCGCCGAGTAAAGGCATTAACCATGATTATCCACTCACACATGTCCGCACAAATCAAAGAAGCACAGGAAGAATCCTTGAGGCCAGAGAATGTGGCAGGTGAAGCATTGAGAGGAATGGACAAAAATCTTGAAGTCAGGGATGACGGAGTTCGTTGTCTCATGAACCGGATCTGGACACCAAAATTTGGTGGATTCAGGGACGTTGTCATGAACGAAGCTCATAAAACTCGCTACTCCGTACATCCCGGCTCAGACAAGATGTACTTAGACCTCAAGAGGTTGTATTGGTGGTCGAACATGAAAGCCGAAATACCTACCTCTGTGGGCAAGTGCCTGACTTGCACCAAAGTTAAGGTAGAATATCAAAAGCCCTCGGGACTACTTCAACAGCCAGAGATAACCGAGTGGAAGTGGGAGTGGATAACCATGGACTTCATAAACAAGTTGCTTAAGACTACGGGTGGACTCGACACCATTTGGGTTATCGTTGACAGATTAACCAAATCCGCATACTTCCTACCAATAAAAGAGACAGACAAACTGGAGAAGCTGACAAGGATCTACATTAAAGAGATAGTGCGCCTTCACGGAGTGCCGATATCTATTATCTCCAATAGAGATAGCCGATTCACAACACGATTCTGGCAGTCACTGCATAAAGCTATGGGAATTAGGCTAGACATGAGTACAACATACCACCCATAGACAGACGGGCAGAGTGAAAGGACCATTCAAACGTTAGAAGACATGCTAAGAGCTTGTGTGATAGACTTTGGTAAGGCTTGGTATACCCATTTACCATTGATCGAGTTCTCGTACAACAATAGCTATCACACTAGCATCAAAGTTGCTCCATTCGAAGCCCTCTACGGCGGTAAGTGCAGATCACCTCTGTGCTGGGCTGAAGTGGGCGACACGCAACTAGCAAGAGGTCAAGTACCAGACAGCACCCTCACCGGCCTGGAAATCATAAGGGAAACTACAGCGAAGATTGTCCAAATCCGAGAACGACTAAAAGCTTCCAGAGACAGACAAAAGAGTTATGCGGACAAAAGACGGAAACCCTTGGAATTCCAGGTTGGGGACCGAGTATTATTGAAAGTCTCACCCTGGAAGGGATTAAGACGTTTTGGAAAACGTGGGAAACTCAACCCTAGGTATATCAGACCATTTAAGGTCCTTGCCAGGATCGGCCTGGTGGCATACAAACTTCAATTACCGCGGGAACTCAATAACGTACACCCTACCTTTCACGTGTCGAACCTAAAGAAGTACTTGTCCGATGAGACCCTCGTCATCCATCTGGACAAAATTGAAATCAACGAGAATCTCCACTTCGTGGAAGAGCCTGTAGAAATCATGGATCAGGAAGTTAAAAGAACTAAACAAAGTCGCATACCCATTGTGAAGGTCCGTTGGAATGCCAAGCGAGGACCTGAATACACTTGGGAGCGCGAGGATCAGATGAAACAAAAGTACCCACATCTTTTTCCTAGTCCATAAACTTTGTCTTAGATTAAATTTCGGGACGAAATTCCCTCCAACGGGGGGATGATGTGACAACCCGATATTTCGAGTCAATGTAATGTTCAAAAAGTCAAACATTATAAACTATTTCTGAACCAATAAAAATAGCATAAAAAATGTAGTGTTCTCAAGTCTCAATTGGATTGCATAAAATATTAGATATATTGTCAAGGTTTTCAAAAATATAAGGAACACTCAAATCCGGGTTATAACGAAGAAGTTACGACCAATCGAAGATTCACGACAAAACCGGTAAAACACTGTCAAGTGTAAAAGTGAAATTTCAATAAAATACTTTTTAGCCTTAAGTGTCTAATCAAAAGTCATAGATTATGTTAAACCGTGAACATGTATAAAAAGAACGCCCAAATCTGACTTCGTATGAGGAAGTTATGATTTTTCTAAGTTTCAGAACAACAGTAGACAGCTAAAAACTCGAAATAAAGATCGAGCATTTTTAGCCGATGCAACCTAAACGAGAATTGAAGGTCTCAACAATAGTAGTACAACGGTAAAAGGACAGACGAAAACAGACATCGGATGAAGAAGTTATGGATTTTTAACGGAATTATCCTGTCTCGGCCTACTTAAAATATAATATTAAAAAGTAAAATCAAAATTAGCAGACGGAGTCTAAATGAAAGTTGTAGAGTATATTCTCACTTACGCGTGGATATAAAGAACGTCGAAATCGGAGCTCGTATGCGAGAGATATGAATTTCTGAAGTTCGAGGTACGCACACCAACCTTATCCGAGACTCACGACGTGAGCAAGAGACTCACGACGTGAGTCTATGACTAATGTTTGCCATAACTAGACCACCATGCGTCGCGTCTACAGACCAAACTCACGACATGAACTGGCCCATGTTCACGACGTGAATCCCGAGAATTCACCCTATAAATAGCAATCGAGACTTCCTACTTTCCTTGCTCATTTCACTCTTCTCTCTCACTTCTACTCCACGGTTAGCACCCCGAGACGACCCCGGCACCCCGGTTACACATCCAAGCCCCGACGAAGGTCCGAAGCGCGAAGAATCCCGAGAAACTTACCACTTCCCGGTCGAAGTTTTGCCCGAGAAAAACTCGTTTTCTTCAAATCACCACACTTTCCAGGTGAGTTCATACCCCTATATTTTCACGTCTTTTTTCATGTTTTAGGGGCGGGGGGGGGGGGGGGGGGAAATACAAGTGAAACACGAGATAAACTCACACTTAAAATACACGTCGTTAGAAATGTTTCAAATACTTTATCTAGATTTTGTTTATGGATGTTAAACAACATTAATACCAATGTTACACTTCACATGCAAAGTTGATATTGCATCAAGTTTTTATCATCAAATGGAACACACTTTCGAAAAACTATAATGGGCATAGTTGCGAGTTATTAATTGCATCTTTACATAAACACTGTAAAAGGAAATACTTTCACACGAACTTTTCGTTCCGTAAATCTTTTGATACTATGTTTTGTGAGACACTCATCTTCAATATACTCTCGAGTGTGCATTTCAAGTCCTGTATTGTAAACCATAATCTCTTGTAGGGAGAGCGTGATACTTGTGTATAGATCTATACGGGATTGACAATCCCACACCTAAACTGTTAGCTACAGTTAGACCGGCAGGTCTAGGGTAACAAATGTCATACCACTGCAACGCCTGAAGAACGTTGTTACAGGCAGTCTGGGTCAATAGCATGGTTATGAAACTCACATGGTGTATCAAAAACGTACTTGATTTACGAGACCCTTAAATGCATTCAGGAATTTCATTATATATACATAACATCTACTTTCACCATTTTAGCATGAAATATACTATTGCATTCCAGTCTTTGGAACTTTTTGAAACTACCACACACACATGGAAAATATTGGATTTTTTGGAAACACGTTCAGTTATTTTTACCGAAAGACCTACAACTTTTAGAACAAAAACGCTTATGAACTCACCAACTTAATTGTTGACACTTTTTCAAAACTACTTGTATTTCTCAGGGAATCAATAATACAGGTAACCATCAGCTTTTGGAGAAGAGACGCTAAGGCGTCTGTTATCAAAACAATTTAAATCATCATATTTGTAATAATCTTTTGAAACATGTATTATATGCAACAATGTAACTTTTTATTTTATTTATGATAGTTGTGTTTACTTTCTTTGCGAATATTCAACTGTTTTGATACTACGTGAAGTCATCCGCCCCCGAATGTTTCCGCCATTCTGGTTTGGGGGTGTCACAAATATAACGAGTACAGATCATCTTTCTGATCCCAGATAACTGCAGCCCTCTGCTTATCAGATCACGTCCCAGTAACAAGTTCCCACCAGTCCTTCGCCCCGAACCTTAGCAGGTTCAGAGCGTGCCTGACCTTCTGGTCAGTAGGACATGAACATGTGAAGCTGTTGGATATAATGTCTAAGTCTATAACTATATTTGGTATGTACTTGACCCGACCCGGCATGGTCCATTTGGGTTGCACTTCACCCGAACAATTTATGGATAATCGTTTGAGAATAGTATAAGTTATGATTTATTAATATATTATAAGTCCTACTATATTAATATAAAATCATATTATTTAATTAGTATTGATCTATAGTTAATCTAGAATTAATTTAGAGATCAAAAGTATGACTAATTAAATATGGGCTCATGTATTTATATAGTGTGGGCTAATGCTTATTTGGAATGGGCTAGGCTTGCATGGAAAGTCCATGGATACTCCATGGAGCTTTAACCCATGGATCTCATGGAAATGAAAAGACATGGGTATTAGGGTTTACATGAATGTAACCCTAATCCACCACACTATATAAAGGAGGATTTGGTTCTTGAAATCACACGAGTTGTTGTGAGTAAAGTAAGAGGGCCGATTTCAAGAAGGTGATTACTATTCTCTCAAAGTTCCAAGTTTGTGGTGATTTGTGATTTCCATTTGAGGCATCCACACTATTGGTGCTAGGCTCTAAAACTCCAAGCAATAAACTACAACTACAAGGTAAGCAATTCTACTAGCTTTATTTGATTCAAGTTCCCCATGCCATGCTAGATAGGATAAGAACCTTGGAAAAATAATTATTTGCATGTATCATAGTCAAACATAGATCCAAGGTTTCTAGGGTTGCATGTACACCATAGGAGTGTTAGAATGCTCAAAAACCCATCAGTGGTATCAGAGCCTGGTTTGTTTATTTGATACTTGATGCAAAAAAAAAAAAAAAAAAAAAAACCTTGAAAATCGAAGTTTTGTTCAAAAGCTCGTATCAAAATTTCAAGTTTTGTATATGTACTTACGATTCTTGAAATTTTTGATATGGACATTCATAAACATATGAGTTTAGTGGATCATAGAAATTAAGTGCTAATAATTGGTTAGATTAATTCTTGATCTTTATGTGTTTTAATTGAGTCCATAACTAGTTCTTAAGTTATGGATAACCAAAAGTCACATTTATAAATAACCATTAAAAGAACACATAGGTTACAAAAAATGAAGAGTCTTCATTTTTAATAACCATTAACTCATAAGTTATGAGAAATGAAAAGTTTTGAAAGTTTACAAAACTTGCCCTCAAGTTTTGGAACATGTAAAGTCATATTAAAAACTTTAGTTCCAACCCCTAGAATTTTAAAAGTTAAAATTCAACCCTTATACTTTATAATATTATAAGTTAATAATATATATATATATATATATATATATATATATATATATATATATATATATATATATATATATATATATGTATAAGATCAAGTTGTCTTACCGCTAGTACGCCTCATTCACGAAGCCGGTCTATAAGGGGGGTATAAGGTTGTTGCCTATAAAATGGCAACTTAATGGGTGTCCACTCTCACGCACCGCTTCCTTGATCGGTGGAGGGTCGTTAGACGAACGGGTAGGACAAGGACTTATAAATTCTCATTAAAAGTATAATGATAATACTAAAGTAACTAAACTTTATTGAATTCCCAATCTTAGTTATTTTAGGAAAATGTGAATAAGGTGCTAATCCATGAAATTACACTTTACACTTTGTTTAAGTCGTTAGTGGAGCGTGTGTGGTTAACCGGCACACTAACTTCAACTTAAAAAGGTAGGTAAAGGGTGACTTAATGTTTATCATAGTATCGATGGAGCGTGTGTGGTTAACCGGCACATCGATTGAGGGGTAATACATTAAGGGTACCAAGTAATTTGCATGGTTACTTCACACCTTGTTTTGTGATCCTCGGCATCCCAGTCACAAAACTTGAAGGGCACACTCGAGATTGAAACATGCCATTGAAGAAAGTTCAATGAATCTCAAAGAATCTAGGAGTTTCTAAACCAATTAAAACCTAATTAAATATTTCGTTTTTCATGGTGGAAATTGGTGAATCGTCATTCACCTACCTTCAAATATCTTATAGCTTAGATTACAGCATCCCTCTTCTAAGTTATAAAATATTGTGTTGGGTCCTAGCCTTAATATTACATTTGGGTGTTTTTTAAGGACTATCTCTATATCTAATCTAATATATTCCCTCTTCTTTTCAGATGTCTTCCAATAACAATGCTTCTGGCTCAAACCCTACTAGCTCCTTCTTTCTCACGAATCTTTGTGGGAGAGTCATCTTTGATGGGTCCAACTTTACAGATTGGATAAGAAACATCAGGATGGTCACTCGGTATGAGAACAAAGAATATGTTCTCGACAAGGAGCTGAAGGTACCCGAGCCAACTGCTACTCCTGAAGAGCTTGCTGAATATGAGGTACATGAAAGAGATGCTACAAAAGTGGCATGCATCATGATGGCCAACATGACAGCCGAGCTCCAAAAGTCCTATGAGGACTATTATCCTTTTGAGATGCACCAGGACTTGATGGACCGCTACCATCAAAGTGCTCGTCAAGAGCGATATGAAATAATCTCCTCCATGATAACAACCCGAATGAAGGATGGTGAACCCATCACGGGCCACATGCATAAAATGCAAAGGTATGTGGACCGTTTACTGAAGCTGAATGTGAACTTCCCTGAGGAGTTAGCAATAGACATCATTTTGCACTCCTTGCCATCGTGTTATGATCAATTCCGCATGACATATCACATGAACAAGGAAGAAGTCACCCTCAGCAAACTTCAAGGACTCTTGAAGACCGCCAAAAGTGGTCTAAAGGGTAAGTCGGTTGTTACTACTCCTACTCCTACTCCAACTGCGGCCAATGTCTTGGCAATCGGGCATGGCAAAGGGAAGAAGAGAAAGAAACCTTCTAAGGGTACCAAGGGTAAGACCCTTGAAGGCTCCTCTTCAAGCAAAACCAAGAAAGGTTTTGTCACTCCTTCTGCTAACCCTAATGAGGCTGAATGCTTCTATTGCCATGAAAAGTCGCACTGGAAGCGAAACTGCCCAAAGTACCAGCAAGATTTGAAGGATGGGAAAGTAAAACCCAACCATGCAGGTATATACACTATATTGTCTAATAACTCACCTCATTCTAAGTCTTGGGTCCTTGATACAGGTTGTGGTATTCACATATGTTGTGATTTGCAGGGACTAAAAAGAAGTGAGAATGTGGAGCAGGGAAAGATAAACTTGATCACGGGAAACAGGAAAGCTTCACCTGTCACCAAGATAGGAGTTTATTCCTTAGTGCTAAATAGTGGGTTTACATTAGATTTGAATAAATGTTATTATTCGCCAGAAATGGCAAGAAATGTTATTTCCTTTCATGCATTGTATAAACAAGGTTTTACCTTTTATTTTCATAATAATAATGGTAGTATTGATGCTTTCTTTAATAATGTTCTTTATTTTAAAGAATTACCTTGTGATGGCGTGTATGAAACTGTATCTGTTGTTGATAATCTAGGAAATAATGTATTGTGTATTAACTATTCCACTAGCTTAGATAAAGCATCCTGATGGCATTGTCGTCTTGGACATGTAAGCAAGAAACGCATAGGCCAACTCCAAAAGGATGGAGTCTTTGAGTCATTTGACCTAAAGTCACATGATAGTTGTGAATCTTGTTTGCTTGGTAAAATGACAAAGTCACCTTTTACTGGCACTTTTGCTAGGGGTGAAGGTTTGTTGGACCTCATACACACGGATGTGTGTGGACCCTTCAGAACCGCCACAAGAGATGCTAATCGGTTCTATGTGACTTTTACTGATGATTTTAGTAGATATGGATATGTCTACCTAATCAAGCATAAGTCAGAAACCTTTGAGAAATTCAAACAGTTTAAGCAAGAAGTGGAGAATCAGTTGGGCAGGAACATTAAGATGCTTTGATCCGATCGTGGTGGTGAGTATCTTAGTACTGAGTTCCTTGACTATCTTAAGGAATGTGGGATTGTCTCACAATTGACACCTCCTAGGACACCACAGTTGAATGGTGTAGCTGAGAGGCGCAATCGGACCTTGTTGGACATGGTTTGTTCCATGATGAGTCGAGCTTCGCTACCAATCTCATTTTGGGGGTATGCCTTAGAGACTGCCGCCCATATCCTTAATCTAGTCCCTACAAAGAAGGTTGCCAAAACACCTCACGAGGTGTGGACTGGAAAAGTTCCCAATCTAGACCACATCAAGATTTGGGGTTGCGAGGCTTTCGTGAGACGCGAGACTCACGATAAGCTCGAACCCCGAAGCGAAAGGTGTATTTTCATCGGCTACCCACAGAAACCCTTTGGTTACATCTTCTACAGACCCAGTGATAATGTGGTCTGTGTAGTTTGAAGAGAATTCTTTCGAGAGAGAGAATTCATGAGCCAAGGAGACAGTGGGAGGCAAATTGACCTTGAGGAAATTCAAGAGTCAAGTGGTGAAGGAACCTCAAACCCTAGCCCTCAACCTGAGGAGAAAACTCCTATTGAGCCGACTGAAGAATCTACACCTCTGAGGCATTCCACCAGAGTTAGGAATGCACCTGAGCATTATTATGGTTTTCATATTACTGCAGAAGGTGAGACACTTATCAGTTATAACACACTGGTAAATCTGGATGAGCCTAACAGCTACACGGAAGCCATGGCAGGCCCTGAGGCTGCTAAATGGAAAGAGGCTATGGATAGCGAGATACAGTCCATGTATGACAATCAAGTTTGGAACTTGGTAGACAATGCACCTGATCGTAAGATAGTTGGGTGCAAATGGATCTTCAAGAAGAAGACCGACATGGATGGTAATGTACACACTTATAAGGCACAACTGGTTGCAAATGGTTATTCTCAAACTCCGGGAGTTGATTATGATGAGACATTTTCACCAGTGGCCAAGATTAAGTCTATTAGGGTTCTGTTAACCATTGCTGCATTTCATGATTATGAAATATGGCAAATGGATGTCAAAACCGCTTTCCTTAATGGAAAGTTGGCTGAAGATGTTTACATGGTTCAGCCAGAGGGTTTTGTCAGTACAGAGTACCCTAGTAGAGTGTGTAAGCTCGAGAAATCCATTTATGGATTAAAACAGGCACCTCGCAGATGGAATCTTTGCTTTGATGAGAAAATCAAAGAATTTGGCTTTTCAAGGAGTGAAGATGAATCTTGTGTCTATATCAAGGCTAGTGGGAGTATAGTCAGCTTGTTGGTACTGTATGTGGATGACATACTACTCATAGGAAATGACATCCCAACCCTGCAGGAAGTAAAGTCCTGGCTTGGGAAGTGTTTCGCTATGAAGGACCTTGGAGAAGCTACCTATATCCTAGGGATAAGGATTTTGAGAAACAGGAGTAAAAGACTAATTGGACTTAGTCAAAGCACCTATGTGGACAATGTGTTGAAAAGGTTCAACATGCATAACTCCAAGAAAGGAGAGTTGCCCATCCAGAGTAACGCCAGATTGAGTAAGACACAAAGCCCTAGTACTGAGGCTGAGATAGCAGAAATGAGTCGAATACCTTATGCTTCAGCTGTAGGATCGATCATGTATGTTATGACGTGTACTCGACCTGATATAGCCTTTGCTTTGAGCATGGTTAGCAGGTATCAGGGGAACCCTGGCAAGGCACACTGGACTGCGGTAAAGAATATCCTTAAGTACCTACGGAGGACTAAGGACTGGGTCCATACCCTCGGTGGTAGTGAGGACTTGAGAGTTGTAGGGTACAGTGATGCTAGCTTTCAGACTGACAGGGATAATTTCCGCTCTCAGTCGGACTGGGTCTTTACTCTAAACGGAGGGGCAATTACTTGGAAAAATTCCAAGCAGGAGACAGTGGCTGATTCCACTTGTGAATCAGAGTATATAGCAGCAAGCGAGGCAGCAAAGGAGGCTATATGGCTAAAGAACTTACTCGGAGACCTTGGAGTTGTACCAGCTATAAAGGAGCCAATGGAGATTTTCTGTGACAGCAATAGTGTGGTTGCCTTAGCCAAGGAACCAAGAGATCATGGGAGATCCAGACACATTGACAGAAAATATCACTTCATCAGACATCGAATAGAAGAAGGAATCCTCGTGGCAAAGAGGGTATCATCGGATGAGAACCCAGCAGATCCCCTCACGAAGGGACTGACTCGGGCTAAGCATCTCCAGCATGCTCGGAGCATAGGGCTGAAGGATGATATTAGTTTTAGTAGTTAGATAATCTTGAAATTTGTAAAATGTAATTGACATTTGATGATAAATAAAAGTTGTTATTTATGAGTAAAGTGTTGCTATCTCTTGTCAATCGTTTACTATTATTTCTTTTTGCATGTTTTGACTTCCAGAATAATTATGTTATGGTTTATATCATATTATTCAAACTCTCCACAGTCGGTCATATGTTGGAAGTAGATATGAATCAATACTGTCATGGGTTGGCTTGTAGAGGTCTAAGATGTTAGACAAAGCGAGGCTACATCACTCATGAGTGCTCATAAGTTCTGAGTATTGGATTCAACCCACGCTCACTTGTATCACTTCATGGAATTTATCTCGAGTGATCGTGAGACGGTAATATCATATAAGTCTTCAAACCTAGAGATATGATTTGTTGCTATGAGTTGGTTATGCATTGATTGCACGAAAACGCATTGGTAACTCGATGTTATAAACCGTGCTTTTGTGTGTAATTCAGCAAGTAGTAGAGCAAACATATGAGTCGAAGTTTATCTGTTCCTTCTAGGATTAGAAGTGATATCTGGGCCCCTCGATGATTTTGTTTTGACCTATGTACCGGGCCCGGTCAGAACTAAATTGATGTGTTCAGTTAAGTTCTATGTCAAACAAATCGGAAATCGGGAAACAAATGCTGGACAATAAGCAAGACCTTGTTCCATGTATTTGTCCAGCTGATATCTAGAGCAGAGGATTATATGATCACTTATCTAAAATGGCGCTTCATAGTTCAACAGAGTTTAAAGAGCTACGATTGCTGATCGGTTCCTGAAGTCATACTTGCAACTATAGTTATTAGACTTATCCAAGTGGGAGACTGTTGGATATAGTGTCTAAGTCCATAACTATATTTGGTATGTACTTGACCCGACCCGACATGGTCCATTTGGGTTGCACGTCACCCGAACAATTTATGGATAATCGTTTGAGAATAGTATAAGTTATGATTTATTAATATATTATAAGTCCTAATATATTAATATAAAATCATATTATTTAATTAGTATTGATCTATAATTAATCTAGAATTAATTTAGAGATCAAAAGTATGACTAATTAAATATGGGCTCTTGTATTTATATAGTGTGGGCTAATGCTTATTTGGAATGGGCTAGGCTTGCATGGAAAGTCCATGGATACTCCATGGAGCTTTAACCCATGGATATCATGGAAATGAAAAGACATGGGTATTAGGGTTTACATGAATGTAACCCTAATCCACCACACTATATAAAGGAGGATTTGGTTCTTGAAATCACACGAGTTGTGGTGAGTAAAGTAAGAGGGCCGATTTCAAGAAGGTGATTACTATTCTCTCAAAGTTCCAAGTTTGTGGTGATTTGTGATTTCCATTTGAGGCATCCATACTATTGGTGCTAGGCTCTAAAACTCCAAGCAATAAACTACAACTACAAGGTAAGAAATTCTACTAGCTTTATTTGATTCAAGTTCCCCATGCCATGCTAGATAGGATAAGAACCTTGGAAAAATAATTATTTGCATGTATCATAGTCAAACATAGATCCAAGGTTTCTAGGGTTGCATGTACACCATAGGAGTGTTAGAATGCTCAAAAACCCATCAGTGGTATCAGAGCCTGGTTTGTTTATTTGATACTTGATGCCAAAAAAAAAAAAAAAAAACCTTGAAAATCGAAGTTTTGTTTAAAAGCTCGTATCAAAATTTCAAGTTTTGTATATGTACTTACGATTCTTGAAATTTTTGATATGGACATTCATAAACATATGAGTTTAGTAGATCATAGAAATTATGTGCTAATAATTGGTTAGATTAATTCTTGATCTTTATGTGTTTTAATGGAGTCCATAACTAGTTCTTAAGTTATGGATAACCAAAAGTCACATTTATAAATAACCATTAAAAGAACACATAGGTTACAAAAAATGAAGAGTCTTCATTTTTAATAACCATTAACTCATAAGTTATGAGAAATGAAAAGTTTTGAAAGTTTACAAAACTTGCCCTCAAGTTTTGGAACATGTAAAGTCATATTAAAAACTTTAGTTCCAACCCCTAGAATTTTAAAAGTTAAAATTCAACCCTTATACTTTATAATATTATAAGTTAATAATAATATATATATATATATATATATATATATATATATATATATATATGTATAAGATCAAGTCGTCTTACCGCTAGTACGCCTCATTCACGAAGCCGGTCTATAAGGGGGGTATAAGGTTGTTGCCTACAAAATGGCAACTTAATGGGTGTCCACTCTCACGCACCGCTTCCTTGATCGGTGGAGGGTCGTTAGCCGAACGGGTAGGACAAGGACTTATAAATTCTCATTAAAAGTATAATGATAATACTAAAGTTTGTGGTGATTTGTGATTTCCATTTGAGGCATCCACACTATTGGTGCTAGGCTCTAAAACTCCAAGCAATCAACTACAACTACAAGGTAAGCAATTCTACTAGCTTTATTTGATTCAAGTTCCCCATGCCATGCTAGATAGGATAAGAACCTTGGAAAAATAATTATTTGCATGTATCATAGTCAAACATAGATCCAAGGTTTCTAGCGTTGCATGTACACCATAGGAGTGTTAGAATGCTCAAAAACCCATCAGAAGCAACATCCCTCCATATCATATGGCCACCTCATGGCTATAACCGGGTCCTAAACCCTACCGAAGGTCGGGGCTTCCCGCTATCGAAGTCCCGATACTGGAAAGCCCGACTGGCTCTTCCCCCTGCCGACGTTACAGTTGTTGAAGCTGCTGCGACAGCCGTCTCAACAATGGCTGCATAGCGCTCGTCGAAATACTCAACCATGGGGGTCTTAATAGACCCACACATCTCCCGTAACTGTCCCCATACAAACTCGATCACCTCCTCCCGGATGATCTCACTGACACGGTCCTTTGACAATGTTGGCCTGTCCTGGCTGGAAGCTCCCGATCCTAACTTGGATCCGGTGTCCAGACGTATCGTAACCACCATTCTGGTAAGACACCAGGAAGATCTCTGATAACCCATATAATGACAAAGAACCAATTCCAAACCAAACCCTAGGGGTTGTGACTTCCTTGCTACGCGTATGGGTCCTGTGCTTTCAGTAGTACGGGCCCATACTACCTTCCACACCTACCCATATTTGTCTCAAGTATCACCACAATACCCTAACAACGTACATAATCATAGCGAGCGCTCAATCCTCACTCCTAGAGCAATGCTAAATATCACATGACTGGCCTCCCGGCCTCACACAACCCACCCATCCATGAAACTTCCACCAACCTTGTAGCACTAGTGTATGCTAGCCATACATAACGCTGGACCCTATATACTTTCGAATATCCAATCCTACCCTAAGCCCCCAATAAACAAGAACAGAACATAAGGCCAAATCAAAGATTCTCAGGCTATAAGATCTTAATAATGTATAACTGTGATGCATGCACTAAGCAACTACAGTAATGATGTCAATCTCACATAAAGGAAACCCTAGGCTAGCAGGCATCATGTAATCAGACAATTCTATCATGCAATTCCTGAAGATACCTAGCCTAGTACTAGCATGTTGTTCTAACATATCACATAATCGAATAACTGTATGGTATTTTGGGGTCTACTTACTGGCTCCGGCTGATCGTATACCCTGCATCCTCATTTACTTATTTTGAAAACCATTTCAGAAATCATTTTGAAAACCTTTCCTTGATTTGAGACTGGATTCACACGAATGTTCCTCCAATTCACTCAAACCAAGGCTCTGATATCAACTTGTAACACCCACAAAATTCAAGCCAAATTTAAACTTTTTAATACATTTTAAAACCATTAAGTTATTACAATTTGTTTTCAAAATAGTTCAGACACCAGAGTATCCCCAAATCAATCATGAAAATATAAGGAGGTGCACGATCACGCCTTCGCCTTCCCGCGATCATCAGAAATACCTTAAATAAAATCAACAACTGTAAGCCCGAAGCTTAGTGAGTTTCCCCAAAATACCAACGCCATACAAACATAACCATATCATATAACCAATACAGAACAGCATGCATAAAGAGCCTTCAGCCTGACTGGACCGCCTTACACGGCCTACAGTCTATCTGGACCGCTCCCGAGCCTTCGGCATGACTGGACCGCCTCGTAGGGCCTACAGCCTATCCGGACCGCTCACCGGGTATGTTGGCCTTCAGCACAAAGTAGGACCGCCTCAACCCAACCCCCAATCAAACAAACATGTGCTCATAAATATCATACGCTAACTCATATTATATAACAGTCAAACCGATCTAACAGATCACTAATCATTGCAACATCCCAATAACCGGGATACTGACCTAACCGGTCACTAACATAGCATTATCCTATAACCAGGACAATCATGTTCACATAGATATCATATAGCACTAGCATGTATATAACGGTCAAACCGATCTAACAGATCACAAAGCATAACAACAATCCATAACCATGATATCGACCTAACAGGTCACTAACATAGCATCATCCTATATACCAGGATACCGACCCAACCGGGTCACTAAAGCATAGCATATCACCATCCTAACTACCAGGATGTAAATCAGTAAGCATAACATGCAATAATCCGAATACAATCCGTAAAGGGCCGGCCTTGGTGCCTTAGACCCTGTTGATATAGTGAGGATAACTCACTTGGCACTACTGAAGTCCCGCCGATAAAACTCCAGCTGCTGGTTGACAGATTCCCGAACTGTCAACATCAAACAACACCCAATTAATAATTGGGTTCCAAGCCCAAAGTCCAACTCACACACTAAAGACTCAATAGTCAAGTAATGGGCCAAAGCCCAACATATGACCCAATTTTCCAAATTGGGCCCACACCCTCATATGGGCCTTACCCTAAGCCCATCAACATATTCTAGCCCTTATGATTATTCTTGGATGGCCCATTAATAATCCAATTACCAAAGCCCAATAGAAAGGCCCAAAAGAAATTAGGGTTTCATATAAGGTGACAATTAGGGTTAAGTGTTTCTCACATAACCCATTAAGGACTTAATCCATTAAGTCTCTTACTTTACTAACTAAGTCATATGTTATGATTGGGCTTAATACACGATTCCATTCCAACGGCCCAAATGTGGGTCTCGATAAGTCCAAGCCCATAATCCCAAAATTAGGGTTTTCACATGAAATGATGATTAGGGTTAAGTGTTTCTTACATAACCCATTAAGGACTTAATCCATTAAGTCCATTATTGCCTTAAGTTAGTTTGCCAATGATTATTATTTAATATTTCAAGTTTATTAAATAATTCTCGTGTGTGTGTCCCGATCAATTTCCACAAGTTAGGGTTTTATGCCCTTAGGGTTTTTCCAACCCAATACTAGTTCATTAGTCCATTGGTTGGGCTTTTAGGTCAGATTGGGCCTTATTGGCCCATTAAGGTTCCATTGGGCCCACTAGGGTTTCTTTGGACCCTTTAGGGTTTCCTTGATTCCAAATTGTCCAAACATCCCCCAAACGAGTCAAACACAACAAGACAAGCACACCGCCACCCGACACGGCGGCCGGTGGCGGCAGGAGGCGGCAGCCACCACCCTATGGAGGTAGTTTAGGTTCTTTTCATTATTCCTCTTTTGTTACAATTACAATGCTAAACCCCAATTAACCAACACACACAAACACACTTATAAACACATACACACTCACTAATAGCACACACACACCCAAACGGACATCTAGAGGCAGCAACATCGGCGATTGTGATGACAGCCACCACCTCACGGTGGTGGCGAGTTTCCTTGAATCCCCATCAAGCAACACTGAGCGTACTCCGGTCTCAGCCACTTCCAAGGCGGCTTCTGGCAGTCGGGGTAATGGTAGCATACACGAGCAACCGACGATAGCAGCGTCGGACGGACTCAACAACACGAATGGTGGTGCATGGCCATCAGGGGAGAACCTCAGCCGCAACAGCCGCCCGAAATGGCAGCTTTGCAGCGACAGAA
Source organism: Lactuca virosa (assembly GCF_052849685.1). Classification (NCBI taxonomy): domain Eukaryota; kingdom Viridiplantae; phylum Streptophyta; class Magnoliopsida; order Asterales; family Asteraceae; genus Lactuca; species Lactuca virosa. The sequence continues at coordinate 441,280,214 of NC_136429.1, read as the reverse complement.
GAAGAAGAAGATGGTGGGGGACGAACGTCTACTCGAGTTCGCCGGGAAGGAAAAACAGCCGCTAAAGCAGGGCGACTCAGCGTAGCAAGAGACGAAGATGGCCGTCGGTGGTTCGCTACAACGAGTCTGTGGTGGTCTTGGTCGGTCGGAACGGAAAAAGGGCGAACGGTGGCGGCTGAAGAGAGGTGGGGGGGTGACGGCTACATCTTCAGTGTGTAGGGTTAGGGTTTGACGGGGATAACACAGCTAAATACCCCGAGCCCTTAAGAATGTATCCCAATAATGGCCAAAATGGCCCTCCTTCCCATACTCTTTTCAAAATAAATCCAATACTTACCATTTAAACCCTTGCTCCCATAATTCTTTTCAATATAAGTCCATCAGTTACAAAATAACCCCTCCTCTACAAATTATTCTCAATTAAGATCCATAAATTACCATTTCTACCCTGGCTTCAAGAATCCTTCTCAGAATAAGCCCGATATTTACTCTTTTAACCCGCGGAATTCAAAACTATCATATGGCACCCCGAATCAACACTCCACTTATTGTTATCTGATTTTGGACTATAATAACATATAATAATAATAATAATTGCTTCTCAGGGTTCCAGGTTTACTATTTAACTATTATATTTTAAATGGGATGTTACAACTCTCCCCCACTTAAATTTGATTTCGTCCTCGAAATCGTTTCTTATCATCCCTTACACACCAGTCAACTTGAAGAACACAGCCACAACTACTAGCATAACCCCAGCCTTTCCAAGGAAACTGTAACCAACCCTCGCATGGTTCTAAAACCTGAAAATAAACGAATCCCTTACAATATGATCACACTCACTCCATCCGAAATCTGGAGTCTCAAAATGGTCTGGCGTCCTGACAGACCACCCATACTGGATCATTGCCGAGTTCTTTGCACTTTCTCCCAACTAGCTACTCAACTGCTAATAACCTGGGTTCCCACCCGAAATAGAATCGCAATTCCAACACTGCTACCTATAACTCTCTACTAGACAAGAGATTAGGTACTCCTTTTAGAGAAATTCGTTCTGATAAGCAATCCCTAGCAATATAATGAACAACGAGATGTAAACTGGGTGATGACCCCTCTTGGATCAACATAACAATGTTTCCTTTGGTTCCTGAATCACATACATATAATGACCGGCTCATAAGCTCAAACACTCATTCCTGGGCCAATCAGCCTCGGGCTGGAATACCAGGCATGCCCACGACGGGTCCTTGCGTCAAATCCTGACGTCACCAAATCCAAGGCTAAAAGTGATTGCTACATGACCAACGGTAGTCTTATATCTCAAACGGCCTTAAGCAATCCATTGCTTCCCTGATCTCGTAACTGTAGTGACGTTCCTACAGTCTTATTACTGGCTCAACCAGATCTAATCCTTCTGGGTAATTTCCGAAATCCACTCCGTGGATTTCCATATCCTCACTGCTGCACCCGAACTGGTGGGTACTACCATTCCTTCCGTGTTCTAACAACACGCTCATGCCATCCACCAACCTAGTGAATGCTACGGCTACACCCGCAGTCTCACGACATTCTATCACTATCTGACCGCTAGTGAACGCTACGGCTACCCCGCAGTCTTACAACACTTTCCATGCTAACTTATCGCTAGTGAATGCTATGACTACCTCCGCAGTCTTACAACACTTTCCAAGCAGGTCGAACACGCACTCGACCTAACACACAACTGAACTTAATTCATGCATAAAATTCCAACCTGATTTCCCAAACTCTGCTATCAAGCACTGAGAAGACGCGATTCCCATGCTGGGGAGTTTTACCCAACTCCCAACTCACACAATCCTCAAACCTAACAGTTACTTAGGTGGTCTTCCTTCTTGACCACGATGCGAAACTTATCCCATTTTCAAACTGCTCCTTCTTCCGAATCCTGCGATAATTCTCCCCCACTTAGATTCGACTAAGTCTTCACAATACATGAAAGTTTGAGAATTCCCAATCCTTCTTACTTTCTAACGATCGAGCTGATGGCAACCAGACCCTTCCAACTAGTATTCCTTTACTAGCCAACCCCCAAGTGATCGCACACTTCTAATAACTAGATGAACACTTCCTGAATCCTAAGGAAACCAACAGTCCCGAATGCTCGAATTATCCCACACCCAAATCTTGAAGTCCAAAGATAGATACTCTGAACTACTGTCTCAACAATGTGCTACTTCCCTTGGCGCTTTCCTCTGCCAGTCAATAACGCTTACTAAAACCACTGATTCCTGACAATTCTGAATAACCATCTTGTGGAACCCTTTCCACGGACCTCCCACATAATACCCTTCTTCCCAAAGCGCTTCAAAAAAATCTCCCGCTCTCGGTTCTAGAATTCATATGATTCAGGGTCTCGCACCCTGACTCACTCACCAGCTCGATCATCCACAGCTGAACTACAAACAACTTTTTCCCTAAACCGGGCTACAACTACTCCCAAGACATTGTCTACAATACCAAAAGTGCAATAGATCGCACAATCAATCCTTACCGCCCGATACAAGAGATCCAAGGCGAACCGGACCTCACAACACACTTATGCCACCTCGACCCACCTGCGCTCACCGGCGCTGAAATAATGTTGTCTATCCCTGTAACCATCTAACCCCGAGCTGGAATACAACCTGATCCTGGGGTCACAAGCCTGCTCACTCCTTTGAGCTTGAAAAATGAGGGGGCATAGTTCTTTCCATACAAAACGACAATCCAATGTAAAACCCCAGCTGAACATAGTCATCACTCCTTTCCGGAGTCCCCACGAGTCTTATTCCGGCCTCGAGCAAACCCCCGAGCCTAAAATCTAGAACTCATATATACTATCCTCTCCCGCCCAACCCGCGGAAATATAACGAGTACAGATCATCTTTCTGATCCCAGAGAACAGCAGCCCTCTGCTTATCAGAACACGTCCCAGTAACAAGTTCCCACCAGTCCTTCGCCCCGAACCTTAGCAGGTTCAGAGTGTGCCTGACCTTCTGGTCAGTAGGAAATGAACATGTGAAGCAACATCCATCCATATCATATGGCCACCTCATGGCTATAATCGGGTCCTAAACCCTACCGAAGGTCGGGGCTTCGCGCTATCGAAGTCCCGATACTGGAAAGCCCGACTGGCTTTTCCTCCTGGCGACGTTACAGTTGTTGAAGCTGCTACGGTAGCCGTCTCAACAATGGTTGCATAGCGCTCGTCGAAATACTCAACCATGGCAGTCTTAATAGACCCACACATCTCCGGTACCTGTCCCCAGACAAACTCGATCACCTCCTCCCGGATGATATCACTGACACGGTCCTTTGACAATGTTGGCCTATCCTGGCTGGCAGCTCCCGATCCTAACCTGGATCCGGTCTCTAGACGTCTCGTAACCACCATTCTGGTAAGACACCAGGAAGATCTATGATAACCCATATAATGACAAAGAACCAATTCCAAACCAAACCCTAGGGGTTGTGACTTCCTTGCTACGCGTATGGGTCCTGTGCTTTCAGTAGTACGGGCCCATACTACCTTCCACACCTACACATATTTGTCTCAAGTATCACCATAATACCCTAACAACGTACATAATCATAGCGAGCGCTCAATCCTCACTCCTAGAGGAATGCTAGATATCACATGACTGGCCTCCCGGCCTCACACAACCCACCCATCCATGAAAGTTCCACCAACCATGTAGCACTAGTGTATGCTAGCCATATATAACGTTGTACCCCATAGACTTTCGAATATCCAATCCTACCCTAAGCCCCCAATCAACAAGAACATAACATAATGCCAAATCAAACATTCTCAGGCTATAAGATCTTAATTATGTATAATTGTGATGCATACACTAAGCAACTACAGTAATGATGTCAATCTCACATAAAGGAAACCCTAGGCTAGTAGGCATCATGTAATCAGGCAATTCTGTCATGCAATTCCTAAAGATCCCTAGCCTAGTACTAGCATGTTGTTCTAACATATCACATAATCAAATAATTGTATGGTATTTTGGGGTCTACTTACTGGCTTCGGCTGATCGTACACCCTGCATCCTCCTTTACTTATTTTGAAAACCATGTTAGAAATCATTTTGAAAACCTTTGCTTGATTTGAGAGTGGATTCACACGAATGTTCCTCCAATTCACTCAAACCAAGGCTTTGATACCAACTTGTAACACCCATAAAATTCAAGCCAAATTTAATCTTTTTAATACATTTTAAAACCATTAAATTATTACAGTTTGTTTTCAAAATAGTTCAGACATCAGAGTATCCCCACAATCAATCATGAAAATATAAGGAGGTGCACGATCACACCTTCGCCTTCCCGCAATCATAAGAAATACCTTAAATAAAATCAACAACTGTAAGCCCGAAGCTTAGTGAGTTTCCCCAAAATACCAACGCCATAAAAACATAACCATATCATATAACCAATACAGAACATCATGCATAAAGAGCCTTCAGCCTGACTAGACCACCTCACAGGGCCTACAGTCTATCTGGACCGCTCTCGAGCCTTCGGCATGACTGGACCGCCTCGCAGGGCCTACAGCCTATCCGGCCGCTCACCGGGTATGTTGGCCTTCAGCACAAAGCAGGACCGCCTCAACCCAACCCCCAATCAAACAAACATGTGCTCATAAATATCATACACTAGCTCATATTATATAACATACAAACCGATCTAACAGATCACTAATCATTGCAACATCCCAATAACCGGGATACACACCTAACCGGTCACTAACATAGCATTATCCTATAACCAGGACAATCATGTGCATATAGATATCATATAACTCTAGCATGTATAGAATGGTCAAACCGATCTAACAGATCACAAAGCATAACAACAATCCATAACCATGATATCGACCCAACAGGTGACTAACATAGCATCATCCTATATACCAGGATACCGACCCAACCGGGTCACTAAAGCATAGCATATCACCATCCTAACTACCAGGATGTAAATTAGTAAGCATAACATGCAATAATCCAAGTACAATCCATAAAGGGCCGGCCTTGGTGCCTTAGACCCTGTTGATATAGTGAGGATTATTGAGAGAAAAACTTGAGACACACTTGAACAAATGTTAGAACAAGTATAGTTGCGGAATAGTTTATCTCGAAGGATCTAAAAGCTCAACAATAATATTAATAAGTTATAGTTAGATAGTTAGAGAGTTAGTTGCGGAACAGTAAGGAAATGTAAATGGACAACAGTTGTTATATCAAGTATACACATAAGTTGATTCATAACGAGGAATGCACTCAGACCAAGTTAGTAAATGAGATCAAACTTAGTGATTAAGTCACAAGTGACTTGCTCTGAAGGGAGATAGTATTCAGTTGAATTCAAGTGAACTTTGAGAGTAAGAGAGTGAAGATATAAGATAGAGAGTGTTTAAGATGCGTAATCAGATATAAGTAAGAGATGTAATTGATGGAATAGAAGATGTATTGAATAAGTAAGAATGAGCTCTATTTATAGATTCTCAAGAAATACACTGGATCACATCTCTAAGAGTAGGCATGCAAGGCATACTGGACAATAGAGAGTATTACAATAATAGTAGATAAAGTAAGTTAATCTAGTAAGCAGGAGTGACTGCGGTTGATTGACGACTTCGGGTGGTATTGTTGAGGAAGGTCTTGACTGCGGATGCTTGAGGGCTGCGGTAGATGAAGTTCAAGAGGGTCACTTTTATGATTCAACAATTTCCCCCTAAGTGACCTCTTTAACTTTTCTTCAGTTATCAAGTTTTAGAAATTTTATCAGTATCCACCAAAACTTCCTGATATTTTCCAACCAGGTGATGCTCCTTAAAATTTCGAACTTGACTTCGGCAGTAGTGTGCTTTGATCTTTCAACTGCGGTTCGACAAATTTCAAGTTGCTTCCTTGTGAGACGATTCATGGCAGTCATGGGAATGAAGTATTTGATTTTATCAGCCTTTCTTTTGAAAATGACTCCAAGTTCTGGGAAGTTTGTTGCACCTAGGGATCTCTCTTGATAACCTTCGGTAGGCATCAGTGCAGGATCAAGTGGTGGTAGATCGAACTTTGTGGCAAGTGTAGGGTAGATGTCTGCATCAATCTTGGCAAAGTCACAGACAGTTTCCTTCAAGAAATTACTTGCCCTCTCAAGTGCTATCTTTATCTTCGGATGTTTTTCGAATTTGTTCTGGAACACCTTGGCTATCAGAAAGACTTCTTCAGGGTTCATGCATGGGAAGTCAGTCTGGGTGCGGACATAGTCCTGATTCCTTCTTGTGAGAGTGTATTGGATGAAGTCAGCTTTCATGAACTTCCAGGGCTTGTAGTTCTTGACTGCGAATGGTTTATAATTAGACCAGATTTTCTCTATGGAAGAAGCATGTTTGGCATAGAATCGATTGAGTCTTTCAAATTCCATAGGTAGTCTCTTGTGATCAGGTAGGCTACGGTCAAACTGCTCAAATACAGTGAAGTATTTAGCATTTGGGGAGATTGGAACATCCCAGTAGCCATCAGAAGGCGGTTCAGCATAGGTAAGGTAGGGTTTGTAGTCATCATCCAGCAGTCTTTGGTGGGGATTGATCCAGGAATTGATTAAGGATTCTTCCATGGAGATGTCGAATCCGTTTTCTCTGCCCATGAGTTCAGCAAATTGGGCTGCTTTCCAATCTGCTTTCTTTTGTTTTGTTGCGGGAGAGTCGTTGGAGTGTTCGGATGACATGTCGGATGCTAGATTCTTGAAGTGGGTAGGAGTCTCCAGTCGCTCAGGTGGGGTTTCTTGAGTGATTTTCTGTTGCGGTGGAGACTAAGGCGGAGATGGTTGTGGTGAGGGAATTTTTTCAGTTATGATGGGGGGACTTTGATGATGGGAAATGCTATTTGAATTAATGGTCTTCATCACTTCCCCCTCTTGAGGAATACAACACCGGAACTTCCTCAAGCCATTGTTTAAGACCATCGACTTTGGCACACACCTCCTCGAATTGGGCTTTAAGAGCATCAGCCAGTTGATGATTGTCTGGGACGGTGGTGTTGAAGAGTAGTCGATGAATCTCCTTTGTGAGTTGAAGAATCTCAGGGCCATGAAAATTTGACGATAAAGATCGTTGAAGTATGTTGATGGTAGATTGAAGGACTGAGATGGTGGACTCATAAGCAGTATGAGTTTCATCTATCAGCTTCTGGGAGTGAGTAGACTGGTCCGCAATGGCCTTCTGAAGATCTGCTTTGATTGCGGATACCTCAGAGATGAGGCGCTCCACAGTGTCCATGAATTGCTTGTGATCAGCTTGTCGACTTGTATCGAGAGATCAAATTCCCATTTCAACCTTTAGGGAAATTCCCTCAACAGCCAATCGTTCACGGGTTTCCAGTCTTTCGATTCGCTCGATTAGTGACTGCGGCCCTGGCAAGTCTTCAGGTTGTGGTTGAGTGGGCTTTACCGCAGCAAGAATTTGGTCGACTGTGGCTTGCAGACTTAAAAAGTCTTTTCTGGTCACCGCATTCTTCTTCTTCTTCTTCTTCTTTGTTTTTGGCTTGGAGGTTGAGTGTTGAGAACCACTCGACTCTTCTTTATCATCAAAAATCATTACATCATCATCAGAAGGAGTGGGTTGATTTACCTCATTAAGATCAAAGTCATCGAACCCGAATGTGGGAGCTGAGCTGACTTCGATTGCGGTTTCCTCGTCTTGAGAGTCTCTAACAGGTGGAGTTGGAGCTGGGGGGGACCTTGGATGTACCTTCACCACCAAGAGTGGACTAAGCCTTGCGGATCTTCTCAACCATTTCGGACATCCATTCTTGAACTTTTAGAATGGTGGCTACGGTATTGGCGTTATTTATTGCGTCAGCCCAGTATTTCGCCATGGTTTCGATCTCCTGCTGTTTCTGCTGAAGCTGTTTGGTTTGTTGATCTTTTCTGGCTTGAAATGCCCTACGGAAAGCGACATATTTCTTGATATCGGAGTCAGAAACTGGAGTGTAATGTAACCATGAATCATTCGATTCATCACCGTCAAATCCTTGGAATCGCACCGAGGTGTCCCTCGGGTCCACAGATCCTTGCACATTGGTGCTCACCGTGCCTAAACCAACTGTAAAAGATGTAAGCAGAGTAGGATTTCCTGAGCTTCCTCGGTCTCCTTGACCCGTGGTCAAGTCTGGCCTCGGCTCAGTTATGGCAAAGGCTGAAGAGTTGCCCTGCGGTTGGGAAGGTGTTTGCAGTGTTAGGGTTACAAACAAAAGTATGGAGTTCAACTCCTCAGGGGAAAAGAAGTGTAGACGGGAAGCGCTGGAGACCTTAGGGCGAGAACCAGTTCCCTCCCCTTGGGAGTGAGCTGGGGGAGAGTCTCCACGTCGAGGTGAAATAGACACACTTTCTGTGTCTTAGTGGAATTCGATTATGGTAATGAATGGGTCTGCGGCCACCCCAAGGACTACCAGAGCCTTTTGAGAGGCTACGGCATCTGTCCGGTCACGCATTTGGTCTATGGGATTTCTTTTTCTTTTCTTTAGAATGGCAATTGGTTGGGTGTCATCATCAGAATCATTGGAGGAAGAGGGAGACTGATGGTCAGATGATTCGTCATCTGAGGGCACAGTTTGTATGATCTTTCGCTTCTTTGAGGGGTCAGCTTGTTTGGGAGCATCTTTCTTCTTTGGGGTTCTTTGTTTCTTGGATAAGTTGCGGGGACCTTGAGGGGCTGAGGCCAACTGTTTGCGTCTGTTAGAAAGATTGGAGAGAGTGGTGGAGGATGGGGCTGCGGTACTACCAGGAATGGTGAGTACGGTTGCGGCTTGTAGAGGCGGGGAAGAAAGGTATGCGCTAATACCTTCCGTAGCCTCTATATGGTCTGTGACTTCAGGGGTTTCAATACCAAGGGAAGATAGAATATGGATTGGTAGTCGTCTGATAGGTCCAAACATAGATTGATCAGTAAAGGGATTGTACCTTTTCAGATCTTTGGTGATGAAGAGATTGGTGTCGTTGCCCATGCTAAGTCCTGCATCCGCATGAAGATTTGAGATGCATAGAGACCAGAACCTAGCAAAAGTGAGTTCGGTAGGGTTTTTTCTTGAGCTCTCTTTGGGAATGTATTGCACAAAGTCATCCCATAGAATCTGACTGTAGTTAACTCCGTGGCCAGTGAAGATGCTCCACACCAACTCCAGTAGCTTAAGACCCATATTATCAGTGCCTCCGGTTCGCCCTGACAGACTGCGGATCACAAAGTGACAAACGAATTGCCACACCGCAGGCATTTATTTTTCTTGAATTCGCCGATTCCTTTGATCTTTTTCTAGTAACCCATTTGGTAGAGTGCTGAGGTAATGTCCACCATGCTTGGAGTGAAAACCTTGGTGGAAGGATGAATGAGTAGATTGATGGCAGTTAGGACTTTTCTTTGGTCAGAATGACCAAAGAATCATTCACCAGATTCAAATGTACCTCTTGAAGATTTTCGAGGGGTCTGTGAGCAGAGAAAGCACATTTGAACAAAGTTGAAAGAGGAACCACGTCTGTGAATGAATCGAAGGGTCCAAACAGGGTGTGATTCGTCAAGAACTTGATCATTAGCTTGATTGGAGCATTGTAGGAGGAATGCTCTTCGAACACAACCCTAAAATTGCTTGAAGCAATCGTAGGCATTTGGTTTCTTGTTGCGGAATCAGAACCAGTTGGGTTTGAAGAGGCAGAGGCCTTGGAGATTTTCTTCGAAACGCCGGATTTCACCATTTTTGAGTGTTGGAGAGAAGTTGCAGAAACAGAGTGGAAGAAAGATGGAGAGTAAGTTCGATATTCAGAAAGCGTAACCGTTTCTTGGGGAAGAAGATGGGGTTTTATAGTGGGGGATTTGGAACAGTAATTGATTTTACCCTAAGTGAAATAAGGTAAAAACTTTTGGGTATTTTTTTATTAGAAGGGGTAATCTCAGCCACAGATTAAGAAAAAAGGTTTAAGTTATTTTTCGAGATTTACCAAAAAAGGTAGGCATTTAATGAAGTGTCAGATGGAAACATCACGTCTGATGAACGTGTGGTGAGGGTGGGTTTAATCCGTTGTGTAAAAGGGAATTTGTAATGGATTGGACATTTTGGGGGTAATGGGAAGAGACAGTTTTAAAAGAAAAGGATTTGTTTATGGAGAATTGTTCTTTTTGTCATCATACCTGAAATAGGTCTGACACAAGGTTTATTCAAAAAGGGAAATGAGACAGTTACTAAAGGAATGTTTTTTTTTAATTTAATGAAGGATCATTAAATAGCAGACCATGAATCAAGAATTAATGAAACTATTGAGTGATCCATCAATGTGACTGTGGATCGAAAGTTCATTGCGGATCGATCTCTTGACATTGCGGATGGATGATTGCATGACTGCAGTAGAAGAACTGATGACTGCAGTAGAAGAACTGAAGAGAACACTTGAACAAAAATTAGTAACAACACACATTAAGGACCATTGAAAGATAAATATGATATATGGTTGCGGTACATATACTGTGGTACACAGGATATACCAAAACCATCTATCATAAGTAACTTCAGTTAGGACCGCAATAGAGACCAAGGATGGTCTGCGGTACCTATCAATTCAGAAAGAATTGTGGGTCCGGATTCATCATTCCTAACATTTGTAAGAAACTGTTGAGTTTTGTAGAGTCAAGTGCTTTTGTGAATACATCAGCAATCTCTTCGTGAGTATGGACAAAAATTAGTTCAATGTTACATTTCAGGATGTGGTCTTTGATGAAGTGATACCGTAGTTCAATATGCTTTGTCTTGGAGTGGTGAATTGGATTGTGAGAAATCGCTATAGCACTTTCAAAGCCACAATAAATTGGTATCCGTAGCATTCTGTATCCGTAGTGCATAAGTTGTGTTTTCATCCATAAAACTTGTGAGCAACAGCTGGCTGCGGCCACGTATTCAGCTTCTGCGGTAGACAGTGACACACAATTTTGTTTTCTTGATGACCAGCTGACGAGTCTTCCACCCAGAAATTGACATCCACCGGAGGTGCTTTTTCGATCTAGTCTGCATCCGGCATGATCCGCATCTGTGAATGCCTTTAGGGTGAAGTCGTTCCCTGCGGGGTACCATAAGCCAAGAGTCTTGCTACCTTTTAAGTATCATAGAATTTGCTTGGCTGCGGTCATGTGTGACATTTTTGGGTCAGCCTGGTATCTTGCGCATACACCTGTTTCAAAGACGATGTCTGGACGGCTTGCGGTGAGGTACATCAAAGAGCCGATTATACCTCTATAAGTCTTGTGATCCACTGATCCGCCTGAGGGATCAGCAGATATCTTATATCCGAAGGCCATGGGAACCTTAACCGAAGAGCAGTTGTCCATTGAATATTTCTTTAACAGTTCAGTGGTGTATTTCTCCTGATGAATGAATATCCCTTGAGGGACTTGTTTCATTTGAAGTCCTAGAAAGAAGTTAATCTCTCTATTCAGGCTCATTTGGAACTTGTTGGTCATGATCTTAGCAAATTCATCCACCATTTTTTGATCAGTTGATCCGAAGATGATGTCATCCACATATATTTATACGAGCATAAGGTGATTACCATTTGCTTTTCTAAATAAAGTGGGATCAATCACTCCTCTTTTGTATCCGTACGAGACAAGAAATTCAGAGAGAGTCTCGTACCATGCTCTTGGGACTTGTTTTAGACCGTAGACTGCTTTTTCAAGCTTGTAGCAGTGGTCTGGGAGTTCAACACTTTCAAAGCCCGGAGGTTACTGAAGATAAACCTCCTCTTTTAACTGAACGTTGAGAAAAGCACTTTTCACATCCATTTGACGAAGCTTGATATTCTTGTGATCTGCGTATGCTAAGAAGATTCGGATGGCTTCCATTCGAGCTACCGGAGCATACGTTTCATCATAGTCAATACCTTCAAGTTGACTATAACCCTTGGCAACTAGTCTTGCCTTGTTTCTGACTACCGCACCGGATTCATCCAACTTATTCTTGTATACCCATCTAGTACCAACAATAGTGTGACCTTGCGGCTTCGGAACGAGTTGCCACACTTTGTGTCTTTTGAATTCTTCTAGCTCCTCTTGCATTGCGAATATCCAGTCTGGTTCTAGTAATGCTTCTTTGATCGTTCGGGGCTCGACCGAGGACATAAACGCTGCGTAGTGACAGTGATCAGATAAATCCTTGGAAGATTGAGTTTGCGTACCTGCGGATGGGTTGCCGATGATTTGACTTGGTGGGTGGTCCTTCGTCCAACCGTGTAGATGAGGTTGCAGATGATCAGTAGCTGCGGTAGTGATGGGTTTTGAGCATTCTAACACTTCCTAAGTGTAGATGCAACCCTAATAACCTTGAATCTATGTTTTCTCTATATACATGCAAATTTCTTTTTCAAGGTTATTTCCTAACTAGCATGGCATGGGGATTACATAGAACATAAAACTAGTAGAAACACATACCTTTGTGAGCCTAGCACCCCAAATGTTGTGCCTTAAATGCTTCACACAACACCACAAGACTTGGAATAACTTGAGAGAATGTCACTTAGCCTCAAAATCGGTTATGCCCTCTCTATTAACACTAGGTCATGATTTTGCTAGCCATAGGGTTCCTTTTATAGTGTTGTCACAATTAGGGTTTACACATGAATGCCCTTAATTGTCATGACTCTTGATTTCTCATGACCCATGGGTTTGTAACTCCCATGGACTATCCATGGAGCTCCATATGGTTATAACCAAACCCATAAACCATGGATCATTAATCCACCATAAAAGAATTGATGATTGTCATAATCAACCCTATATATTTAATTAGTCTCACTTTGATCACCAAATTAATACTAGATTAATACTTGATCAATACTAATTAAATAATACTATTATTAATATATTAGAACTTATAATATATTAATAATCATAAGTGCCTTATTCTCTCATTTAGTCTATCCAAGTATTGCAATGCCATGCAACCCAAATGGACCATGCCGGGTCGGGTCAAGTACATACCAAATAAAGTTATGGACTTAGACACTATATCCAACAGTCTCCCACTTGGATAAGTCTAATAACTATATTTGCAAATATGACTTCAAAATCCGACTAGCAATCGTAGCTCTTTCAAAGTCTCTCGGAACTGAGATGATGATGATATGTCATTTAAGATAAGTGATCATATAATCCTCTATTCTCATGATATCAGCCGGAAAAATACATGGAACATGGTCTTACTTATTGTCCAGCATTTGTTTCTCGATCTCTGATTTGTTTCGACATAGAACTAAATTGAACACATCAATTAGGTTCTGACCGGGCCCGGTACATAGGTCAAAACCAAATCATCGAGGGGCCCAGATATCGCTTCTATTTCTAGAAGGAACAGATAAACTTCGACTGATATGCTTGTACTAACTACTTGTTGAATTATTCACAAAGGCACGTTTTATAACATCGAGTTACCAATGCGTTTTCGTACAATCAATGAATAACCAACTCATAGTCAACAACTCATATCTCTAGGTTTGAAGATTTATATGATATTACCGTCTCACGATCACTCGAGATAAATTCCATGAAGTGATGCAAGTGAGCGTGGGTTGGATCCAATACTCAGCCCTTATGAGTACTCATGAACGTTGTAGCAACCATTGCATTGTCCAAAGCACTTTCAGACAAATCATACAAGCCAAATTCATGACAGTCTTAAATCAATACTTACTTCCAAAGTTTGACTGACTGTGGATGGTTTGAATAATAACATAATTATTCTGGAAGTAAAAACATGCAAAATTGAAACATAGTAAACAATCAACACAAGATAGTAACACCTTACTCATAAATAAATAACAACTTTTATTTATCATCAAATGTCAATTACATTTTACAAGTTTCAGGAATCTAATTATTGAAACTAATATCATCCTTCAGCCCAATGCGCCTTGCATGCTGTAAATGCTTAACCCTGCTCAGTCCCTTCGTGAGGGGATCTGCCGGGTTCTCATCTGATGATACCCTCTTTGCCACGAGGAGTCCTTCTTCTATTCGATGTCTGATGAAATGGTATTTTCTGTCAATGTGTCTAGATCTCCCGTGATCTCTCGGTTCCTTAGCCAAAGCAACCGCACTTTCATTGTCACAGAAAATTTCCATTGGCTCCTTTATAGCTGGTACAACTCCAAGGTCTCCGATGAAGTTCTTTAGCCATATCGCCTCCATAGCTGCTTCACTTGCTACTATGTACTCTGATTCACAAGTAGAATCAGCTACTGTCTCCTGCTTGGAACTTTTCCAAGTAATTGCCCCTCCATTTAGGATAAAGACCCAGCCTGACTGAGAGCGGAAATTATCCCTATCAGTCTGGAAGCTAGCATCGCTATATCCTTCCACTCTCAAGTCATCACTGCCTCCGAGGGTAAGGACCCAATCCTTAGTCCTCCGCAGATACTTGAGAATGTTCTTTACCGCTGTCCAGTGTGCCTTGCCAGGGTTCCCTTGATATCTACTGACCATGCTCAAAGCAAAGGCCACATCAGGGCGAGTACAAATCATAGCATACATTGTCATACATGGACTGAATCTCGTTGTCCATAGCCTCCTTCCATTTAGCAGACTCAGGGTCTGCCATGGCTTCCCTGTAATTATTAGGTTCATCCAAGTCTATTAGTGTACTATCACTAATAAATGTATCACCTTCAGTGGTGATGTGATAACCATAATAAAAATCAGGTGTGTTCCTCACCCTAGTGGAACGTCTTGGAGGTACAGACTCATCTATCGGATCAACAGGAGTTTCCTCCTCAGGTTGGTCGATAGCATTTGAGGTTCCTTCACCACTTGACTCTTGAAGCTCTTCAAGGTCAATTTGCCTCCCACTGTCCCCTTGGCTTATGAATTCTCTCTCACGAAAGACTCCTCTTCTTGCTACAAAAACCACATTATCACTGGGTCTGTAGAAGAGGTAACCAAAGGATCTCTGTGGGTAGCCGATGAAAATACACCTCTCACTTCGAGGTTCAAGCTTATCATGAGTCTCACGCCTCACGAAAGCTTCACAACCCCAAATCTTGATGTGGTCCAAATTGGGAACTTTCCCAGTCCAATCTCGTGAGGTGCTTTGGCAACCTTTTTAGTAGGGACTAGATTAAGGATATGGGCGGCAGTCTCTAAGGCATACCCCCAGAAAGAGATTGGTAACAAAGCTCGACTCATCATGGAACGAACCATATCCAACAAGGTTCGATTGCGCCTCTCAGCTACACCATTTAACTGTGGTGTTCTGGGAGGTGTCAATTGTGAGACAATCCCAATAGAAAGGCCCAAAAGAAATTAGGGTTTCATTTAAGGTGACAATTAGGGTTAAGTGTTTCTCACTTAACCCATTAAGGACTTAATCCATTAAGTCCCTCACTTTACTAAGTAAGTCATATGTCATGATTGGGCTTAATACACGATTCCATTCCAATGGCCCAAATGTGGGTCTCGATAAGTCCAAGCCCATAATCCCAAAATTAGGGTTTTCACATGAAATGATGATAAGGGTTAAGTGTTTCTTACTTAACACATTAAGGACTTAATCCATTAAGTCCATTATTGCCTTAAGTTAGTTTGCGAATGATTATTATTTAATATTTCAAGTTCATTAAATAATTTTCGTGTGTGTGTCCAGATCAATTTCCACAAGTTAGGGTTTTATGCCCTTAGGGTTTTTCCAACCTAATACTAGTTCATTAGTCCATTGGTTGGGCTTTTAGGTCACATTGGGCCTTATTGGCCCATTAGGGTTCCATTGGGCCCACTATCGCTTCTTTGGGCCCATTAGGGTTTCCTTGATTCCACATTGTCCAAACATCCCCCAAACGAGTCAAACACAACAAGACAAGCACACTGCCACTCGACACGGTGGCCGGTGGCGGCAGGAGGCGGCAGCCACCACCCTATGGTGGTGGTTTGGGTTCTTCGTTTCATTATTCCTCTTTTGTTAACATTACAATGTTAAACCCCAATTAACCAACACACACAAACACACTAATAAACACATAAACACTCACTAATAGCACACACACACACCCAAACGGACATCTAGAGGCAGCAACATCGGCGGTTGTGATGACAGCCACCACCTCACGGTGGTGGTGAGTTTCCTTGAATCCCCATCAAGCAACACTCATCCATAGATCACCAAACGTCGTGAGCTCGACACTGAGCGTACTCCGGTCTCAGCCACTTCCAAGGCGGCTTCTGGCAGTCGGGGTAATGGTAGCATACACGAGCAACCGACGATAGCATCGTCGGACGGACGCAGCAACACGAATGGTGATGCATGGCCATCAGGGGAGAACCTCAGCCGCAACAGCCGCCCGAAATGGCGACCTTGTAGCGACAGAAGAAGAAGAAGACGGTGGGGGACGAACGTCTACTCGAGTTCGTCGGGAATGAAAAACAGCCACTAAAGCAGGGCGACTCAGCGCAGCAAGAGACGAAGATGGTCGTTGGTGGTTCGCTACAACGAGTCTGCGGTGGTCTTGGTCGGTCGGAACGGCAAAAGGGCGAACGGTGGCGGCTGAAGAGAGGTGGGGGGTGACGGCTGCATCTTCAGTGTGTAAGGTTAGGGTTTGACGGGGATAACACAGCTAAATACCCCGAGCCCTTAAGAATGTATCCCAATAATGGCCAAAATGGCCCTCCTTCCCATACTCTTTTCAAAATAAATCCAATACTTACCATTTAAACCCTTGCTCCCATAATTCTTTTCAATATAAGTCCATCAGTTACAAAATAACCCCTCCTCTACAAATTATTCTCAATTAAGATCCATAAATTACCATTTCTACCCTGGCTTCAAGAATCCTTCTCAGAATAAGCCCGATATTTACTCTTTTAACCCTCGGAATTCAAATGTATCATCTGGCACCCCGAATCAACACTCCACTAATTGTTATTTGATTTTGGACTATAATAACATATAATAATAATAATAATTGCTTCTCAGGGTTCCAGGTTTACTATTTAACTATTATATTTTAAATGGGATGTTATAGAGGGTAGAATACTAATTTGGGAACTCCTACTTGAAGATTACAAATAGCTAATAACTCAGAGGTGTCGCAGGGCTTTACTACAGTACAAAAATCTAAGGAAAATGGATTCAAAGTAAGGAATACTCGAGAGAAAAGATGTGCAGGGGTGTGGGAAATAGAGCACAGAAACTTTGAAAAATCTTATATGTTCCATACGGAGTCGCGCATTGTTAGATTATTTTTATCGACAGACTCCTATTGATGAGATCTTCAATTATCATTTAGATTATCTTTCTTGATAATCTATTGTTCCAAAAATTGATTTCTGTATCGCACACTATTATACCCGGTTGCACAAAAACTTCGAAAAATCATATCTAGTTCATACGGAGTCGAATTTGGGAGTTCTGTATATGCACGCTCTCGGTTTACGACTACTATGACTTTCTTTTAGATCTCTTAGGATAAAAAGTGATTTATCAAAAATCCACTTTTTACGATACACAGAGTTGTGTCGGTTTAATTGCAAAATCTCGAAAAAACATAACTTCTTCATACAAAGTCGGATTTGGGTGTTCTATATACCTACGAAAATCCTATCGACGTTTCGTACGTGTTTATGACAATTATTTTGGCTCAAGAGTAATATATTTCTACTTCGAATTTTATAAAAAATGGTTTATATTGAATCTTATGGAACGGTAAAAATGGGGTGTTAGAACTCTGCCCCACTTACAAAGATTTCATCCCCGAAATCCTGCTCCTAGTGCACCTGGACGTCATCTTTTCGGAGTTATCAAAATCTAGTTGATGTTGTCGTATCTACACGTCTCATAGAACTTCATTTTATACCTTAGACGTACTCCTGAGCTCCTCGTGAAGCCTTCCAAAACCGGGAATTCTTCGGTTGGGAATTTATATCTTACATGGATGGTCACCTTCAGACGTGAAATGTTGATTTGTTCTTTTGACTAGGAATGATGTTGTCTTGTTTTAATGCGAGTAGCTAGAGAAATTTATCTATGACAACTTAACAAAAAAAAATTTCAAGAAAAGGCTTACGGTGTACTGTTTTGACTTTGTGTCCTATGACATCTTTCTATGATGTACCCTTCAAACATTTATGAAGCTATATTATAGGTAGCCTATCTATGTAGTTCAGGTGTCCTAGCAACCCAAACTACTACAACGAGTTTAGTAAATCCTTACTATTGTTTGAATTAAATCTCTATTTCTTGTATATGTCTTGCGTACTTGATGGTTTTTATAGAGATCTACGCAACCTACTGAATTTCTTATCTACTAATCCTCTATTGCAAGGATAAATCCTACATCCTTGAAAGCATGAACCTATCGGGTCCTCTTGAATGTCTTTCTGAATCCGAGAATTCAGTAATTTCATAAATCCTATCTTATGCTTGGGAGGAAAGACTAAACCTTTCCTTGAGAAGCAATAAGCTCATAGCCTATGGATAATCTTAGAAGAATACTTTCTTCCTTGTTTACCCAAAACCTAAATGAAAAGTTCTATCTACTTGGGTTGTATTCCTTAAGACGAAACTGATACTAACAATATCTACCTAATTGTGCTGACATTCCTATACCTTGGTGTCGAAGCTGAAAGTCGAGTTGTTCCTCGTACTTCTTCTTTAAGGGTCGGCTATCCCCCAATTGGGGTTGACCCATTATCTGCTACTATTTGTTATTGATCAAAGCATAAACTGGTGGTTCCTTTTTTGACATTGAAGAAACTCATGTTTGTCATATCCAATGACCTTGGATATTCCTATCATACTACTACTACTTGTATTCTTCATAAGTGACTTACTTAAAATAGGTGTAAAGTATCCAATGACCTTGAAATATACTAACACATATGTTTTTCATATCCAATGACCTTGAAATATACTAACGCATATGTTTGACTATCCTTAACACTTGCAACCAGGTGTAAAGTAAACATCCCATATTTATTATAATATAGTCTCCACACATTTATTACATTAGTTGAAGCCTAATAGAACTATTGACTTCTACGATGTGATCTCACTCATGTTGGAGCTTTCCCTCAATCAGAAGAAAAAACAACCATGTTCTACGGTGCTTCCCTTACTTCCTCTGTTATGAGTTGAAAGGCTTTCCCTTTGACCCTTGGGGCTTCAACTCTGCCTCGTCTTCCATCGGTTATTGTTAATGTCGCAGGTGATGGAGCTTGTATTTGTTGGATTAGGTGTCTAAGTTCATAACTATTTCTGGAATGTACTTGACCTGATTAGCATGGTCCATTTGGGTTGCATGGCATTGCAACACTTGGATAGACTAAATGAGATAAAGGACACTTAAGGATTATTAATATATTATAAGTTCTAATATATTAATAATATTATTTAATTAGTATTGATCAAAGAATTAATTTGGAATTAATTAAGTGATCAAAAAGAGACTAATTAACTATATGGGGTTGATTGTGTAAATCATATATTCTTGTATAGTGGGCTAATGATCCATGGTTTGTATGGATTGGGTTAAAACCCATAAGGTGCTCCATGGAGGTTACAAACCCATGGATCATGGAATATGGAAAGCCATGACAATTAGGGTTTACATGGTGTAACCCTACTTGTTCTACAACTATATAAAGAACCCTATGCAAGCAAAATCGGCACTATGACTACTACTTGTACAAGTGAGAGGGCAAGCCGATTTTGAGGTGTTAGTGAACTTCTCTCAAGGTTATTCCAAGTGTTTTAGTGTTGTGTGAGACATTTGAGGCATCACACTTAAGGTGCTAGGCTCACAAGGTTCTCAAGGAATCCAAACTACAAAAGGTATGTTCTTCTTCTAGCATTTATGTTTAAAAGTTCCCCATGCTATGCTAGATAGGTTAAGAACCTTGGAAAATCAATTTTGCATGTATCTTAGTAAAACATAGATCCAAGGTTTCTAGGGTTTCACGTACACCTTAGGAGTGTTAGAATGCTCAAAACCCTACAGTGGTATCAGAGCCTAGGCTTGTTTGTTTGATACTTGATGCAAAATTGTGAAAAAAAACTTAGTTTTTCTGCACTCTGCAGCATGAACTCGCCGACTCCATGAGGGGACTCTACGAGTCCATGAGTAAACTCATCCTACTCGTCGAGTAGGTTCATGCACTCGACGAGTAGGAGCCCCTGAATGTAGATTTTCGAGTTTTGCTGCTGGAAATGGACTAGAAACATTACCCTAAACTGTTTTGGTGTTATAAAACTTGTTTTAGATGGTGTAATGGTTATGCTAATCCATTTTCAATAGCTATTATCAAAACTTTAAGTTTTATATGGTTTATTTATGATTCTTGAAATTGTTGATATACATGTTCATGAACTTATGAGTTTAGAAGATCATAGGAATTATTTGTAACTTGCTTGTTAGTTTAATTGTTGGTCATTATTTGTTTTAATGGAATCCATAATTTGTCCTCAAGTTATGGATTACCAAAAGTCATTCTTTTAAAGTCCATTAAAGAAACACATAGGTTACATAAAATGAAAAGTCTCTCATTTTAATAATCCATTAACACATATGTTATGAAAGATGAAAAGTTTTGAAAGTTACAAAACTTGCCCTCAAGTTTTGGAACATGTAAAGTCACATTAAAACTTTAGTTCCAACCCTTAGAATTTTAAAGGATAAAATTCAACCCTTATACTTTATAGTATTATAAGTTAATAATATATATATATATATATATATATATATATATATATATATATATATATATATATATATATATATGTATGTATGTATAAGAGCAAGTCGTCTTACCGTTATTAGGCCTCATTCACAAAGCCGGTCTATAAGCGGGTATAAGGTTGATGCCTATAAAATGATAGCTTAATGGGTGTCCACACTCACCCACCGCTTCCTTGACTGGTGGAGGGTCGTTAGCCAAACGGGTAGGACAAGGACTAGAATTCTCCTTTCATTAAAAGTATTAATGATAAATACTAAGTAACTAAACTATTAAGAATTCCCAATCTTAGTTACTTAGGAAAATGTGAATTTGGTGCTAACCCATGAAATTACACTTTGCACTTTGCTTAAGTCAGTTAGTGGAGCGCGTGTGGTTAACCGGCACACTAACTGGATTTAACAAGGTAGGGAAAGGGTAACTTAATGTTTATCATAGTATCGGTGGAGTGCGTGTGGTTAACCGGCACATCGATTGAGGGGTAAATATTAAGGGTACCAAGTATATTTGCATGGTTATTCACACCTTGTTTTGTGATCCTTGGCATCCCAGTCACAAAACCTGAAGGGCACACTAGAGATTGAAACATGCCAATGAAAAAATTCAATGAATCTCAAAAGATCTAGGAGTTTCAAATCCAATTAAAACCTAATAATTTATTTCTTTTTTCATGGTGGAAATTGGTGAATCGTCATTCGCCTACCTTCAAATATTTTATAGCTTGGATTACGGCATCCCTCTTCCAAGTTATAAAATATTGTGTTGGGTCCTGGCCTTAATATTTCATATTGGGTGTTATATTAAGGACTTAAATCAACTTACTTGAATATCTCCCATATTAGATGTGTGGTTTAGACATCTATGATCTTCCCATATCTCTTGGAACAAGATTTCCTAATGAAGATGATGTCCCGTGGTTGGATCATGGAAATCATACTTCAATTCCTCCACCTCTTCTAATTATTCTCCCTATCCCACAAGGTCAAGGTCACTCAAGAAGTATTGGCAAGGAAGGTCTATGTGTGATCACATCTTGGAGATGAAGTCACATATTGACAAGACGGGAGAGTTGGGTGTCAAATTCTTGATAAAGTTGGATGTTCAACCACTTTCTAAGTCACATAGTGAGTTCCTTTGGGACTACTATGTAACAGACAATGACATGACCCTTAATGATCTTATCTAGTTGCTTGGTGCTGCTGAATCAGCAATGATTTGGATCACTGGTAAGCAAATTTGATTAGAAGATCAACTTCCCAAACCTTGAATGGACATTGACAATGGTAACATTGGATATCCAGAAAATCTTTCTCTTCCCAATGGAAAGGGAACGCCCATAGTCAAATCGGTTGAACAAATGTTAAAGAGAATGGCTAAGTCTGAGATAGTCACATGCACCATTACAAAAGAGTCCATATGTCTCTATTGCCAAAGGAAGGGGCATTGGTTGCAAAGCTGCCCTAACTACCTGAAAGATCTGATAGAAGTCTAGTCAGAAAGTTTGATTTTGCGTCAGGTAAGTCCACTATCTAACTCAATTAAGTTCCCATTTGGAGATTCTTAATACATTTTGATGAATGGAAGGATCAAGCAAAGGGAAGGAAACTTAAAGAAAGAGTATGTTGAATCTGATAGCGAAGATGGATTTCAATCGCATGGTTCGATGATCGGATTCTTGAGTTACTACTTAAGGAGTTATGATAGATTGCTAGAAAATATGTAATAGCATAGTTTTCATTTAAAGCTACATTGTAAGGAAAAATTTTCCGCGTTTTATAAATAAATAAAATTTTGATTTTATTTTAGTTCATATCTCCTTGCAATGGCTTTTATTGAAAATTGATATTTGTATGTTTCTAGCACTAATGGAAATGTGAATTTGATTCTTTCATTTGTGGTAGTGTCTAAATTTACCAAATAAGGAAGATTTTCATCAACCAAGTTTCAATTGGACCGAAACTTGGAATCATGCAAGTTGTATAGTATGATGAATGAGAATTTCTCATCTTTGCAAAATTAAGACTAACTCCTTGTTCACATGTATATGTGAGTCGAGTGAAGGGCTAAGGGATCAAGTACACATTCTTGTGCACTGGTTAAGTCCACCACGAAAGATCGATAAGACTATTCGTCATGATTTACTAAAGTTTAGTAAATATGGTTATACTTACTAGTTTAAGTATAATTCTGAAACATTGGAAATGTTTCGATGTATGGCAGGACGAATGAGAAGAATCAAATTAGGCAGAAAGATAAAAGTTTCTCTAATCTGAAAAGATGGGAGAGTACTTTAGTATCATGTTTTGTGATCATCTTAATGATTTAGAAATCATATCACAATTAGTCCTCTAAGGACATCTTAGTGCATTCTTATGACTAAGAAGAGGAATCTTGAATTGTTGAAATGGTTAAATCAAGAAGATGAGTCATACTTCGTTCCAAAACAATACTTAGAGTTATACTCCAAGATTGTAATAGAGTGACATATCTTAAAAGAAGGTTTATAACACTTTTCAAATGTAAGAGTAAAATGTGACCTACTCTTGTACATTTGAAATTGATAAGTTGTGATGTTTTGGATAAAACAAAGACCAACTATGGCCAATTGTGTGAAGTCTTTGTCTTGATAAAGAGGACAGTGGGAGTCTTAAAGATCTTGAAAAAGATTCTAGGTCTAATCAAGAGGAAAAACCTGGAGTTTAACACTAGCACACGACTTGAAGTTTATAACCTATCGTGTTGACATATTCCTATTTCTGTGCCAAATCCAGTTAAAGTTGGCTTTGCATATGAGTTATGAGAGTTCTCAATTGGTTGCATAACAACTTGGAAGCAATGGAAGGCCCTTGTACTGCAAGGTGGCAAGAAGTTAAGACTGCCCAAGTTCAATCCATAAGAGTTTGGATTTGTCACTAACCTTGTCTTGTGATTATGGTTTTGACAAATTCACATGGATTAGAACACATACACCATAAAATCTAAGTGTCATAAGGTATCTCTCCGATTCATGAAAATAATGGTGAGTAAACTCTTTCACTAAGTAGATTTTAAGTAGATAGCAATTGTGATATTTGCATTCTCAAAGTCGTTAGTGGAGCGTGTGTGGTTAACCGGCACACTAACATGGACTTGTGAGGAATGACAAAGGTCTAAACAGTTGAGACTATGAACGGCATCCCTTTTCATAGTTTTGAAATTGTTTAGACACACATGTGTATTATTTAAGGAAAGGTGTATGATTTTGATAAAGTTTTATCAAAGCATCTCGTATCAGAAATATGAACTTTGGTAAGAAGGTCAATAAAGTATTGACTTCTAGAAGTCCAGCTGATTTCTGAGTACATGTCAAAGCTAGTGGGAGCATAAGTGTTATGCTAATGATTTTCATGTTAGTGGGAGCATGATAATTATGGTAAGTGTTGCAAGTTAGCAAGGTGAGTTATAGAAAACCAAAAGTTCAATTAGGAAAAAGTTGTTTTGCTATAATTAAGGGAGAGGAAATTATACTTCATTTCAATTCTAAAAGCTTAGATTTAGGTTTTAATCATCTTTAGTCAGGGATATATATATGAATTTTATGTTGGAATGGCTCAACATAAGGAAATTCTATATATGGGTCCATTATTTGGGTTCTAAAATTCGATTATGATTACGGCATCCCTTTTCATAATCTGAATTAAGAGTACTTGGCAAATAGAAATAGAAATATTATAGCAAAAGACTGGTCTAGTATCATGTCTTTATGTGAGACATCATGAATCGTGTCCCATATGCTTCGGATATAGGATCGATTGCATGTGATATAATATTTATATGTTCTAAATTTTTCCAAATGCCCAGAGCATTAAGAGGGAAAATGTACTAGAACTAGATATGACTAATTTGATTAAGCAATTGTCGACGATAATCTAAGGTTTGCCAAAGATTGGTCACTCAGGGACAGTTGAAAGTATAGTGTTAATTTTGGAAGGACCATATTGACATATTCTGAAAAGAGGCAACTCTTGTTCAGGAGTAATAGTAAAAAACGGGAATATGGAAATGTTCCCATGGGTGGAAGTTATTCATTAAATATATGTAAGATTAGAAAAGTTAATGCAAGAAGAATGTTCAAAGCAATGAACTTTGAAATGAGACTTCGTTTCCATGGAGTTGATCACCATTGGAATACTTTGTAATGTTTATTGACAAGTCTTTGTGACTTTGTGCATAATCATTAGAAGATGATCAATGCATATAAGTTTAGAATCTAACAGATTTAGGTAAATGGCAGGAATTTGGAATTATTGCATTTGCAGTAAGGATTTGGGATTGTGAAATAAGTATCATTGGAATTATGTTCAATTGATCTATTTCACAAAGTAAAAGATCATATAAAAACTTAGTATGCATACTTGGTGTATGGCATCACTAATGTTTGGAAAAACATAGTGTGCATACTTGGTGTATGGCATGACTAGGGTTTAGAAAACATAGTGTACATGCTTGGAGCATGGGACAACTATTGTTTTTAATTCAAGTATAAAGTTGATAGTTTGAAACAGTATGCAATGAATAATGTGTAATCAATATGGTGATAAATAGAAGATGTTCTATTTATATTCATAAGTTCTGAGACTATATTGGATTCGATTATTCTTGTGTTTCACTTTGCATGTTTTGACTTCCAGAATAACTAGGTCATTCTTCCCGAATGACTAAGTTATTCAAACCATCCATAGTCGGTCATATGTTGGAAGTAGATATGAATCAAGACTGTCATGAAGCTGGATTGTAGACGTCCAAGGTATGGGACATAGCAAGGATTGTTGCAACATTCATGAGTGCTCATAAGTTCTGAGTATTGGATTCAACCCACGCTCGCTGGTATCACTTCATGGAATTTATCTCGAGTGATCGCGAGACGGTAATATGATATAAGTCTTCAAACCTAGAGATATGACTTGTTGCCTATGAGTTGGTTATACATTGATTGTACGAAAACGCATTGGTAACTCGATGTTATAAAACGTGCCTTTGTGTATGATTCAACAAGTAGTAGAACAAGCATATGAGTCGAAGTTTATCTGTTCCTTCTTGGATTAGAAGCGATATTTGGGCCCCTCGATGATTTTGTGTTGACCCATGTACCGGGCCCGTTCAGAACTAAGTTGATGTGTTCAAATAAGTTCTATGTCAAACAAATCGGAAATCGGAAACAAACTGTTGGACAATAAGTAAGACATTGTTCCATGTATTTGTCCGGCTGATATCTAGAACATAGGATTATATGATCACTTATCTTAAATGGCGTATCATCATCATCTTAGTTCCGCGAGACCTTGAAAGAGCTACGATTGTTGATCGGTTCCTGAAGTTATTCTTGCAGATATAGTTATTAGACTTATCCAAGTGGGAGGCTGTTGGATTAGGTGTCTAAGTTCATAACTATTTCTGGAATGTACTTGACCCAATTAGCATGGTCCATTTGGGTTGCATGGCATTGCAACACTTGGATAGACTAAATGATAGAGAAAAGACACTTAAGGATTATTAATATAATATAAGTTCTAATATATTAATAATAGTATTTAATTAGTATTGATCAAAGAATTAATTTGGAATTAATTAAGTGATCAAAAAGAGACTAATTAAATATATGGGGTTGATTGTGTAAATCATATATTCTTGTATAGTGGGCTAATGATCCATGGTTTGTAGGGATTGGGTAAAAAACCCATAAGGTGCTCTATGGATGCTCCATGGAGGTTACAAACCCATGGATCGTGTAATATGGAAAGCCATGACAATTACGGTTTACATGGTGTAACCCTACTTGTTCTACAACTATATACAGAACCCTATGCAAGCAAAATCGGCACTATGACTATTACTTGTACAAATGACAGGGCAAGCCGATTTTGAGGTGTTAGTGAACTTCTCTCAAGGTTATTCCAAGTGTTGTAGTGTTGTGTGAGACATTTGAGGCATCACACTTCAGGTGCTAGGCTCACAAGGTTCTCAAGGAATCCAAACTACAAAAGGTATGTTCTTCTTCTAGCATTTATATTTAAAAGTTCCCCATGCTATGCTAGATAGGTTAAGAACCTTGGAAAATCAATTTTGCATGTATATTAGTAAAACATAGATCCAAGGTTTCTAGGGTTGCATATACACCTTAGGAGTGTTAGAATGCTCAAAACCCTACAGTATTACGCCTGTTGACTTCAGAAGAGGACAGCTAGTCTTGATATGGCCCATTTGATTGTAGTGTAAAAAAATGTGCACTCGATATGCTCCTTGATTACAGTCTCGACTATAATGTCCTTCTTTTCCGCAATTGTAGCATATTACATCATGACAAATCCATGCATGTGATTTTCCACACTTATCACACCTTGGACCTTTATGTCCTCCAGACCTTTAATCTGAATGCTTGCCTCTTTTAGTTGCTGGCTAGGACAGTGCTCGAGTCTACCTCTTTTCCTTCGCTTGAGTTTCCAACTTAATCTCCTTCTTTTGGCATGGTCTTGCATCTCTGCCAAGGTCTTGTATCGATTGCTCGATACAAACTCTTTGATATCAATCTTGATTGTGCTTAGGTACCGGGGCATCTTCACCTATTCTGAGGACGAATATTCTGGTCAGACTGTTGGATTAGGTGTCTAAGGCTATAACTAAATTGGTATATTATTGAATTAGAAGCAAAGTCCTTTTTGGGTTTCCCTCAAAACTAGTAACTAATTAGAATGACAGTTAGAGATAGAGGATAATTTGTTTCCAAGGACTCTTTGGTTTCCATGGGAGTTTCCTAAAGCAATTGATTAATTAGAATTGATTTGGATTTAATTGTAAGACTAATTAGAATTAATCATTCAAAGGACTCTTTGGTTTCCATGGGAGTTTCCTAAAGCAAGTATAAATAGCACACCATGGGTGCTTATTTTTGTTGAACCTTTACTTGCTTTCATAGAGCCGGATTTATGCTCTAGTCTCCTCTCTCCTCAAGTCTTCTTGCTACTAGCGTTTTGGGTACAAGCCATTATAGGCATCCATTTCATTGGTGCTAGCTTTCCAAGATCTAGAAGGAGGATTCCACTTTGATTATTTACAATAATAATCAAAAGTTATGTAACCCTAAATTTTATATCAATTTTGATTTCATAGCCTCACTTCTAGGGTTTTCTTGATATTCATAGTTAGTTGCTATCAACAAAGAAAACATAGATCCTTTCTAGGCTGCATGTGAACTTCATGGTTTAAGTGTTTTTTCCGCAACATGTAATTTTTGTTTATAACCTAGAAAGCCCATCAGTGGTATCAGAGTCATAGGTTTTCCATTTGATTGTGCACTAAAATGAATTGATCAAAAGAAGGATAAAGGATTAGGATTAAATTTGAATTAATTAAATTAATTGTTTAATTGGTAAATGATTATTTAATCCGTGAAGTTAAATTATTTAATTAATTGTTTAATTGGTAAATAATATGACTTAAATTTATTTAATTAATTGTTTAATTAAGATAAAAGATTAAATCGTTATTTAGTTTAAAATTAATTATTATGAAGTGTTTAATTCGAAAGATTGATTTTAAACCCTAGTATTTTGAAAAGTTTAAAATACCCCTTATACGATATATATATATATATATATATATATATATATATATATATATATATATATATATATATATATATATATATATATATATATATATATGATTAAAAGTTTAACATATTATATGTATAATATAAGTTAGTCAAATCGCTAGTATGCTTCATTCACGAAGCCATACTCTAAGGGGGGTATGAGGAAGCGGCCTATAAAATGACTGTTGAATGGGTGTCCACTCTCACCCACCGCTCCCTTCTATGGTAGAGGGTCGTTATCTGAACGAATTTGATAGGACATATCATCTTAAAAGTATGATAACATAAAGTAACTAAAACTTATATAAATCCCACTAAAGTTACTTTAGGAAATATGTGAAATTGTATGTTAATCCATGAAAATGCACATTGTTTCCTTATGAGTCGTTAGTGGAGCGTGTGTGGTTAACCGACACACTAATTTGGGACTATAAAGGTGAAATAGTGAAACTAATCATGTTTATGATTGTTGATGGAGCGTGTGTGGTTAACCGGCACATCAATGCGAGATCATAAATCGATTGAGGGTGTTTGAGCGGGTTTGCATGGTTATTCACATCTTAATTGTGATCCTCAGCATCCCAGTCACAACCGGTAAGAGCATAATTGAGATTAAACATGACATTGATAAGATACCATGAATCTCAAAAGATCTAGGAGTTTCATGTGATTGAAATTAGTGAGACAACTCTACCTACCTAAAATAGATTCGAATTTGATTACAACATCCCTCTTCAAATGTCGAATCTAAAATATGGATCCTAGCCTTTATTTAATTATGGGTTAATAATTAAGGATTAAAATCCACTAACTTGAATTCTCTCTTCTCCCAATTTTAGATGTCAAATCAGTATAATAATGGTCTTCCTCGTTCTTATGGAAATGGTTTTCCTCAATCTTCTGGAGATGGTCTTCCGATTTCAATTCAAGGTGAAATTGTTTTCCCTTCCTTAGGAAACGATGGAACTAGACATCATCTCTCTTCAACTCTTCCACCTCCTCCTCATGTGACTCTCCCAATGTAACAAGTTGAAAGATATGAAACAACTCAAGCCCTTTTAGCATGTAAACATGAAGATGGGAATTATATGTGTGCGCATGATCTGAATATGAATTTGTACGTTGACAAATTAGATCGGATGGGTGTCGTATTTCCAAGGGATCAAGCCATTGATTTGGTTCTTATGTCGCTTCCTAAGTCATATGGTCAATTCGTTGACAACTTTCATATGAGGAATCTCGACGTGACCCTAATTAATCTGACCCAAATGGTCATATAGTCGGTGGCTACTGTGGTGGAAGTGCTAGCTACGACGACATACCGTTCGTTAAACATGATGATTAGTTCGTTCTTGATAGATCCAAACATCTCTAGAATCATATCTCGTACGACGGCTAATACAACTGCCTCTATCCAGTCGCAAATATCAATCTCGCTTGGTCATGATCCTTCTGATCTAGAACTCAAATCGCTTCCTATTGTGATCATTACCATTTTGGAGATACAAATGGGGCTATATTAATACAAATCTATAAACTATTTTTGGGTAACGATCAATCCTTTCCAGCTTCTTAGTAACCTTGTGACTCTTCTTGATTCAAGTATGAACCCTGTATTTCCGGTAGTATGGGCCCTTATACTACTTTCCAGACCTATTTATACTCGTTCCAAGAATTATCACAATGTTTCTAAGTCACTACACTCTCCTATAGACATGTCGTATTACACACATAGTGTTCAACGGCCTAACTACTCACTTTCCTAGACTTTGCTAGGACCTTACGTTTCTACGGACTTCCTATTATATGAATATATGTCCTATCGAGCATATATTAAATTTCCTATACTATCTTTCTAGGATTACTTTTACTCTACCCTACTACTTGTTGAGGAAAAATTTCTACCAATACTAACTAATTATCTGATGAATACGATTACATGCCTCTAAAATCAAACAGTCTGTTGACTGAATGATCCAACACTACAACAATTGGAATCAAATGAGAGCTGTGCAATAGCGCTAAATCTTGAAATCTAAAACTATTTGATTCTGGGAGCTTTCAACCTAATGTATTTGTCAAATAACTAACTAAGAAGAGTAAAGATTCTAAGTAGCAAATAACAAGTAAATCCCAAGGCTTTAAGGCATCTAATTTATCAGGAAATTCTAACCGACAATTCTCGAAAAGATCCCCTAGCCTACATACTAGCATGTATTTCTAACATTTCATATATTAGTAAACATAACAAATATGGATATTTTTGGAATCACATTCCTTTCTGAGTTTTGGCTGATTGTACGCATCACATTCTTTTTTTGAATATAGTACTTTTTATTAAAAAGATTTGTTAAGATATTTAGATGCGTAGTTTGACTCTGGAATCACATGAGTGTTCATCCAGTTCTCTCAAACCAGGGCTCTGATACAACTTGTAACATCCCCAATTTTGAAGGCATATTTTTCATTTTTATTAATTCAAAATATTCATTTACATCAGAGTATTTATTACATTATGCGGAAACATGATTTTCAATGCACGTATGTACAGTCGAACCTTACCCTTCTTATGCACCAATGAAGCTCCTGAAAAACATTTATAAGCAACTGGGTAAGCGCTAAACTTAGTGAGTTCCCCCAGAATACCATAATACACATACATGCATACAAATAATGGTTGTATCTTAGACTTATGGCCTACATGCCACTTCGTCTTCAACACGAGTCTACGTCTACTTACGACCTTCATGCCATTTCATAACATGGGTCTATGTGTACTTATGGACTACACGCCATTTCGTTAACACGTGGGCCTATATGCTCCCAACCACTTTGTCGTTCCGCCATCATCCCTAACTAATTCACAAGAACTTATAAGCATATCAACAATCACACAAATAGATACTACATATTCGGCTCTACAGACACATATAAAACTATACTATGGGCTCTACACTACTGGTTCCCATATCCTAACATACACGGATCTTTACAGGGATACATAATATAGTGAGATGAACTCACATGGACAGTTTCTCTGACAACTAACAACAATCTACTGATGATCCTACTTATGGTAACGTACCCAACTAGTATTAACCTATAATCATACCGCTTATTAGATACTAGGGAAATATCGTAATGTGGTTTAGACCTATTACTAATCCAAATGAATACTGATAGTTCTATTACATAAGGATCAGCCAGACCGGACAGTATGGAAGCATGACCATTTCGGCGTATAGCCTTTCTGAAATCCAACAACCAAACCAACATGACCATTCTACTCACCCCTTCTGTAAGTAGATCAATCAGTATAACGACTTGGAATTACTGAGAATTAATTATAGGTTCCTAGTAATGACTTGTAATTATAATTATGAATTACACGGAGGAAGAGTAAGTGTAGCTTACTTACAGAGTACTATTGATGAGAACCAGGATCTAAGCTGGCAGAACACAGATTCGGGAACTCCTACTCGAAGATTACAACTAGCTTAAATCTCAGGGGTGTCGCAGGGCTTCGCCGCAGTAGAAATATCTAAAGAAAATGACTTAAAAGTAAGAAATACTCTAGAGAAAAGATGTGTAGGGGTGTGGGGAATCGAGCATATACAAAGAGCTCTATATATAGCCAAGAAAAGTGATGTGTGCCGCCCACATATAGGGGCACGTCGTGCACTATAGGCGTGTTGGCTCCAGCCTTCTTCTTCCACGTACCGCTTCCGGGTTCATCCACATCGGCGCTTCTAGAAGCTTGCCACATGTCCAATTTTTATGGCGCCACATGTCAAGATCTTCTAGGGCCACATGTCCATGTCTCTCTCGAGATTCGACTGCCCGACCATGCCACGTGTCGTCTCCGTACGGCGTCATGTCATCGCGCGCGCCGTGCACTTTGCTTGTGCGTTTTTCCAGATTTTCAAAATGGAGTAACTTCTTCATACGAGCTCCGTTTTCAATGTTCTTTTTATTTACAAAAAGCTCTCGATGAGATCTAAAACCTTCCTTTAGATACAAACAACTAATTCTCAATCTATCAAAAAATTATATTTTGATAGGCTTAGAGTGTTTAGAGATCGCTGCAGAAAGCATAACTCCTACAGACGGACTCCGATCTCGATGTTCTTTATATCGTCGGACTCCTATTGACGAGATCTTCAACTCTCGTTTAGATTATTTTTCCTTATAATCTACCGTTCGAAAATTCGACTTTTGTGTAACGTACTGTTATACACTGTTGCACAGAAAGTTTAAAATATCATATCTATTCCATATAAAGTCGGATTTGGATGTTGTTTATATGAACGCTCTTGGCTTAATGACTACTATGACTTTCGTTTAGATCTCTTAGGCTAAAAAGTGATTTATCAAAAATCCACTTTTTACGATATGCAAAGCCGGGTCGGTTTAATTGCGAAACTTCGAATAATCATAACTTCTTCATATGAAGTCGAATTTGGGCGTTCTATATATCTACGCCTATTGTATCGATGTTTCCTACGTCTCTATGAGAATTATTTTGGCTCAAGAGTAATATATTTCTACTTCAAATTTTATAAACATAGTTTTATATTGAATCTTACGGAACGGTAAAAATGGGGTGTTACAAAAATTCCAAGTTTTAAAATGATTAACTTAATAGAAGAATTCCTATAAACTGGATGTTATAAAATTACATGTGATTTACATGTAAATGACAAGTGAATCACAAATTAATTACATGTGATTCACATGTAAATCATATGTAATTCACATATGAATCACATGTAATTCACACGTTAATCACATATGAATCACATGTAAATCACATATGAATTACATGTGATTCACATGTAATTAACATATGAATCATATGTAATTCACATGTAAATCACAAGTGAATCACATATGATTACATGTGATTCACATATAAATCACAAGTGAATCACATATGAATTACGCTTATATGCACACATACGTGTTGTGTGAGTGTTCTTCGTTAATTATTTTTTTTAATTTTTTTTTCGTAAATTTGACAATTGAATCTTAAAAGATACAATCATATGTGAAGATCACGTTATATAATCAAATGTGAATCTTACATGATATATACCTATGCATTTTTATGAGTGTTCTTATATTAATCAATTTTTTTTTTAATTTTCTTGTAGATTTGAAAAAAAATTATGGAATATATAGAAGAGGTGAAAAGTGATAAATTGAAGAAAATATGAAAATCTTGACACAAAAAAATGATAACACTGTGAATCTTTATAGCATTTTTTGTTTTTTATATTTTATTTTGTATCGAATAAAATACTTATACTATTATGTTTATAGATTAGTAAATAAATAAGTTTTTACGATTAATTACAAATATTATATTATAAGAAATATGCATATATACACATAAAATGTTGATTTTTTTGTTAAAAAAATTATAGTTTTTTTTAAATATTCCAATTTTTTTTTTAAATTTACTAATTTATAAAATTTATTGTTTTTCTAAAAAGTGTAGTTTTTTTTTAAAAAAATTTAGTGTTTTTAAATAATTCTTGTTTTCTGAAAAAAAAAATATGAATTTTTTAAAAATCGAAAATATATATATTTTTAAAAAGAAATCCAAAATTTTGATTTATTATGTTAATTTTTAGACATTTTTATTAATATTTTCAATAACACAAAAAATTAAACATTAAAAAAGATTGATAAAATAACGATAATGCCCTTAATAAGTTAATTTTGATCTAACGCTACACCTTATTTTTCAAAATTTTGGAAAACTATGAATTTTCAACGTATATAATAACTCACATTTTGTATGGGTGTAGAATTGTGGGCTAATTTTCTAGAAATAGGATGGATTGGGCTATAGGAAAAGGACCCATAAAAACCCAACTAACTGAACGTATCAATTCTTTTTATTGCTATTTGGAATGCTTTTGAAGTCTAATTTTCTTGTAACTTTTTATGGTCATTGCAATTAAATTATGAGAAATTTGTACACAGTTATCTACAATAAAACTGGTTTTTCTGTTGGCGTACAATAATATGCCTTGTTCTTAATTTTAATCAATGTATTGTAGTAAGTTATATGTTTATGATTCTGCTTTTCGAATGTCATGAGAATTAATTAAAAGTAATTAATTTTATCTGGTATATACTGACATAAATATTGACGTGGAGTTTGTTATGGAGTAAGACTAGAAGGAGTTGTGTCATAATTGTCACAATCCACGTAGGCGATATGTTGGACTTGTCACAATGTATAAAAAATTTGTTATTTAGAGGGCGTAGGTTGCCACGTTTGCCATGTTGATTTTTTTTTCAAAAACTAATTAAAATAAATAAACAATTTAAACAAATTATTTTTATAAAAACTAAAATTTCATTAAAATAGAAAGGAAATTACAACACCTAAAGAAAAAAATACGGCATATAATTTAAACTTATGAAACCTAGAAATTTAAATAACGAAACCTACATATTATATTTTTCACAATCTCCTCTTTGGCCTTTAACATCAATTACTTTTCGCATCCAGTAAGATTTCTAGTGTTTTTTGTTAAGATCATCATGGCACGGTTTTTTTTTCCTTTTCTTGTGCGACAACCAAGTATTGCTCCAATGTCAACTTCGAGTTGTCCATTTTTCTTGTTAGATGTTCGATGTCACCCAAAACACTTGTCTTCGTTTCCCCCCTTTTGCTTAGCTACGTCTCCTCACATGGGACGAGTGGCTATTGGAACCTGATTTGGCTCTTCTTAATTGAGGTGAATCCTGACATATTTGATGTTTTGGTAAAAAAAATTGATAAGCTAATTTTGAAACCAAATTAGTAAGTATGGTGTGATGTTTAAAATAAAATGTTAAAACATGAAGTGCTTAAGATCTTGAAATATTGTGAATATCTTAGTCACGTCCAAGATCCTAGGAATAAAAACGAGAGTGTTCAGAAAGTCATTCGAGAATGTTGATTTGTTTCGAAATGTAAATAAGTATATTTATAAGAATTGGGACAAAAAGTAGTGTTAAAGTTGAGAAATTGACAAATTAGAGAATAAGTCTTAAGATATTAAAAAATGTGCAAAGATATCACATAATAGATTGGTATTTTAGTATGATTGCCATTATAAATCTAAATAAATGATCAAATAAATACGTAAAAATGTTGTAACTTATCAAATATCAATAAGTAAAGGAAAATAAATGCAAAAACACAAAGATGTATAAGGGAAACCCTAGATATCCGACATAAAACCACGAGAGATGATAATGTCACACTGTCTTAGAAAATAAATTAAATAAAAATGTGTTACAAGTGCTATCTGATCGTGTTAATGGTGAATTTGTGAGTAAGAGTGTCCGGTGAGCAAGAGAGAGTAGAAGACAGATCGTCATCGTGTGTGTCAATATTTCTTGCAAAAATCTTTTGTTAGCTTTTAATAATCATTAGTTGTAATTCCAAAATTATTTATTAAACAACCTTGCATAAATTAAAACGGCCACAACATACAAACAATTTAACAATAATAATTGCCTAACTTTCAATGTGATTTTGCCATGAGCCAACACATTGGAAAACAAGATCATTTCTAAGGACAATCAACACACATGGTTGTTTGGTTCAACTTGTTTTGCCATCAAATCTTGATGTCTTCAGTATAATATCCATGTATTTTACTTGCTGGTCTATGGTCTTGGTGGGATGTTAATTCTGTCAAGCATATTACATACTTTTTCTTGCAAATAAAATGTAATATAGTAGTAAAAAGGGGATTGATCCACGGGAAAATGGTTGTATTCAATCACCAAGGCCACCCAATTGAACAAGTAAAATAAAACTAACTAACTACAATTAAACTAAGAGACGGGTTTTGTGAATTGTTTGAAAAGTAAAATACTTGAAGAATTAAAATGCTTACAATTAAGCAGGATACTGAGATGCTCAAATATCGGATACAATTGATCAACTAAGGCAACTCAACATAATAAATATTTGTTTGTCTACAATTAGGATTCAATATATAAGCTTATCATTTAACCCAAATTGGTTATACCAATCATGAAGCATGATCTGCCAAAATTCCTCAAAGGTAGTATGGAGGATGGGGAAGCCCACGACACACCTTATTAATAAAAATCAAGGATTCAATTAAAGCAATTGAACCAAATAAAATTGATTAGACTTAAGAATGAAGGAATTCCCAGTTCCCGGAGGATGTCAATGCTTACACATCTATAAAGGAGTCATGATCCATAAACTATAGATGATTCACAACATCATAAATCCCTTATTTTAAGCAAATTCAATGATTCATTGCTAAATCAAAGAAAGAGACCAATAATTGCTCATCAGGTACCAAGCTCATAATCAAAGTATTAAACAAGCAAAATAATTATGAACTAAGAATCATAAACATGAGATAAATGATAAACAAACATGAATCCTTCAAAATTCACAAATATTAAAGCGTTTTAGCCCAAGTCAACCAAAATAAAGTAATTAGCAACTCATGGCAACAAGACAATAATCATAAAAGTGTTTTAACAACAAGGATATAGCAAATACTATAATAAACATAACATGAATGTTCTAGCTCTCGAAAAACTCCTCCAAGCTGATCCAGTAGTGTCAAAATCAATCTATGGGCTACAAGACCTAACCCACAAAGTAAATGATGGGTCAAATGAACAAAATGCCCCCAAGAAAGCAGTTGCGTGGGTACCCGCGCACTGTTGTACGGGTGGAGACCTCACCCTCGCAAAAAATGTTGAAATGCTATTGGCTCATTCTTCCACTACTCCACCCCACTACTTTAGATTCCATTGGTCCCCTCCACACCCCACATGATTCAAAATAGACCAATCATCTTCAAGCATCAAAATGGATAGTCCAAGCCCATCTTCAAGAGTCCATGACCAATCCACGTCTTCAACACATCAAGCCCAATTCATCTAAAAATGGATCTGCAAATCCCAACAACTCATCGTAAGACCACAAAGCCCAACAATAAGCTAATCCTCAACCGCAACGACACTCGACAAACTTAAAAAACACCTTATGCAATAGATAAAGTACACGATACGACCCGAAATAAAGAAGGGAAAGAATATGCATTACAGTAACAACAAAAGGTTAAAATGCTAAAATAAACTATATAAAAGAAGTAAATAAAAAAAGCTATCAAATCACCCCAAGCTTAAACCTTACTTGTTTTCAAGTAAGAACAATACCAAAATGAGCTCGGGATGAACTAAGCTAAAAAAGGTAAAAGAAAGGTACCATAGAAATTGGTCAACATCGGTCAACATGGTAAGAGTTAGTCTTTTATGGACCCTACACGCCTTCCAAATGTTCCCCACTTTAGAGCCATAAACCACATTTTCGAACAACTTGAAGGGCGAATAGACCCCGTATGAATGAGGCAGTTAGTAGAGCGTACAAGACAAAGGAAACAGGGGGATACGCCTAGTGGGGTCACTCTGAATTCATCAATACAGACCACAATGCATGAAGGAAAGACTCCTCTCCATACATAATGATTCCTACATTGGTTAGGCCAAAGTGTATCAAAACAAAAACAGGTTTGCAGCACGACCTCGAGGGAAAACATCCGGCTTCAGGGGGTTTCTCCCTTGACTATCCTTTACATTCTATTGTCTCATCATCATTTCCTTTTCTCACCACAATCAAAAAGAAAAATAATAACTCGATCTAATAAATAGACACAAGACAACCTCAATCTTCATTACTAAAGTTATGTTTTCTGTATTCTGTCTTCTTATTTCTCCCCTCTTTTTTTTTCTTTTTTCTTGTTTATTCAAGGGGAGAGAAAGCTTGAACTTGGATTCTTCTTTTCTTCATTTTTCTTCATTTTTGTGGCTTTTCTCTTTAACTTTCTTCTTTGTTGCATTTCTTTGAATCTTCCCTTATTTTCTCGTTTTGTCTTTGCTTTTCCAAATTTCTTCATTTTTTGTTTGTTTTCTTCTTAACTTTATTCTTTAAAGGTCTAAGGAATTTCACCATAAAACATAAAACTCCAATAATATGAAAAAGGAGTAAGAGATATAGGGTAATATGAATACCTAATAATCATTGACTATGTGTCAATATCTACTACAAAAGGGTGGGGTATGACTCAAAAATGAGTGTTACCGAAAAAACAGTGGTCCCAAAAATGTGAATTGGGGGACCCGCCTCAAAGTTCAACAAACACCTTACTGTAAGGTGCGATAAACATAACTAATAGGGTATAAGGCTCGAAGCCGTACATATACCCCCACAAAACTGAACCGTATATACCTACAAAGCCAGCCATATATACTGAGCTAGGCATATATACCAAACCAAGTATATGTACCGAGCCAAGTACATATACCAAGCCATGTATATCGATGCATAAGAGATAATGACTAAAGTATAAAGTGTCGTCATTATAGTATCAAAGAACATTGGAACTTAAAGTAATATTGCTTGTATTATGATTAATGACTGATGGATCCTTTTAATAACAACGAAAAACTATTAAATGGTTATAAAGTACACCAAGGTGTACCTTCGGGTGTAGAACCATTAATACAGAAGGACCTTGGATCTGCTCGACCAAGGAAGAGGCCACCACCTCCGAACATCGACTATAAATAAATGATAAAAACCATATTACAAGGTACGTTGTCTCATATACCTTTCAAATAATGAAATACGAATTCATAATAGGTTATTAGGGTCATTACTAACTTTATCATCGGAGCATTGGCCCAGGACTCTCTCCTGGTCATCGACTTATGAGTTGTTTATGTCTCAAGGTTAATGGCTGGAAGAACTCGATCGTTCATATAGTCAATGGAATACAGACTCGGGGCGCATCAAGTGGCGCCATACATGGGACTCTTTGAAAAATGGTCGACGAAGATAACCCAGTTGTCGATGCGAGTCCAATCACGAGAATGAAAAACCTTGTAGGCCCCAGAGAAACACTGCAGATCGTTACGGTGATGAAAAGAAAGAGCACGACACCAAAAGATCAGATGAGGGAAAGGGGGATAAGTTAGAAGGATCTAATTGCAGAATAGTTGGTAATAGAAGAATCTGAGGCTTTTAAAAGTTTCAGAGCCATGAAAAGACGAAAAATGGAAAGAAATGAACAAAAGACTCATAAAGAAAAAGAATGGGACCAGGTTTCTGTTCATATTAGCCAAATGAAAGACTCGGATGAAATGGTAGAAGAAACCAATAAGCATGAGAAAAAAATAAGTTGAAAAGAAATAAGCTCCGACCCTTCGCACTCTAAAAAAAAAAGAACTCGCGCAAAATCTGAGAGATGTCACAAGGAAGTTTTGGACGGAAAGCAATACAACCAACCCTTCAAGAACATGAATTTCAGCTCACCCTTTATTGGTGATATTAATAATACTCCCATACCAAAGGGGTTGAAAGGCCCGAGAGTGTCAGCATACGATGGAACAGGAGATCCAGATGAGGACGTCTCAAATTTTCAATGGGCCATCAAGATGACTCTATGGATCCAAAACTGTGGAGTTTATACTTAGCAGAAACTTTAAATGGGTCCACCCGATACTAGTAGGCAAGTTTTCCTCCTCGAAGTATAGGAAGTTTTATAGAGTTGTGTCGAAAATTTTGCAACAACTTTATTCAACAGAAGAGCTTCCAACAGCAGGCGCATGCGATAATTGCCCGTCAACAATGTGAGGGGGAGTCTAATAAGGCCAACATCAAACGATTCAAGGAAATCAACATGAAAATGCCGACAAGAGACGATCCCATGATTATATCAACATTTATTATGGCCTCTTGGAAGGAGAATTGTTTCGCAAGCTGGTAAGAAGAGAATGGGTTAACGCAGAAGAAAAGATACACAAGGCCAATAGGTTTCTGAGGCAAGAAGCGGAGAGTGCAGAAAAAGCTAGAATAAAAGGAAAGACGATAATAGGGAGACGAAGGAAAAAAGAATGAGCCAAGCCGCACAACGCACAATTTGCTGGTTGCAATCCATGGTTCAACCAGAATCGAAGAATTCCTTACAGGGGTAAAGGCAGGCAAAACGATTGTTTCCAACCATACCGACAATAATACAAAGCATACACCCTAGAAGTCCAAAAAAGGAGGAAACATCGACAAAAACATAAAAAATCTTCGAGACATGAATATATATTTTGACTTCCATAAAAGTTTGGGGCATGCAATGGACGACAACAAAACCTATAAAAGGAGAAAGAGAAAAATTGAGCACTTAAGACGGGAGGGAAGCATGCTACAAATAAGGAGGAGGAATGGGTATACGATGCTGAAATTTAAATGATACAAGGAGGATAAATTATGAGTAAGCTGATCAAGAAGCGAAAGATAGTCAACATCGAATTCAACCATCATGATCCAATAACATTCGATCATCAAGGGGCTGAAACCCTGATAATCAAGGAAATAGTAGGGCGAACATTGAAACAAAGGATCTATGTAGATAATGGAAGTTTTGTTAACATCATTCATTAGTATTGTTTGAAATGCTTACCGAAGGAGATTGTAAGGGTCGAATTGTTGTAATTAGTCGAAGTATGTTTTGGACTCTTCGAATATTTTGTAATGTATTTTACTAGGGTGCTTTTATTCGAAGCTTTAGAGTCAATGCCTTAGTATATTTTTTGTATGCTTTCAGTTCCCTATAAATAGGGTTATTTACTAAAGTTAGATAAGAACTTTTACAGACTTGTCTACTATTCTTTGTAAAGAATTCGAAAGCATAATAGAGCATAACAAGATCATATTTACATCGTGTGTTCAAATCTCATATTCTTACTTGAATTCATACTCTGATTAATTCATTACTCGATTCATTGATTCATCAATTGGTATCAGAGCAGGAATCATATCTCTGATCTGATTTTCACGCTGTTCAAAAAGTTTTTGAATCAATTTTTTGATTCAAAAGTTTCCGCACTTTTTGAAAGTGAAAAATTGTCTAGATCTTAGTCTGTGATTCGATTCTGCATTTGAATTGTTGAATCGAGTGTTATTCTCATCAATTTGATTTGATTCATCTAGTTTGTTTTCAAATTCTCAAATCTTTTCAAACTTCTCAAAATCTTCTTACGTACAACAATGGCGAGTTTCAATCTCAATTCGATGACCTCGTTTTCTCATCTGCTAGGTTCATCAACCAAAATTCCAATGCTAATCCCTGAATACTATGATCAGTGGGCTGATCGTATGCAGGATTATCTGAATGGTCTGGATGAAGAATTATGGTCATGTATCACTGGAAATGTCAATGTTCCAGTGAATGTTTAACCAATTGGATCATCTTCTACAAATTCTGGAGTTGATAATAAAACTGATCGTCTGAAGAAACTGGAGAAGAGGTGTATGAGGGAACTGCGAGGTGCATTACCTCCAGTTGTGTACAATTATGTTACGAGTTGTACAACTGCAAAGGAAGTCTGGAACAATCTGAAAGATAAATTTCAAGGAAGTGAGAAAACAAAAATCAATTCAGTTAAACAGTGTTTGGTTGAGTTGAAAGATTTCAAACAAAAAGAAGGAGAAACAATTGAAGTTTACTATGATCGTCTGAACGAGTTAATGTATAGGTGCAATCGCTATGGAATTACCAGAACTTCAATGGAATTCAATCTCATCTTTGTAATGGGGCTTCGAAAAGAATGGAGAAGTGTGAGTATGATGGTGAAGAATCAGCAAAGTTTTGATACATCAACTCTCAATGATTTGTATAATCAATTGAAATTGCTGAGGAATCGAAGTTGAATTTGGGAGGTCCATTAGCTCTTGTATCAAAGATTTCTGAGAAAGAAGCTGAAAATGGTGATTCTGAGGAAGAAGAAGGATTCATCATGAATTCGGATGATGAAGCAATAGCATTTTACTCGAATAATCGTGTCAAGAAATTTTTGAAAAAGCCGTTCAATTCGAAGACTAAGCTTTCTAGGGTGAAAGGAAATTCTATGAGTAAAAATGTTGTTGAGGAGAAAAAGAAAGTTAAGAAGCAAGATTCGAAGATAGCTGATGGAAACGGTGAGAAGAAGCTGAAAGGTGATGCATGAATAGATTGTCATTATTGCAATGGTGCGAATCATCTTGCAAATGACTGTATGCTTCGAAAGAAGGATGAGAGGAAGAATAAAGTCAAAGATGAGGCATATTATGCAGAAAAGCTTGAGGTGGTTCGTGCTAAAGCAAAGAGTTTGTCATTGGTTGCAAAGGGTGAGCATGAGGATGAAGAAGGAACTTATCAAATCTGGTCATCCGGGTCAGACGATGAGGAAATAAGGAATCCAACGCATGGGGCGTTGTATGCGAAAATGGAGAAGGACTCAGATGATGAGGAATTAGAAGTGAGGGGACGATGCTTCGTATCCAAAGCAGCTGACAAATCTCCAATGACAACAAAGGTACGTAAAATTCTCGAATCTTTTAATATTCCTACACATGCTTATGATTCTAAACTAATTTCTTTTGATGAGACGGTTACTTATTTTGATTCAATTGTTGTGTCTGCTAGCAATGAGGCCAACAAGTTGTCAATGGAGTTGTTAGAGGTCAAAAAGAGATTAGACATGAAAATAAGCAAAATTGAATGTTTGGAATTACAAATGACAAATATAATGTGTGATAGGGATAGGTTATCGAGTGATGTTAAACTTTTGCTAGCATAAAGAAACATCTATTGTAATTCTGCTAAACGACTTTATAGCAAATTAACTGATTTACATCATTCATGTGATATAAGTAAAGAGCAACATAAGAAATTACTACCTTTCCTAGCATTCGAAAGAGCCAAGGTAGATAATATTTCGTATGATTGTGAGCAAATAATAGCTGATTTTGACAGAGTCCCTGATGATAGATATAAATATGGAATTGTCAAAATTGATGAATGTCTTGATGCGAATGAATTATTTAACATAGTGAATGATACTTTGACTAAATCTGAATAGTGAATGATACTTTGACTAAATCTGAACAAATTCAAATTTTGAAAAAGACTGAGAATTCAACATCTGATTCTCAATCTAATTTTGCTGATATTGAAGATAATTCTAACAATATTAGTGAAATTAGTGAACTTGAAGATGTTGATTGTTCTCAGTTGTCTGTTGTTAATGTTGCTTCAACATCTAAAGGAAAAGAAAAACTTAAGGATTTGATGGTTGAAAATGAAACTGATATACCCTCAACTTCGAAAGTTTATGATATGAACTTCGTGGATCTCAAAGACAGCCAAACTGATGATAGTGATGATGAAGATGAAGTGAACATTTCGAAGGAAAAGAAATCTTCAAAGGAAGAAGAAAGTCCTCGAATTGTGGTTGATCAGGTGTATGGTGATACACAAAAGTTCGAAAAAGTGATGAATTAAAAAGGTGAACACTATCTTGAAACGAATTCAGTTGTTTATCCA
Source organism: Lactuca virosa (assembly GCF_052849685.1). Taxonomy (NCBI): domain Eukaryota; kingdom Viridiplantae; phylum Streptophyta; class Magnoliopsida; order Asterales; family Asteraceae; genus Lactuca; species Lactuca virosa. The sequence continues at coordinate 441,236,386 of NC_136429.1, read as the reverse complement.
AATTTCAAATGTACAGATAATGTCATTTTTCCAAATCAAGTTTTCGTAACTACTGGAAATGTTGAGAAAATCAAACTAGAATTAAAGAAGTTAGTTGAAGAGGATAATTCAAAAACAACTGATGAAGGTTTTTTCGCAAATCAAAGCACAGTTGAAAACAACTTAACAAAGAATTCGTATGTTTTCCAACGTCAAAAACCACAAAGAAAATGGGTTGAAAAATCAAAAATTGAAAAAGAGAATTCAAAACAAGTTGAAAAGGAATGTGAAAAAGTTGTCAAATTAAACTCCAAGGAATTCAAAGATCAAATTGACAAATTTTCGAAGGAAAACAACATTTCAAAAAGACAAGCAAGAAAGAAAATATTTTTGGCAAAATGTTGAGTCTCAAAAGATGTCTGAATCACAATCACCCAAAAATGTTTTCAAAGCTAAAAATTCATCTTTTTCAACAAAACCTCAACATTCATATCAATCAAATCATTCAAAGTCTGAAGTGAATAAACAACCAAGGTTTTCGAAAGTTTCAGAAATTAATATTCCAAGAAAATTTTCAAATAACTCAAAACCAAATCAAAAATTCTTTCAACGTCAACATTTTAAATCAACAGTTGATACATCATATGCTAAATCTTTTATAACAAAATTAAAAGTTGATTTTGTTCCTATAAAGCCAAATTTTCCAAATCAAACGAAGAAAGAAACTATGAAAACTTCACGAGAAAAAGGAATAACGTCAAGGAAGAACATTGATCATTGGCTTGAAGGAAAAGGAAAGATGTATCAGAAAAAAACATTTTCAAAGGAGCAAATTCACGAAGCATATGAAAAGTATGTGAATAATTTATCAAATGGCAGTTCATCGTCTAAGGATTCGAACATATCAGTCAAAGCATGGAAACCAGTTATAAAAGCAAAGAATGTTCATTCACAAACTCAGACTTCGAAGGGTAATGTCAGTGAACATTCGAAACCATCAAAAACTTATGTTTCGGTTCCTTTAAATGAAGAAGTGAACTTAATTGATAGTCTCAAAACAAAAGTTTGTGATTGGGTTAAAAGTTCTTCATTACATTCGAAATTGAAATCTAATTTCCAAGGACCCAAAAAGCCTTGGGTACCTAAAATTTTTCCATTGAATGTAGGTACTATGTGATGTGCAATATGATAACAAGTGGTACATCGATAGTGGTTGCTCTCGTCACATGACTGGGGAGAAGGAGAATTTACGAGATTTTCGAAGTCTCAAAAATGATGGAGTAGTGGAGTTTGGGAACAATAAAAAATGTCAAGTCAAAGGATATGGGAAGATCACGAATGGTCAATTCACAGTGAATCGGGTGGAATATGTTGAAGGTCTTCAACATAACTTGATAAGTGTTTCTCAACTTGTTCTGGGCATTGGCAATCAAGTTCTTTTTAACAAAGAAGGAAGTATTATTTCGAATGTCACAACAAAAGAGGTGTTACTGAAATCCAAAAGAAAAGGTGACATGTTCACTTTGGACATCAATCCGATAGTAGGGAAACCTGCTATATGTCTTCTTTTAAAGGCAACATCAGACTTAAGTTGGCTTTGGCATCGAAGACTTTCTCATCTCAATTTTTGAAACATCAATAAACTTGTGGTACAAGATCTAGTAAGAGGTTTACCTATACTTAAATTTGACAATGATTCTTTATGTGCAGCTTGTGAAGTTAGCAAGCAACATAAACAAGGTCATCCAATTACGATTGATTCGAAAAAAGTTGCACCTCTGGAGCTCTTACATATTGATTTGTGTGGTCCTTCGACTGTTTCAACTCTCAACAAGAAAAGGTACATTTTAGTGATTGTTGATGATTTTTCCAGATTTACGTGGGCTTATTTTCTCAGGCTTAAATCTGAAGTTGCACAAATCATGATTGACTTTATCAAAAAGATGGAAACAACATTGAAGAAGATTTTTCGAAAAATTAAGAGTGATCATGGAACTGAATTTAAGAAAAATGTTCTTGATTCATTTTTGGTGGACAAAGGGATTTCGCATAATTTTTCATCTCCATACACACCACAACAAAACGGTGTTGTTGAACGAAGAAATAGGTCTCTATGCGAAGCGGCAAGGACTATGTTGGCATATGCGAATCTTCCACAATATCTTTGGGCTGAAGCAGTATCAACCGCATGTTTTACTCAAAACAGATCGTTTATTCATCGTCGTTTCAACATTACTCCATATGAAATTCTCAACAATCGAAAACTTAATGTAAAATTTTTTCATGTTTTCGGATGCAGGTGCTTCATTATGAACCTCAAGGATAATCTTACGAAATTTCAAGCAAAAGCAGATGAAGGGATTTTCTTGGGATATTCGCATAATTCAGTTGCATATCGTGTGTTGAATAAAAGAACACAAAAAGTTGAAGAAACTTTTAATCTTACATTTGATGATTACTACATTAAACAAACAACAACTCAGTTTGAAAATCATCCAATTCTGAAAAACATACAAGATGAATCTAAATCCTCACAAACATTAGATATTGATTATGATTTAAGTTTTGGAATTTCAGATCATGCTGTTGATGCTGAAATCAATGCAAGTGATAATCATATCTCTGAACTAACAAAGCATAATGATACTTCAACATCAAATTCTCCAGAAAATGGCGAAAGTATGCAAAACAATCCAATGGAGGGGGAGCACTTGGATTCGAATACATTAGATGACGAACAACATTCTTTCGAGGGGGAAAAAGAAAGGATGAATGATGATGTTGAGGGGGAGCATAATGTTGAGGGGGAGCATTCAGAAAATATTGAAGATAATAATGATTTTGATGATGCTTGTTCGATTGTAGGCTCAGAAAACGATGATATATACGAAGATGCACCTTTGGAATTTGATCCAGCATATCCGCCAATGGAAAAGTGGACAAAAGATCATCGGAAGGATCAAATAATTGGGAATCCACAAGAGGGAGATTTAACAAGAGCTCAAATTCGTGCAAAGAATGAGGTATTGAATACTCATCAAGAATTTTGCATGTTCAATGTTTTCATTTCTAAGATTGAACCAAAAACAGTTAAGATTGCAATGGAACACTCAGATTGGGTTGTTGCAATGCAATCTGAATTGTCTGAATTTGAACGAAACAAGGTTTGGAGGTTAATTCCTAAACGTGAAAATGTTTCGATGGTCGGGTTGAAATGGATTTTCAAAAATAAAACCGACAAAGATGGAAATATTGTTCGAAACAAAGCCAGACTTGTTGTTAAAGGATATTCACAACAAGAAGGAATCAACTATGAAGAAACTTTTGCCCCTGTCGCCAGACTCGAGGCGGTTCGTATATTTCTGGCTTATGCAGCTCACAAAGATTTTGATGTTTATCAAATGGACGTGAAATGTGCATTTCTAAATTGAGAGCTTGAAGAAACTGTTTACGTGGAACAACCCCCAGGTTTTATTAATGAAGAATTTCCAAATCATGTTTATATTTTAGATAAGGCAGTTTATGGTTTGAAACAAGCACCACGAGCGTGGTATGCAACTCTTACCTCATTTTTGAAACAACCTAAATTTAAACAAGGATCAGTTGATCCCACATTATTTCGAAAGAAAGTGGGGAATCATCTAATGCTTTTTCAAATTTATGTTGATGATATTATTTTTGGCTCGACTGACCCTGCTTTGTCTAGAGAATTCGAAGATTTGATGAAAAGTAAGTTCGAAATGAGCATGATGGGAAAAATCAATAATTTTCTTGGTTTCAATATTCGTCAAAACAGAAAAGGAATTTTTATTAATCAAGAAAAATATACGAATAATCTGTTGGAAAAGTTTGGATTGACGAATAGCACGAAGTTACGAGTTCCAATGGCAACGGGCATAAAGCTTACATCTTCGTTAGATAAACCTGCCTTTGACATAACTTTATATAGGATTAGGAGCATGATTGGTTCATTACTTTATCTTACAGTTAGTAGACCTGATATCATGTTTTCTGTGTGTAATTGTGCTAGGTATCAGTCTAATCCACGAGAACCACATTTCACTGCTGTGAAGAATATCTTTCGTTATCTTAAAGGAACAATTTCGTTAGGATTGTGGTATCCTTCGAACACTGGGTTCTTTGTACAAGCATATTCGGATGCAGACCTGGGTGGTTGTAATCTTGATCGAAAAAGCACAAGTGGTGGATGTCAATTTCTTGATGGCAAATTTGTGAGCTGGCAGTCGAAAAAGCAAACATGCGTATCAATTTCAACAGCTGAAGCAGAATATGTGGTTGCTGCTGCTTGCACTTCACAAATAATATGGATCCAAAGTCAATTGCGTGATTATGCATATAATATGAAAAAGATTTCATTATATTGTGATTCTCAAAGTGCAATAAGAATTTGTCATAACCCTGTGCAGCATTCGAAGACTAAACATATAGCTCTTCCTTATCATTTCATCAAAGATCACGTGGAAGATGGAAATATTGAAGTACATTTCGTGAAAACAACTGATCAGTTAGCTGACATTTTCACGAAAGCTTTGGATGAAAAATCCCTTGTGAAGATTATAGAAGGACTTAGAATGATCGATGGAAATTCTGTTCCATGCGAAAAAGAAGAATGATGCATGATAAGGAATGATTCAGAGGCGCTGACTAAAAGATAATGCAAAATCATTCAGCATTCAGAGGTTACTGTTCATAGTCAACGCTTCGACCCCTTCGAATTCGCACATTTGTTACTTATTCTAAGGGTTGATTAAGAGGTTATTGTTCATAGTCAACGCTTCGACCCCTTCGAATTCGCACATTTGTTACTTATAAGGGGATGATAAAATTTTGCATATCTGCATCAAGTACTATTTCAATTTTCGAAAATTCAAAAATAGAAAAAAAATAAAAAATTTCGTTTGTTTTGTCATTTAATTTTCAGAAAATTCCAGAATCCAAAAAGATTTTCGTTTATTTTGTCATTTAATTTTCAGAAAATTCCAAAATCCAAAAAGATTTTCGTTTATTTTGTCATTTAATTTTCGAAAAATTTAAAAAAAAAATTCAAAAATATTTTCGTCTGTTCTGTCTTTATTTTCGAAAAATCAAAACATCAAAAATATTTTGATTCCTATTTCTTTTTAGTATTTTGTTGCAGATTCTCATGAAGATACATCGGATATTATGATTGCAGTACTCGGGTACGGTACATTTTTCATATGAATCGATAAATTTTTCATCATTCGAACTAGTTAGGATGTCCCTAGAAGCATGCTGCTGTATGTTGACCAAAGCCTCCATGACTCAATGTGTGTGTAAGAAAGCCTTAATGAAATTATTCATACGAAGATTTCTTCCCAATCAGGCTTATATTCACATTAGTCTTTGAGCTACCTTACTCTTCTCAAAATGAGTTAAGAGTTTACTGTTTGGTCCAAACACAACAGAGGTACTTTTCGTGTCTTACATCAATCTTTTTCATCCATAAAATTCTTTCACAATCACACACGAAGACATATGTCCGAGAGGTCTCTGAACAAACCCATCGAGACTTAGATATATCAAAACTCTGTGTTTATGATCTGACATCATGAGACCGTGATGAAAATGAAACCCAATTTTCATTAACTTTTAACGAATTGACGGGGAACTAAGTTCCAGATTTTCACGAAACTTTTGTTTATGTACCAAAATTCGAAACTCCAAATCATATTCATTTCGAATGAGTGATCTTGATCAAACATTCGAAACCCACGATGTTTGTTACCCAACAAGATCCAGCATATAAATTTTTTTTCTTGAATATGATTTCCGTGTGAGTTTCATTCGAATGTCCTAGTCATTTCAAAATTTTTCAAAGCCAACTTGTCACTGACTACACTAGTCAAACAAGTAATTTCTGTTACAATTTCTCACCTTATGTTTAGGATGACATGTAACGAAATTTTAAACCATCCTTGAAGCATTATAAAAGAAGCCCTTTGATACTTATCAAAAAGTATTCGATTGTAATTCGCGGGAACCCACACAAGCTATTGATCATTTCTCTTAATGATTAATGAAGTAATCTTTGCGCGGGATTTCATCTGCTTTTGTGTCAATGGTTTGACATCACAATATTCCATATTTTTATTATATTTGTTTCTCGTCTCTATTCTTTGGAACACAGCACTCACGAAATCCTTGAGGTTCTAAGTAATACCAACTTAGGCTGATGATTTCGAACTTCTGGCGTATGACTTCGCTTTTCATCCCAAAAGTGAAAGAGCCTTGCTTCCATTCGAAGGGTTCTGACGGTTACAATTTTCTTGGGGATTACACGACAGGCTGTTTATAAATGACGTATGGTATTCTGTCCGTTTCTCAAGGCGATGTGACAGCTACTTTTTGACGCATGGCTACTTTTATGCAGTAATGGTCCGGTTTTCAAGGTGCCACGTCGGATATCATTAAATACATATCCCGCTTCAAATTCAAATTTAAGGGTTACATATAAAAGGGAATTCCAAGGGTTCATTGTTAGTTTACGCGATCAAAAAGCAAATTTCCCAAAATTCTCTGCTCATCATCATCTTCAAACCCTAACAATGGCGACTTCTGCTCATGTTGATTCTCATACCACTGAAGATGCTTCTTCATTACCAATAATGAAGATTCAAGCAACAAACTACTACTTGGAGGGTGAAGTTTCTCAGTACCCGGAAGAATTAAAGATGCTCATAGTTGCTTTGAAGAAATCGGTTTTGGCTAAAGCGATGTTCAAATCTTTCTCTGTTCCATTGTCCTGGCTTTCTCAAGCAGGATCAACTGCGACATATAACAAAGCAACTGATACGATTACTTTTCATCTGGTGAACGACAAAAAGGTCAGGCTAACCAAGAAACTATTTTGCCAAATTCTTGATATTCCGAATTTGCCTCCATATGTCTCATTTACTTTTCCACAAATCGTTCACATGTTTAATGAGATGGGATATCAGCCACCATTGTCCAAGATTAGTGATTTTAAGAAATCTGGTCTTCCACGAACTGGAATTTCTTATTTGGTATTTTTCTACGCTGTTTGACTGGGAGATCAGCTGGCCTTGATAAAGGAAGAATGGAGGTTTATGCCATGGTTTCTGGAATCTACTATGATCTTCAAGTAGATTATTCTACACAGTTGTGGAAGGAATTCCAAAAGGGTGTAGAACACACGAATGCTATTCATGGTATTTCGTGTGCAAGATACTGGAGTTTGATTCTGCAACACTTTTACAATAAGGAAGGGATTTTGGTACCCACCGATGAAGACAAAAGCAGTTTTTCAATCTTACCACTATCCGAAGGAGGTTACAGATAATGCTGATGTTTTTCCTACAGTTGCTCGTATTCCAGATGCGATGCTTAAAAGAGTTGATTCTTCGAACCCTGTATTGGTAGCCTATTTGACGACAATTGATTCTTCAATTAAAACTGGTGTTTTACTGGGAGGAGATGATAAGAAAACCAAGAAGTCGAGAAAGCATGAAACTGAGTCCAGATCTTCGAAATCTCCAAAGAAGAATCCTGAAACAATTGAAGTGAATTTTGCTGATACTCCAGTAATTGAGCCCATTATTGAAGAAACACGAGAACATGTAGTCCTTCCTTCGAAGACTGGCATGTTTTGAAGAATTAAAATGAAGTCCAAGTCTCCAACGCACAAAGTGGTTCGAAAACCTCAAATAACTCATCAAGGGATTCTAATTAGAGAAGTGTCTGCACCTGTTTCACCGGTGTCTAAGAAACGAAGGGCTGAAGACATGGCAAAGCATTTGTCAAGGAAAAAGAAGAAGAAGACTCGAAAACTTGTAATCTCTACTGAGTCAACAGATGATGATAGTGAAAGAGTTCCTGAAACTCCAGAGTTTACTCTTATCACCGAAAGTTTCACTCCTGAGAAGACGGTTGTCATACCACCCGAAGATTCGATTGCCAAATCAGTTCCTGAGGAGGTTCGAACTTCAGGCATCCCTGCACACGTATCTGATACGGATGCAAATGTCAATATGGGTGAAGGAGGTTCGAAGAATGAAGCTATAGGTCCATCTACTTCTGCTCCTTTTGCAAGTACTGTTTCTTTACCGTTATCTTCTACTCCTCTTACTTCAACAACATATTCCCCAACATTCGAACACATTCTTGATCAACCCTTTACATCTATTTTTTCTTCTCAATCTACTGAGCCACCCAAAACAACTTCACCTATTCAAGAAACTGTTTGTATGGAGACAGAGCCTGATAATGAGGGGTTTGGCGGTATGTTTGACGACTTGGAGTTTCATGAAGAAGAAGAGCAGTTTCCAGATCACATGCTGATGACCATGAAGCAGTTTAAGATTTTAAATCAAAAGTTGAATTCAGTCATTCAATCTCAAGCAGATCTAGGGGTTGGTTCGTCTGTTTCAAGTGTTGAAGTTGATTCATTGCTGAAGGTGTTTGAATCCAGAATCATAAGTAAAGTATCGGGGATGCTTAAAGATTCTGAATCTCGAGTCTTGGAGAAGATTGATCATAATGATCAAAACAATGAAATTCGGATCAATTCTCAGAGTTCGAAGTTTGCTGGTAATCTAAAAGAATTGAAGAATGTTGCAAAGGAACGACATGTTCTTTTTATTCAAGATGTGAAGAAAGTTCGAGAGGATGTCAACTTGCAAATTCACGAACTTCGTGAAGATATGAAAAGAGAAATAGCAACTGTTCAACATGACTATGCATCATTGCATCAAAAGGTTGATATCATTTGTGACGCAGTCACTAGATTTGTTAAGTTGTATGAAAATTTGAGTCCTCAAATTACTCAACTTTCAACATCCGAAAGTGCAAGCTTTGAAGAAGTGCTTAAGTTGCTTAAGGAGTTAAAAGAGATCTTTGATAGGCCAGTTTCTTCTCGATTGATTACTTCTGAATTTTTATCTCAGAAGTTTATCCAATTCGAAGCCATTCTCAACAAGCAACTTGCTCCTCTCTTTCGCATATCAAGTCTTCTTCGAACCATAAATGCCCCACCTGTTTTCACAGGGGTGCAAGGGGGAGAAAGAAAAGCTAGCGAGTCGAAGACTAGTGGAGAAGATGCGAAAGTTGTGGGAAAAGTCTTTTCTTCGAAAATCCCTACAACAAAACCAATAATTGTTTCTACTGAACAGGTGACTTCAACAGTCGTAACAACAATACCAATTGCAAGACCAATTTCGAAAGGAATTGTGATTGGTAAATCTTCGGAGACTGGTGGGAGTGGTTCAAAACCAAAAGAGACAACTGACAATCAAACATTGAAAGATAAAGGGAAATCGATTGTGGTGGAAAAATCAAAAGAAGAAAAGAAGGTTGAAGTTGATGCTGAAATCGAAAAGCTCAGAATAGTTCAAAGCATTATGGCTCAGCGAGTAAATGATCCGAAGGGAATGGATAAAGGGGATCCAACTAAACACTATAACTACGAAACAATCGAGGCCAATGTTGCATTCAATCACATGTAGTCATTTGAGAAGAAATCAAAGCAGAGTTATTTGGTCACAAATACTGATGTAGGCCAGTTGGATTTTCCCATAAACGAAATGATGTTTATCATGCCTTAGTTCAAAGCAGAAGGGAATTTTAAAAATAAAGATGAAGGTACACACATGAAAATTCGTTTTCATGTTGTTCTTGGAAAAGCCCCTGAGGAAGTTTGGTCTTTAATAAAAATCAAGAAGGTCATAAGTATGAAAAAGGATGTGGTTTTCGAAAACACAGTCCAAAATGTTAAGTATGTGGTTGCCAGGGCAAATGGAAATATTTGCGAATTCACTGTTGCAGATTTTCCATTAATGAACTTGTATGATCTTATACAAGTTGCATTACTTTTGAAAGAGAAATCATTCTCATACCTTCAAAACACAGAACCAGATGAAGTCAAGCTTGGAGTAGCTCACATCAAGATTTTTATTGAAAACTATTATGAGTGCTTGGCACTAACAGATGTTGAATTAGCTACTGCTAAAGGAATGGAAATTATTGCTCCGATGGCTCCTACGAAGACTCAGGTTGAATTAAAGAAGTATGCTGATGGTGAAATTTGCCTGAAGCCTTTTGGAATTGTCTTCGCAGGAAAAGACAAAGCTGGAAAGTCTAAACGGTTCTTATTCCAAGCAAGTCAAGTCGAGAGATATTCAACATCTCAATATACGAACTTGATTGTTCGTATGAATCATTGCAAGAAGAACAATGAAGGCGACAAGAAAGAGATGAAGAAGATTATCTCCTGGTACACGGAGATTCGAAGAGTATTACTGTATTCCATCACACTTCTTACAAATTGAAGACTTCGACTATGATTACAAAGGGGGAGATTGTAAGGGTCGAATTGTTGTAATTAGTCGAAGTATGTTTTGGACTCTTCGAATATTTTGTAATGTATTTTACTAGGGTGCTTTTATTCGAAGCTTTAGAGTCAATGCCTTCGTATATTTTTTGTATGCTTTTAGTTCCCTATAAATAGGGTTATTTACTAGAGTTAGATAAGAACTTTTACAGACTTGTCTACTATTCTCTGTAAAGAATTCGAAAGCATAATAGAGCATAACAAGATCATATTTACATCGTGTGTTCAAATCTCATATTCTTACTTGAATTCATACTCTGATTAATTCATTACTCGATTCATTGATTCATCAGAAATCCATAATTATGTTCGACCCCCCACTTCAGTGGTAGTAGGATTTGATGGCCAATATGTATGGCCATTCGGGAATATATCACTACCATTCACGTTGGAAGACTATAGGGGAAACGAATGAAAAACCATCCTAACGAAGTTCGTCATAATAAAAGCACCTTCTCCTTATAACATGTTGCTAGGGAGAATGAGTCTATGGAAGTTACAAGAGGTCCCATATACTGTTCATGGTTTACTCAAATTTCCCTCCGACAAACACATCATAATAGTCCAGAGCACAACACTAAATCCACCTGAATATTGTAACGCTATACAAACCGATATAGTCGAACCATATGCTGAAGAAAGAAGCTCGTCAATAAATACCAAGGAGGTTGTTATCAACGAAAAACATGAAGACCAGAAGGTGAATGTAGGTTTCGATTTACCTGAACCCTTACAGAAGGGTTTGATAGATTTACTAAAAGAGTATATGGACATGTTCGCATGGAAACCCTAAGTATATGAACAGAATCCCCAGGTCACTAATAGAACACCGACTCAACATCGATCCCAGCTATGCTCCCATCAAAGAGAAGAAATGTACAATGGCAAAAGAAATGAATGAAATAGTCAATAAGGAGGTAAATGACCGAGTAGCAGTAGGAGCCATGAGAGCTACACGGTATCCAAAATGGATGCCAATGCAGTATTAGTAAGGAAGGAGGATGGTCCTGTGAGAATGTGTGTTGATTTCACCGACCTTAGCAAGGCATTCCCAAAAGATAATTATCCTTTTTCAGAGATAGAGCAGAAGATCGAGTCATTGGGAGGAATTAAACGGGGATCTTTCTTGGATGCATATAAGGATTATCACCAGATGAATATGGCAACATAGGACAAGGACGAAACAACCTTTCATACAGAAAAAGTCACGTTCTATTATACGAAGATACCATTTGGGATGCAAAATATAGGTTGGTAGATAAAGTATTTAAGCACCGATAGGAAGAAACATAGAAGTATACGTTGATGATACGATGATCAAGAGTAAGGGTGACGATAGTTTTTTAGCGGATATAGAAGAGACTTTGAGACAGTTCCTGCAGTCTAGCATGAAGCTTAACCCTAAAAAAATATGTGTTTGGGGAACATAAGGGAAAGTTCCTCGGTTATATTATAACTACGTCGGGAATAGAAGCAAATCCAGAAAAGGTAGATGTGACAACTGGGAAAACTTCGTCACTAACAACCGTTACAAATTAGCATAGATAAATAAATGTAATAGAGTATCATTGTAATATTTTAGTTTTACCAACAAATATGATTAAGTATACTCGTACATATAGAGATAAATCGACTCAAAGGCTCAAAAATAAGGGTGCAAAACGTCATACCATCTCCTAAGTTGGTTAATATATTTGGAAAGTCAACGACGGTGTGATTCTAGGGATATAAGCTTCATAAAAATCTAACTTCAATTGGAGGAGTTATGACTTTTGTAAAAAGTAAAATCAACCGCATAATTAAGGTTATTGAAGTTGAAATAGGATTGAGAAATCGGTCGAGTTTTGTCTAGTGTCGCCAAAAGGAAAGCCGTAGTACTTCTCTACGTGAGAACGTCAAGACAATGAACGCCGAAAATGGAGACCGTATGAAGAAGATATGGTTTTTATAAAATCATTTAATTATACCCCCGTTAGGCGAAAATGTGAAAGTCGAAACTAGCCAAAAAAATCTGAAGGAAAGTTGTAATACTCATTGAGACACACACACACACACACACACACACACACATATATATATATATATATATATATATATATATATATATATATATATATATATATATATATATATATATATAAGAGGATAAAGATTAGAGCTCGTAAGCAGGAGATATGATTTTTACAAAATTACTTCTGCACGCGCGAGGTGCGTGCCATGCCCGACGTATATTTTGACCCCAGATTCGTAAAGATTGTGGATGACGTGGCCCAACGAGAGAGTGACACATATCGAATCCTGGATGGAGTCACGAAGCTCAAGCGCAACACGCACATATATTTTCACTACGCGCACTAAAAAACTTTGCTATAAATAAAAGTGTTTGTAGACCCCATCTACGCATCTTCAAGGCAAGTTCTCTCTCTCTCTCTCTCTCTCTCTCTCTCTCTCCCTCTCTTTCTTTCTTTCTCTCTCTCTCTCTCTCTCTCTCTCTCTCTCTCTCTCTCTCTGATCGAATCCATTCCATCTCGAGGTGATCTTCGAAGTCCCGGGCCCCGAATCTACCCTACACCAACGAATCACACTACTAGGGTGAGTTTCACTGCCCCACTTTTACTGTTTTCAAATGTTTTAATGGGGGGGGGGGGATACATGCTATAAAATATTTCAATCGTTTTACAAAAATATTATTATTTTTAATATATTAAATTTTTTTAAAAATGCATGCAACGTTAGGATAGTATTATGCCTGGTAGTTACCCAGGCTAAGCTTTAAGAATGATATTTTGCATAGTTATTATCATGCCTACGATCACACTACAGAATTATACCTAGTGGTTATTTTGGCTAATTTCCTAGAATAACGTAGTATCTAGTTGTTATGTTGGCCAAACTTAAGGATAGACAATGTACTTAGTTGTTACTCTGCCCTAATATCCTATCAATAGCAAGAACATGATAATTATTTTACGGAAATGATATAATATATATACGTATCATAATCATTATGAATAAAACTTTAGCAAATGAAGACTTAAGGATAGGCAATGTACTTAACTATACCATGCCCTAATATCCTATCGAAGAATATATATACAATATATATATATATATATATATATATATATATATATATATATATATATATATATATATATATATATATATATATATATATATATATATATATATATGAATAATTATGTAAGGAAATTATATTATAGGAAAAACTAAAGGAAGGAATAACACAGATAAATAATCATACTTTAAAGATTTATCAAAGCAAGTTGTTAAATGAGACGTATTATTCATCCTTTAGCCGATTAATATTCAACTAACCCCAGACCTATAATCGTTAATCTTAAGTGAACGTTAAAGGTATGTATATATCTATATTGGACTGACACTCCCAACTGTGGTTGCTAGCTACAACCCTGACATACATAGCTTTATAGTCTTTTCACGTCGTCCAATGAAGCGTCATGGCGGGAAAATTTCAAGTCATATAGCTCGGTTATAGGGACTTATTGTAACATTGCTCGCCAACCTAGACGAGAATGCCTAGGAAGTAATAAAAGTATGAAAAGATAAGAAAAAGGAATATAAATGTATAAAAGGAAAATTTATAGGACAAGTACTAAAAGAGTTGTTTATCCTAGGGAAAACAAAATACAAAGAATAAAAACCTTTTAGAAAAGATGATAAACTATTCTACAAATATAAAACTATAAAACCCATGTATTCTCAGGAAAAGGGTAGCACTAAAAGTAGAGTGTCAAAGGAAGTCATCACTTGGCTGATGAAAGCTTTATTTGTTCTCTTATTTTTTAGTTTATGTTAGGGAGTGTACTTGGATATCGAACAATGTAACCCTTTATAAATAATGAATAAAAGAAGTAATTTTGTTATATTTCCGTGTACTGTTCAATATACTTGCCTTCAGATCGAATGTCCCTAACGTCGCACATCCCATCATTTTCGCCGTCGGCCGGGGGTGTGATAGTAGAAGCGCTATTAAAGGCAAGGATGCCTAGGATAGTGAAAGACATACAAAGCCTAAATAGGAAGCTGGCGGCACTAGGAAGTTTCTTAGAAAATTCGGCAGAACAAACCCTTCCTTTCTTTCAAGCATTAAAGATGCATACAAGCAAGAATGACATCACTTGGTCGAGCGAAGTTGAGGAAGCTTTTCAGAAGATAAAACAGCATCTCAAGCACTTGCTAACATTATTAAGCCTGGTCATAAATAAGCGTTTGGCAATATATTTGTCATCAAGTCAAGAGGTGATTAGTTCGGTACTAATGGCTGAAAGAAACAAGAAACAAATGTCAGTTTAATTCGTTAGTAGAGTACTACAAGGGGTTGAACGAAATTACTCGATCATTGTGAAGCTACTCTTATCTTTGGTTTACGTAGTAGGACGATTACAAAAATACTTCCAAGCACACCTAATTTTGGTCTTGTCAAACCAACCGGTAAAGCAAATCCTAATACAACCAGAATGATCAGGACGAATGAAGAAATGGGCAATTGAATTGTGAGAACACGACATTAGCTACAAGCCAAGAATTAGCATCAGGGGTCAAGCCATCACATACTTCTTAACGGAAATTCCTAATTACCAAGCTCGTCCATCGACACATACAAAAGATATTCCGCCGACTCTGTCACACCCCCGAACCAGACGGCGGAAACGTCCAGGGGCTCGTGTGACTAACAATTGAATAATCATCACAATGAATATAAATGAAACATAACATCATCATTTCCATGCATAATATGATACAACTTCCATTGTTTACATCAAGTACAATCTTTTAAATAACATGACCAAAACATTCAATGTATGATGTTTGACAGTACACAAAACAAAATTCCCTATTCTTATTGATTCTTCTGCTTAACGAGTCCCTGAGAATACAAGTTATTTTAAAACCGGTCAACATATATAATGTTGGTGAGTTCATAAGTATATTTGAGAAAATGATTTGTATAACTTTGTAATCATAAGAAAATCCTATATTTTCTTAAAATAGTTTGGTATGTTTATGTATGATCTAGTATTAATGCATGTGTGTTATTGTTTAATAGAATGTCAAAAGTGATTGAAGAGAATGTATATAGAATGTCCCCGCACAACCCGATGTTGTCCGTAAAAGAAGAATAGTTAATGTTGTAGTACCAACACCGAGGTGGGGTACCAGTGTGAGTAAGTTACCGAGTGATCCAATCATAACAGAAAATAGATAATGTTGTCGTACCAACACCGAGGTGGGGTACCAGTGTGAGTACGTTTCCTAGTAATCCAACATAAAAGAAAATAGTCTTCTGCAAACTTTCTAACATTAATTCCTCTAAGTGAGCCGTTATAACCATACTAAATAATGACAATTTCACCTGTCTTGGCGTTTGTGAACGCCGACTGAAAAATAGAGTAAGGTTATAGTCACCCTAGACCGATGTAGTCTAACTGTAGCGAACAGCTCAGGTGTGGCGTGTCATCCCTGTATAGATCTATACACAAAACCCCGCTCTCCCTCAAAGAGACTCTGATTATAACTACAGGCTACGATCAAACACTTAATAGGTGTCAACCGATAAAACTCACTAGATCCTTAATCGAATTTACGCGAAGATAAACGTATAAAACTCATTCCAGGCCCAACGAACCATGTAAGTGAGCCACTAGGGCATCGATAAACATGTGAGTCATTTCAAAACCTAATATGAATGAGATTATATAACATGGGCCCAAAATATATGTAAAATGACAACTAAGGCCCATTTCACATGTAAAGTATTTATAGGCCCAAATAGCACGCAAATAGTATACAAAACCTATCAAACATATAAATGGGCCACTAAGGCCCAATAACCTAGAAAATGATCAAAATTAATCCGTTTGTTAGTTTATCGTTGTATTTGTTTCAAGTATTCACTAAAATAGCATAAAAGGCCAACTTTTTGTAAAAATGATGTTCTTGGCCCAATAAGCGAAAAATTTACAATTAAGGCCCAATTTTTGTAAAAATAACACTTTAGTCCCCATTTTGTTCAAAACTTGTGTTTATGACTAGTTTCTGGTAAAAATAACATTTTAAACCCATTTTTGTCAAAAATATCATTTTTGGCTTGATTTTTGTGAAAACACACATTTTTCTGGTTTTTGGCTTTTCTGACCTAGTTGTTGGAAAATTTGTAGCAAAATCATCGTAAGTCGAAATTTGGATCCGTAAATTCTGGAAGTTTGGAAATTTTGTCTACTTTGTTCACAATTTTTCACATAATTTTTAATGGCCTCAAAAAAGTGTGAAATTGCTCACCTTCACAGGCTGGTCCGAAATTGTTTCAAATTTGATAGGCAGTTTTGTAAAATTCGCCAAAAATTGTAGAAAAATCGTATGAAAATGTGAGAGTAGTCATTTTAAAGGTATAAACTTGAAATGTTTGCATGTAAAACAGTTTTGAAAAATATTATCATTAAGGTGGTCAAAACAGTTCGAGATTGGACAAAAACTTTTCTGTTAAGGGCTGAATTTTGAGTTTAGTTTATAGATCTTTGAACACAACACTCATTTTTACTATTTTAAGTGTATAAATCCCAGATCTACTATTTTACATCTATTATATGTGATAACACATACTTTTCTCAAGGTTTTCATGTAGATCCAAGTGATAAACTTAGTATTCTTAACATATTTTTAGATTTATGAAGTAAATAGCACATAATCAACAAATGAGTCATGAAAAACACACATATTCATGCATAAACACATAGATCTACATAAAGCAACTTGTATTCTCCCCCAAAACCAAGTAAAAATCGAAAATAGGGGGTATGAACTCACTTTAAGGTTTGGATTTGCTTTTGATGAAGATTTGAGAGAAGATTTCGGCCCTAGCAACTCCTTGAGGAAGTTTTCCAACTTAGATGGTTCAAGAGGTTGAAACCTTGAAGAACACTCTTGAAACACCCACACACACCCATGATTTTTGATGATGAAGGAGGAGGAATTTTCTTTGTGCTCTTGGAAGATATGAGAGGATTGCTACTAAGTTGGAAGTAAGAAATGAGGGGGATTGGTGATGCTCTCGGCCATAAGTAGAGAAGAGAGAGGACAAGACGCACAAAGGTTATTACATGAAGGATTTGGCTTATAGATATGTGAGGTACTAACTTGGATTACGACAATATAAAAATGAGTTGTCACCAATTCCATCAATTCAATTATTCTCCTTTTTTTTACAAGTGTGGGCCGAGAAAAGGGAAAAAAGAAAAGAAAAAGGAAAGTTTGGGCCATAAAGTCTTTATTTCGATTTTTATAAGGCCCAAATGGATGGTTCTCGGCCCATTGAGCCCACCTATGTGTTTACGGCCCAACGAGATAAAGGGAATGGGGTTTACGGCCCATTAGGGTTAATTAATTCACTTATGGCCCATCATGGCCCATTAGGGATAAAATGAACCATTCTAGCCCCAAATGGCCCATAATGCTATAGTTTCATGAAGGTGGATCCAAATAGAGCCCATTTAAGGTTCATAGGCCCAAGATGGTGAAGTAGGAGATTTATTGGTCCATTAGACCCAATAAGAGAACCCTAGTCCATAATGAACTTGAGTCGGGATTTCTAGGGTTTCCAACCCTTATTTGTACATGTGAGATGTATTTGAAGGAGAATATGGTTTAGTATTCACTTAGAGTACAAGTTATTACACTAGGTGAATGATTGCATGAGAGTAGAATTTCCTAGCAAAAATGCTAGTTGTGACATCATCCCCCCGTTAGAGGGAATTTCATCCCGAAATTCTTTTGAAAGGTAGGATCTTGAATGAGGGAATAGGTGAGGGTACTTCTACTTCATCTGATCTTCGTGTTCCCATGTGAATTCCGGTCCATGCTTTGTGTTCCATCGAACCTTCACAATTGGAATACGACTTTGCTTCGTACGCTTCACTTCCCTATCCATTATCTCGACTGGTTCTTCGACGAACAGGAGATTCTAGTTGATTTCAATTTCTTCTAGAGGAATGGCAAGATTTTCATCAGATAAGCACTTCTTCAAATTCGAGATGTGGAACACGGGGTGTGCATTGCTGAGCTCCAAAGGTAGCTACAGCTTATAAGCTACTGGACCATTTTGTTGGATTAATGTCTAAGTCCATAACTATAATTGGTAAGACTTGACCCGACCCGGCATGGTCCATTTGGGTTGCATGGCATCATGCATTTGGATAGACTATAATGAGAGAAATAACACTTAAGGTTGGTTAATATATTATAAGTTCTAATATATTAATAAGGTTATTTAATTAGTATTGATCAAGAATTAATTTGGAATTATATAAGTGATCAAAAGGAGACTAATTAAATATATGGGTTGATTGTGTAAATCATTCATTCTTATACATGTGGGCTTGTGATCTAAGATTCCTTATGTTGGACTAAGTCCATGGGGTGACCCATGGATACTCCATGGAGGTTAAAATCCATGGAGCATAAGGAATGGGTAAAGTTATGAGTTACATGGTGTAACCCTAATAGCCACCATATAAAAGAATCCCATGGCTCAAGAAATCGTGCACTAATGTGTGAGTGTGAGGGCTAGACGATTTCAAGGAGTGTTCAAGTTTCTCTCAAGTTATTCCAAGTGTATTTGGTGTTGTGTGAACCATTTGAGGTGTCACACTTGGGGCACTAGGCACTCAAGCTTCATGAAGACATTCTACATCAAAGAGGTATGTATTCTATCTTCTTATATTTATTATTTTGTATGCTAGATTAGGATAATACCTTGGATGTTCATAATTGTATGTATAATAGAGAAAACATAGATCCAAGGTATTTAGGGTTGCATGTACACTTAGGAGTGTTAGAATGATCATAACCCAACAGTGGTATCAGAGCCTAGGCTTGTTTTCTTGTTATACTTGCAAAAGTAGCTGAAAAATCGAGTTGGATGTATATATTCGATTGTTTTGGCTGGAATTGGACTAGGAACATTACCCTAAGATGTTTTTGGACTTATAAACTTGTTTTTGATGTGGTAATGTTCATGTTAATCCAATTTCTAAGATAATTGTCATAATTTCAAGATTTGTATTAATTTGTATGTTCATGCTAATTTCTTGAAGATTGATGATTTGAATTATCTTGTTATTATGAGGTTCTTAGATTAATAGAAAAGTTGTGTGAAATAGTTGTTTTCAATCCATTTTAATCTAAGAGTTGATTCCAAAGTGTGTTTTTGTAACTTGTCCTCAACTTATATGAAAAGTCACATTTAAGAATCATAAAACTCATAAAAGTTGGCAAAGGTTACAAAATGAAGAGTCTAGTTCTAATTAAATGGTTTTATGACTCCATAACTTGTCCTCAAGTTATGGAGGTTCAAGAGTCTCTTCATTAAATTAAAAAAAAAAGTGTAACCTTAATTAGTTCCATAAGTTACAATAAAAAAAAAATTATTTTTTTTATTAATTAGTTTAAAGTCTTCCATAACTTGTCCTCAAGTTATGGAACTTGAAGAGTTTTTTTTTTTAATTAAAACTACTTTAAACTCATAAGTTATAGAATTAATTAGTTTTGAATAGTTTCAAAACTTGCCCTCAAGTTTTGGAATTTGAAAAGTTTTCACTTATGAATACTTTAATTCCAAGTTAGCCCTTAGAATTTTAAAAGTTAAAATTCAACCCTTATACTTTATAATATTATAAGTTAATAATATTTATATATATGTATAAGAGTAAAGTCAGTCTTACCGTTAGTAGGCCTCATTCACGAAGCCGGTCTATAAGGGGGGTATAAGGTTACTGCCTATAAAATGGCAGTTTAATGGGTGTCCACTCTCACCCACCGCTTCCTTGACTGGTGGAGGGTCGTTACCCGAACGGGTAGGACAAGGACTATAATTCTCCTTTCATTAAAAGTATTAATGATAAATACTAAGTAACTAAACTCTTATTAATACCCAATCTTAGTTACTTAGGAAAATGTGAATTTGGTGCTAACCTATGAAATTACACTTTGCACTTTGCTTAAGTCGTTAGTGGAGCGTGTGTGGTTAACCGGCACACTAACCTGGACTTAACAAGGTAGGCAAAGGGTAACTTAATATTTATCATAGTATCGGTGGAGCGTGTGTGGTTAACCGGCACACTGATTAAGGGGTAAATATTAAGGGTACCAAGTATATTTGCATAGTTATTCACACCTTGTTTTGTGATCCTCGGCATCCCAGTCACAAAACCTGAAGGGCACACTCGAGATTGAAACATGCCTTTGAACAGTTCAATGAATCTCAAAGATCTAGGACTTTCAAATCCAATTAAAACCTAATAAATTATTTCGTTTTTCATGGTGGAAATTGGTGAATCGTCATTCACCTACCTTCAAATATTTTATAGCTTGTATTACGGCATCCCTCTTCTAAGTTATAAAATAGTTTGTTGGGTCCTAGCCTTAATATTTCATATTGGGTGTCATATTAAGGACTTTAAATCAACTATCTTGAATATCTCCCAAAAAGATGTATGGTCTAGACATTTATGATCTTCCCAAATCTCTTGAAACAAGCTTTCCTAAATGAAGATGATGTCCCATAGATATCATACTTCTTTCACCTCCTCCAATTATTCTCCCTAACCCACAAGTTCCTAAAAAGTTTAAGGTCACTCAAGCCTTATTGGCAAGGCAAGGTCTAGGTGTGATCACATCTTGGAGATGTAGTCACATATTGACAAGCCGGGAGAGTTGGGTGTCAAAGTCTTGAGAAAGTTGGTGGCTCAACTACTTTCTAAGTCACATAGTGAGTTCTTTTGGGAATCCTACGAAACAGACTAAGACAAGACCCTTAATGATCTTATCTATTTGCTAAGATCAACTTCCTAAAACGCTATGGACATTGACAATGATGACATTGGATATCCAGTAAAGCTCTCCCTTCCCAATGGAAAGGGATCGGCCATAGTCAACTCGGTTGACCTAATGGTAAAGAGAGAGGCGAAGTCTGAGATAGTCCCATTATCAAGGGTCCATAGGTAACTATTGCCAAAGGAAGGGGCATTGGTTACGAAGCTGCCAAATTTACCTAAGGATGTTAAAGTCAATAAGTTTGGCACTACTTCAGGTAAAGTCCATTGTCTAACTCTATTAAGTACATGCTGATTCTGATCGCGAAGATGGATTTCAATCGCATGGTTCGGTGATCAGAATTTTGGGCTATTACTTAAGAGTTATGATATTTATATTTCTTAGGAATAGATAACAACAAGGTTTTCATATGGATTGTAAGGATAAGTTTTTCCGCAAAGTTTTAAAATAAAAGAAAAAGGTTTTGATTTTATTTATCCTTACAATGGCATTTGTGAAAAGTTGTTGCTTATAAGATTCCATTGATAGGAATATTGCAAAAATGGATTTGATTCTTTCGGTTGTGGTAGTGTCTAATATTACCAAATAAGGAAAGATTCTCATCACCCAAGGTTCAATTGGACCGAAACTTGGAATCATGCAAGTTGTATAGTATGATGAATGAGAACTTTCAGCTTGGAAAATTAAGACTAATTCCTTATGTGAATAAGGAAAGGATTAAGGGATCGAGTACACATTCTTGTGCACTGGTCAAGTCCACCACAAAAGATCAAGAAGACTATTTGTCATGATTTACTTAAGTTCAGTAAATATGGTTATACTTATAAGTTTAAGTATAAGTCTGCAGCATTGGAGAAGTTTCAATGTGAGACAGAACGAATAAGAAGAATCAAAGTATGGCAGAAAGATAAAAGTTTCTCAAATCTGAAAAGATGGGAGAGTACTTTAGTATCATGTTTATGATCATCTTAATGATTAAGATACCATATCACAATTGGTCCTCTAAAGTCATCTTAGTGCATTCTTATGACTAAGAAGAGGAGTCATGAATTGTTGAAATGGTTAAATCAAAAATATGAGTCATACTTCGTTCCAAAAGAATTCTTAGAGTCATACTCCAAGATTGTAACTTGAGTGACATATCTTAAAGAGGGTTTGTTAACACTACTCAAATGTAAGAGTAAAAGGTTATCTACTCTTATACATTTGAAATTGGTAGGTTGTGATGTTTTGGATAAAACAGAGACCAACTTAGGCCAATTGTGTAAAGTGTTAGTCTTGATAAAGAATCCGCACTATCTCTTGAAAATTTGACAAGGGAGTCTTATATGTCAAGAGGACAGTGGGAGTCTTAAAGCTCTTGAAAGTTTCAAGACTTAATCAAGATTAAAACCTAAAGTCCTTCACTAGCACACGACTTGAGGTTTATAACCTATCGTGTTGAAATTTTTGTGCCTATTCAAGTTGGCTTTGCATAGGAGTTCTGAGAGATCTCAATTGGTTGCACAACTACTTGGAAGCAATGGCAGGCACCTGAGCTGCCAAATGGCAAGAATTTAAGATTGCACAAGTTTAATCAATATGAGTTTGGATTTGTCACTAACCTTGTCTTGTGATTATGGTTTTGACAAATTCACATGGATAAGAACACATACACTATTAAATCTAAGTGTCATAAGGTTTCTCTCCGATTCATGAAAATGATGGTGAGGAAACACTTTCACTAAGTAGATTTTAGCTAGATAGCAATTGTGATATTTGCATTCTCAAAGTCGTTAGTGGAGCGTGTGTGGTTTACCGGCACACTAACATGGACTTGTGAGAAGTGGCAAAGGTCTAAACAATTGAGTCTATGATTACGGCATCCCTTTTCATAGTTCTAAAATTGTTTAGACACACATGTGAGCTATCTAAGAGAGGTGTATGATTTTGATAAAGTTTTATCAAAACAATCTAGTATCAGAAATCTGAACTTTGGTAAGAAAGTCAGCTGATTTCTGAGTACATGTCAAAGCTAGTGGGAGCATAAGTGTTATGCTAATAATCATCATGTCAGTGGGAGCATGATAATTATGACAAAGGTTGCAAGTTAGCAATGTTAATTATAGAAAACAAAAGTTTCAATTCGTGAGGTTGTAGGGGTTGAAAAAGTTGTTTTGCTATAATTAAGGGAGAGGAAATTATACTTCATTTCAATTCTAAAAGCTTAGATTGAGATTTTAATCGTATTTAATCAAGGATATATATATATATATATATATATATATATATATATATATATATATATATATATATATATATGAATTTCATGTTGGAATGGCTCAACATAAGGAAATTCTATACATGGGTCCATTATTTGCGTTCTAAAATTCGATTATGATTACGGCATCCCTTTTCATAATCTGAATTTTGAGAACTTGGCAAATTGAAATGGAAATATTATAGCAAAAGACTGGTTTAGTCTTTATGTGAGACATCATGAATCGTGTCCCATATGCTTCGGATATAGGATCGATTACATGTGCTATATTCATCCTTTCTAAAATTTTCCAAATGCCTGGGGCATTATGAAGGGAAAAGGTCTAAAATTGGATATGACTAAAATGATTAAGCAATTGTCGAGGACAATCTAAGGTTTACCAAAGATTGGTTGCTCAAGGACAGTTGGAAGTATAATGTTAATTCTGGAAGGACCATATTGACATAATATGTAAAGAGGCAACTCTTGTTCAGAAGTGATAGTCAAAATGGAATATGGAAATGTTTCAAAGTTAGAAATTATTCAATCTGTGTAAGATTAGGAAACTTAATGAAAGAAGGATGTTTCCAAGGAGCTGATCTCCTTTGGAATGCTCTGTAATGATTGTTGTCAAGTCTTTCTGACTTTGTGCATAATCATTAAGAGGCTCAATGCATATAAGTTTAGAATCTAACAGATTTCAGTAAATGGCATGAATTTGGAATTCTTGCATTTGCAGTAAGGATTTGGGACTGTGAAAAGAGGATCATTGGAGTGATGTTCAATTGATCTATTTTACAAAGTAAAGATCATAGACAAACATAGTATGCATACTTGGTGTATGGCATGACTAGTGTTTAGAAAACATAGTGTACATGCTTGGAGCATGGGACAACTATTGTTTTAAATTCAAGTATAAAGTTGATAAAACCGCAACAATGAATAATGAGTAATCAGTATGGTGATAAATAAAAGTGTTTATTTATATTCATAGGGTTTGATACCATATTTGATTCATTTATTCTTGTGTTTCACTTTGCATGTTTTGACTTCCAGACTAACTAAGTCGCTCTTCCTGAGTGATTAAGTTATTCAAACCATCCACAGTCGGTCATATGTTGGAAGTAGATATGAATCAAGACTGTCATGGGTTGGTTTGTAGATGTCCAAGTTGGTGGACAAAGTGGTGCTACAACACTCATGAGTGCTCATAAGTTCTGAGTATTGGATTCAACCCGCGCTCATTTGAATCACTTCATGGATTTTATCACGAGTGATCATGAGACGATAATATCTTATATTCTTCAAACCTAGAGATATGAGTTGTTACTATGAGTTGGTTATACATTGATTGCACGAAAACGCATTGGTAACTCGATGTTATAAAACGTGCCTTTGTGTATGATTCAACAAGTAGTAGAACAAGCCATATGAGTCGAAGTTTATCCATTCCTTTTACCTTCGGGATAAAAGTGATATCTGTGGGCCCCTCGATGATTTAAAGATGATACATGTGAGTGCTTGGCCAAGCCAGGACTTATTTGATTTGTTCAATCAGTCAGTCATCATGAATCGGAAATCGGGAAACAACAAATGGACAGAGAGAATGATTGATAATCCATGTCTCAGTCCATATGATATCTAGAATGGAGGAATATGTGATCCCTTATCTAATGGACAAGTCATTGACAAAGGTCAGAGTTCATCGACAAGATCAGAGTTCGACAGAAGCTTTTGAGAGCTACGATTGCTGATCGGTTCCTGAAGTCATACGCAATAATAGTTTTAGACTTATCCAAGTGGGAGACTGTTGGATTAATGTCTAAGTCCATAACCATAATTGGTAAGACTTGACCCGACCCGGCATGGTCCATTTGGGTTGCATGGCATCATGCATTTGGATAGACTATAATGAGAGAAATAACACTTAAGGTTGGTTAATATATTATAAGTTCTAATATATTAATAAGGTTATTTAATTAGTATTGATCAAGAATTAATTTGGAATTAATTAAGTGATCAAAAGGAGACTAATTAAATATATGGGTTGATTGTGTAAATCATTCATTCTTATATATGTGGGCTTGTGATCCAAGATTCCTTATGTTGGAATAAGTCCATGGGTGACCCATGGATACTCCATGGAGGTTAAAATCCATGGAGTATAAGGAATGGGTAAAGTTATGAGTTACATGGTGTAACCCTAATAACCACCATATAAAAGAATCCCATGGCTCAAGAAATCGTGCACTAATGTGTGAGTGTGAGGGCTAGACGATTTCAAGGAGTGTTCAAGTTTCTCTCAAGTTATTCCAAGTGTATTTGGTGTTGTGTGAACCATTTGAGGTGTCACACTTGGGGCACTAGGCACTCAAGCTTCATGAAGACATTCTACATCAAAGAGGTATGTATTCTATCTTGTTATATTTATTATTTTGTATGCTAGATTAGGATAATACCTTGGATGTTCATAATTGTATGTATAATAGAGAAAACATAGATCCAAGGTATTTAGGGTTGCATGTACACTTAGGAGTGTTAGAATGCTCATAACCCAACACATTTCGGGCAAGAATCTTGAACGGTCCAATGTATCGCGGGTTCAGTTTTCCCGTTTCCTAAAGCGAATCATTCCTTTGCTGGGAAACACTTTCAATGGTACCCGGCCTCCGACTTGGAATTCCAGAGGTTTTCGTCATTTGTCAGCATAACTCTTCTGTCTGTCCCGTGATACTTGAAGTCGAGTTCTGATTTGGATTATATTCTCTATCGTTTCGCGAATGGTTTCTGGTCCTGTGAGAGTACTGGCGAGTGATCTGCATTTACGACCATAAAGAGCCTCGAAAGGAGCAACCTTGATGCTCGTCCGATAGCTGTTATGGTATGAGAGTTCAATCAAGGGCAACCGGGTATCCCCTGACTTGTTGAATTCAAACACCCAGACTTGGAGCATGACTTCGAGTGGTTGAATGGTCTGTTCGCTTTGGCTATTGGTTTGAGGGTGGTAAGCAATGCTCATGACTAGTTGTATTCCTATAGCCTTCCGAAGTGACTGTCAAAATCTTTAAGTAATTCCGTTATCTCGATCCACGCAGTGCTTCCTCCGCGAGATTCTCCTGCTTTTATGCTTTCCAAGGCCGGTCGTAGGTGTTGACAGTGTTTTGTTCTTGCTTCGTGAGAAGACGAGTATGTTATTGATGAAAATAATGAAAAGGCTGACTAGGAATGGTTGGGAAAACTCAGTTCGTAGGGTCCATGATTATTGTGGGGGCATTCGTTAGACCGGAGGGTTTCACAACGAATCTAAATTGGCCGTATCGAGTTCGAAATGTAGTTTTTGGAATGTCCTCTTCTCGAACTCGGAGCTGATGATATTCGAATCTTAACTCTATTTGGAGAAGTAACTAGCATCCTTAAAGCTGGTCAAATAAGACGTCAATCCGATGAAGTGGGTATCGGTTTTTTATAGTGAGCTTATTCAATTCCCTAAAATCGCTGCACATTCTGAAGGATCCGTCTTCTTGACGAACAAGACTGGAGCTTCCCAGGGTGAGAAGCTTGGTCCGATGGATCCTTTGCTCAAAAATTTTCTTAATTGACTGGATAACTTCTGAATTTCGGCGGGAGTCAACCTATAGGGTGAATTGGCAATTGATGTGGTTCCCAGTATGAGGTCGATTCGAAATTCGACCTGTCTCTCTGGGGTATTCCCGGAAGTTCTTCGGGAAATACATCCGGAAAATCGCATGCTACTGGAATACCTTGTATGCTTACTTCTTCCTTGGTCTTGTCCACAACATGAGCGAGGAAAACATAGTTCTTCTGCTGCAGGCACCTCTGTGCCTTGATGCACGAGATAGGACAAGGATTGGCGCCAGGTTTATCACCATAGATTATTAGAGTTTCGTGATTGGGAAGGTGTAGGCAAATGGCCTTCTCGCGACACATAGTATCAGCATGGTGGGGGCTTAACCCAACCATGCCGATTATCACATCAAAACTCCTAATATTTACTGGCATTAAATTTATTTGAAATGAATGGTTGTTTAGTGTTAAGGTATACCCTACATAAATATCCTAGGTTAATTCGGTTTTTCCCATTAGCCATCTCCACCGTGAAGGCTTCGTTTAGCTTCTGGGGATGTTGTTTTAGTAAGTGCTCGAATTTGTTATTAACGAAGCTTCGCTCAGCTCCACTATCGAGTAAGATGCAAGCAAAAGAGTTGTTAAGTGGGAACGTACCAGTAACAACTGTCGGGACTGATGGGTTTTGAGCATTCTAACACTCCTAAGTGTACATGCAACCCTAATTACCTTGGATCTATGTTTTCTCTATTATACATGTAAATATGAACTTTTCAAGGTATTACCCTATCTAGCATACAATACTTGATACTTGGGTAATCAAATGGATAGAATACATACCTTTGTTTGATGTAGCTTGTCGTCATGAAGCTTGAGTGCCTAGTGCCCCAAGTGTGACACCTCAAATGGTTCACACAACATCAAGTGCACATGGAATGACTTGAGAGGAATGAAACACTCCTTGAAATCGTCTAGCCCTCATATTCACACACTAGTGCACGATTTCTTGAGCCATGGGATTCTTTTATATGGTGGCTATTAGGGTTACACCATGTAACTCATAACTTTACCCATTCCTTATGCTCCATGGATTTTAACCTCCATGGAGTATCCATGGGTCACCCCATGGACTTAGTCCAACATAAGGAATCTTGGATCACAAGCCCACATATATAAGAATGAATGATTTACACAATCAACCCATATATTTAATTAGTCTCCTTTTGATCACTTAATTAATTCCAAATTAATTCTTGATCAATACTAATTAAATAACCTTATTAATATATTAGAACTTATAATATATTAACAAACCTTAAGTGTTATTTCTCTCATTATAGTCTATCCAAATGCATGATGCCATGCAACCCAAATGGACCATGCCGGGTCGGGTCAAGTCTTACCAATTATAGTTATGGACTTAGACATTAATCCAACAGTCTCCCACTTAGATAAGTCTAAAACTATTATTGCGTATGACTTCAAGAACCGACTGGAAATCGCAGCTCTCAAAAGCTTCTGTCGAACTCTGACCTTGTCGATGAACTCTGACCATTGTCAATGACTTGTCCATTAGATAAGGGATCATATATTCCTCCATTCTAGATATCATATGGACTGAGCCATCGATTAAAATCATTCTCTCTGTCCATTTGTTGTTTCCCGATTTCCGATTCATGATGACTGAGTGATTGAACAGATCAAATCAGTCCTGGCTTGGCCAAGCACTCACATGTATCATCATTAAATCATCGAGGGGCCCACAGATATCGCTTTTATCCCGAAGGTAAAAGGAATGGATAAACTTTGACTCATATGGCTTGTTCTACTACTTGTTGAATCATACACAAAGGCACGTTTTATAACATCGAGTTACCAATGCGTTTTCGTGCAATCAATGTACAACCAACTCATAGTAACAACTCATATCTCTACGTTTGAAGAATATAAGATATTATCGTCTCATGATCACCCGTGATAAAATCCATGAAATGATTCCAATGAGCGCGGGTTGAATCCAATACTCAGAACTTATGAGCACTAATGGGTGTTGTAGCACAACTTTGTCCACCAACTTGGACCTCTACAAGCCAACTCATGACAGTCTTGATTCATATCTACTTCCAACATATGACCGACTGTGGATGGTTTGAATAACTTAATCATTCAGGAAGAGCGACTTAGTTATTCTGGAAGTCAAAACATGCAAAGAGAAACACAAGAATAAATGAATCAAATATGGTATCAAACCCTATGAATATAAATAAACACTTTTATTTATCACCATACTGATTACGCATTATTCATTGTTTCGGTTTTATCAACTTTATACTTGAATTAAAAAACACTAGTTGTCCCATGCTCTAAGCATGTACACTATGTTTTTCTAAACAATAGCTTTGCCATACACCAAGTATGCACTCTATGTTTGTCTATGATCCTTACTTTGTGAAATAAACCAATTGAACATAATTTCAATGATTCTAATTTTACACTTCCAAATCCTTATCGAAAAATGTGAGAATTTCAAATTCCTATCATTTATCGAGATCTGTTTAGATTTTAAACTTATATGCACTGACCCTCCTGTAATGAATATGTACAAAGTCATAAAGACTTGTCAACAGTAATTATAAGGTATTCCAATGGAGTTCAACTCCATGGAAACTAAGTCTCATATTCAAAGTACATTGCTTTGAACATGCTTCTTGCATTAAGTTTCCTAATCTTACACAGATTTATTGAACAATTTCCACCAATGGGATCATTTCCACATTCCCCTTTTGACTATCACTTCTGAACAAGAGTTGCCTCTTTTCAGAATATGTCAATATGGTCCTTCCAAAATTAAACACTATACTTCCAACTGTCCCTGAGCAACCAATCTTTGGTAAACCGTAGATTGTCCTCGACAATTGCTTAATCGTTTTAGTCATATCCAGTTCTAGACCTTTTCCCTTCTTAATGCCCCAGGCATTTGGAAAATTTTAGAAATGATGAATATAACACATGTAATCGATCCTATATCCGAAGCATATGGGACACGATTCATGATGTCTCACATAAAGACTAAGCCAGTCTTTTGCTATAATATTTCCATTAATATTTGCCAAGTTCTCATAATTCAGATTATAAAAAGGGATGCCGTAATCATAATCGAATTTTAGAACGCAAATAATGAACCCATATATAGAATTTCCTTATGTTGAGCCATTCCAACATGAAATTCATATATATTCTTGACTAAATTTGATTAAAATCTCAATCTAAGCTTTTAGAATTGAAATGAAGTATATCCTCTCCCTTAATTATAGCAAAACAACTTTTTCAATCCCTGCAGCCTCATGAATTGAAACTTTTGTTTTCTATAATTAACATTGCTAACTTGCAACACTAACAATAATTATCATGCTCCCACTAACATGATGATTATTAGCATAACACTTATGCTCCCACTAGCTTTGACATGTATCCAGAAAACAGCTGGACCTCTAGAAGCCAATACTTTATTGACATTCTTACCAAAGTTTAGATTTATGATACCAGATGCTTTGATAAAACTTTATCAAAATCATACACCTTACATTAGATAGCATGCATGTGTGTCTAAACAATTTCAGAACTATGAAAAGGGATGCCGTAATCATAGTCTCAATTGTTTAGACCTTTTGCCATCTGCTTCAAATCTACTTGGTGGAAGTGTTTCCTCACCATCATTTTCATGAATCGGAGAGAAACCTTATAACCCTTATATTTTATGGTGTATGTGTTCTTATCCATGTGAATCGTCAAAACCATAGTCACAAGACAAGGATAATGACAAATCCAAACTCATATGGACTGAACTCAATCTTAACTTCTTGCCATCTAGCAGCTCAAGGGCCTGCCATTGCTTCCAAGTTGTTGTGCAATGAATTGCGAACTCTAAGAACTCATATGCAAAGCCAACTTTAACTGGAATGAGCACAGAATATGTCAACACGATAGGTTATAAACCTCAAGTCGTGTGCTAGTGATAAACTTACAGGTTTTTATTCTTGATTATCCTTTCAGGATCTTTAAGACTCCCACTATCCTCTTGACACATAAGACTCACTTGCCAAATATTCAAGAGATAGTTTGGATTCTTTATCAAGACAAACACTTTACACAATTGGCCTTAGTTGGTCTTTGTTTAATCCAAAACCTCACAACTTACCAAATTCAAATGTACAAGAGTAGGACACTTTTACTCTTACATTTGACAAGTGTTATAAACATTTCTTTAAGATATGTCACTCAATTTATAGTCTTGGAGTATGACGCTAAAACTTGTTTTGAAACGAAGTATGACTTATCTTCTTGATTTAACCATTTCAACATATCATGACTCCTCTTCATAGTCATAAGAATGCACTAAGATGTCCTTAGAAGACCAATTGTGATGTGGTTCTTAAATCATTAAGATGATCACAAAACATGATACTAAAGTACTCTCCCATCTTTTCAGATTTGATAAAACTTTTATCTTTCTGCCTAATTTGATTCTTCTCATTCGTTCTGCCATACATTGAGACTTTTCCAATTTTTCAGAATTATACTTAATCTTGTAAGTATAACCATATTTACTAAACTTTAGTAAATCATGACGAATAGTCTTATCGATCTTTGTGGTGGACATGACCAGTGCATAAGAATGTGTACTCGATCCCTTTAGTCCTTCACTTGACTCGCATATACATGTGAACAAGGAACTAGTCTTAATTTTCCAAAGATGAAAAAAAAAATTCTCATTCATCATGCTATACAACTTGCATGATTCCAAGTTTCGGTCCAATTGAAACTTGGGTGATGAGGATCTTTCCTTATTTGGTAAATTTAGACATTACCACAAATGAAAGAATCAATTTCATATTTCCACTCTTGCTATTAATGGAATCATATAAGCAACACTTTTTTTCCCTCAAATGCCATTGTAAGGATATTTTAAAATAGATAAAATCAACATTTTTCCTTTTATTTTAAAAACTTTGCGGAAAAACTATCCTTACAATGCAAAAGAGCATGAAACTTTGTTGTTATCTATTCCTAAGCAATATATCATTACTCCTAAGAAGTAGCTCAAGAATCTGATCTTCAAACTATGCGATAGAAATCCATCTACGCGATCAGATTCAGCATATTCTTTCTTTAAGTTTCTTCACTTTTCTTTGATTCTTACAAACATCAACATGCGACCCAGTCACATCATGTATCAAGAATCTCAGTATAGAAACTTAGCAGAGTTAGATAGTGGATTTTACCTGAAGTAGGGTCAAACTTATTGACTTTAACATCCTTAGGTAAAATTGGCAGCTTCGCAACTAATGCGCCTTCCTTTGGCAATATAAACATATGGACCCTTTGGTAATGGTACCGGTAGTATCACTGACTTAGCTTTTCTCTTTACCATTTGGTCAACCGAGTTGACTATGGCCGATCCCTTTCCATTGGGAATAGAGAACTTTACTGGATATCCAGTGTCTTCATTGTCAATGTCCATAAAGTTTTAGGAAGTTGATCTTAGCAAATAGATAAGATCATTAAGGGTCTTGTCATAGTCTGTTTCATAGGAGTCCTAAAGGAACTCACTATGTGACTTAGAAAGTGATTGAACCACCAACTTTCTCAAGACTTTGACACCCAACTCTCCCGGTTTGTCAATATGTGACTTCATCTCCGAGATATGATCACACCTAGACCTTGCCTTGCCAACAGGGCTTGAGTGACCTTGAACTTTGTGGGTTAGGTAGAATAATTGGAGGAGGTGGAGGAAGTGATGTTCCAAGAGATTTGGGAGGATTATAGATGTCTGAACTAGACATCTTTTGGGAGACATTCAAGATAGTTGATTAAAAGTCCTTAATATAACACCCAATATGAAATATTAAGGCTAGGACCCTACAAACTATTTTATAACTCGGAAGAGGGATGCCGTAATCCAAGCTATAAAATATTTGAAGGTAGGTGAATGACGATTCACCAATTCCCACCAAGATAAACGAAATGTATTATTAGGTTTTAATTGGTTTTTGAAACTCCTAGATTCTTTTGAGATTCATTGAACTGTTCAATGGCATGTTTCAATCTCGAGTGTGCCCTTCAGATTTTGTGACTGGGATGCCGAGGATCACAAAACAAGGTGTGAAGTAACCATGCAAATATACTTGGTACCCTTAATTATTTACCCCTTAATCGATGTGCCGGTTAACCACACACGCTCCACTGATACTATGATAAATATTAAGTTACCCTTTGCCTACCTTGTTAAGTCCAGGTTAGTGTGCCGGTTAACCACACACGCTCCACTAACGACTTAAACAAAGTGCAAAGTGTAATTTCATGGGTTAGCACCAAATTCACATTTTCCTAAGTAACTAAGATTGGGTATTAATAAGAGTTTAGTTACTTAGTATTTATCATTAATACTTTTAATGAAGGGAGAATTTTAGTCCTTGTCCTACCCGTTCGGCTAACGACCCTCTACCGGTCAAGGAAGCGGTGGGTGATAGTGGACACCCATTAAACTGCCATTTTATAGGCAGTAACCTTATACCCCCTTATAGACCAGCTTCATGAATGAGGCCTACTAACGGTAAGACTGAATTTACTCTTATACATATATATATATATATATATATATATATATATATATATTATTAACTTATAATATTATAAAGTATAAGGGTTGAATTTTAACTTTTAAAATTCAAAGGGCTAACTTGGAATTATAGTATTCATAAGTGAAAACTTTTCAAATTCCAAAACTTGAGGGCAAGTTTTGAAACTATTCAAAACTAATTAATACCATAACTTATGTGTTTAAAGTAGTTTTAATTAAAAACTCTTTAAGTTCCATAACTTGAGGACAAGTTATGGAAGACTTTAAACTAATAAAAGAATGTAACTTTTCTTTATTTTGTAACTTATGGAATTAATTAAGGTTACACATTTTATTACTTAATGAAGTGACTCTTGAACCTCCATAACTTGTGGACAAGACTCTTCATTTTTGTAACCATTGCCAACTTTTATGAGTTTTAAGAAACTTTAATGTGACTTTTCATGTAACTTGAGGACAAGTTACACAAACACATTTTAGAATCCACTCTTAGATTAAAATGGATCAAAGACACATAATCAATCAACCTTTTCTATTAATCTAAGCAACTCATATGAACAAGATAATTGGAATCAAACTTTTTCATGTAATTAGCACAACACTTAAACTAATACAAAACATGAATCTATTGACAATTATCTTTGAAATTGGATTAGCATGAACATTACCACATCAAAAACAAGTTTATAAGTTCAAAAACAACTTATGGTAATGTTCCTAGTCCATTTCCAGCCAAAAAACTCGAAGATATGCTGTCAGGGGGTCCAACTCGTCGAGTGCATGAACCAACTCGGCGAGTTGGATCGTTTTGAACACTTTTAAGGCATGGACTCGTTGAGTCCCTTTATGGACTCGGCAAGTCTAGTGTTCAGACAGCAAAAAAACTTCGATTTTTAAGCAGATTTTGCAAGTATAACAAGAAAACAAGCCTAGGCTCTGATACCACTGATGGGTTTTGAGCATTTTAACACTCCTAAGTGTACATGCAACCCTAAATACCTTAGATCTATGTTTTCTCTATTATACATGCAAATATGAACTTTCCAAGGTATTACCCTATCTAGCATACAATACTTGATACTTGGGTAATCAAATGGATAGAATACATACCTTTGTTTGATGTAGCTTGTCGTCATGAAGCTTGAGTGCCTAGTGCCCTAAGTGTGACACCTTAAATGGTTCACACAACATCAAGTGCACATGGAATGACTTGAGATAAATGGAACACTCCTTGAAATCGTCTAGCCCTCATATTCACACACTAGTGCACGATTTCTTGAGCCATGGGAATCTTTTATATGGTGGCTATTAGGGTTACACCATGTAACTCATAACTTTACCCATTCCTTATGCTCCATGGATTTTAACCTCCATGGAGTATCCATGGGTCACCCCATGGACTTAGTCCAACATAAGGAATCTTGGATCACAAGCCCACATATATAAGAATGAATGATTTACACAATCAAACCATATATTTAATTAGTCTCCTTTTGATCACTTAATTAATTCCAAATTAATTCTTCATCAATACTAATTAAATAACCTTATTAATATATTACAACTTATAATATATTAACAAACCTTAAGTGTTATTTCTCTCATTATAGTCTATCCAAATGCATGATGCCATGCAACCCAAATGGACCATGCCGGGTCGGGTCAAGTCTTACCAATTATAGTTATGGACTTAGACATTAATCCAACAGGGTCTTGGACTGCTTCGCCTTGACCCAAGGTTAGGACCCTTCCTGATCCTTCTGGTCCTTGATTGTTAGCCTTGGGGAAATTGCGCCTGAAGTGACCGGTTCCTACACACCTATAGCAGGTGTGACTGGTCTCATCATTGGTGTTGTTGTTAAGGTTGTTGCGATTGTTGTTGTTTTTGTTTGCCTGGCGATTCTGTCGTGGATAAGTTCTACAATATTTGGTGGTGTGACTCTTTCGGTTTCATTTCTTACAATGCGGCTCCAGACAGGCTCCCTTATGATGAAAATTGCATTGGTTGCATTTTGGAAGACTTCCAGCATATGCTCTCGCTGGTGTTGATGTTGTAGGGGTCATGGTCACATGGACAGCAACAACATGTTGCTTCTTCGAGAACCCTTGAGTGGGCTGCCCCTTTCTCTTACTTCCAGACTTCCGCTTCCTGTTCTTAAGCTTGGGGTTTGAAGTGCCTTGATAAGCTGTCACTTGTTGGTTTCTGTGCTCGTTCCTACGACCGGAGTTGTCAATGCTATTTCCACCTCTATTGGTGTTGTTTGCGTTGAGTTGTGCCATAGCAGCGGTTACTGCCGCTGTTACAGCAGCTTGGAAGGTAGCAGAGTCCATATGCAGGAGTGGTGTCTCGTGGGTGTGCTTGTTATTTCTGTGGGATGACATTTTCCTGCTGCATGATGATAAGCCAGATCGTAAGTAGTGATCGTCATTCCTGGTTGTACTCTATAAATTTCGCGTCTTGTCGTATGATTCTCATTGTTTCCATCTACATCCCTATGATGTATTTACGGTAGTAGGTAATCACCAATTTGGCACGATTGTTACGTCTATCCTTAGAGTATATGGGTTGTTTTTGGTTCCGAGATCCTTAAGTATCTAGCGGTTTCGAGGGTTCGGTTGTGCATATAATTGAATTTCTGTAATAACATGAAATAAAGATATCACATAATTGTTTCATTGGTAAGTATCGTCTTAGGACTCGAAAGATAGTCATATCGGATAGTAGGGGGGAAAAGAAAAGGCTGATCCTAATCGTGGCGGAAAGTGTCTGGTGGTGGTTTTGATAAAGTGGATGCACCTCGGAGATGAGCTACCTTTCGCTCGGTATCTCGTAGTCGTACCTCCCAAACTAACTGTCTTGCTCGGGAGTCTCCGTTCACTTCCTGTGTTTGTCTCTCATCTCTCTCAATAGCAACCGCATTTGGTCCGTTTGATTTGGGGTGTCCTGAGTTTGGTTGCCAACGTCTTGGGTGCGTCGGACCATGACTGGAAGGGCCCGGTCATCTGGTCCTCCATGACTAAGATCGAAGAGACCTTGGTTCCTACCATAGTCTGGTCGTATCCCCTGCTGGTGACTCCATCTCCAAATATCGTGTGCCCATGGGGCGTGGGGCCATCGGGGCCCATACGATAAGCCGGTACTCTGGCTCTGTATGGAGGATTGGTGACATCGGATTCTGCATCCGAGTCATCATCATCATCGCCCTCGAGCTCTTCCTCTTCGAGGTTCACTACTGGCTCGGCGGGTTCATCTGTAAGTTCTACTTCATGTTCCTCCTCTGGTTCTTCCTTTGAGTCTTCTGCTGGGTCAAGCCACCCTGCATTCCCCTGACTAGGGAAACAGGGGTCTCCTGGCTAATGATGTCCGTCTATAGTGTATTGCACGAAGGGGTATATGTCACACCCCGCTAAAGCGGAAACGCAAGGTATGACAGCGACAAAGGTTTCATTGCAAAAGATAAGGATACATCACCATAGCAATATTAAAAAGTTTACAACCCATAGCTTAAACAAAACAAAGTACAAGTTTTCCAAAATGACATTGTTCAAAATATATAACTTCATAAAATAACTTCCACACGATGCAGCATGCTCTATGATGATGAATCTCTATATCCACTTACTAATTATTTCCTGAAAAAGCATGTAAAACGAGCGTCAACTATGAAAATAGTTGGTGAGTTCACAAGTATATAAAATCGTGCTTGAAATAAGGCTTTTCGTAATTACAAGTACAATGCTTTAATGATAAACCAAGTTGATTGCTATTAATGAATACAAGTTTATTGCTATAACGAGAAACGAGTTTGTATGTGTATGAGCAAACAATGAGTCTCAACCAAACCTATGACTGAAGCCCTATCGAGATCTATGCTTATCGTTCCATAGATGAATATGGTATCATGCAATCCAGCGATTCGGGCGAGTGAGGAGTTGTCAATTCCTAATAGCGCTATCCATAATGACCATTGGCTCAAAGAGTTAATGGTTAGAGATACGGGAAGGGCCTTAGTACGATACGTTCTCATGTTCCGTGTTGCATAGACATACATAAAGAAACATAGCAATACAATAGCAATCATGTTTGATACAATTCAATTTAAATACAACATGCAAATAATAGTTTTTCTGGACATGCTTTTCCACCCCAAAACATAAAAACTGAAAATAGGGGAGTGCGTGAATACTCACAATGTTTCGAGAAGATACAAGTAATGCTTCGGAATGCACCAACGTCTTACTACCGGGATCCTACGACATCAAACACACGCTAGTGAGTTTCCATGTCGAATCTAATGCTAATATACTAAATCCTACATATAGTGAAATGCCAATTTACATTTTAGTATTTGATTTTGTATCAATTGGTTACACTTTTTCTGAATAATACAATTCTACAAATCGTGCGATTAATTACAACATTGGAATATAAATTTTCCAAATTTAAATCCTTATTACAACATAAATTCACGAAAAATAGCATTCAAAGGATAAAAATTCTCAAACTTTTTATTTAACTGTTATTACACAATATTAAGCTGGGAAAAAATATAAAAATGGATTTCCAAGCTGTTTAATTATATTTTATGATTTTTGAGCCTTTATTTCAATAAAAATTGAAATAGATAGAAAACAGTTTCCAAAATTACCCAAACTTTTTATTTAGCTGTTATTATACATAACTAGGCTGGGAAAAATATAAAACATATTTTTCAGTGGGTATTTCTATTTTTCCTTGTTTTATTCCTCTAAATAATCATTAATTGAAGAATAAATATTAAACAGTTAAAATAAATTACCAAAAATTTTTGTAACATCATTTACAGTACAATTAACCTGGGAAAAATGCCAAAAGTGGTTTTCATATTGTCAAATCTGGTTTTGGGTATTTATGTGTATTTAAGTGTGATTAGCTTTGGAAATTAAGGGAAAAATAGTTTACAGTGGAGAAAAATCCTCAAAATTTTTATGTAACCTCCTACTGTTCAACATGATGTTCGGGTAAATTTTCATGAATTTTGGATAATCAGAACTATTTTTCCTATTTTTAGACCATTATAATTACCAAAAATTGGGAAAAATAGCAAGGCATGATGAAAAATGTTGAAATTATTTTTCTGAGTCACCCATCACAGGTAAGGTATGCGAAAATTGTTAGGTACAATTTTCTCACTCTCTAAAGTGGTTTTGTGATTTATTATACCCAAACAAAAAGAAAATCAGAAATCATATCAAACAGCAACAAAAACTGATGAAATTTAGTGAGGGGTCATTATTCACCATAAGGGTCATCCATGAATTTATTCCGGATTTTTTGACCTCTGGAAGTATTTTAGGTGATTTATGCCCTTGGTTTCTAGCAATAATTTTAACAAATCAAAGAAATAATAAAAGTTTTTGGTATTTTACAGATTATCACATGCATGTGAGGGCTTTCAAAAGGAAAAATATCCAGAATTTATTCAGAAGGGAAATAGGGGTATTGAACCCAAACAAGTTAAGAAAAGTAGCATGCAATGATGCATGAGGTGTAAAGGTGGCTAAAGTTCAAGAAGTTGTGTAGCCCAATCAGTAGGGTTTTAAGCCACGAAATTTTAACCATCATTCACTGGATATGTTAAGTTTCCAAGGTATTTTTCCCCAGATTTATGGTTGGGTTTAAAGCCATTGTTCATGCAAGACAAAAATGGTAATCATAGAAAAAGAGCTGTTTGCGCAACCATTTTGTAAAAATTGCCAAAAATCGGATATTTAATATTTTACAGTGAGACCAGCTGGGTTTGAAAATCAACCCATGGAACTATCCAGCACAAAAATAATATCGGGATTTGGTTAAGAAATGACCGAGTTATGGCCGTTCAAAGTTGAACAAAGTATTCTGGCAGATTGCATGTTTGCTTGAGTGCATTTTTAGGACATTTAACAAGAACACCATGCATGCCTTTGTTAAGGTCCGATTTCTAGCACATGCATGGAGTGAATGAGCATCCAAGATGTACTATAAATGTTGTAAATGCTTTTAATCATGCAAGAACACCAAAGAAATGGAGAAGAAGATGTAACACTAGTTTTTGAAGTTATATGAACATGCATGCATCATTTTCACTCCTTGCATGGGTTTGATCCCGATTTTCACCATTTCAAACACATGCATTGTGTTATGGTGAGAATCTACAAACCACAAGGGGAAAATAAAGATTTCTAGCCATGGAAAGGCATAGAATCCGAAAAAGAAGAGAAAACTAAGAAGATGAAGAAGTAGAACTTGAAACCATAGAAGAAGATGTTGTTGTTTACCTTGGTTTTGATCTTGAAGGAAGTAAGAGCACTCCAAGCCTCCAAATTTTCGAAACTATGGCTGAGAATGAGAGGATTTTCGTGGGTTAGAGAGAGAGAGGAGAGCTTGTGAGTGGAAGTGAAGAAAGAGTGAAGAGAGTGAAGAGAGAAGAGGTGGAGTGGGGGAATGAGCCTAATGATGGAGTTTTTGGGAAGAGAGAGCATGGGGAGAGGGGAGATGGCCAGCCATTGAGTGGGTTAGGCCTCCTCTCTCCTAATTTCAAATTTTATAAAACTCCCTCCAACATTTTTATAAAAACCCTAACTTTTATAAAAATATTTCTTAAGCAAATTTGATTTATTTAAAAATCTTGTTTTTAACTAATAAATTATGATTAATATTTGATAATTTAATTTCTATTTTATTGAACATAATTCATCATTTGATTAATAAAAATTTGATATTAGAGAGTTTTTAGCCAAATTTTATAAAGTTTTTAAGCTTTATAATTTACAAATTTGGATTTTTAACTCTTTTAGGGTTTTGGAATATTGCTTGATATTTATCATCATAATGAAGTATAATTAGAATACTTTAATTTATTTTTAGGGTTTTACACCCTTTTTCCAATTATAACAAAGCTTGAAAGTTTCATTCAATTTATCGCATTGGCATTTCCTATTGTAGTTGAGCAACTTACTAGAATTGTAAGTGTCAAGTATATCAGTCCTAGATCTTAGTTGGATCCTAGTTTATGCAAGACTTTGACCTAATCTATACTACTAGGTCATGGTATGTTGTGCATGAATGGTTTTTATAAAGATGCATGAGTCCGAGAATGACCTGAATTTGACAGTTGTCACAGTATCCCCCACTTAAAAAGAATTTCGTCCCGAAATTCATTCTATGTCATCACTTGTCGTCGCAAAGGAAAAGTTGTGGATACTTTTCCTTCATGAAGTCCTCGCGCTCCCAAGTGTATTCCGGTCCGCGTTTTGAGTTCCAACGAACTTTCACTATCGGGATCTTACTCCGCTTAAGTTGTTTAACTTCCCTGTCAAGGATTTCTATCGGTTCCTCAACAAAGTTTAGCTTATCATTGATCTTGATTTCCTCCAGGGGTACTATCAATGCTTCATCGGCTAGACATTTCTTAAGATTGGAGACGTGGAACGTGTCATGAATGGCGCTTAACTCTTGTGGTAATCGGAGTTTATATGCCACCGGACCAATCCTTTCAATGATCTCGAAGGGTCCAACATATCTTGGGCTTAGTTTTCCTTTCTTACCAAAACGTACAAGCCCTTTCCAAGGCGACACCTTTAGAAGTACCTTGTCTCCAACTTGGAATTCTAATGGTTTTCGACGATTATCCGCATAACTTTTCTGACGATCTCTGGCGGCTTTAAGCCTATCTTTGATGATAGCAATCTTGTCAGTTGTTTCCTGGATAAGGTCGAGTCTAGTCAATTGTCTGTCTCCGATTTCTGTCCAACACAATGGAGAACGACACTTGCGTCCATACAATGCTTCGTATGGGGCACATTGGATACTCGTGTGGTAACTGTTATTGTAGGAAAACTCAATTAGAGGCAAATGAGTATCCCAATTTCCTTTGAACTCAATGACACACGCTCGAAGCATGTCTTCCAATGTTTGTATTGTTCTCTCCGTCTGCCCATCTGTCTGAGGGTGGTAAGCTGTGCTCAAATCTATCTTGGTTCCTAGTGCCTTCTGTAGCATCCACCAAAATCGTGATGTAAAACGACTATCTCTATCAGAAATGATAGATAGGGGTACACCATGCAGAGAAACAATTTTGTCGATGTAGATTTGGGCCAATTTTTCCATCTTGAAATCTTCCCGAATGGGGAGAAAATGAGCAGATTTTGTCAGTCGATCTACTATGACCCAAATTGAGTCGTGACCTTTAGCAGTTCTAGGAAGTTTGGTAACAAAATCCATAGATATTTGCTCCCATTTCCATTGGGGAATTTCAGGCTGTTGCAACAAGCCGGATGGTTTTTGATGTTCAGCTTTGACTATTGAGCATGTCAAACACTTCCCGACATACAAGGCAATATCCTTTTTCATTCCGGGCCACCAATAGTACCCTTTAAGATCCTTGTACATCTTATCCGCTCCAGGGTGGATTGAGTATTTGGATCGATGAGACTCCTCTAGTACCATGTCTCTCAGATTGTTAACCCTTGGAATCCAGACCCTGTCCTTAAAATAACGAACTCCATCAGGTTTGGTTTCAAATCTCACTTCCAAACCATGTAAGGTCTCGCCTGGAAGGTTTTCCTTGAATAAAGCTTTCTCCTGGGCATCAATGATTTGAGATTTCAAGCTTGTCTGAATCACCATTCCCAAAGCTCTCACACGGGAAGGTTTCACTCTTTCTTTTCTACTCAGAGCGTCGGCTACTACGTTAGCCTTCCCTGGGTGATAACGTATCTCACAATCATAATCACTAAACAACTCTACCCATCTCCTTTGCCGCATGTTTAACATTTTCTGATCTAGGATGTGCTGAAG
This sequence comes from Lactuca virosa, assembly GCF_052849685.1. Lineage (NCBI taxonomy): Eukaryota > Viridiplantae > Streptophyta > Magnoliopsida > Asterales > Asteraceae > Lactuca > Lactuca virosa. The sequence continues at coordinate 441,193,866 of NC_136429.1, read as the reverse complement.
GCTTTTGTGATCGGTATAAATGGTGCACTTGGTTCCGTACAAATAATGCCTCCATATTTTAAGAGCGAAAACTATTGCTCCTAGTTCTAGATCATGGGTGGTATAATTCTTCTCATGCGGTTTGAGTTGTCTAGAAGCATACGCAATGACCTTATCTTTTTGCATTAACACACATCCTAATCCTTGATGAGACGCATCACAATACACCACAAAGTTCTCTGATCCCTCTGGTAAAGCCAGAATTGGTGCATTGCACAACTTGTTTTTCAGGATTTGAAACGCCTCTTCGTGTTTCTCTTCCCATAGAAAATTTCTGTCTTTTTGGGTCAAAGATGCTAATGGTTGAGCAATACTAGAGAAATTCTCAATGAAGCGTCTGTAGTACCCAGCTAATCCTAGGAACTGTCGTATTTCTGTCGGGGTTTTGGGGGCTTCCCATTTCTTGATTGCCTCTATCTTAGCTGGATCTACATGAATTCCTCTTTCACCGATCACATGTCCAAGGAAATGTACTTCCCGAATCCAAAATTCACACTTAGTGAACTTTGCATACAATTTCTGCTCCTTCAACAGCTCCAACACTAGCTTCAGATGTCTCTCATGATCTTCTTTGGTTTGCGAGTAAACAAGTATGTCATCGATAAACACAATTACAAACTTGTCTAGGTATGGTCTACAGACCCTATTCATCAAATCCATGAAAACAGCGGGCGCGTTCGTTAGTCCAAAAGGCATGACTAAGAACTTATAATGTCCATAAGGGGTTCTAAATGCTGTTTTGTGAATGTCTCCTTCGTGAACTCTTAGTTGATGGTATCCTGATCGGAGGTCGATCTTTGAGAAGTATGAAGCGCCCTGCAACTGATCGAACAAGTCATCTATTCGAGGGAGAGGATATCGATTCTTGATTGTCAACTTGTTCAGTTCTCTATAATCAATACACATTCGGAATGACCCGTCCTTCTTTTTGACGAATAACACTGGGGCTCCCCAAGGTGAAGAGCTTGGTCGAATAAACCCTTTGTCTAGAAGTTCTTGAAGTTGTCCGGACAGTTCTTGCATCTCGGATGGCGCAAGGCGATATGGTGCTTTTGCTACCGGTGCCGCTCCGGGAATTAAGTCTATCCGAAATTCGACCTGTCTGTGAGGGGGTAGACCGGGTAATTCCTCCGGAAACACTTCGGGATAGTTTCGAACCACTGGGATCTCCTTGAGTTGCTTAGCTTCAGCTTCTCTTTCTATCACGTGGGCCATGAATGCAATACAATTCTTCTTCAGGTACTTGTGAATCTTCATGCTCGATACAATGTTTAAACTTCTCCCTGGCTTCTCACCGTGTATGATAAGGGTTTCTCCATTAGGGAGAGGTATCCTAATGACTTTCTCGTAACAACCAATGTCCGCTCTATTCTTGGATAACCAATCAATTCCTACTATTACATCAAAACTACCTAGCTCGATAGGAATTAGGTCAATGCTAAAGAGTTTATCAACTAAATTCAGAGTACAGCCAGGAATTATTTCATTAGTCCTAATTTCATGCCCATCAGCAAGTTCAATAGCATAAGCATTCCTCATCTTTTTCGATTTCAAGCCAATTAACGGGCTAAATGCTAAAGAAACAAAACTCCTATCTGCTCCCGCATCAAATATTACCGATGCAAAATGGTTGTTCAGGAGAAACGTACCTGTTATCACTTCAGGGTTCTGACGAGCTTCTTCTGCACCAATCACAAAGGCTACACCTCTTGGCCGTCCAACTTGATTTCCTTGGAAGTTTTGCCTGGCTTGGCCTTGTCCATTGTTACTAGGCCCTTTGTTCAGTTTGGGACATGCTCTACGGAAATGATCAATACTTCCGTACTCGTAACATGCCCTTTTTCCTTCCTTATTCAGCTTACAATACTTCGAGAAATGGCCTGATTGCTTACAGTTTTGGCACACTGGGCACGCTCCCTTATGATGAAAGTTACACTTATTGCACTTCGGAAGCGGTCCTGAGTACTGCTTTCTCTCCTGCACTTCCTGTTCTTGAGTTTTCACTGGTTCTTGCTCCTGGGCTCTTACCATAAAGTTTCTTGAGACTTTCTGCTTCCTCCCTGACTTGCCTCCATACTTCTTCTCTCCCTGTTCTACTGGCTTCCTCTTGCTACTAGAGTTTTCCTTTGTCGATGTCCCCATCCTTATCACATCATTGTTTAGTCGGTTTGCCAGGCTTACTGCACTCTGAATAGTAGTTGGGTTTGCTGAGGTAACCATTCCCTGAATCTCTGGTGCCAGACCCCAGATGTAACGATCTATCTGTTTCTCCTCAGGAGTAACCATGTGAGGTACCAGTTTTGCTAGTTCATGAAATCGGACTGTATACTTCTCTATCTGTGTTCCAACCATAGAATGGTTCCAGAATTCAGATTCAAGCTTTTGAAGTTCATCCTTGGGACAATACTCCTCTATCAGCAGCTTCTTTAGGTCTTCCCAAGTTAGCTGATATGCCGCTGTACGGCCTCGGGTTTGCACTAGAGTATTCCACCAGGTCAATGCCCTATCCTGAAGTAAACAAGTTGCATACTCCACTTTGTTGCGTTCGAGACATTTGCTAATGTGAAGGACCGACTCCATACTGTCAATCCATTTCAGCAACCCGGCCGCACCTTCCTTTCCATGGAATTCCTTAGGTTTACAGGCCATAAAGGACTTGTAGTTGCATTCTCTTTCATTGTTTCCCCGATTTCCTCCACTACTTCCTTGGTTAGCATTAAGTCCTGCAGTTACTTGAGTAACAATGTTTGGGATTGCTGCCATGAGTTGTTGTGCTACCACTTGAGCAACATCGGGTGTTTCGTTCTGTGGGCGCCCGCGATTAGGCCTTCCTGACATGGTTCTATGACACAAGAGTAGAAATACATATAAATACATGAAATAATGTATATTATTTAGTTCACTACTATTTTGGAAACCATACGTGTTGTCAAATAAAGGGGTTGCATTAATACCATGCATATAGATTTGAGAAAGAAAAGAAAAGAAAAATCTCTTTATTCGACCATTTCCCAATTAAATTCTAGGGTTTGACCTCATAGTAAAAGTTTTCAAACATAAAATAAAATTCTTCATTACCATTTGAAATTATCTTAAAACCAAACCAATACATCAATCCCAAAATAAAGTTTTAAATGTCTTTCCCAAAAGACACCCAACATGGGTTTTCATTTCATGACAAAATAAAATAAAATACTGAAATCAGAACCAAACACTAATCGCTATCCCAACAAGAATCATCAGCACCACAATCAGTAATAGCCCAACAAGCACATAATATGCGGTCATCGCATGACCTGCCACTCGTCTAGCAGCACTAGCAGTGTCAGCAGTCTCCATCGAATGCTGAAACAGGATTTCCATCCCTGTCAAGACTTCATCCAAAACTTCCTGATGCCCAGCTATCACAGCGAGACTGTGACGTAGGCCCGCTGCCAGTGACTGCAATCTCTGTGACTCCTCCGGGGTCATACCTGGCTGCCTGACAGGTATCCCTATGACTCGCGGCGGTGAGAGTGCTCTCGGTCCTGCAACGCTGGGTCCTACCCCGCTAGGTCCTGCCGTGCCAAGTCCTGCTGTGCTGGTGGCTATCCTTCCTGGAATAGGAACACTCTTCCTCGCCGTCCTCCGAATACGAAGCCCATAAAGTGGTGGCTGTGGCAACACCGATGAAGGCGATGCCTCGCGTCGTTGACTCGGGGCGTTGTCATTGCTGATCTCCACCGAGTTTCCTGTATCTTCCGTATCCTCCGATGGGTCTTCTTCTACCGAGGCGGGGGGGTTACGTCGAGGGATAACAGTGACGTAGCCGGACTCATCGGCTGAGGCGGTAGCGCGGGAAGATGACGATGTTGACATAGGGGACTGAGACATAGATTCAATGAGATATGAAATAAATGACAATGCATGCCTATAATATGCAATGCTTACACACACCAAAAATTAACCTTTTTGAATTTTTGAAATAAAGTTTTCTCAAAAATTTTGTTGAACATATTCCCATTATAATTAGCTCAAGCTTTGTATAAATCTTTCCTTAATTAAACATAGGTGATCAGGCTATGTTTAATCGAGGTCCAATGATACAACTCCCGACCTAATTATACTATTAATATGTTTGATGTAAAAAGAATCTCTTTGTAAGTTTTAGTTATAGGTTGTGTTTTCTTAAAGGAAAACTGATGTTCTCTATAACTTTAGCTCTGATACCACTTCTGTCACACCCCGCTAAAGCGGAAACGCAAGGTATGACAGCGACAAAGGTTTCATTGCAAAAGATAAGGATACATCACCATAGCAATATTAAAAAGTTTACAACCCATAGCTTAAACAAAACAAAGTACAAGTTTTCCAAAATGACATTGTTCAAAATATATAACTTCATAAAATAACTTCCACACGATGCAGCATGCTCTATGATGATGAATCTCTATATCCACTTACTAATTATTACCTGAAAAAGCATGTAAAACGAGCGTCAACTATGAAAATAGTTGGTGAGTTCACAAGTATATAAAATCGTGCTTGAAATAAGGCTTTTCGTAATTACAAGTACATTGCTTTAATGATAAACCAAGTTGATTGCTATTAATGAATACAAGTTTATTGCTATAACGAGAAACGAGTTTGTATGTGTATGAGCAAACAATGAGTCTCAACCAAACCTATGACTGAAGCCCTATCGAGATATATGCTTATCGTTCCATAGATGAATATGGTATCATGCACTCCAGCGATTCGGGCGAGTGAGGAGTTGTCAATTCCTAATAGCGCTATCCATAATGACCATTGGCTCAAAGAGTTAATGGTTAGAGATACGGGAAGGGCCTTAGTACGATAAGTTCTCATGTTCCGTGTTGCATAGACATACATAAAGAAACATAGCAATACAATAGCAATCATGTTTGATACAATTCAATTTAAATACAACATGCAAATAATAGTTTTTCTGGACATGCTTTTCCACCCCAAAACATAAAAACTGAAAATAGGGGAGTGCGTGAATACTCACAATGTTTCGAGAAGATACAAGTAATGCGTCGGAATGCACCAACGTCTTACTACCGGGATCCTACGACATCAAACACACGCTAGTGAGTTTCCATGTCGAATCTAATGCTAATATACTAAATCCTACATATAGTGAAATGCCAATTTACATTTTAGTATTTGATTTTGTATCAATTGGTTACACTTTTTTTGAATAATACAATTCTACAAATCGTGCGATTAATTACAACATTGAAATATAAATTTTCCAAATTTAAATCCTTATTACAACATAAATTCACGAAAAATAGCATTCAAAGGATAAAAATTCTCAAACTTTTTATTTAACTGTTATTACACAATATTAAGCTGGGAAAAATATAAAAATGGATTTCCAAGCTGTTTAATTATATTTTATGATTTTTGAGCCTTTATTTCAATAAAAATTGAAATAGATAGAAAACAGTTTCCAAAATTACCCAAACTTTTTATTTAGCTGTTATTATACATAACTAGGCTGGGAAAAATATAAAACATATTTTTCAGTGGGTATTTCTATTTTTCCTTGTTTTATTCCTCTAAATAATCATTAATTGAAGAATAAATATTAAACAGTTAAAATAAATTACCAAAAATTTTTGTAACATCATTTACAGTACAGTTAACCTGGGAAAAATGTCAAAAGTGGTTTTCATATTGTCAAATCTAGTTTTGGGTATTTATGTGTATTTAAGTGTGATTAACTTTGGAAATTAAGAGAAAAATAGTTTATAGTGGAGAAAAATCCTCAAAATTTTTATGTAACCTCCTACTGTTCAACATGATGTTCTGGTAAATTTTCATGAATTTTGGATTATCAGAACTATTTTTCCTATTTTTAGACCATTATAATTACCAAAAATTGGGAAAAATAGCAAGGCATGATGAAAAATGTTGAAATTATTTTTCTGAGTCACCCATCACAGGTAAGGTATACAAAAATTGTTAGGTACAATTTTCTCACTCTCTAAAGTGGTTTTGTGATTTATTATACCCAAACAAAAAGAAAATCGGAAATCATATCAAACAGCAACAAAAACTGATGAAATTTAGTGAGGGGTCATTATTCACCATAAGGGTCATCCATGAATTTATTCCGGATTTATTGACCTTTGGAAGTATTTTAGGTGATTTATGCCATTGGTTTCTAGCAATAATTTTAACAAATCAAAGAAATAATAAAAGCTTTTGGTATTTTACAGATTATCACATGCATGTGAGGGCTTTCAAAAGGAAAATATCCAGAATTTATTCAGAAGGGAAATAGGGGTATTGAACCCAAACAAGTTAAGAAAAGTAGCATGCAATGATGCATGAGGTGTAAAGGTGGCTAAAGTTCATGAATTTGTGTAGCCCAATCAGTAGGGTTTTAAGCCACGAAATTTTAACCATCATTCACTGGATATGTTAAGTTTCCAAGGTATTTTTCCCCAGATTTATGGTTGGGTTTAAAGCCATTGTTCATGCAAGACAAAAATGGTAATCATAGAAAAAGAGCTGTTTGCGCAACCATTTTGTAAAAATTGCCAAAAATCGGATATTTAATATTTTACAGTGAGACCAGTTGGGTGTGAAAGTTAACCCATGGAAATATCCAGCACATAAAGAATATCGGGATTTGGTTAAGAAATGACCGAGTGATGGCCGTTCAAAGTTGAACAAAGTATTCTGGCAGATTGCATGTTTGCTTGAGTGCATTTTTAGGACATTTAACAAGAACACCATGCATGCCTTTGTTAAGGTCCGATTTCTAGCACATGCATGGAGTGAATGAGCATCCAAGATGTACTATAAATGTTATAAATGCTTTTAATCATGCAAGAACACCAAAGAAATGGAGAAGAAGATGTAACACTAGTTTTTGAAGTCATATGAACATGCATGCATCATTTTCACTCCTTGCATGGGTTTGATCCCGGATTTTCACCATTTCAAACACATGCATTGTGTTATGGTGAGAATCTACAAACCACAAGGGGAAAATAAAGATTTCTAGCCATGGAAAGGCATAGAATCCGAAAAAGAAGAGAAAACTAAGAAGATGAAGAAGTAGAACTTGAAACCATGGAAGAAGATGTTGTTTACCTTGGTTTTGATCTTGAAGGAAGTAAGAGCACTCCAAGCCTTCAAATTTTCGAAACTATGGCTGAGAATGAGAGGATTTTTGTGGGTTAGAGAGAGAGAGGAGAGCTTGTGAGTGGAAGTGAAGAGAGAGTGAAGAGAGTGAAGAGAGAAGAGATGGAGTGGGGGAATGAGCCTAATGATGGAGTTTTTGGAAAGAGAGAGCATGGGGAGACGGGAGATGGCCAGCCATTGAGTGGGTTAGGCCTCCTCTCTCCTAATTTCAAATTTTATAAAACTCCCTCCAACATTTTTATAAAAACCCTAGCTTTTATAAAAATATTTCTTAAGCAAATTTGATTTATTTAAAAATCTTGTTTTTAACTAATAAATTATGATTAATATTTGATAATTTAATTTCTATTTTATTGAACATAATTCATCATTTGATTAATAAAAATTTGATATTAGAGAGTTTTTAGCCAAATTTTATAAAGTTTTTAAGCTTTATAATTTACAAATTTGGATTTTTAACTCTTTTAGGGTTTTGGAATATTGCTTGATATTTATCATCATAATGAAGTATAATTAGAATACTTTAATTTATTTTTAGGGTTTTACACCCTTTTTCCAATTATAACAAAGCTTGAAAGTTTCATTCAATTTATCGCATTGGCATTTCCTATTGTAGTTGAGCAACTTACTAGAATTGTAAGTGTCAAGTATATCAGTCCTAGATCTTAGTTGGATCCTAGTTTATGCAAGACTTTGACCTAATCTATACTACTAGGTCATGGTATGTTGTGCATGAATGGTTTTTATAAAGATGCATGAGTCCGAGAATGACCTGAATTTGACAGTTGTCACAGTATAATTACTAGAAACAAATAGCACACCAAATACTCCTATAGTATTTAAATTTTGTTTAGGTTTGATTCTATAAGCTCTTTGGATAATTAAATGGTAAGTTTTTGATTCATTGTCCATCACAATTACTCCCGAACACATGTTGGTCGTATTTTGAATGAATGTAGTTGATCAGGCTACATTCACCCCCAATACGACTACATAACTGGCCAGGTTTAATAGCGATGTTCAAATCCTCCAAATACTTTTATTGTTCTTGTTGTGTTATTACTCTAAAATGCACACAGAGGTATGTATTTTAATTATTACGTTCATAGTAGTTTAGTCCCATTGTATTTATAGTTGCATATCTTGTATGGTTAGATATGCCAGTTCACTATAAACAATGCTTTGATACAAATCTGTCACACCCCCGAACCAGACGGCAGAAACGTCCGGGGGCTCGTGTGACTAACAATTGAATAATCATCACAATGAATATAAATGAAACATAACATCATCATTTCCATGCATAATATGATACAACTGCCATTGTTTACATCAAGTACAATCTTTTAAATAACATGACCAAAACATTCAATGTATGATGTTTCACAGTACACAAAACAAAATTCCCTATTATTGTTGATTCTTCTGCTTAACGAGTCCCTGAGAATACAAGTTATTTTGAAAACGGTCAACATATATAATGTTGGTGAGTTCATAAGTACATTTGAGAAAATGATTTGTATAACTTTGTAATCACAAGAAAATCCTGTATTTTCTTAAAATAGTTTGGTATGTTTATGTATGATCTAGTATTAATGCATGTGTGGTATTGTTTAATAGAATGTCAAAAGTGATTGAAGAGAATGTATATAGAATGTCCCCGGACAACCCGATGTTGTCCGTAAAAGAAGAATAGTTAATGTTGTCGTACTAACACCGAGGTGGGGTACCAGTGTGAGTAAGTTACCGAGTGATCCAATCATAACAGAAAATAGATAATGCTGCCGTACCAACACCGAGGTGGGGTACCCGTGTGAGTACGTTTCCTAGTAATCCAACATAAAAGAAAATAGTCTTCCGCAAACTTTCTAACATTAATTCCTCTAAGTGGGCCGTTATAACCATACTAAATAATGACAATTTCACATGTCTTGGTGTTTGTGAACGCCGACTGAAAAATAGAATAAGGTTATAGTCACCCTAGACCGATGTAGTCTAACTGTAGCGAACAGCTCAGGTGTGGGGTGTCATCCCCGTATAGATCTATACACAAAACCCCGCTCTCCCTCAAAGAGACTCTAATTATAACTACAGGCTACGATCGAACACTTAATAGGTGTCAACCGATAAAACTCACTAGATCCTTAATCGAATTTACGCGAAGATAAAACGTATAAAACTCATTCCAGGCCCAACGAACCATGTAAGTGAGCCACTAGGGCATCGCTAAACATGTGAGTCATTTCAAAACCTAATATGAATGAGATTATATAACATGGGCCCAAAATATATGTAAAATGACAACTAAGGCCCATTTCACATGTAAAGTATTTATTGGCCCAAATAGCACGCAAATAGTATACAAAACCTATCAAACATATAAATGGGCCACTAAGGCCCAATAACCTAGAAAATGATCAAAATTAATCCGTTAGTTAGTTTATCGTTGGTTTTGTTTCAAGTATTCACTAAAATAGCATAAAAGGCCCACTTTTTGTAAAAATGACGTTCTTGGCCCAATAAGCCAAAAATTTACAGTTAAGGCCCAATTTTTGTAAAAATAACACTTTAGTCCCCATTTTGTTCACAACTTGTGTTTATGACTAGTTTGTGGTAAAAGTAACATTTTAAACCCATTTTTGTCAAAAATATCATTTTTGGCTTGATTTTTGTGAAAACACACATTTTTCTGGTTTTTGGCTTTTCTGACCTAGTTGTTGGAAAATTTGTAAAAAAATCATCGTAAGTCGAAATTTGGATCCGTAAATTCTGGAATTTTGGAAATTTTGTCTACTTTGTTCAATATTTTTCACATTATTTTTATGGCCTCTAAAAAGTGTGAAATTGCTCACCTTCACAGGCTGGTCCGAAATTGTTTCAAATCTGATAGGCAGTTTTGTAAAATTCGCCAAAAATTGTAGAAAAATCGTATGAAAACGTGAGAGTGGTCATTTTAACGGTATAAACTTGAACGTTTTGCATGTAAAACAGTTTTGAAAAATATTAGCATTAAGGTGGTCAAAACAGTTCGAGATTAGACCAAAACGTTTCTGTCAAGGGCTGAATTTTGAGTTTAGTTTGTAGATCTTTGAACACAACACTCATTTTTACTATTTTAAGTGTATAAATCCCATATCTACTAGTTTACATGTATTATATGTGATAACACATACTTTTATCAAGGTTTTCATGTAGATCCAAGTGATAAACTTAGTATTCTTAACATATTTTTAGATTTATGAAGTAAATAGCACATAATCAACAAATGAGTCATGAAAAACACACATATTCATGCATAAACACATAGATCTACATAAAGCAAATTGTATTCTCCCCCAAAACCAAGTAAAAATCGAAAATAGGAGGTATGAACTCACCTTAAGGTTTGGATTTGGTTTTGATGAAGATTTGAGAGAAGATTTCGGCCCTAGCAACTCCTTGAGGAAGTTTTCCAACTTAGATGGTTCAAGAGGTTGAAACCTTGAAGAACACTCTTAAAACACCCACACACACCCACGATTTTTGATGAGGAAGGAGGATGAATTTTCTTTGTGCTCTTGGAAGATATGAGAGGATTTACTAAGTTGGAAGTAAGAAATGAGGGGGATTGGTGATGCTCTCGGCCAAAAGTAGAGAAGAGAGAGGAGAGGACCCACAAAGGTTATTACATGAAGGATTTGGCGTAGATATGTGAGGTACTAACTTGGATTACCACAATATAAAAATGAGTTGTCACCAATTCCATCAATTCAATTATTCTCCTTTTTTTTACAAGTGTGGGCCGAGAAAAGGGAAAAGAGAAAAGAAGAAGGAAAGTTTGGGCCATAAAGTCTTTATTTCGATTTTTATAAGGCCCAAATGGATGGTTCTCGGCCCATTGAGCCCACCTACGTGTTTACGGACCAACGAGATAAAGGGAATGGGGTTTATGGCCCATTAGGGTTAATTAATTCACTTATGGCCCATCATGGCCCATTAGGGATAAAATGAATCATTCTAGCCCCAAATGGCCCAAAATGCTATAGTTTCATGAAGGTGGATCCAACTAGAGCCCATTTAAGGTTCCTAGGCCCAAGATGGTGAAGTAGGAGATTTATTGGTCCATTAGACCGAATAAGAGAACCCTAGTCCATAATGAACTTGAGTCGGGATTTCTGGGGTTTCCAACCCTTATTTGTACATGTGAGATGTATTTGAACGAGAATATGGTTTAGTATTCACTTAGAGTACAAGTTATTACACTAGGTGAATGATTGCATGAGAGTAGAATTTCCTAGCAAAAATGCTAGTTGTGACAGAATCAAGGCCTTACAAAATAAAGAAAGACATGTGATTGGGTATTGTATACTGATGTAGCATCAAACAAAGATGGTTTGGGGGCGGGGATTATTATTGTTAGCCCTCAGGGAGATAAGTCGACTTACGCACTAAGGTTTGAATTTTCATGTTCAAATAATGAAGTGGAGTATGAAGATCTGCTTGCAGTTCTGCGACTGGAACGAAGCATGAATATCTCAAAGTTAAAAGTGTTTGGTGACTCCATGTTAGTCGTTAACTAGATAAAAGGAGGTTATGAGGTGAAAGAAATGCACATCCATAATTACCTGCCCCAAGCAAAATAGTGGATAAAGAAATTTCAGACTATTGATATCACCCAAGTTCCACGATCAAAGAACAAAGAAGCATACGCCTTAAGGAAGTTAGCGTCGGTAGTCTTCAACCACCTTTCAAAAAAGATGTTACTAGAAGTACTACCAAGGAAAAGCATCGAAGGGCCAATGACAGCGGTGTACTATACCATGTATGAAGATCGGCAATATCGAAAATGATACTCCGCTCCATGGTTAAAGTGTATCACAAAAAGAGAAGTGAAGCTTGTTATAAGTAAAGTTCATTCACGTATATGCGACGCACATGCAGGGTCGAGGGAAATCACCCAAAAAATACTTCGAACATGATACTTTTAGGTATCGATGACCAACAACATGAATGAGTTCATCCAGAAGTATCATGATTTCCAAGTAAACTTAATTGTTCCTGCTCTTCCACCTACAAAGCTAACGAGCATCACTAGTCCCCGACCTTTTTTTCCAATGAGGAATCGATATTGTGAGACCTTTCCTTGAGTCATCACGAAGATTAAAGTTCTTTATAGTATCTGTAGACTATTCCACCAAGTGGGTTGAAGTAGAAGCACTAGAAATAATCTTAGTAAAAATTGTGTCAAAATTTTTTTGGAAGCAGATAGTTTGTCGCTTCGGTCTCCCACACGCTATCATTAGCGATAATGGTAAGCAATTCGCAGAGAACTCTTTCAGGAGTAGTTCCAGGAGAAAGGAATTAAGCAGAATTTCACCTCTATGGCTCATCTCCAAGTAAAGGGGCCAATAGAAGTTACTAATCGAAGTTTGGTGAAATGGATCATGAAAAATAATGGGACAATCTACATGAAATTGGGGTCACGAGTTGGAAAGTGTGTTATCGGCATACCAAACAACGATGCGTATGCCAACTAAAAAATACCATTCGGTTTAGTATATGGGACAAAAGTAGTCTTCCTAATAGAAGTAATCGTGCGGAGCCCCCGAACCCGAAATCCTTAAGAAAGCATGAACAACACAAATATACAAGCAAACCTCAACCTTTTGGAAGAAAGACGAGATGTTGCATCCATATGCCAAGCAACCTATAAAGCAATGACGAAGAGGTATTACAACGCTATGGTTAAGGAAAGGGCGTGAAAAGTGGGAGATCTAGTCGGCCGAAAGAATGAAGCTAGTCGACAGGAGCACATCAGGAAATTAAGCTCGAATTGGGAAGGACCATACCCAGTGGTTGAGGCCAAGAAAAACGGTTCATACGTCTTAGAGAATATGGGTGGAATCTGACTACGGAAGCTTGGGGAAATTCTATTTTTAAGGTCATGGTAATCCAGAATCTAGTTGCAATCGATGTGAAGGTATGTTAAGATCATTAGATAATAGTCACCATTTGTACAACACTTGATTATGATATTGAATGCAATTTATTAGCACAAACCATATATTTCAAACAATTTATGATTTGGTATTATCAAAAAAATCACCATGATCCGCCTAATCATGGTCCGATGCTATTATTAGCATGAACCATAACTTTCAAATAGTTTATGGTTCGATATTATTAAAAAAACACCATGATCAGCCAAATCATGGTTCAATGTTATTATTAGCACGAACCATAACTTTTAAATAGTTTATGGTTCGGTATAATTAAAGAATCCCCATAATCCACTAAATGACGGTTCAATGTTATTATTAGCATGAACCATAACTCTCAAATAGTTTATGGTTTGGTATTATTAAAAAATCGCCATAATCCGCCAAATCATGGTTCAATATTACCATTAGCATGAACCATAACTTTCAAATAGTTTATCGTTAAGTATTATTAGAAAATCACCATGATCAGCCAATTCATGGTTGGATGTTATTATTAGCATGAACCATAACATTCAAATAGTTGATGGTTCAACACTATTAAAAAAACACTATCATCCGCCAAATCATGGTTCAATGTTACTATTATCACGAACCATAACTTTGAAATAGTTTATGGTTTGGTATTATTAGAAAATCACCATGATCTGGCAAATCATGGTTCGATGTTATTATTAGCATGAATAATAAATTTCAAATAGTTTATGGTTCAACACTATTAAAAAATCACCAGGATCCGTCAAATCATGATTCAATGTTACTATTATCAAGAACCGTAACTTTCATATAGTTTATGGTTCGGTATTATTAGAAAATCACCATGATCCGCCAAATCACGGTTCGATGTATTATTAGCATGAACCATAACCTTCAAATGCTATATGGTTTAGTATTATTAAAAAATCACCATGACCCATCGAATTATCATTTGATACCATTAGTAAAAAGAATCATAAAACTTGAAGGACCTATGGTTCAAGAAATCATGGCTAATCAAATTAATACTTGATACTATTTTGTGCACCAAGTCATCAAAATCCCATGATCCACTACTAGAAAAATACCTTTTAATGACACGTGTAGGAACCCATTTTCATACGAACGGTGGATGCAGAAGAAAAATATCTAGAAATTTATTGTGTATCAAAATATAAAGATATGAAGAACATGATGAGAATTCTTAGAAGATTAGAAAGAAAGAGAGATAAAATATTATTTCATGAAGAACATTGGTGGGAGAGAGAAACTCTCCCTGGATGGGAGAAATCCCACCACTTTCTCTCTCTAAGATTACATTGTGAGAAAAGGTGCATAATAAGAAATGACCATCTCTCCCTTTATATATGAGGGAGAGACAAATATACCAACAATATAATAAAGGGAAAAATAAAACCTAACTATCACTCATTATTTGTAGAGCATTTCCATGCTCCAACATTCTCTCCCTAAATGCTTACAAATGATAAGATATCCAATAAGTGATACAAGGCTATAATACAGTAATCCGACTAGCAAGTGTGGTAATAAAATGAAACATATTGAGAACCAAACGCTGAAATGTATCTGAAACTCTGAAGTGTCTGTGAAGTCTGAAACTGGCCATGAATCTCTAAACAATGAAGGTCTTCGGCTTCAAAGCACAACCAATAAAGTAGAAAAAATAAGATCCAAATCTTCAAACCAGTGATAATCACTTGAAGAAGAAGGTCACCATGAGCAAGTAGAAGATCCAATAAATGAAACACTTCGGCTTCAAAAAGTCTGAAAAACATCTCGAGTTCTCGAATCATAATACACCAAGATTCTTCAAAGAATAACCTGCTAAAAATGTGAGGCATCCATAAAATGAAGTTCGGATAAAAATAATCTGAGTTCAAAGACATGGTCCAGAAATGCCAAAAATTTGATCCAAGGATCAAAAATAAGTGCAACGTCACATCGCCAAAATAATCTTCCTCTTCAAAATATCACAAATCCAAACTCGTGAAACCATAAGATCTGAACCGGATGCGAACACAAAATCATCCTGTGGTAGAGTCCGAATAATAAATAATCTGAATCGGAAAACATCGAGTAATGCCAAAAATTTGATCCGTAAAGACCAAAAATAAATGCCACATCACATTACTAAATAAATCATCGTCTTCAGAAGATCCAAAATCTAAACTCAAACAATCATAATAACCAAATCCGGATGATATTATCTCCCTATTTTTGATAACCAATGACCAGATATCAAAAATCAACAAATCATCGGATGGAGAGTGTCGGATACCAAGAGCTAAGAGAGCTCTCCCTAGATGTATGAAGGGTCTTGATAAGACACGAGAAATAGAGTAAAGGAGATACTCTGCGGTTATGAGAAGGTGGGTGATATAGTTGCTGAAGCTGCATGAACAAATGCCATAGAACGAAGAATCACTGCATGAAGAAATATCTCTGTTGTGCCGAGAATACCAAAAATATCCAAACTGTGGTGCCGGAACTCTCGTAATGGTCTTCAATAGAAAATAAAGTCCATATGCTCAAGATACATGATTCGTCAACCGAAGATCAAGAGCGCCAAGTCATAATATCCCATAAAGTGAAGAATGTGAAACATCACAAAGAATAGTATGAAGTCCGACTGCGGTATAGAGTAATCTTCCAAAATAATCGGTACGAAATGAACCAATGTGACAATCCAAGGTTCGATTGTGGCAAAAATTGGTGTTAAAAAAAATAATTGGTGTAAAAAAATTGGTTTTAATAAATAAATTGGCTAAAAAAAATAAAAAAATTGGTGTTAAAAATAATATTAGCTGAATAAAAAATAACTGGCGTTAAAAATAAATGTTGTTAAAAAAAATTTTAACTAATAAATAAATAAATAAAAGGCTGAAAAAAAATGAACTTAAAAAAAATAAGAAGGCAAAAAAAGGGGAGGGCTGATGAGAGGGGAGGAGGAAAGGAGGGGGGAGGAGGAAGAAGGAGGCTGGAAGGAGGAAGACGGAGGAGGAGAAGGGAGAATCCAAAGTTAAGAGGGAGGATGCGGGTCTAGGAGGACTGCGGGTGGAGGAAGGTTGCGGTGGGAGTAGATTGCGGATGGAAGGGTTGGGTGCGGATGGTGGGGTGGGTTCGGATGAGAGAGGGGAGGTGGATCTGATGTGTTGGCTGCAGGGTGCTAGCTACCGAGGAGGCGAAGGGTAGGCTGTGGTAGCAGCGAAGTTGGGTGACTGCGGATGCGAGTTGCGGTCCGAGAGGAAGAGTGCGAGTACCTGCGGTCCGAAGCTGCTGATCCGAGACTGTGGTCAGAGGGCTAAGAAGGCTGCGGGCTTCTCGGTTAGGCTAAGAGGTTGCAGACCAAGGCTTGGCTGAGAGGCTGCGGACCAAGGCCCGAGAGGGGCTGCAGGGAGGCTTCTTAGGAGGCTCTGGTAGGCAGTTTTTGGCCGTGGTTCGGGGGTCCGAGAAGGGCTGAACAGGTGACGAAAAATGCTATTTTTTCATGAAAAATGGTACCGCAAAGGCCATTTTTCATATTTTAATAAGGAAATCTTTTATAAAGCATTTTAAGTCAACAAGTGGCCTTAGGAAGGCAAAAAGAAGAGTGTACAGGTGGGTTTTTAGGGACAAAAGGTGATGGGATTTTTCATATTCACATGGTTTTGTCTTTTTGAGGGAGTAAATAGCGGAGTACTCTTTACCCAAAAGAGTAACAAGGACAAGATGCTTTATACAAACATATTACGTCCATTTTTTCTTCACATTAAAGACCCACAGCAAGAATAAAGAGGAATAAAAGTCTTCATACCTCAAGAAGATTCATAAGCTTCTGGGTAGAATAAACTACACTATCTTCAAGAAAATAAGCCCATTATTTTGTGTCTTTTCTTCCAAGATTAAAAGAACTCCCTGGAACAATTTCTTCAACAGTTTGAGACCATAAAAATAATTTCTTCTCCCATTTTTTTCATTTCTTCAACAGAAAAATACTAAGAACACCAAGAACATAAATTTCCAGCAGTGAATTTGAGTGAGCAGCAGCAACATAATTATTCTACTAAGTAAGAATCACCCCAGAAAAATAGAAAACTCATCAGAAATTTCCGGTTTGAACCCGAAAATTCTTGCAAAAACACGAAAAACTTCAAGATAATCACCGAACGGGAGTCGTTCCCTTGAACTAGTCGCTTGAACCTTCAAGGTATGGCTGTGATAACAATTGTAGGAACCCATTTTTATATGAACGGTGGATGCGGAAGAAAAATATCTAGAAATTTATCGTGTATCAAAATATAAAGATATGAAGAACATGATGAGAATTCTTAGAAGATGAGAAAGAAAGAGAGATAAAATATTATTTCATGAAGAACATTGGTGGGAGAGAGAAACTCTCCCTGGATGGGAGAAATCCCACCACTTTCTCTCTCTAAGATTACATTGTGAGAAAAGGTGCATAATAAGAAATGACCATCTCTCCCTTTATATATGAGGGAGAGACAAATACACCAACAATACAATAAAGGGAAAAATACAACCTAACTATCACTCATTATTTGTAGAGCATTTTCATGCTCCAACAACATGCATTGCGTATCATAAAAGCCACAAGTGACACACAAATGTGTGTCAAGGAAGGCCCTGTCATAAAGGAAGACGACACGCATTTGCGTGTCGTAACCTTACGGCGCACATTTACGACGCTCCCTTACGACACGCAATGTGTGTCAAGGAAGGCTCTGTCATAAAGAAGACGACACACATTTGCGTGTCGTAACCTTACAACATGCAATGTGTATCATTAAATCCTCCGTTATAAATGAAGATGACACACTTTTGCATGTCATAAACTTAGTAACTATTTACGATACGTATTCACAATGTGCATTTTAGGCATAATAAACAAACAAATTTACATACCAAACATTCAATTTCATATAAATGTCAAAAAAGTACCAAAAACATTATATTACATTACATCTCAAAAGAGGATGATACCTAACATTCACACAGTTAACAAAAAACACCATGCACCACATGTCAGAAGATGATGCGCTACCTAACATTTCATTGTTAACAAAAATATTGTTTATGGATACAAAAAATCACCGATAAATGAAGCTTATAACAAAAGTTGACCATTCTTCACGGATTTTATCAATATCATCATTTGTGTATTCAACTGTGGCACCCCCAACCGGATAAAAGAAATTACATATAATGTTTCACTTATAAAAATGATCATTTCTTTAACAGTGAGTGCTATATTCAACAAATAAACATAAAATCTAAATTTCCATTTCTTATTAAATCATTGTACTTTCAAATAAATGAAAGTACATTGCTATTTCTTGCATATAACTTAATATTTCAATTATAATTGTTAGAGTAGGATGCTATATTCAACAAATAGCCATAATATTATATTATCAAGTGGTAATTACAGGAGAAAATATGATTCTGAATCTCTGACCACCAATGCAGGTCTCATCTGTTCCAAAAACTGTGGTATAACCAAGAGACCAATCATCTGTATGCCATAAATCATAAAACAAAGTCAATATTAAGGGAATTTTCGATAATATGTAAATGTAAAAGGTTGTAACTTGTAACCTTTTCTAATGTGGTTTATGGTATTTTCATGAGCCAAAAGACAAGCATCAAGATTGATCTTCTGAACAGTAGAAGCCCTGAAAGGAAACATCAAATTGTTCATCATTCATCAAAAGCAACATAATTTATAAATTATAAATTATAATTCCCAAGCTTAGTGAGTTAAACTAAGGGAAATGAAATATAGATTTATTTTCAATTTCATTCCTCAATATTTTTTTTAGAATGGAATTAGATTCTACGATCAAATTTAAATAAGGACCAAAAAACAATAACTATTTGAAACATAATCTGTGTATTAAAGATTACCAAGACAAATCATATCAAAAAACATATCCATGCCGACAGACACTTTAACAAAAAAAGCTCCATCCAATATTTTGGTTCTCAAAAAAACATTCAAAAAGTTGTTCAGACAGACTATACTAACTATAACTTACCAAACACCCTTCTCCCTCAAGCCTTCATGTGGTTATAGAACTTGAGCTTCTCCTTTGTAGTCTGGAAACGACCATGTCCAAATTTGGAAGAAGTATCAATGAACTTGAGCTTAATCTCCTCAAGTGCCAACCTGGACGTCTGTGCCAACAAGGATTGACAAAGTGTCACCACCATCTTCTTGGGGCCCACACAACAACCTTTGATCAACAAATAGTCATCCTTCACCACTCCATAGTGTGGGAACCCACCCATTGGAGTTATATCCTTCTCAGTCCTATAAAAATCATCAACACAACATTAACTACACATACAGTCCCTAAGCGTAACATTTATTTACATTTTTAGTCCTCAAAAAAACAAACTTTTCAAACTCAGTAAGAGTAGTATGTGACTCTTGTCCAGTTTTCCCAAGTTTGTAAATCTTCTTGTTCATTTCAGTACGATGATGGTACCTCTATGAGTCTTACGTAACAGCCTAGTCACAACACCTTCGTAACCTTTACCCTTTGTTACTCCAATTATATCAATTATTTAATCCTTTTGGAAAACAACATCAATTGGGATTTGCTTTTCGAAAAATCCATAAGCAAAATCCACCTTTTGAGCAATTGGTCCTCCATTTACTTGAATCTCCATAATATGTGCCTTCTTTTTCATCAACCCCTTCATTTTCACGATCTGGGTGTGAGCCAAGACCCTGATGACAGTCTGTATTTCTTCATTTTCTCCAATTGGGACTGAATTTCTTTATCGCCCTCATCACATTCGAATTTCTTTGGGTATTTGGCAAATGCTTTCTTCTTGGTTTTGCACCAGTTTTTGTTGAATCTCCTTTTGATGTCTTCACTTAGATGTTGAGCCCAAACAATGTTCAATGAACGAAGGCGACGTGGCGTCTTGACATAGGCTACCACACTAACAACCACCAGTATCTCCTTCTTGTGAAGCTCTGTGAATCAAAAGGAAAATATTTCATCAACTATATCAATCAAGAATCTGAGAAAGTTTCCGACTTTTTTTCACATATTAAAAAGTATGTGGAAATCTGAATAGGGTTACTTGATCCAGGCTTCTCAACATCTCTGATAATGTGAGTCATCCCATCCTTGTAGCCCAAGAAAGTTGTTAGCTTGCATGGATTGGTTGGGTCATCCTTGGGGAAAGCCTTCACTGTAATGGATATAAGAAAGAATGAGTGATAAGTAACTAAACTACATGATGAAGCTTATTTCAATGAATTCAAGAAAGATAACTTATTGCCTAATAGAAACATAAGTTGAATATATAGAAAGAAATAATTTCCAACTATGAAAGACATTGCATAAAAATAAGAAAGTCTTTGAGATGATAGTGTGACAACCCAAAAATTTTTGTTTTGTCCAGCCAATCAATCGAGATTCAGACTCGTTTCTTCTATCTTTTAGCATTGTTAAGGATCGTTTTATGAGTTCTAAGCCTAGTACAATCAAGTTTTGGGTTGAGGGAAGTGTTAGCCTAGGTTCTTAACTTTGAAATCAAGCCATACACTCCTTCAAGAGGAGTGTACGGTCGTACACATGGGTGTACGGTCGTACACTCAATGTGGCCGTACACCACCCCCCATATATAAGCAACTCCTTCATTTCTTATTCATTTCTCCAACTTCCAAGTCAAGAACTCGAGTTCTCTCTCAACTATCATCAAACTTTCACCTAGATCTTCAAAGAAAGTAAGCATTCCTTCCATTGTTAGTTGATTCCTTGCATTAGCTAGTAAATATCCATGATTCAAAGCCTTTAAACATCTTCAAACTCATGAACATCAAGGGTGTGCGGCCGTACACTCTATCTATGGCCGTACACCATTGTTAAGTCCATTATCTAAGGCCTTAAACACTTGCTTCACTTGGTACCCCTTATAACTCTTGAACCCTTGAACCCCTTTGATTTAAGACCCAAAAATGCATCCATCTTAGAGCATTGTTTATAGTGAACTAAGTATATCAACCTATAAAAGATATACAACTATAAATACAATGGGGTCGTAGTGCTCTGGATAATAATATATTTTAAGAATATAACAATACCTTATAAAAGTATACATACGTGCTTATACATATATACATACTAGAAGAAGTATCACGGGAAGAACAAAACAGAAGTATTTAAAGGTTGAACATTGCGGTCAAACCTGGACAGTTATGTAATCATATCTAGGATCAGTATAGCCTGATCAACTATATTCATTCGAGATGTGACCGACATGTGTTTGGGAGTGATGTGGTGTTGCAACAGTCTTAAAACTTACCTAACTCTATTCAAGGGATTTGTAGATCAGTATATACAGTTAGAATACTATGGGAGTATTGTATGATACTACAAGACAACAACAAGTTTAAAACATACCAAGTACATTATAATAAAATACTATAGGAGTACTTTAGGCACTATATAAATAACTTATGTGATAATTTAAAGACCCTTCTGGTAGGTCTATGATTCCGGAGTGTATACTTCCAAGGTTTGATATAATTGAGATTTTATAGACTTAGAATTTGTGATCTATGCACTACCTGTTCCTTGTTTGGTTGTGGTTTTGGAGTAGGATCACTTAATCGAAGGACTATTTAATCTTAAATTATATACAACTTGTATACATTGCGCAATTATAGGAGGACCCAGTAAGGATCACCCCATAATGTATCACCTAAATCTGATAGATTCTTTAGAAACTTCCATTCTCGTACGACGAACCCAGATAGATGTAACCACTTCCTCATAGCGATCAGCAGACGAGTCAAGGAGGAACAAGAGCAGGTTCATGAGAAGTTTTCAGAGAAGTGATCAGCCAGAGAAACTAAAAACGTCTTATGCGTCACACTAATAAATAATTACCTTATTTGAATTAGTGAGCTAGTAATTTCACTACTCACACTATGTGTTAGAATCATTTCTTTTCATCCAACCGGTATCAGTTGTTCAATTCAGAGAGATTCATTCGAGGATAGCCACTTCTGATTCATAAAGTTTATGTTATATAGACTTCCTTTATGAATTGTTTCCAGAACCCTATGAAAGTCAGAACCAGATACATTCATAACTAGGATAACTTAGTCTTTCAGCTTTCGGCTCATATCCACTGCTATAGACTTATTTCCATCTCATCTTTGTATTCTTTTTAGCAAAGATGCCTCCTCGTAGATCAAACAGGCGCACTACTCCGATAACTCCAGTTCAAACTCCACTACCTCCTCCACAGTTCGATTCTGCTGCTCTCCAAGCAGCGATATCAGCTGCTGTGGCCACTGCTCTGTCTCACATCAGCGAAAGTGGTACCTACGGAACTGGTAGCGGTACCCACTTAACCGACCCCGAAGTTACTCACGGACACCCAAGGGAATGTTCGTACAAGGACTTCATGAACTGCAAACCCAAATCCTTTAATGGAAATGGGGGAGTCATTGCTCTGATGCGATGGTTCGAGAAAACATAGTCGGTCTTCGAAACCTGTTCGTGCCCAGAAGGGAGCAAAGTGAAGTTTGCTGCCTGCACCTTCTCCGACAGAGCCCTAACATGGTGGAATAGCCATGTTAAGTCACTGACCCTATCAGTGGCTAACTCCGTAGGTTGGGAAACGTAAAGGAGTTAATGTTGGAAGAATATTGCCCGAGGGGCAAAGTTCAAAAGCTAGAACAAGAACTATGGGAGCACACCATGGTCGGTTCGGACATAGTGACCTACACTCACAGGTTGAGTGACCTGGCAACACTGTGTCCAGGGATGGTTAACACGGAAAGTAAGAAGATAGAAAGGTACATCTGGGGTTTATCTACCCCGATTCAAGGAGATGTGTTGTCTTTTAACCCAACTACATTCGATAGCGCCAAACGTCTGTCCCAACGACTCATTGACCATGGGGTCCGCCATGGCGTGGTGGTCCCTGTACCCGAGCCATCAAAGGGAGGGGACAATAAAAGAAAGTCGGGGAACAAGAGGAAGGAGCGAACAACACAAGAAACCCCGCAGGAGCAACAAAAGGGTTTTATATACGCCGCCACAACACCTGCTACTCCAGCGCCTGCCAGTCGATATGCTGGAACACTCCCGAAGTGTGATGGGTGTAACTACCACCACACCGAAGTATGTCGGGAAATACAATGCTTGAATTACCACGGGAAGGGGCACACTGCCCGGTTCTGCAGGACTGCTATAGCTGTGGTGAGACAGGACATTACAAGAGGGACTGCCCGATAACGAGGAGCTCATGCGCGGATGGACGAATTCTGATGATCACCGCAAGAGAATCTACCCCGGAGTCCCCAGCGACCAGCGGTACGTTCTCGTTTTATAAATTGCTTTAAAAATTAATTTATATTTATATAAGATTCAAAACTTGGGGAAAACATTTAAAAGTAATTATAATAACTCACTTATCGGAACAAGTCACAGTATTCAAGAGAACTAAAAGATCCGTTCAGAGAAGCTATGATGGCTTAGTATCTACATCAGGGTTGTGCATAGCTAAGATTTTGCAGACTTAGAGTGAGTGATTCCGCCTTAATTCCTGTTCCTTGTTTGGTTGTGGATTTGGGGCAGAGCTACTCAGTCGACTGTCTTATTCATCTTAATTATTCATAACTTGTATATTACAGGCAATCATAGTGGTACCGAGGAGGATCGTATTGTAAAGTATCGACACTAGTTATCAAAGCACTTTCACTGTATGTACTCGCTTATCGCGGTACGATACGTAGAAGTGTTAACATCAAGGAGAAAACAGAAAGCACTAGAACATTTACACAGAGTACATTGTCGAGCACACTAGAGGTACACCGTCATATAACATACGTTTCTTTCAAATCGGCCTAACTCTTGTTTCGGTAAAGAGTCTGTTGCTATCATTCGTCATGAATTGGCTTGGTCCTTACCATACTAAGTTCATATGTTTCCATCGCCTTGACCGTCAAATTCGCGAAACCCTCGTCATTCGTAACGACAGCCCGACCCAGACCTTAGAATCATCTACCTCGTATTCTAAACCCCGAAGTACTCATGCGAAGAGTACTTTGCCCTCCGAAACCTTGCCACCGTATATTCAACAGACCTTCCCAAACTACCACTCGTCCAACAGATCAAGTTCAAGCACAGAGGCTAAGGACGAATATAGCCCACCTATCACTAATAAGTGTATACGCTAGAGTGGTATATAATTATGATTATGCAGATTTAGTATGTGTGTTTCCGCCCTATCTCCTGTTCCTTGTTTGGTTGTGGACCTGGGGCAGAGTCGCACATCCGACCGTCTTAATAATCTTAATTATATACGACTTGTATACACGAGGTAATGATAGATGGACCTAGTATGAATCCTATCATGAACATTACGGCAAGTTGCAGGTCTACGAGTGAGTGTTCTACCAATCAGAGGAGCACAACCCCAGTAGTACTGCTAAGAAAGCTAATTTCGGGACGAAATTCCATCTAACGGGGGGATGATGTGACAACCCAAAATTTTTTGTTTTGTCCAGCCAATCAATCGAGAGTCAGACTCGTTTCTGCTATCTTTTAGCATTGTTAAGGATCGTTTTATGAGTTCTAAGCCTAGTACAATCAAGTTTTGGGTTTAGGGAAGTGTTAGCCTAGGTTCTTCACTTTGAAATCCAGCCATACACTCCTTCAAGAGGAGTGTACGGCCGTACACATGGGTGTACGACCGTACACTCAATGTGGCCGTACACCACCCCCCATATATAATCCACTCCTTGATTTCTTATTCATTTCTCCAACTTCCAAGTCAAGAACTCGAGTTCTCTCTCAACTATCATCAAACTTTCACCTAGATCTTCAAAGAAAGTAAGCATTCCTTCCATTTTTAGTTGATTCCTTGAATTAGCTAGTAAAGATCCATGATTCAGAGTCTTTAAACATCTTCAAACTCAAGACCATCAAGAGTGTGCGGCCGTACACTCTATCTATGGCCATACACCCTTGATAACTCCATTATCTAAGGCCTTAAACACTTGCTATTCACTTGGTACCCCTTAGAACTCTTGAACCCTTGAACCCCTTTGATTTAAGACCCAAAATGCATCCATCTTAGAGGGTGTACGGCCGTACACACTTGGTGTGGCCGTACACACCTCAAAACCCTCCAAAATGTTAGTTTTGCTCATCCTTTGGTTGTGCATTTGTCACACTAGCTTCCCTATGGATCAAGCACCCATTTTTGTCATGTTTTACCATGAGTGTACGACCGTACACTCCATGGCCATACACCCATTGGCCGTACACTCCATGTTGTGGCCTTAAACCCCCTTTGATCAATCACATGTAATTCTAACACTTAGTACAAGTGTTTCCTAGTCCCGAAGGGTGTTTCCTTGCATGTTAGTTGTGTTAAACACTAATTACATGCCAATATATGCCATTATATGTCATTTAGGAATCGTTTGTGTCTCGAGAATTCGTTCGTGGAACTTCTCATCCTTACACGAATCTATAATTGAATCACCCACATAAGGTGAGTTCATACCCCTATAATCAATCTTTTAATTGTTTTAAATGCTTTTAAGGGGGGGGGGGGGAAATACAAGTTGAACACAATGATAATTGTGTAAATGTTATTTGTGATAACTATCATATTCAAAGGATTTCTTATGCTTTATAAGTGATCAAAACCATTTCAAAAACTCTTTTAAAGTTATGTTACTTTATTGTTTATAAAACACCATTTTTAAACTACAATCATATCTCAGTAGATAAATAGGTCTTTTATTCAAGTCAGTATCAGTTCAAGTAAACATACTATAAAGAGAAACAGGGAGGAACATACTATAAAGAGAAACAGGGAGGAACATACTAAAACAAGAACAAGATAACATTAATGTGAGACTACTTCACGGCTTATCAATTTGTTTATTAAGTCGTGTTTTGTAACCAGAGTCTCCTGGAGGGAGAGCGTTATTAGTATGGTTACAATCACATCACATTATTTTTGACCTTAATTATACGAATTGGTTTTAAGGTAGTCAGTACTTCAGTAGTCACTTTAAAATACTACTGTATACTTTCATCATTACAAAAGACAAACGGTACACTCGAGTCCTAGTAAATTCACTTAGAAATGGGGCCTATATTGCTAACTTTATGATTCCTTAGTGCATACATTAGGGATATATATTAATCGGGTCCGACAGATAGTAGGATGTGTGCTTTCCGCTTCATTTCCTGTTCCTTGTTTGGTTGTGGGCTTAGAGCAGATGCACCCAGTCTACTATGTATTCGATCTTAGCTATATCTATATTCCGTATAGACCAAGTAATCATAAGGAGTACCAGGTATAGGTCAGGTCATAATATACAATTTCAATACATTGTTTTCTAGTACAAGAACATACTTTTCAGTTAGAACATTTAGTAGGCTAAACTAGAAACTTATCAGAAAAAGGACCTTTGGTGGTTAATTCTATATTACCTTAGTTTATACATCAGGGTTATATATAATTAATATCCAATAGGTAGTTGGATGTGTGATTTCCGCCTTACTTCCTGTTCCTTGTTTGATTGTGGGCTTAGGGTAGATTCACACAATTAACTATCCGTTCGATATTAGATTATGTATAGCTAGTATAAACTAAGTGATTATAGAAGCAACTATTGTGGTTACCAATTTTACTAAAGGAAACAAGGGTTTAATCCATTTTATTAAACCGGTATAACTTAAAGCACCTTAGGTGGTTAATTCTTTAATAACTTAGTTTATACATCAGAGTTATATATAATTAATATCCAATAGGTAGTTGGATGTGTGATTTCCGCCTTACTTCCTGTTCCTTGTTTGGTTGTGGACTTAGGGCAGATTCACACAATTAACTAGCCGTTCGATATTAGATTATATATAGCTAGTATAAACTAAGTGATCATAGAAGGAGCTATTGTGGTTACTATTTTTACTAAAGGAAATAAGAGTTTTTCTTAAAGAATGTTTTCATCAAATATAAAGGAACTATTACAGTTAACTCTGTGAGTACCAAGTGAATACACCCGAGTTATATAAAACGAAGACCTAACAAACAATGGGATGTGTGACTTCCGCCTCATTTCATGTTCCTTGTTTGGTTGTGTGCTTAGGGCAGATTCATACAACCGATTCATTGTTTACTCTGGGTTTTATATAACTTGTATCCATTTAGTACTCATAGAAAGGATTGTAGAGTCATTTTATTTATCTTTCATCGTATCAGAAGATATAGGATCTTCTGGAGGAACAGGCGAACTTTTCTAAAGGAACCTTCAACTTACTTTACATCACTAAAATCTTATAAACTCACCAGATTAAATGCTGATCTACTCTTTCAAAATAACTTGTATTCTCAAGAAACTAGTAGATAGGTATGCGCACTGGGATTCAGAAGATGAAGTATAGTAGCTTCATGTCTTGTTTTGTTATTTACTTTTGGATTCAATCTTTTGTGAATCACTACTTGTAAACACTTTAATATTAATACAATGGTTGTTTGTTACTATGATAGCTATGATACAGGTGTTGTGATACTAAACATGACGTCCTCCGCCCCCGAACGTTTCCGCCGTTCCGGTTTGGGGGTGTGACAGATATATGTATACTTTTGATTAATGTTCAATAAAAAAGATAAAAAAATTTATCATATTAGATTGTGCTTTTAGGTCTATGATTCTAAGTAATTCAAGTGAAAAAGCCAACAAGGATTGAGTAAAGGTAACCAGTAATAGCGAATTGAAGAGGAATTATTATAGTTTTGTCAATCCCCCGAACCAGACGGCGGAAACGTCCGGGGGTTGGGTGACTTCATTTTTGTAGTATCATCACAGTGTAGATAATTGAAACAAAACATCATCATCATCACACATGCAATATTACAACTGTCATTGTTTACATCAAGTATTGTATTTCAAATTACATGCCAAAATATTCAAAGTATGATGATACCAAAACACAACAAAATATCCAGGTATTCTTGTTGACCAACCTGCACAACGATTTTCTGAGAATACAAGTTAATTTGAAAAGGGTCAACATATATAATGTTGGTGAGTTCATACGCATGTTTGAGTAAAATGTTTTGTGTTACTTTGTAAACACCAGAAAATGCGATATTTTCTAAAAAACAGTTTGAAATATTTGTGCCCGATCTTGTATTAATGCATGTGTGTTAATGTTTGAAAATGTATAAAGTGAATGGTCCCAGACAATCCGATATTTTATGTCTATAAAAATGTTGTAGTCTTATCAGTGTAAGTTTCCGTGTTACCAAGCTGTAAAGGTATTCCGTAAATTTTATTATGGAGTTAACTCCTCTAAGTGAGTCGTTATAACAATACTTGATAATGACTAATCCGCCCGTCATGACGTTTTTCAGACGCCGACTTGTTAGGTAAGGTTTGTCACCCTAGACTGGCCTAGTCTACCTGTAGCGAACAGCTCAGGTGCGGGGTGTCACCCCCGTATAGATCTATACACAAACTCCCGCTCTCCTTCCAGGAGACTCTGGTTATAACTACAGGCTACGGTTGTCGACTCGATAGGTGCCAAACGACATGTCTCACCAGATCCTTAACTGAATTTACGCGAACATTGAATTGCACAAAGTATATTGTTTTAGTGTAAGTTTTAAGTTTACAAGCCAAACAAGTATATATGAATGAATGAATGAAGTCAACAAGCATGTAGATGGATATTCCAGGCCCAACAAGCATGTAAATGGACCACTAAGGCCCAATAAACATGTAATGTATATTTCAGGCCCAATAAGCATGTAAATGGACCACAAAGGCCCAGTAAACATGTAATGAACATTCCAGGCCCAACAAGCATGTAAATGGACCACTAAGGCTCAATAAACATGTAATATATATTCTGGGCCCAATTAAGGTGTAAGTGACGTAATTAATCCGTTTGTTGTTATGTTGATTGGTTAAGCTTATTTGTTAACCAAAATAACAGGCCCACTTTTTGTAAAAAGATATTTTTGGTTCCTAAAACCGAAAATTTACAATTTAGGCACATTTTAGGTAAAAATGACACTTTAGGTCCTTTAAGACCAAATAACAATTTTAACCCCACTTTTGTCAAAAGATCATTTTCGCCCCAAGTGTATGAAGTTTTTACATTTTCGTCCCAAAGGCATAAAATTTATCCTTTTCGACCCAAATTTGATAAAATTGTCATTTTCAGCCCTTTTAATTAAAAAAATAACATTTTTGGCTCAGCTTTGTTCAAAATGACACTTAAGCCCAAAAAAGTCCAAAAATTTACAAATTTAGCCCAAAAACCATGAAAGCCCAATATGAGGCCCATTTGTGAACGTTTACACCTTTAGCCCTTCTAGAATCATAAATACCATAAAGATCCATATTTATTCAAATAAATCTTTTCAAAACCGTGAGTTATGTATAATAACTTCACTTTTTGATAATTTTGTCATTTTTGGCCCTCTTATGTGATTTTCTTAGTTTTAAACAAACTTGTAATGTTTTAAACCTTTTCTTTGCATAATAAGTTGTATCAAGTGTTGTGTTCCACAAATATCATCATATTTTAGCATTTTTTTAGTTCTTGAATTTTATAGCACATAATCACACTTATATCATGAAAAACACAAAAAATCATGCATATATACATAGATCTACACAAAAGAACTTGTATTCTCCCCCAAAAAATAGTAAAAACAAAAAATAGGCGCTATGAACTCACTTTGGGATGATGGGTCGATTTTGGTGAAGAGATGAGTGGAAATGATGTTGTTTTCGGCCTAACTTACTTCTTCGATGAGTTCTTCGAATTCTAGGGGATTCTAAGAGCATGAATCACGATTTGAAATGTTAATGAGTGAGGGATTTGTCATATGATGATGTTAAACACTTGAATAGAGAGTATTTTACCAAAATGATGAAGTATTCTTGAACACACCCACAAGCACAAACGAAATTTGGAGAGGGAGAATGGGATTTTTCTTGAAGTTCTAGAGAGGATTTTTGGTGAGTTTGAAAGTGAAAATGGAGGTGTGGTGGAAGCTCTTATTGGTGAGAGTTATGAAGAGAGAGAGTTAGAGAAGGGAGTAGTTAATACATGGGGGATTAAAGGGTAGGAGTTTAGATATGTGTGATGTAATTAGCATAGATACACAACATACAATAATGAGATGTCAACCCCTAATCCTTATTATATTTTCCTTTTTTTTGTTTCAAGACGAAGAATGGAGGGATGGAAAAGAGAAGAGAGATGTTTGGGCTTGAATTGAATAAAGATCGAGATCTTTTAGCCCAAAAAGAAAGCTTTCTGCCTTTTGGGCCCATACACAAGTTTTCGGCCCAAAAGTGGTATACACAATAGGTTCTCGGCCCAATGATGATCAGAATAATGTCTACGGCCCATTAAGGCCCATGAAGTGTTTTTGTGACCCAAAATCAATTACTTAGTGAATGTGGGTCCAATTAGGGCCCAAATGAGGTATCTTAACCCAAAATAATTAAGTTGTGGGTTTATTGGCCCATTGGGCCCAATACAAGGATCCTGGTCCAATAAGAGGTTGAACTGGGAAAAATTAGGGTTACAATCCAAAGTTGAGTGATCATAGTGCATTGAACTAGGTTTAGGGCTTCACGAGTGAGTTTTGATCTGAATAGTTGTTTTTGAATATGTATAACATCAAACTTGGAGTTACAAGATACAACA
Source organism: Lactuca virosa (assembly GCF_052849685.1). Taxonomy (NCBI): domain Eukaryota; kingdom Viridiplantae; phylum Streptophyta; class Magnoliopsida; order Asterales; family Asteraceae; genus Lactuca; species Lactuca virosa. The sequence continues at coordinate 441,162,962 of NC_136429.1, read as the reverse complement.
ATAATTTATTACATCTGAACAGAATTTCCTAGCCCAAAATGCTAGTTGTGACATCATCCCCCCGTTAGAGGGAATTTCGTCCCGAAATTCTTTTAAAAGTCGATCCTAAGAGCTAGAGAAAAGGTGAGGGTACTTTTATATCATCTGATCTTCACGTTCTCATATGAATTCCGGTCTATGTTTAGCATTCCATCGAACCTCCACAATCGGAATGCTGCTTTGTTTTGTACGCCTCACTTTTCTGTCCATTATTTCAACTGGCTGCTCGACGAACAAGAGATTCTCGTTTATCTCGATCTTATCCAGGGGAACGACGAGGGTTTCATCTGATAAGCACATTTTTCCGTTTTGACACGTGGAATGTTAGGTGTACGTTGTTAAGTTTTGAAAGTAGTTGTAGTTTGTAGTCCACCGGTCCAATCCGGGAATGAAACCTCGAACGGCCTGATGTATCGCGGGTTTAGCTTGCCCCGTTTTCCAAATCGCATCATCCCTTTCTAGGGAGAGATATTCAGTAGCACCTAATTTCCGACTTGAAACTCCAGAGGCTTCTGCCATTTATCAGCATAGCTCTTTTGTCGGTCTCGTGATGCTTGGGGTCATCCCTTGATTTGAATTGTTTTCCTTCGTCGTTTACCGAATGATCTCGGGGCCTGTAAGAGTGTTGTTCAGTGTTCGCCCTCTTGCTAGTCAGGTGTCGGTCATCTCAGCCCAACACAGAGGTATTCTGCCTGCGCGTCCTATATGGGGAGGTGAATTGATGGTCACAATTAATGAGAATCGTGTACTTGACACCCCAAAAGTAGTACCTCTAAACCCTAAGGTGAACACTATTATCGCTAGGGTTAAGGTCGCGTGATGTAGTTGGCGTCATACTTTTTAGGCTGCCATTGGAGTTTCTTACTGTGGGATTCTGAACCAGTAGGATGTTGATCTTTGCTTGTTTCTGGGGGCTGGTCGAGCAAGTCTTCGTTTCAGGATGGGGGATATCGATCCTTAAGGATCGGTTCGTTTGATTCTTAGTAGTCAATGGTCCTATGGATACTTATCCTTTCCTCTTTATGAGTTGGATAGGCGTTCTCTGAGGTTCAAGTCTTGGTTTGGTAACTCTCATACTTACTGGGTCATTCCTTTGATCGGATGGGTTCGGTGTTCTTGTTGGCACTTAGTGTCCTTGGTAGTCTGGCTATGGAAATGGCTTCATTAGTTGAGTTAATTTCCAAACTCGACTTGCCACACATAGGTAACATTTCCGAAAGGACTTCTGGAATCCATTTCGAAAAGATTATAAATCTCTAGGTTACCCTCAATGTACTTTGCTTCTCGTTTCTTATCTCGAGCCTGGTATTTCTTACATAGGTACTTAAGAGTCTAGATGCAAGGGATGATTCGGGGATCTGTCCTTATAAGTTGTAAGGATTTCGTTAGTCAATTGGTTAAGGCGTAGGGTCTCTACATGAAATTTTTATGGTGAGGATTAAGCCAGCCTCTGTCAAGTGACGCTATTGGGTTCCCTAGAGTTTGTCGTGATAGATGTTGGATTGACTTGGAAGGGATGGTTGTTCAGAAATGAGAGTGTGTTTCATGTTCTCGTTTGTAATGTTCCCGGCTTCATCCTTGTTATCACTACTGCAAACGTTTTTGTACCACGTTTAGTGAGTATTCGTAGTATGAGTGTTTTGTTTCGATTATTAGCGATGAAATTTGAATAGCATGGTTCTCACCAGGCCTTTCTGTAATCTTTTGGCGGGTAAGGAGCATGTATAGTTAAGAATGGAAGGTTGTCGACTGACGGGCTCTGTCCTAAATCCATAACCACACAAGGAACAGAAAATAGAACGGAATCACGCACACTAAACCTTTAGAACCTCCACTATATATGACCCTAATATACACTAAGCCATCGTGGCTCACCTGCAAATCCCTTGGTTTTTATACGAATGATATGTCTTGTTCGGACGATAGAGTAATCTATAATTAACGACTAAAGCCTTTGAATATCTTCATTGGGAAAACGTACCGCTGTTCATAGGTGATTCCTGGAGGGTCTCTTCTTTAGTGATTGTCAGCACTCTACCTGCCCTGCCAGAGTTCCTTGTTATTGGACAGTCCCTCCTGAAGTGTCCAGATTCATCACACTCGTAACAGGTCGGGGTCATTCTGATGTTGGGGGTCTGGTGGATTGGTCGTGTTGATGCCCTACAGGAACGGGTAGGGTGCGCTTTCCTATTGAAATTCTTACAATGTAACTTTTGGCAGGCTCCCCTATGATGGAAACTACACTTGCTGCATGAACCGCAACAGTCTGTTGTCTCTTCAAGGGCTCTTCTGCTGTTTTATTCTTCCTCTCTTTTCGGGACTTTCTTTTCTTGCTCCTAGGTTTGTGGTCGGGGGTGTTCCTTTCGGCAGCCCTTGGTTGTTATTGCGCTTGGATTTGTTGACACCTTTTTCGTTTTCATTTCTCTTTGTGTTGTTGAGTTGTGCCATGACAGCTGTCACAGCAGCTTTCACTGCGGCTTGGAAGGTAGCGGAGTCTATTCGTAGGATCGGTGCTTCGCCGGTTGGCTGGTTGTTTCCATGGGAGGACATAATTCTTTTGTATGAGGAGAAACGAGTGCGTGAGTAAACAAGGTCAGCTCTATTTGTATTTATCTATTTATATTCGCATATAAATTTCACGTGTGGTTGTATGATTCTAAATGCCTCAACCTACATCTTGATGTTGTATTTGTGGTAAGAGTAGAAATGGACATTGTACGAATGCTATGTTTATCATAATAGGATATGGCTATCAATACACTTAGCGAATCAGGATTGCATGGATTCTTGGAGGATGCATCTCTCTTGATTTACAACTACTAGTTGTAGCGAGGACATAATAAACTTAAGACGTAGTGCATGCATTGTAGGGACTCCCATATGCCGAAGTGGCACACCAGGCGCCCAGTCATTTCGCTCATTTCACGAATGGTCGCTTCCGTTCTTAGTTCTGCTAAGGCTACCATAACCTAGCCTTAATGAGTTGTTGCCTTAGGGTGATCACTTCTTCCTCTAAGGAGTGTAGATGGTTGGTGGGTCTTCCCGCTCTGCGGGCTGGATTGGTATTGCTCCCGATGGGTCACTAAGGATTCCTCTGGTGCTGTGGGATGGTCCTGTATCATCTCTGAAGAGTGAGGCTCGCTGGGGACTTCCTCAATGTCCCCTACTTCTTCCATCTCCTCATCGGATTTCTCGTACTCATAGTTTGTCTCCACATGCTCCTCAGCTCCTAAACTTGGATCTGCCCCTTGAACCATACCAGGTTCTCCTTCAATCAACCCATTGGCCACCAGGTCCTGATAGTAAAGGACACCCTGTTGGAACTCTTCCATGATGACTGCACATGAAATGGAGGGGTGAGAAGTGTGTATGTAGATAGTATTCCAAAATACTCCTATAGTATTTTAATTGTTTATGTTTGAGTTCCTTAAAGCTTTTTGGATACAAGATAAGTTTCTAGATTCATTGCCCACCATGATCACTCCCAAACACATGTTGGTCGTATTTTGAATAAATATAGTTGATCAGGCTCTATTTATCCCCAATACGACTACATGCTGCCCGGGTTTAACCACGATGTTCAATTTCCTCCAGAGACTTTTAGTGTTATTATATTAATGCACACCTAGGTATGTATTTTAATTATTTTGTTTAGAGTAGTTTAGTCCCATTGTATTTATAGTTGCATATCTTGTATGACTAGATATGCCAATTCACTATAAACAATGCTCTGATACCAATCTGTAACACACCCGAACCAGACGGCGGAAACGTCCGGGGGTTGGGTGACTTCATTTTTGTAGTATCATCTCAGTGTAAATAATTGAAACAAAACATCATCATCATCACACATGCAATATTACAAATGTCATTGTTTACATCAAGTATTGTATTTCAAATTACATGCAAAAATATTCAAAGTATGATGATACCAAAACACAACAAAATATCCAGGTATTCTTGTTGACCAACCTGCACAACGATTTTCTGAGAATACAAGTTAATTTGAAAAGGGTCAACATATATAATGTTGGTGAGTTCATAAGCATGTTTGAGTAAAATGTTTTGTGTTACTTTGTAAACAACAGAAAATCTGATATTTTCTGATAAACAGTTTGAAATATTTGTGTGTGATCTTGTATTAATGCATGTGTGTTAATGTTTGAAAATGTATAAAGTGAATGGTCCCAGACAATCCAATATTGTCTGTCTATAAAAATGTTGTAGTCTTATCAGTGTAAGTTTCCATGTTACCAAATTGTAAAGGTATTCTGTAAATTTTATAATGGAGTTAATTCCTCTAAGTGAGTCGTTATAATCATACTTGATAATGACTAATCCGTCCGTCATGGCGTTTTTCAAACGCCAACTTGTTAGGTAAGGTTTGTCATCCTAGACTGGCCTAGTCTAACTGTAGCGAACAGCTCAGGTGTGGGGTGTCACCCCCGTATAGATCTATACACAAACTCCCGCTCTCCCTCCAGGAGACTCTGGTTATAACTACAGGCTATGGTTGTACACTCGATAGGTGCCAAACGACGTGTCTCACCAAATCCTTAACTGAATTTCCGCGAACATTGAATTGCACAAAGTATATTGTTTCCGTGTAAGTTTTAAGTTTACAAACCAAACAAGTATATATGAATGAATGAATGAAGTCAACAAGCATGTAGATGGATATTCCAGACCCAACAAGCATGTAAATGGACCACTAAGGCCCAATAAACACGTAATGTGTATTCCAGGCCCAATAAGCATGTAAATAGACCACAAAGGCCCAGTAAACATGTAATGAACATTCCAGGCCCAACATGCATGTAAATGGACCATTAAGGCCCACTAAACATGTAATATATATTCTGGGCCCAATTAAGGTGTAAGTGACGTAATTAATCTGTTTGTTGTTATGTTGATTGGTTAAGCTTAATTGTTCACCAAAATAACATAAAAGACCCACTTTTTGTAAAAAGACATTTTTGGTCCCTAAAACCGAAAAATTACAATCTAGGCACATTTTAGGTAAAAATGACACTTTGGGTCCTTTAAAACCAAAAGTTTACATATGAGGGCTTAATTTGAGTAAAATAACAATTTTAACCCCACTTTTGTCAAAAGATCATTTTCGGCCCAAGTGTATGAAGTTTTTACATTTTCGTCCCAAAGGCATAAAATTTATCCTTTTCGGTTCAAATTTGATAAAATTGTCATTTTCAGCCCTTTTAATCGAAAAATAACATTTTTGGCTCAGCTTTGTTCGAAATGACACTTAAGCCCACAAAACTCCAAAAATTTACAAATTTAGCCCAAAAACCATGAAAGCCCAATATGAGGCCCATTTGTGAAAGTTTACACCTTTAGCCCTTCTAGAATCATAAATACCATAAAGATCCATATTTATTCAAATAGATATTTTCAAAACCGTGAGTTATGTATAATAACTTCACTTTTTGATAATTTTGTCATTTTTGGCCCTCTTATGTGATTTTCTTTGTTTTAAACAAACTTGTAATGTTTTAAACCTTTTCGTTGCATAATAAGTTGTATCAAGTGTTATGTTCCACAAATATCATCATATTTTAGCATTTTTTTAGTTCTTGAAGTTTATAACACATAATCACACTGATATCATGAAAAACACACAAAATCATGCATATACACATAGATCTACACAAAACAACTTGTATTCTCCCCCAAAAACTAATAAAAACCGAAAATAGGGGGTATGAACTCACTTTGGGATGATGGATCGATTTTGGTGAAGAGATGAGAGGAAATGATTTTTTTTCGACCTAGCTTACTTCTTCGATGAATTCTTCGAATTCTAGGAGATTCTAAGAGCATGAATCACGATTTAAGTGTTAATGAGTGAAGGATTTGTCATATGATGATGTTCAACACTTAAATAGAAAGTATCCTACCAAAATGATGAAGTATTCTTGAACACACCGACAAGCACAAACGAAATTTGGAGAGGGAGAATGGGATTTTTCTTGGAGTTCGAGAGAGGATTTTTGGTGAGTTTGACAGTGAAAATGGAGGTGGTGGTGGAAGCTCTTATGGGCGAGAGTTATGAAGAGAGAGAGAGAGAGAGAGAGAGAGAGAGAGAGAAAGAGAGAGAGAGAGAGAGAGAGAGAGAGAGAGAGAGAGAAGGGAGTGGTTAATACATGGGGGATTATAGGGTAGGAGTTTAGATATATGTAATGTAATTAGCATAGATACCAAACATACAATAATGAGGTGTCAACCCCTAATCCTTATTATATTTTCCCTTTTTTTTGTTTCAAGAACGAGAATGGAGGGAGGGAAAAGAGAAGAGAGATGTTTGGGCTTGAATTGAATAAAGATCGAGATCTTTTAGCCCAAAAAGAAAGCTTTCGGCCCATTGGGCCCATACACAAGTTTTTGACCCAAAAGTGGTATACACAATGGGTTCTCAGCCCAATGATGTTCACAATAATGTTTACGACCCATTAAGGCCCATGAAGAGTTTTTGTGACCCAAAATCAATTACTTAGTGAATGTGGGTCCAATTAGGGCGCAAATGAGGTATCTTAACCCAAAATAATCAAGTTGTGGGTTTATTGGCCCATTGGGCCCTATAAAAGGATCCTGGTCCAATAAGAGGTTGAACCGGGAAAAATTAGGGTTACAATCCAAAGTTGAGTGATCATAGTGCATTGAACTAGGTTTAGGGCTTCACGAGTGAGTTTTGATTTGAATACTTACTTGTTTTTGAATATGTATAACATCAAACTTGGAGTTACAAGATAAAACAATAATTTATTACATCTGAACAGAATTTCCTAGCCCAATATGCTAGTTGTGACAAGTTCATATCAAAAACCATAAAATAAAAACCAAACTATGAACATATTCAAATCACAGTCACTTTGATTTTGATTTGTGAGCTACCCAATATGGTGTGTGCGTGAATGTAGATGTAAATAAAGAAGAATTATTAAAAACGTTGGCTAAGTTGTATATTATAATGCGTATTGGTTCTCATCCATATTGTTAATATGTTCCTCTAGGCGTAACAACTCCTCATTCTTGCCAACTATTAACCATAATTAAATTGGTTTAATAAAAAAGAAAAGGTCATAAGTATAAATAAAACTTTTTTGTTCATATCAAGCACGCTAATGGCCAGATTATGGCCAATAAGGATTAACGATTCACAAAAATAATTTAATCTATCTCCCTTCCTATCAACCTAGTGCCTTATTAGTGTTTATATTAGTCATAATAAGAAGCTTACCTATGAAGGACAAGTCACGTAGGAAAAGAAGTGTAGCCTCTTATATGAAAATCTTCTTGAGAGGAGCTATGTAGGTTATCTTGACTTCTATGATAACTACAAGGAAAAAGAAGTCAACTCATATGGATTATGGAATGGAGAAAGTTTCACCTAGTAAAAAACAAATTACCGTTTCAGCCATCATGCGCTGATTTAAGAGTCAGAACACAAATAACAATGAAAAATATCCAAAACCTATGACTCTCAAGCTATATCGATCTTCACAAAGACAAATATAAAGGTTTGTAAGTAAGCTCCAGCTTCAATGAACAAGGCTATCAAGAATTCAAGATAGAAGATGAAGCTAACCTTACATTATGTGTTAACTCGTTTAGCATCACCACTTCTTGTAAAATATGATGAACGCCAGTCAAAGTCAAGATTGATTGTGAACTCATTCAAGGAAACTCTGATTTGAGAAGACCATAACAATACATAAAAAAGAGAGTCGATTAGAATTGAAACACAAGACATTAATTTGAAACAGGAGATCAATAATAAATAAGTACATCTAGGTTGTAGCCTTCAATGTCAAATAAATGTGAGAACACGGTCTGATTCACCTGTCGTTCAATGAAATGATTCAAACACAAACCCTAATTTTAAAAGACGATAGCTATACTAAAACCAGAGAGTCAATTAGAATCGAAGCATGAAGTGTTAATTTGAAGCAGGAGATGAATAAATAAATAAGACCTTTAGCCTTCAATTCAACTGGACCAAACATGTAGCCAATAGGGAAAGTCGGTGACATGAGGAGGTGGCGGCAAAGGGGTATGTACAGGTGGCGAGCAACTTCATCCAACATTGTTGTAATCGTTGTCTAAGGAGGAGAAGTGGACGTCCAGACTGAACGGCATATATTTTCAATTAAATAGAAATAGGGTATTAAGCATTGGGAATGGGAAGTATAAAAAACGGTTGATGTGGGGAGAAAGAAGATGATGGCGTCAAGAAGCAAGATTAGGGCAAAGAATGATACAAAGGGAAGGAGAAGACGTGGGGTTTCAAATTTTTGGGGATTTCCTTTCCCTTATGTATTAAAAAGAAAGGAGCGTGTTTCTTGAAAAATTTATAAAACGACGGAAACGTATAGGACACGCAAAAATGCATGTCCTAAATCATTTAAATTTTATAAGAAATGACAACGAAAGCTCTCGCTTAGACCATTCACAAAATGCATGTTCCTCTTAGACAAACCTAATACCTCTTATCGCAGATTCTTTGCTTCTTCCTCTAAACACTCGTCATTACTACAGATACCCTTCAAAGCTTGGAAGGCTTCTTCAACTTTCTAATGTTAGTTAGCAAGAATATTTACATGAGTTCGAGTACGAGTAGAAACTTCGTTCAACAAATGAATCCACTCTATCAAACACAAGTGTTTGTTGTCAAGACTTTCTTCATCGGATGCATCCGCTAGTTCAGGGCCCTTTAGAATAGGGTTCATAGCAAATGGTTGCTGAAATTGGGGTAACAAAGTTACAAATGTAACGAGTATGGGCATAAGAGCCTCCTTGTCAGAGGAAGGAAAAACTGAACTAAAAAATAGAAACAGATCGTAACAAGCGGCAACAAAAAATTATATATGTGAAACTCACATTAAGAGGAACATATCAATCGACTCTGAAATAGTATGAGGAACACTTGCGGGTAGATCTATGTAAGAGTCATCTCCAAGCAGGGTAGCAGTGTCAAGAATTTCCAAGGGAGTAAGGATCGAACTACCATGAATGCCCAAACCAGTAGGAAGAGGGACCCCTATTACAACTGTGGATTCAGTGTTCGGTGCTTCAAAATGCCCGATTCCAGAGCCAAAGAGTTTTTCTAAAAAATAGCTGCAACAGAAAGAATTAGGGAAGACCGAACTTTCGATATTGGCTTGGAAGAGGTAGCAGGATTTGGTTCTCAAATTCAAAATCGAGGCTTTCCTTAGGATCGAGCATTTCAACGTCTGACAAAGAGAGATTTTCATCGGCATGTTTCAGTTTAGGGGCAGAAGTTATCAGACAGTCATGAAGATCAATTGTAAGGGTGTCCCCAAAGAAGAAGCAGGGTTTATAAGCTCAGTCGAAGACTCGACACCTAAACTCGTCGTACCACGATTCTTCGTTTCACCACCATGAACTTTCCACTTTTGTTCGGGAGGAGAGAGGTCAATCGCATTGTTGGATCGAGTTGTTGTACTTTCCAGAGAAAGGGTTTTCGCTACCCTACCCCCATTCTCCTTTTCAATGAAAACGGAGGTTTCCTGCTGTCATGCTCCACCTTTACATTCTTCTTGGTAGGGGAAGGGATCACAGGCATATTGGATTCCAGACCAGGAGGATCCGCAACAAAATCCATACTAGATTCTGACTGGAAAGGAGAATTAGGTACGATTGTTTCTCCATAACTATGGTAGAACTTGCCAAGCGTTTTCTAGGGAATCACTCCAATAAAGTAATCTTCCTCCCCGCTAGGGTTTCCAACGGCTTTTTCCCTCATTTATTCCAATGAGGACTTATCTCTGCCATGCCCAACATTATTTCCTTAGTATCCGTGCACTTAACAAAGTTCTCTGACAGACGATCTACGACACTTTGCTCTTCGAGGGTCAATTCAGGCGAGGGACCGACAACCCTATTAGTAGAAGCACCATACACCATAGGTCCAGGAAAAGTGGAGGCATGAACGAAGAAGATATCTTCCTTCCAATACTTTATAGAAGTTCGAAGTCCGTCACAAATCTCCACCAACCCATGGCGAGAGAGAGAAATATACACAATCATCGCTAGACATGGTAACATAAAAGTGGAAAAATAATGTAATAGAAGGCACAATGCTTAAGGCAGAGCATCGAAACACGAAGAAAAATAATCTTCTAAAACCTATTTGGAGTAATTTCATAAATATGAATAATGTAATAGTCTAGATCGTCTTCAAGAAATCGAACTCCGACAACCACATACCAGATTTGAAAAACACCGGTAAACACCAACAAATTCCTCTAGAGCATCGATGATGGCATTCCCAGGTTCTGGAAACAAGGATGAAATTTAAGATCAATCTCATACTTCTTAATGACATCCTCCAAGTTTTTGGGGGTAAGCTTGGACATCACGATGTGAATGTTTAAAATCTCGTTGTTAGCCACGAAGGAATAAGGTGGAGAAATTGAGAATGGAGGGTAATTTGAAAGATGAAATAAGCAGTGTAGGATAATAGCCACAAGAGAGGTGATACTTATTAAAAATCAAGAGAGGGCAGACTTGTAAAAAAGACAAAATGGCATTTATGCACTGTAGCATCTTTAAATGCAAAATAACTGAATAGACGGTTATCCGATCAAAACGGTTACATTGCTAAAACATTTAAGATTGAATTATTACTTTTAAAGAGAGTCATAACCCAAAATGAGGGGGGTGGTACTTAATATGATATAAGGCCCGAAGCCGTACATATACCCATACTAAACTGAACCATATATGCAGCCACGCATATATACTAAGCTAGGCATATATACCGAACCATGTATATATATATATCAAGACAAGTACATGTATAGATCTATGTATACTGATATATAAGAGATAACGACTAAAGTACAAAGTGTCATAATAACAATATCAAAGGAAATTGGACCTCAAAGTAATACAACATGTATTACGATTAATGACTGGTGGATCCTTTTACTAATGACCGACAACTATTAAACGACTATAAACTACACCAATATGTACCTTAGGCTATACAAACATTAATGCAAGAAGACCTTGGACCTGCTCGACCAAGGAAAAGGTCACCACCTCCGAACATCGACTATAAATAAATGATCAAAACCACATTACAAAGTACGTTGTCTCATACACATTTCAAAGTATGAAATACGAATTCAAGATACATTTTCTTAGGGTCAATACTAACATTATCATTAGAACATTGGCCTTCGACTCTCTCCCGGTCTTCGGCTTACGAGTTGTTTTTATCTCCTAGTTAACTGACCACGAAGAACTCGATCGTTCATATAGTCAGTGGAAGATGGACCTGAGGGCACATCAATAACCTATCTAACTATCAACTCTGGACCCCTGGAAAAATTATGACTTATCTCAAAAAGGTGATGAGAATCTAACTATGCAAGACTAGGAAGTACAAAGGGGTATTCCTCCTGACCGAGATGCGATTCATCCATGTCTTCAAATACCATATTGGGCTAATCTTTTCTTGCACACATCGTCCTGACTAACCACTTTCTTCTACATCTAGAACCAATTAGAACTATGCATATGACCCCCACACAAGTAGTCTCAAAGTGGTCAATGAGGCACAAAGTTTGTCCCATTTTTTCCAATACAAGGAATTCCATATCAAGACGCGATACCAATCTTTGTTTCAATACTTATGACTAAACTAAAAAGAGAGAAAAAAAATGCATGAAATCCTATATAAAAACTAAATGCATGAAATCCTAAACTAAGATGAAACTAAAAAGTATGAAATATTAAAAAGAAGAAAAAAAATATGCAATATTTTTGAAATTTTTATGCAATTTTCAAATGACCGAAATGAATTACTCAAAATGCAACTATATACAAACTAAATACAAACAAAATAAAACATATAAGAACACCTTAACCCAAGATTAAAATTAAGCATTGTCCTCAATGATTAGGATGATAGTAAGGAAGTATCATACCGAGATCAAGGTGGTGGAGGTCCACGAGGACGGTAAGTGTCCTCCGGCTGGAAACGGGGCCATACATCCTCCATGTACGTGTTTCAGCGGGTCTGCTGCTCCTGAATGTGCTGAATGTCTACTTTATTCTAGTTCTCCTGCAAGCGCAAGGAGGCAAGCTAACTGTAGATATCAAGAGGAAGATCGGGTCTCAGTTCGTGCTATTGTGGAAACTGTTGGTACTGAGGTGGTGGCTGGAACTATGCTCTGGAGGACTGAATGTAAATGTATTGTGGCACTTGTTTGATAGGTTGTTCATAATGGTCCTTGACATCGAAGGGGTTATCATCAGTAACATCCTCCATCTGAATGTCATCATCATCACCATGATCATCATAATTTGCATCATCTCTAGTATCCTCTAAGTTTAGCTCCCTGGGTAAGAACCAAGTCTCTATTGGGTTTTATAGAATACAAGTTTGTATAATGAGGAAAACAATTATCAATTAATAGGGTGCATGCATCCTATGAAAGATCTATATCATACACCATGATAAAAACATAAAATGAACAACTAAACTAGCATAACCCTAGTGTAATTCGAAAATTAGCAGGTTTAAGGTTACTTACCTTTTGATTTGTTACTGCAAACAAATCACACCAATCCTTGTAGTTGTGAAGCTTGGAAAGACTAACACTAAAGAGATGATGCCTCTAATGGTTTGTACCCAAACCCTAGCAACAAGAATAAAGAGGAGAGAGGAGAGAGGAGTAGAAATTCAGCTATAGGAAGCTAAGTAGCAAGGACGAAAAAAATGAGACCCTAGGGTCTTATTTATATTGGATAAGGAAGCCTTGGATAACCATTATTTGAATATAATAATAATATCTCAAATATGAAAATTATCCAACTACTTAATTATCAATAACGAGCATTCTAGAATCCTTAATACACAATCCAAAACCATACATCCAAGGAGGATTCTAGAATCCCTCTCTTGTTCAAATGTTGAACAATTACAACTTAGTCCTTGTACATCCAATTAGTTCTAATTAGCTTGAAGTTAATTCCAATTAATTTTTGATTAATTCTAAATTAATTATAACTATTTCTAATTAATATATTAATAATATAATATATTAATAAATTATCCTCTCTCTCCAAATATAATTCTTCTTAGTTGCTAGTTCTGAGGGCAACCCAAAAAGAACTTTGCTTTTAAATCAAGAATATACCAATTTAGTTATTGGCTTAGACACCTTAATCCAATAGTCTTGAGGTCATTGGTTGACAAGGCTAAGATGCTAGGGTGTGGTAAAAATTTTCATGGCTGTCACTATGCAAAAATTTCATCCATATAAGGGTTATGTAATCGAGGAGTTAGATCACTACAAGAAAAACACGATTTTGCTAGGGAATGGCGCTATGGAACGTATTTTCGTTGTTAATCTACAAGGGATTGTGCTATGTAATGTAGTTCCATAGCAAGGTTGCTACCACATTGTCTACGAAATTTATTTCTGGTTGCGAGCATGTGACTTGCTAGGGAAAATGCTACCGACTCCATATTCGTTAGTATTATGCTACCGATATTTTTATCGAAAGAACATTAGCAATTTTGAAACAAAATTTTTTACAAAATCACTTTCCGTTGTACTGCTGCTATGAAATTAATTATCGTAGTTACTACGCAACAGACTTTTTCAACGCAAACCAATTCCATAGTTGTTTTGCTATGGAAGTACCATTCGTAGGTATTTGCTAGGGAATTCTGCTATGGAATTTGATTTCCTTTGCTTGTTTTGCTATGGAACAAAACGCCTAGCTAATTTGTGATGACATTTGTTACGAAATTATATTCCATAGCAACATTGATAAGGAATAGTTCAAACTCATAGATATTTAGCTATGGAAATTTTGCAACGGCAATAAAACTCATGGAATTTTTAGTATTGAGCAATTATATGTTGAAAATTTTGTTACCAATTCTACTAGGAATTAATTTTTTGTAAAGTAATTATGTTTATGTTATATTGAATAATTTTTTACCATTTCAATGTAAAAAACTGGATTATAACATAAACGATTACTTAATTGGATATTTAATGAAACATCTAGTCAATATCTTCTTCCTCCTCTTCTTCTTCCTCCCCTTTTTCTTCATTGCTCGATGTACTATACTCATAACTACCCTCGCTGTCAGGAATACCATCATTGTCGTCCTCATGAATTTCACCTTCTTCATCAATGTTATTTTCATTATCTGAACCACTGCTTGACATGTCGTGATCATCATAATTGTCTGTATCGGCCGTAGTTGGTATAATGATTTCAATTGTTTCAACTTCATCTTCTTGGAAAGTCGCGTCTTTCTGAGGATGATTTTCACGTACATCAGTCCAACCATGTGGTTTAACTTTAAATACAACCCACCAGTCCAAGTTGTTTGTTTTCAAACTTGGGTAAGGAATGTAACACACATGAGTAGCTTGCATGACTAAAACAAATGGCTCGAACTTGTTGTATTTTTTTGACGTTTATCTTGACCAAGTTATATTGTTTGTGAACCCTAACTCCTATGTTCGGTGTTGGATCGTACCAATGAAATTTAAACAAAACTGTGGTTTTAATTGGGAAACCAGAGTACTCGACTTCTAAAATTTCCTCTACCTTACCGTAATAATCACCTCCTTGGCTACTAACACACAATCCACTATTGATTGTTGATTTGTTCAGGCCATGAGCTTCTGTATGAAACTTGTAACCATTGACAAAGTATACACTATATAATTTCACTCTTTTGAATGCCATTTTGGAAAGGTCATATTTATACTTGTTGTTTATCTGGATCTTACGTGCCTATATGACAAATGGTAAAGCACTGAATTAGAGTTAATTATAACCATAACAAAAAATAATAAAATTAAAATATTTAAAATTAACACCCACATAGTTTTGAAACCATACTGCAAAGTTCTTCTCAACTTCAGCTGCAAGCTCTTGTTCATCCATATCCCCAATAAGTTCATTCAAATCTTCTTCAAATATTTTGTATTACCATTTACATAACATTTTTAAAGTTACTATCATTTAATAAACAAAATCATGCATGTAAATGTTATTCAGATCAATTACAAATTATTATTAATTATAATTAAATGTGAAGTATATGTTACTTACCTGATGTAATGTTTGATCTTATCTTTGTTAAGGAGTATGTAAGTTTGGGCAGCATGCAGTTTCTCATCAGACAACATTCTATTCCTGAATCTTCCATAATGACGACCAGGATATGAAAATATATCTAAAATTTCGTTTTTGTCATCAGGTTGCTCATCTCCACCTCCATCATCATTTCCAGGCAACTTTCTGTTACGTGTGGGGACACCAGTCTCGAAATAATGACCGCAAAATATTGATGTTTCACGAAGCAAGTAAGCATGCATTAAGAACAGAGCCTTCCACTCTAGCTTTATTTTTCACATTTTTTTTCAACTGATTTAGATATCTATAGTAAAGAAGATTTAACTTATCTTAAAAAAATAGCAACATACATTTTGATGTAACATACAAACCTTTCAAATGGATACATCTACCGATATTGGACGGGACCGGATATCTTCGCTTCGTATGGCAAATGTACTCGTAAATGTTCCATGGAGTTAAAAATACTAGGGACAAATATGGTCTCTAATTTACATAGAATTATTGGGATCTCCATTTCAATCCTTTCCATGTCTTTTGTTGTGATTGATGTTGTTGTTAATGTTTTGAAGAAAAGACTCAACTCTGTTAATGCTTCCCACACATGTTTTGGCAACATTTCACGAAATGCAATTAGCATCAATCTTTGCATAAAAACATGACAATCGTGGCTTTTCATTCCGAACAGTCTACACTCGGTTAAATCAACACACCTCCCCAAATTAGAAACATAACCATTGGGGAAATGCTATTTCTCTACCCATTCACAAATGGCTTTCTTTTGCTTCTTGTCTAGAGCATAGTACGCTCTTTGATCATCCTCGACTCCTCTTCTCTTCCTACAATAGAGTTTCAGATCTCTTCTCGCTGCTATATTGTCCTTTGTCTTCGCTTTGACATCCATTACAGTGTAAAAAAAGTTCTCAAATACATTTTTCACAATATCCATAACATCAAAATTATGTCTAATGAAGTTTGTTTTCCAATATGGTAAATCCCAAAATATGCTTTTGTTTTTCCAACCATGATCGCCACATGCTTTGTATACATTATCAGCATTTAGTTCAGTCACTTTTACCAAACCTAATTGTTCAATTCCCCCTAAAGTTTGTTCACCATTATTACTTGGAGGAGGACCTTCTGTCACTTCACGATTCCTCTTGAACTTATTTTTATCCTTTCTATATGGGTGATTTACAAGTATATATTCACATTACACCAAAATACATATATAATATGCATCACTAATTGTGTGAATCAAACAACCATCATATAAATACTCTAAACTAATGTCAAACATCTTAGCAAACTCAACCAAACATGCATCCCACAAACAAATATCACAATTAAACAACCAACTGTATTCATGCATAAAAGCTTTTCCATATATGCTCACAGAAGGATGCTTTGCACAACTTTTATGCAAGCCATGGAATTGTATCTACTTTGATCTCCTTCCCCTAACCAAGTGGCTTCGAACCTTGTAACAGGTTTGTCTCATATTCCAACTTCTTCTTGTATTAATGTAAGCATTATTCAACATGATCAGAGCTTTTAGGTTCCTTTCACTGCCTTCGGCCATCAACAGCATTCCCAGAACAAATATCGCATCCAACTGTCCCTTATCGGCTACAACTGGAAGCAACTGTTTCCCTGCTTCATCTTCTCCTAACAAAAAATACTTCGCTAGAATTACTTTAAGTAATCATACATTTTTAATATAAACAAATACAAATATAGAAAACAAATTGCATGTGTAATTATTAGAATGCATAAAAAAAGAGTACCATTCCATCATTGAAGAGTATGTGTGGGTTGTTCAACTTTCTGCATCTGCGGATGACTTCATCCATATCAACACTAAATGGACGAAACATTAATCGATTTGTGTCCATGGTTTGATATATTGCTTCTGATGTTGCAGAATCTCTAAAGAGTTTGCAACTATAATTTACAAATGAACAAAATTGATCTATTAAACACAAAATTAACTACATATACAAATATAATAAAAGTATTGTACACGAAACTTACACTAACTGGCACTTAAAAGCATCGATTGGTGATTTTCCCCAAACGATACTTACACTAACTTTTATATTGTAGCTAGTCCATAATGTCATTCATAACTTTGATATCTTTAAACTTATATTATTTTTATTTTGTAGGCGGCCTATACAGAAAAACGGGAAGAGTTGGAAGCTGGAGGTGCTGAATTTGAAGATGAAAAACTATTTTATGATGTTGTTGGTGGTCATGACAAAAAAAGAATACTTTATGGATTAGGCTCTTTTGAAAAGGCGGTTCCCAATATTGACGGTAAAACGGGTGTATCTTACATTCCGGAAAAAATGATGAAATGGAAGAAATGAGGGAGCTTGTTGCTAAACAAAAAGAGCAAAACGAAGACCTTAAACAAATAATGAAGGCCCAAGAAGAACAAAACAACGCAAGAGTCGGGCAACTTGAAAAACTACTTAAAACAGCAATGGATCTTATTAATGTCATTGCAAAACAACAACACTAGTAGGTCATAAAGTGTTGATATGTTTATTGCAAAGTATTTATTTTAGATTAGCCACTTGCCATTTTCCATGTAATAAATAATTATTGTATTATTTTATGATATAATGTTATTTGATTTTTTTGTTATTTTTGTTTTTCATATATTACTACAAAATAATTTGGATTTAATTTATAAATCAATTATCCATCCGTCCATATGGAATCCTTGATATGGAATCTGCTATATAATATACACCATGAAAATTGCTAGGGATTCACCACCACAGAATTTTCTAGGAAGTCATCAAACGGAAGTTGCTAGGGATTAATCACCACCAAATTTGCTAGGGATCCACAACCATAAAATTTGCTAGAGATTCATCACTACAGAATTTGTTAGGGAATCACCACCACGAAAATTTATATGGATTCATCACCACAAAATTTGCTAGGGAATCACCACCACAGAATTTACTAGGGAATCACCACCACAGAATTTACTAGGGATTTACCACCACATAATTTGCTAGAGAATCATCACCATGAATTTTTCTAGGGATTAACTACAACGGAATTTGTGATGGAAGAACTACCACAGAATTTGTGATGGAATCCTACTACGGTATACACGACGAAATACCATCTACCACGAATTTCATTCCATTGTCACAATTGCAATAGAATGATTTCTTCCCAAGAAAACGCTCGCTACGGGGTCTTTTGGGACGGATATCGGTCGTCGTGAATTCTGTCGCTATTTGTCTTTTGCAACGGAATTTCATCTTTTCACAATGGATTCATTCCGTAGCAAAATTGCGTTTTTCTTGTAGTGGATTGGCAGGTCATCCACGTGAACAAACTCAGACTCGGGGAACTGAATTCCCACGCCCAAACCAATTAAGGTAATAAGTCCCCCAATGCATATGTCTCCTTCTTCCTCTTGCAAATGCTATCATATTTGAATAAAATAATGTAGCGAAATCGGGTAAAGACAAATTACATCGTGAGATGAAATATAAGAAATATAGCTCAACAGAATTCATTTATCATGGATCGAAGCGACCAAAGAAAATGGTTGAAAGAATCCGATGTTGTAACGTCCCAATAATATAGACCAAAAAATTTCATTTTTAAGTTAAATAAAACTGTATTTCAAATCATCATCATGAAACCAAGGTGGAACAAAGTGTATCAACACATCATCATAAATCAGAGTAAATCACAAAATGCGGAATAATGTAGTGTGTCCTCTGCAATCACCCCGAGCTCTTCCCCCTTGCACCAGAAGTACCTGAAACATAAATTGAAAACCTGTTGGGTATTTTATGTTGCGTCATTGGCTTAGTTTTGTATATTCGGATTGGGCCTGTCCATCCGTGATTATTAATTAGGATTAAGCCATAAATAGTGCATGCATGTATGCCTTAGATACGGTCGTGATTATTATCATTATTGCTTTGTAACCCTAAACACCTCCACAGTCGAAGTTCTTAATCGAGCTCTTCTGAGGTGTTAAAGTTTAATCATTCGACATCAGTTAAACCATTCCTGTGTTCTTCATTACGTCTTTAATTGTTTTTCTGCTTAGAATCTATCAATCCTACTAGAACTTTGTTCTAACAATTCGTATCAGAGCAGGAGATTGTGTGATCAATACACATTCCTTCTGTTTGAAGAATTCTTTAGGGTTTCCGCTTTTATCGAATATAAAGACGTCGTCTTCTTCTTGTTGACGGTAACTCTTGTGTTTGATAAAACCCTAATCTCAAGTTTACAGGTCTGATTCTAGCTGTTCTAAGGAACGGCTCATCATGTCTCACGACGATTCTCAAACTAATCCCATCAACATCTCCAACAGCATTGGATCCAACACAAGAGTTCTCATTCTTTACACTCAAGACTATGAAGTATGGGCACATCACTTTGAAGATTACGTAGTTGGATCTGAAGATAATGGTTATCTCATCTGGGAAGCTATCACGCTTGGGCCGTTTGTCTAATCTGGAACGAACAGGATAGTGAAGACTCAAAAAGAATATAATCAGCTTCTGGCAGACGAAGATAAGATACCACAGGATGAAAAGGACAAGGTGCTATGTAATGTGAAGGCCATGAGAATGATCAGATTCGCATTGCAATCTGACAGTTTTCGGTTAGTTGGTTCATGCACGACGGCTAAAGAAATCTGGGATAGGTTAAAAGAACTCTACTCCACCGATGAGGATCTAGAACACTCAATCCAAACCTTGTTGCTCTCAGAATTTGAAGTTTTCGAACAGAAACCTGAAGAGAAACTAATACAAACCTTCGATCGCTTCAATCATCTCCTTAGCAAGATGATCAAGCATGATATTGAAAGAAAATTGATCGAGCAAAAGGTAACCTTCATGAATGGTTTGAGACCAGAATGGATGGCAGTGGTTTCAATAGTGAAAGCTCACGAACAATTTAAATCATACTCGCTAGCGAAACTGGTGGGTATACTTAAATCCCATGAGAATGTGGTAACCAAGAAGGCGATGATAGTTTCGGGTGTGGGATCGTTGGCCCTTGTCTCAAAAGGCAAAAGTATTGCAGCAGAAGAGGAGGATTCAGATATGTCTGAGTGTGACCTTACAGGCGAAGAATATGCAATGATGGTCACCAACCCAAAGAAGTTTGCACGAAGGAACTTCCCTGTCAATAAGAACAGAAACTGTCAAGGAAGTTACAGTTCTGAGAAGGTGAAAGAAGAAACGAAGAATACCTCTCAAAAGGATGATGACAAGAAGGAAAGCAAGCTTGCAGGAGACTCTTGATTCGACTGCAGCTACTGTCATGGCAAGAACCACTTTGCCAAAGATTGCATGTTGAGGAAGATGGATGAGAAAAGGGACGGTAAAGATGATGAGGCGTATTACATGCGAAAGTTGGAAGAAATAAAGAAAAAGAAGGCAACTAACAGTTCGATGAATGCCTTGATTATGCAGTAAAATGTGGATGAAGATGAGTTCGGTGGCGTTGAAGTCTGGTCAACCGATTCTGAGGATGATGAAGTGAGAAAACCCACACATGGAAGAGCTTATGTGGCGAGAGATACTGGTTCGGCTGGAAAATGTTTGATGGTTACAGCTGGAAGACCAACCGAAGGTAAGCTTAAGGAACCGAACCTGACTGAGGAAAAGTGCTTTGCTGCCAAGCCCGTGAGTGAGAAGATCAACGACTGTGATCGACTGATCAAAAAGGTACAATCCATCCTTGAATCACTTAAAGTTCCGGTAACAAATTATGAAGAAGAATTAAATGAACTAAAATTTTAATTTTCTAACTTAAGTGGTAGTCTCATGCAAACTCGCTTAGCGAACTCTAACCTAACTGACCAACTCAACAGGGTGTCTTCGAAGAGTGAGGAGAGAAGGATGTGGATTGAGCTGAAGGAGACGGAGTTAAATAGGGCTAGGGATGAGATTATTTATTTGCATCGAGACAATTTAAAGTTTTTAAAACAACGGAATGTTTTTTGCTTGATTGCTAAACGCTTATATACGAATATTTCTCAGTTGCACTTAAATTGTGAAATAGGGAAAAAGATTCATAAGATGAGTATGCTCGGTTGAGTATGCTCGCCTGTCAAAGGACAAGCCGCAGAAACTCAAAGAAAAAGCAATGGTCTATCAGAAAGTTCAAACCGTGCCAAATCAGGTATATGCTGTTACAGAGGTAACTGAAAAACAAACAACAGAATTGAAAATCTTGGTCAACAAAGACAATGCTGAAGGATGCGACGATTATTTCTGGTCCGCCCCCATTGATAATGCAGACGAAACCATCGGCTTATTAGAGCAAACCCCGTGGAGGGTAAAAGGTCGATACGTTGCTGAACCCATCAACAAACCCTCAAGTATTGATAAACCAAGCACAAGTGGAACGAAAGAGATACCAGAAGAACCAAAGAAAGCATCAAATGTATCTCCTAAGACAATCGAAACTCAAAAAGAGAAGCCAAAATCAAGCTTCAATATTCATAAATCTCAAAAGCAGTTGGCTAAACAGAAATGCCACAGAAATCAGAGGTACATGAAGAATCTGAATGAGCGAAAACGGTATTGGCAGTCTCAAAACCCTAACTACGTTCCTTCCAAGAAAGAGTTAAATGTCAGGAAAAATGACAAGCCAAACCGAAAGGAAAGTTTTAGTCCAAACTCCTATTATTCCAAAGCTCAGAACCGAACCTCTAGTTTCGGTTCCAACACCAGAGCCCAGAACCGAACATCAAGTTTCGGTCCCAACGTCAAGGCTAATAACCGAAAGTCAAGCTTCGGTCCTTCTTGCTGCCAACAAAAGCAGAATTCAGTGAAGGACATCAAAGGAAAGGGAAAGCTTGATTCGAATTCTGATATCAATAATAAGAAAGAGTCAGCTAACCCTAGGATTAAAAAGTATAATCCAAAACCATCTAACAACACACCATCTGATACACCACAATTTAAACAAGATAAAAACAAAATCAAGGTGTATACCATCAAAAGAAAAGACAAAACCACTCTAATAAAAAGAACTTATTTGGTTGATATTTCTGTTGCTATTCCTTTTTCTGTAAAAGACTCACCAGGGCCCAAGAGACTTTGGGTTCCTAAATCTGCTTGAATTTGCAGGTTATAAGTGACGAGCAGTTCGATGACGAATGGTACATAGACAGTGGCTGCTCGCGTCACATGACAGGAAGGAGGGAAGAGCTGAGGGAGTTTCTGTCCCTTAATGATGGTGGATGTGTGAAGTATGGAAATAATTCTTTTGGCACAATCAAAGGATATGGTATGATAACCAACGGAGAATTCACGATTTGAAAAGTGGCTTATGTGGAAGGATTGCATCACAACGTCATCAGTGTATCTCAATTGGTTGTGGGAACTGGTTTGAAGGTTTCATTCGATTTTGAGGGATCAAAAATAATTGAGAAGCAATCCAAAAGAGTTATGTTGAAGTCTGAACGCAAGGGAGAGATGTATCCTTTAAATCTCAACCCAATTCGAGGAAAACTAGTAATATGCCTGCTGTCAAAGGCGCACTCTGATGAAAGCTGGTTATAGCATCGACGCCTATCGCACCTGAATTTCAAAGACATTAATAAGTTGGTGATTGGTGATCATGTTCGAGGCCTTCTCCTTCTCAAGTTTGATAAGGAACACCTATGTGCAGCGTGTGAGATGGGCAAACAAAGCAGAAAGAGCCATCCTACACGTCTCAATACAAAGATTGTTGAAGCTCTTGAACTTTTGCATATTGACTTGTGTGGACCTTCGGCTATCGAAAGCTTCGGTGGTAGTAAGTTCATTCTTGTCATAGTAGGTGATTTTTCATGCTTCACCTGGGTTTTCTTTCTTAAACAGAAATCAAACGCAACTCCCAAGTTGAAGACGTTTATCAAGCAAGTGGAACTGCAGCTGCGAAAGCTGGTGAGGAATATTAGAAGCGACAATGGGCTTGAATTCAAGAATAAAGATTTTGAGGATTTTCTGGCTGAAAAGGGGATAACTCACAACTTCTCGGGCCCCTATACACCACAACAGAATGGAATTGTTGAAAGACGAAACCGTTCTTTATGTGAGGCAGCTCGAACTATGCTAAGCTTCGCTTCTCTTCAGCTATACTTCTGGGCCGATGCAGTTGCAACATCATGCTATACTCAGAACCGATCCTTACTTAACAAACGATTCTCCATCACTCCGTATGAGATTCTGAACAATCGAAAGCCCAACGTTAAGTTTTTCCACGTTTTCGGTTCAAGGTGCTTCATTTTCAACTCTAAAGAGAACCGAAACAAGTTTGACGTCAAAGCCGATGAGGAAATTTTTCTTGGTTATTCGCTCACTTCAAAGGCATACAAGGTTTTGAACAAACGCTCCGAACGTATTGAAGAAACATACTATGTAACCTTTGATGACAACTACATGAAGAAAGTTCAAAGAAGCAAAAGTGCCTTGGAGGAAATATTTCCTGAATCAGGACAAGTCTTGGTTCCCATTTCCAACTTGTTTGAAGAGTACATGAGGCTATTTGATGAACCAGAAAAGGCTGTACACTCAGAGGCGAAAGCAGCAGACAGCAACATCGACAATCATAAAAAGATCATTGATGAAGCTGCAAAAGAAATGGAGAATGAACCTCCTAAACCGACTGATGGTCAACCCTCAACTGACCCTCCAAACAACAGCTCAACGTTCAAGGGGGAGGGTTCATCTACACCAAAAACAACCCCTGATAGTCCACCCGAGGGGGAGAATCCAACTCCAACCGAGGGGGAGAATCCAACTCCAACCGAGGGGGAGCATCCTGAACCTGACATGGGATACGCTTCGCCATTTGAGGGGGAGAATGAGAATACAAATGACTAAGGTGATCAATCAGAATTTGAAGAAGAGGTAAATGTAGAGTTGGATCATGCCTATGACCCTAATTACCCTCCTCTAACGAAATGGTCTAAGGATCATCCCAAAACACAAATTATTGGTGAATCATCTGAGCGAGTTCTCACACGTTCTCAATTGAAAGCGAAACAAACTGCATTATTCTCTAATGTTGAATTATGTATGTTTAACTCGTTTGTCTCCAAAATCGAACCGTAGACGGTTAATGCTGCACTCGATCACGCTGATTGGGTACAAGCTATGCAAGATGAACTCCATAAGTTTGAACGTAATCGAGTTTGGAGGCTGATTCCCACTCCAAAGGATGCTTCAGTGGTCGGCTTAAAATGGGTCTTCAGGAATAAGTTGGATAAAGAGGGCAACGTCATACGCAATAAGGCTCGGTTGGTGGTGAAAGGATACTGCCAAGAAGAATGGATAGACTATGAGGAAACCTTCGCTCCTGTAGCATGGAATCAGTTAGAATCTTTCTGGCATATGTTGCACATAAAAACTTCGAAGTTTTCCAAATGGATTTGAAATGTGCTTTCTTAAATGGAGAACTAGAAGTAACGGTGTATGTTGAACAACCACCTGGGTTCGTGAACGAAAAATACCCTGATCACTGCTATGTGTTGGATAAAGCTGTATATGGTCTAAAGCAAGCACCGAGGGCCTGGTATGAAACATTAACTCGCTTTCTTAAAATGTCGAAATTCAAGCAAGGTTCGGTTGACCCAACCTTCTTCCGAAAGAAAGAAGGCGAACATCTAATGATAGTTCAGATTTATGTCGATGACATCATCTTCGGCTCTATGAATCCTAGCTTAACGGCTGAATTCAGGAAGTTGATGGAGGGTGTTTTTGTTGCAGATGAACCCTCCCTCTTGAACGTTGAGCTGGTGCAAAGTCTCAACACCTCAACGAGACATTCTGAGATTTCTTGTGGTCGTTTCTGGACCATCATCACCTGACGGGCCATTGACACTTTAAAGATTCCAGTCATGAAAGATGCATTGGTCTCCTCTGTGGCTACTTTTCATACGAAAAAGATCATCTTCTCAGATGCCACCAAGTTCTCTCACATTGGTTTAATACCTGAAACGATGTACAGGTGTGTGACAAGCGCAAGTAAAGTGATGGCTGACTACCGGAAGCTTACTCCCAAAGAACCAAGAGAACTGACTCCTGAACAACAAGCTGCTTTAGATGATGTGGAGAAGCCATCCAAGCGAGGAAAAAGGGCAGATACCAAGAAAGTGGCAACCGAAGGTCCTTCGTCTAAGCCTGTCAAGTCCAAAAAGTGAAAGGCTGAAAAGGCTGATTCTTCATCTCCAAAGAAAGTTAAGAAGATGGCAAGGAAATCAAAAAGTCCTTCTCCTTCAAGCTCAGAAGAAGATGATGAGGAGCGATCGGCAGATGAGGAAGAAGAAGTTCAGAATCATGGTTCACCAAGAGGTAATACACCTCCTCGTTCTCCAACTCCTACTGAACAACTTCATGACAAGATTCCAACTCCACCTCCATCTCTACCGAAAACTACTGTTCCAGTTTCGGTTGCTCCCATTCCACCACTTCCTACATCTCAAACCACCACTTCTATGCCACCTCCACCACCAGTTAGTACCGTCCAAGTCTCTATACCTCCATTATCACCTCCCATCTTTTCACAAGTAACCACCACAACTACTCCTACCACCACAACAACCGAACCTACAGTAAACGTCAACGTATCTGATATGGGGGCCAATACTGAAACCGAACCTCCTGTTACATCCAAACCTCTTTCACCCTCACCCTCCACTGATTCTGGTGATACTCTCGGTGGTGACAATCTTGAGTTTGATTCAAACAATTACAGTCCTTATATACTTCCCACTGATGATGATGAAGAGGCTCCAGTAACGAAACAACAAGTGCAGAGTATAGATGAAAAACTTGATCAATTGCTCGCCTCTACTAAGAAGTATAACGATGTTGTGCTCAAGGCTTTTATGGACAATGATTTTGAGCAGTATACATGGGCAATTAACAAATCAACAAAGGCGGTTGAAGAATCAACATCTTCTTGAAAGAAGGCTACAACCGAAGTTGCAAAACTCCTTCATAGTACCAAGATCTTTCTTGAATCCCTTAAAGATCATGCTGATGCGAATGCAGCTAAGGTAAATGCTTCGGTTGACTCTCTCTCCAAGTCACTTCAAGAGGAGCAAGCCAAATTCGGGAATGTTCGTTCTAAAATTCAAGCTGAGAACACTTCTCTTATTAGCTCAGTGAATTCTCGTCTTGAAACACTCCAAGCTGATTTAGCAAAGGAGAGCGCATTACGGGAGGATCTTGCTTGTCAAACCTCTACGATTGAAGTCTAGAAGGGTCAATTGGCTCAAGCTGAGCAGGAGATTTCATTGTTGAAAACTGAGCGTGCTGTTTTCCGAAGTTGTGCTGGTGATGTTCAGAATATGCTACACAATGTTCTTAATGCTCATGATCCGATTCTTACATTGACCATCCGGAATCACCTGAACTCCAAGCTTCTTCCTGCCCTCGAACTTCTACATGAAATGAAGGGTGTTTCAGAGCGATTCGTACCTCCAAAACAAGGGGGAGAAGGTACTAAGCAAACTCAACCGAAGGTCACTGTCAAAACAGAACCGAAGGGTAATGAAGCTTCGGGTTCTGGGAATCAAGAAAAGAAGAAAGGACTTGCTGATGATAGTGATGAAGATGAAACTATTGCTGATGTCGTGAAACGAAAGAAAAGGGATACGGAGTTAGATGAAAACCTTCGGGTTGCAAAGGAAGCAGAAGAGAGGGAGCGAAAGAATAAGGAAGAGCAAGATGCCTTAAATTGCAAAAAGGATTTGTTTCCTCCTTGGACTAGGGAAACGCTCATCAAAGAAGCGATAGAGTTTCCAAGCATGTATTGGTTGGAACCTGTAGCTTCGTTTGATTGTGAGAATTCGAGGGACTCACATTTTGATATGCCTATAACACGAAAGGCATTTACTTTTCACTGCTTTGATTCAACAGTTCCATTTCCCTCACCTCACCCTCAAGTTGATCGTGAACTTATTGATTTTTATCTCAAGTTCGGTTAGCCTTAGTATCTGACTTGGAGTGCACAAAAGATTACTACAGTCAAGGTGCTGAAACCTTCGCCTGCAGGGAGGTTTGTTAATGTTAAATTCAAAATAACTCGAGGTTCAAACAACTCGGTTTCTGTGATTTCCCTAGCAGATCTTCCTAACTTGAATCCTCATGATTGGATCTTGTTGTTCAACATTTTGCTCACTAATGCGAAGGAGTATGAGCCGATCCTAGATCATCTGAAGAGGATGTTGGCTTCCTATGTCCATGAAGTTGCTACAATGGATCAGGAGATTGCTAAAGTTATGACGAAGAAACAAACTATGAAGCCAACTCGAAAGCCTGGAGATGTGAACAAGATGAAGATGGGACAAATTGATTCTACACATCTCACAGTGATGTTCACAAGAGGCGACGCTAACAGATTTTTTTTCGCTCTTGTTGATAAGCATCTGTTCTCAATGGACTGCTTGGAGCATATAATCAAAATTATCCATCGATGCAAGCAGAACACTGAGGTAGACAAGAAGAACTTCACGGACATGCTTCGGTGGTATATCACTTTTCGTCATACTCTATTGGCCATTATACCGAAGTTGTTCAAGACTGTCAAGAAGTCTTCTATAGCTCAACCGAACTGAGCTCTCGGCTCCATTGACGCAAAGGGGGAGATTGTTGGGATTTTTATGTTGCGTCATGGGCTTAGTTTTGTATATCCGGATTGGGCCTGTCCATCCGTGATTATTAATTAGGGTTAAGCTACAAATAGTGCATGCATGTATGCCTTAGATACAGTCGTGATTATTATCATTATTGCTTTGTAACCCTAAACACCTCTACAATCGAAGTTCTTAATCGAGCTCTTCTAAGGTGTTAAAGTTTAATCATTCGACATCAGTTAAACCATTCCTGTGTTCTTCATTACCTCTTTAATTGTTTTTCTGCTTAGAATCTATCGATCCTACTAGAACTTTGTTCTAACAAAACCGTAAGCACAAAGATTATTGAGTTCCCCAAGATACCACATACCATACATAATAACCACATACTGGGCCCCCGCCCGATATATAGATCTGTCAGTCATTACGCCCCGCCTGGCATCGCCCCCGCCCCTCCCCCGGTATACACATAAACATATAAAAATGTAATCATACAAACACATGCGATAATCACAAAGACAGTTGCATACAACACCATCATCGGGCCCCGACCGGTATCGGGCTTTGCCCGGTAAGCATACCAATTCATAACACATGCAAGAGTCACGCAGACATCTAGCATCCGAACATAATAAACTATGGGCCGAAATTGGTGCCTTCGACTCGCTAAACAAAGTGAGGAAACTCACATCAAATTGCTGAATCACTCAGTTAAATCTCTGGCTCTTAGTCCGACAAATCCCCACGCTATCCATACAAATAACATCCAATTATTAATTGGATCCCAAACCATAACCACCAGTCTAATATATTGGGCCCATAACCAGGGCAAAAGACCATTTTACGCTTTATCTAACTTGGCCCAAGGCCAAGGCCCGATTCAACTACTATGAAGGCCCAAAATCTACTTTGCGACCCAAGGTCGAATTATGGCCCAATCTTCCAAATTGGGCCTAAACCCATCATGGGCCTAAAATCCAAGGAAGCGCAACATGCTAATCCAAAGTCCAACACAGAAGTCTGATGATCCAGAAAGTCCCAAACAATGGAAGCCCAAACATTGGCCCAATACCGAAAACGTCAAGTCTAATGCCCATCTGTTGAGTACGCGGGGCGTACTCAGCTCGTACACTTAGTGTACTCCATATGGGGCTAGTACGCTCAGCGTACTAGCTGGGTACGCCCTTCGTACTCCCCAGTGTGTCAATTCACTCCATTAAGCACTTAACCTGCTAAGTCCTTCATCCAAACTCTCAAATCTTGACCCTTAAGATGACTTATCACATAAAGTTGGCCATTTTACATGTATACATGGATTAATGGGGCTGAAGAGCTTAACAAAGGTCTTAACACATGAATAGGTCAAGATACACCTAAAAACTTGAATTTTAATGCATAAGGGACCCTTAAAACGTCCAAATCTAAGGGCTAAGCTTCTGAAACAACCTTTACTCACAAGGACCAACCAAAAGGGACCAAAATAAGCCATAAACAAACCCAAACTAGATCTACTCAAGGAGTTGTCAAGCTACGGAATTTATACCTTAAATGGCTCGAAATGAAGATGCTAACTCTAGATCTCTAAGCTCCATTCCAAGGAATGAGTGTTAAATCTCCTTCTACCACTTTAAAATGCACAAGAACAGACCAATATTCTTCATAAGAGTTCAAAAGCACCAAACAAAGGCTACGGGCAAAATTAGGGTTTCGAAGATATAGAGGTTGGTCTAAAATGGCCAAGGGATGAGTTTAAGATGCTTAAATAGGGCACAAACCCTAAAAATTAGGGTTTGTCCCAGGCATTCGTACGTTATGTGTACTCCACGTATGCCCGGTATACATGGATGGGATCCATGATCATCAGGAGGCTAGTACGCTAAGAGTACTCATAGAGTACGCCCCACGTACTAGCAAAGGACCATATTGAAAACAAATTAACATAAGGGACTAAAAGAGGATCTTACCCAAATTTGAATGTTACAGATGTACAATTCTTCAACGAGGATGGATGATGTGAGGGTCTTTTTGTCGACTCGGATTGAAGTTTGGAAGGCTAGTGAGTTGGTTCCAAAACTCTACATTTGGTGCACGCTTGAAACCAATCCATTCTCTACTATAGATGTCGGTGTTGTCTTAATGGTAAGATCCCATAACTTTGGTGAGGGTGATGTATGTGAGTCGGTGATGTTGTCCTGGAGTTGAAAGGTGAGCACTTTCTTTACCTCGTCATGTGCATAAGTGGAGAGGAATTTGATCATTGCTTGTATGTACGTACGGAAAGATCAAGGTACTCGCACCAACCGAGGTTGGAGAACATCTATGTCAAACAATGATCAATACCAAGGTATAACATTGACTTCCGGTGCTAGAAATTGGTGGTTCGGACTTAACGGTTCCTGAGGTTAGACTTGAATTGTTTGATTTTTGCACTAGTGAGGGAAGGAATGCTTCTATCACCTTTACCTTGTCCCCATGGCCCTTCAGGGTGATAGAATGTGTTGGGTGGAATACTCCGTTTGGAACTTGGTGATTATCCACCATGGGAGGAACCATGAGAATCTTGAATCATTTTGTTCCTCCCTATTAAAATTGTTAATGTAAACCAAGCAAATATAAAAATTTGACAAAAATAACTCCTCGTACTCACCTGACACCAATCAATTCAAATCTTTATAAATTTGGGCAATCAATCCAAAGTTGAAATTTTATCATAATTCCATTCAAAACAACCAATTCAAGGCAATTAATTCAAACCAATATAATTCATAGCATAATTCTAGCAAAGCGATAAATTGAATGCAAAAATAATTGAAAAAGAATGTACCAAATGTGAATGTCGAAACCCGAAAACCAAAAAAACTGCACCTCAAGATTGAATTTGACACCAAATGTTGAGTCTTTTGAATCTCTGATGAGAAACAAAAATTATGAATTTATTCATCAAATAGAGTGGCGGCTGCCGACGATGGTGCAAGGTTTTTTGGCGAGGTTGTTTTTCCTAAATTAACTATAGATAGGTGCTCGCGTGTTGATTTGGTGAAGATTGTCGCATGCTTTTTCGAGAACTGATGGAAATCAATGTGGATTTGAAGCTTTTTTTGTTTTTCGGCTTAGTGGAGGAACGACGGTGGCAACGATTACTGACATGTTTTACACTGGTGGCGATCTTCGCTGGTGTGTGCGGTGGTGTGATGGTGCTTGGATGGAAGGAGGAGGAGGTTGGTGGTGGCTAGAGGCGATGTCTGACGAAGTTTTTAAAGGTTTTCTTCTTGAGATATTTTCTAATGGTGAAGGAGGGCTAGGGTGGTTATTGGTTGGCGGAAGTGTGGGTAGAGAGCATCGACACTATAAGGCCAGCGAGCAGTGGCGTGGAAGGAACGACCGACAATGATGGAGAAGAGTTTGTCAGCGGAAAAGGGGGTGTTGGAGTGGAGACATTTTCCGACGAGATAAGGTGGGAGGGGTTTGAGTTTCAGTATGATGGGTGATGGAGATATAAGGTAGGTCGGATTTGGGTCAAGTCTTGGGTGGGTTAGGATCAACTATGTTGTGGGTCGTGCAAGGAAGAAGCAGCAAGCACCGGGTCGCGCAACATTGTGTGAGCGAGGAGACGAGTCATACAAGGTTTTCGAGGGTGGAAAAGATGGCCATGAAAACTTGTGCAGGTGAGGGGTCAGGCATGCAATGACATCAGAGAGCAACCTGGTTTTCAACAATTTTTAGTTGTAGCTTAAGCGGATGGGACCTGGCTCATGCACCCATGCACGGGTGAAGAAGCAGGTCGCGCAAATGGCTGAATTTTTTACATTTTTCGCACAATTCGTACAACAAGCCCTGGTTTTCTCCCACACTTCACTAAAATCATTGCTAAACCACTTGATGCTTATTTTTGACTATATTGAAGGCTAGGAACATCCAAACTTGAAGTAGATATTATTTATTTACAATGCATTTATTTACCCACTTCTTTTAATCTACATAAACCAGGATTTCCAATGTGATGTTGTCGTATTATCTCATGTTAAATCCTTCATGAAATGGTTTCAAACGGTGTGCGTTCACTTTGAAGATTTGATTCATGTCCAAACTCTTGATTTCAACCGCACCATGATCAAACACTTTTACAACCATAAATGGTTTGTGCCACAAAGATTGAAATTCACCCTTAAATAGCTTTAATCGTGAATGATAAAGAAGAACTTTTTGACCTGGAATAAAATACTTTCAAGTTATGTACTTGTCATGAAACGCCCTTGTCTTTTCTTTGTGGATGCGAGCGTTTTCATAAGATTCTTTTCTCAACTATTCTATTTCTTGAAGTTCCATCTTTCGGTGTTTCCTGTTTCTTCCAAGTTGAAATTACACTTTTTAACCACCCAATATGCTTTATATTCCACATCTACAGGTAAGTGACAAGACTTTCCATATGCAAGGTGGAATAGAGACATGCCAATTGCAGTTTCATAGGTGGTTCGGTACGCCCACAATGCATCTTCTAGGTTCAAGCTCCAATATTTTTGTGTGGTATTGAGCGTCTTCTCAAGAATTTGTTTGACCTCTCTATTTGACACTTCGACTTGCCCATTGGTTTGTAGATGGTAGACAGTGGATATCTGCTATGTGACATCATATCTCTTCATCATGGCTTCCATCATTTTGTTGCAAAAATGGGTGCCCCTATCACTCACTAAGGCTCTTGGTACACCATATCTACTAAAATGTTTGACTTCAAGAAGTCAATGACGGTTTTATCATCATCAAGTCTTGTAGCCTTTGCTTCTACCCACTTGGATACGGAGTCAACCGCCAAGAGTGTGTAGGTATAACTGAAAGAGACAGGGAATGGTCTCATGAAATCGATTCCCTAAACGTCAAAGATTTCACAAATGAGGATAGGGATTTAAATCATTTCATTCCTTATGAATACGGTTCCCATTCTTTGACATCTATCACAACTCTTGAAAAATAGGTAGGTATCTATTGACATTGTTAGCTAATAGAGTCCACATTCTAATACCTTCCGCATGGTTTTGTTTTGACCAAAATGACCTCCATGTGCATACTCATGGAAAAACATTCAGATTGATTCAACCTCATTTTTTAAAACACACCTCCTTATTAGTTGACACGGACAATGTTTCCAAATATAAGGGTCGTCCCACATGTAATATGTGGAGTCACTCTTCAACTTGGCGTTTTGGTATTTGGTATGTGTGTATGAGATCTGTTTAGTAACCAAGAAATTGACAATATCCACATAACATGGAATGATGTTTGAAAGGTAGAAGAGTTTTTCATCCGGAAACCCATGAAGGATGGGAGAAGAGGATCATCCAACATTCAAATGGTTTAAGTGATTCGCAACTAGGTTTTCGACACCACTTTTGTCCTTTATCTCTATATTGAACTCTTGCAAAAGAAGAATCCACTGAATCATCTGTGGCTTAGCGTCTTTCTTGGTCATGAGATACTTCAAGGCCTCATGGTCCGAGTTTACAATATCTTTTTTTCCGGAGAAGGTATTATATGAATTTTTCCAAGGTGAAGACAATGGCTAGAAGTTCCTTCTCGGTGGTAGAGTCATTTTCTTGAGTATTATCCAAGGTTTTTGAGGCATATTAGATAACATGTGATGCTTGTTGGATTAGGTTTCTAAGCCAATAACTAAATTGGTATATAGTTGAATTAAAAGCAAAGTCCTTTTAGGTTGCCCTCAGACCTACTAATTAAATAGGATGACTTTTGGAGGGAATGACTTATTTATTGATTTATTATATGATTAGTAAATAGCAATAAATGTTTCATTAATATATTATGAGAATAATATATTAATTAGAAATAATATTATTTAATTAAGAATTAATCAAAATCTAATTATAATTAATTTTAGGATTAATTAGATTAATTAAAAGTGCAAGGACCTAAGCTGTAATTATTTAATATTTGAACAAAAGGGTTCTAGAACCTACCATAAGGTGGTGGACGGTTTTGGAGGCATATTTTAGGGTCTCTAGAATATCCCGTAAAGATAATTAGGAGATTTGATAATTACCTAATCTGACATGATAATATTATATTCAAATTAGGGTTTCCTAGTGCATATATAAATAGGGCCATAACCCTTCATATTTTCTGCCACTCCTCCTCTCAAGAGAATAGCCGAAAATCATCCCCTCTCCTCTTTCTCTCTCTCTCTCTCTCACTCTCTCTCTCTCTTATTTTCCTTAGTTGTTAGGGTTTGAGTGTGAACCATCAGAGGCACACGATTTCTAGTGCTTGCTTCCAAGAGATTTTGAAGAAGGATTTCATTGGTTATTTACAATAATAATCAAAAGGTATGTAAACCCTAACCCTCTTATGAATTTCGATTAAATTAGGGTTTCCATTGGGTTCTTTGATGTTCATAGATTATATCATTCAATAGTGAAAACATAGATCCTATTAGGTTGCATGTGAACTTAAGTGTTAAGTTATTTTCCGCCACATGATTTTTTTTGTAACATATAAAACCTTTCAGTGGTATTAGAGCCCAATGTTTTCAATTGAAGATGCATAATAGCTGAATAGATCAAATTAGGGTTTATAGAAATTAAACCCTAAGGTTTGGAATTTTCGACTTGGTTTAGGGTTCTTGAAACCCTAGCCTCCTCCCTTATTTTCGAAATTCTATAGGGTTTGTTAGGGTTTCTATTTGATAATTATTATTTTAATTAGTTAAAATAAAATAATTAAAACTGGATAACCCAATACCCTTAATTTTTGAAATTTAGTCGGGATTGAATTAGGATTAGATTTAAATTATTTTATTAATAATTTAATAGTAAATAATGATTTAATCCTCTTGTGATTTAAATTAATTTAATTAATTGTTAATCAAAAGATAAAGATTAAATCATACTTGGTTTAATTTTAAATTAAATTAATTTTTATTATTTTTCGAAAATTTAATATTAAACCTAGTATTTTAAAAAAGTTTTAAAATACACCTTATATATGCTATTAAAAGATTAATATTATATATATATATATATATATATATATATATATATATGAAAAATCAGTCAAATCGCTAGTTCTCCTCATTGACGAAGCCTAACTATAAGGGGGGTATAAGGAAACAACATGCAAAATGACCGCTATTGGATGTCCACTCTCACCCACTGCTCCCTTGTATGGTGGAGGGTCGTTACCTAAACGGATTTGATAGGACATAATCTCATTAAAAGTATAATGATATAAAAGTACTAGAACTTTATTTTAAAAATCTCACTCTAGTTACTTTGGGAAAAATGTGAAAAATATGTTATTCCATGAAATTGCACATTATGCTTTATATGTAGCTAGTGGAGTGTGTGTGGTCAACTGACACACTAATAATAACTATAAAGAGTAGTAATGGGCATCTCGAAAATTATCATTGTTAATGGAGCGTGTGTGGTTAACCGACACATTAATTAGAGATGATAAATGACATTGATGTTGCCAGGCATATTTGCATGGTTATTCACATCTTATTTGTGATCCTCGGCATCCCACTAACAAATAGGAGAGCATAATCTATGATTAAACATGCCATTGATAAGATTCAATGACTCTCAAAAGACCTAGGAATTTCATTGTTTGAAATTGGTGAATTGTTTTAGCTACCTTCATAAATTCGTGATAAGATTACGACATCCCTCTTCTTAGTTGTGAATTGTTAAATTGGATCCTAGCCTTGGATATTTATTATGGGCTCAAATATTAAGGATTTATGTCATCTAAATAAAAGTACTTTTTCTATATATAGATGACACCAACTACAATGATTGGATGTGCAACATCAAGATGGCTCTTCGATTCGAGGGCAAAGAGTATGTCCCTGAATAACAACTTAATGAAATTGATGTGTCCAATGCTACTCCTGAATAAATCATCTCCTACAAGAAACATTATGACGACCCAACAAAGGTTGCTTGCATCATGGTTGCCACCATGTTTCATGAGTTGGAAAGGTTCTATGAGGACTACTGGCCATACGAGATGAACTTTGATCTTCTGGAAAAGTTTCACAAGAGATCTCATCAATAAAAGTATGAGGTCTTCAGAGCCTTATTGGCTTGCAAGTTGAAGGAATGAGAGTCAGTCTGCAATAATGAGTAAAGTATGGAGAGATACGTGGAGTAACTTGAGAGGCTAAAAATAAATTTCAATGAGGAGCTGGCCATTGACATGGTCCTCAAATCCTTGCCACCTTGTCATGATCAGTTCATTTTGGCTTATCATTTGAACATACTGAAACCATATTGGCCCAACTCCACAACCTATTGCAGACAGTTTAGTCGGGTTTGAAGAAAAATCAAAAATCTACTCCTACTAGTTATCTTGTCATTGCCATTAGGCAAAACAAAGGAAATAATAGGAAAGGATTTCCTAAAATGAACTGGAAGGGAAAAGCCCATGTTGAGTCGTCTAGCAATGGCCTAAAAGCAAGGACCCGTTTTGACATTCCATCTGCTAATGATCCCAAATAGGCTAATTGCTTCTATAGCAATGAAAAGGGCGACTGGAAACGAAGGTGCCCCAAGTACTTGCAGGATATCAAGGATGTCAAAGTGAAGCCATCGTCGACAAGTATTTACACTATTCAAACTAATAACTCATAACCTACTCGTTCTTGGGTCCTTGATACACGATGTGGTTTTCACCTTTGTTGGGATTTGTAGGGCTAAGAGAAAGTGAGGAGGTGGAGCATGGAAGGATGAATCTGATCATGGGCAATAGACGATCTTCTCTTGTTACCAAGATTGGAACTTGTGGTCTTGTTCTTGGTGGTGATGTTAGACAGATTTGTTTGATTGTTTCTATTCATTAGAAATGACGCGAAACATTAATACTTTTCATGCATTGTTTATACAAGGTTTTTGATATTCATTTAATGATGTGAATGGATCGATTTTGGTTTATAAAAATGGTATTTTTATGTTTGAAGCTTTACCTTGTAATGGTGTGTATGAAACTGTGATTTTTGTTGATAGATTAGGCAATAGTGTATTCCATATTGATTCGTCTAATGTGAATCTTGTCTTTTGGGCAAGATGACAAAATCACCTTTCATTGGAAATTGTGAAAGAGGTGAATTCTTATTGGATATCATACACACAGATGTGTGTGGACCCTTCAGATCCACCACAAGGGATGCTAATTGATTTTATGTGACATTTATAGATTATTATAGCAGATATGATTATATCTACTTGATCAAACATAAATTTGAAACCTTTTAAAAGTTCAAAGAGTTTAAACATGAAGTCGAGAATGAATTATTCAGGAAGATAAAGATGCTTCGATCTGATATAGGCGGAGAGTATCTTAGTATCGCGATCCACGACTATCTTAAGGAATGTGGAATAGTTTCACAATTGACTCCTCCTTGGATACCACAACATAATGGTGTGGCTGAGAGGCGTAATCAGACCTTGTTAGACATGGTTTGTTTCATGATGAGTAAAGCTTCTCTTCCTATTTCTTTCTGGGGGTATGCCTTAGAAACAGCCACATATATCCTCAATCTTGTCACTACCAAGAAGGTTGCCAATACATCTCATGAGATGCGGATATGGAAAGTTCCCTCGTTAGCACATATCAAGGTTTGGGATTGTGAAGCTTTCACTATACAAGATACTCATGACAACATAGAACCTAGAAGTGAGAAGTGTATTTTCATTTGCTACCCACAAAAGTCCTTTGGATACTTGTTCTACAGACCTAGTGAGAACGTGGTCTTTATAGCACGAAGGGCAGTCTTTCGCGATAGAGATCTCATATGCAAAGAGGACAGTGGGAGTACAATTGACCTTGAAGAGATTCAAGAATCAACCAATAAAGGAACCATACAAGACACTAACTCTCAACCAGAGGATGAGACTCCTATTGGGCCATTGACAATTCATTACCTCTTCGCCGATCCAATAATGTTAGCGTACCACCCGAGTTCTATGGTTTTCATATAACTACAGATGGCAACACGTTCACCAGTGATCGTGCACTGGTAATTTTAGGTAAGCTAGCTAACTACAAGGAAGCGATGGCAAGCCCTGAGGTTGCTAAGTGGAAAGAGGCAATGGACAGTGAGATCAAGTCCATGTATGATAACCAAGTTTGGAATTTGGCTGATCAAGAACCTGGTCGAAAGATAGTGGGTTGCAAATGGATCTTCAAGAAGAAGACCGACATGAATGGAAAGGTACACACTTTCAAAACACGACTGGTTGTGAAGGGCTTTACAAAAACCCCAGGGATTGACTATGATGAGACCTTCTGACTAGTTTCCAAGATAAAGTCTATTAGGATAATGCTAGCTATAGCTGCCTTTCTTGATTATGAAATATGGCAGATGGATGTCAAAACCGCTTTCTTTAATGGCAAGTTGGCTGAAGATGTTTACATGAGTCAGCCAAAGGGTTTTGTAGATGCAAAGTTTCCTAATAGAGTGTGTAAGCTTGAGAAATGCATTTATGGATTAAAACAAGCATCTCGCAGCTGGAATCTTTGCTTCCATGAGAAAGTCAAAGAATTTGGTTTCTCTAGGAGTGAAGATGAGTCATGTGTGTATGTAAAGGCTAGTGGGAGTATAGTAACGTTTTTAGTATTGTATTTTGATGACTTACTCCTTATAGGAAACAACATTCCAACTCTGCAAGAAATAAAGTCTTGGCTTGGAAAGTGTTTTGCTATGAAGGATCTGGGACAGGCAGCCTATATTCTTGGGAAAAGAATTTAAGGAATAGAAAGAAAATACTAATTGGTCTTAGTCAGAGTACATACTTGGATAAGGTACAAAAACGTTTTAGTATGGAAAATTCCTAGAAAGAAGAGCTACCTATTAAAAGAAGTGCCAATTTGAGTAAGACTCAAAGCCCTAGTACATATGAAGAGATAGCGAAAATGAGTCGAGTCTTACATGCTTCGACTATTGGATTGATTATGTACGCTATGACATGTACTCACCCTGATGTGTCTTTTTTCTTTAAGCATGTTTAGTCACTATCAGGGGTATCCTGACAGAGCTCATTGGATAGCAGTGAAGAACATTCTCAAGTATCTTTAAAGAACAAAGGATATGGTTCTAGTATGAGTTTAGTCCTACATGCTTCGGCTGTAGGATCGATTATGTACGCTATCACATGTACTCACCCTAATGTGTCTTTTGCTTTAAGCATGTTCATTCGCTTTCAGGGATATCCTTGCAGAGCTCATTGGATAGCAGTGAAGAACATTATCATGTATCTGTGAAGGACAAAGGACATGGTTCTAGTCCTTAGTGGAAGTGATATGTTAAGAGTGAGTGGGTATAGTGACGCCAACTTTCAAACAGATACAGACAACCTTCATTCTCAATCTGGCTGGGTGTTCCTATTTAATGGTGTAGCAATTACTTGGAAAAGTTCCAAGCATGACATGGTGGCTGATTCTACTTGTGAATCAGAGTACATAGCAACAAGTGAAGCATCAAAGGAAGCGGCTTGGCTGAAGAACTTCATTGGCATTCTCGGAGTAGTTCCGACCATTCAGGAGCCAATGGAACTTTTCTGCGATAATGAAGGAGTGGTTGTTTTGACCAAAGAACCGGGAGATCATTGTAAATCCATACATATCGACAGAAAGTACCATTGTATCAGACATAGAGTTGAAGAAGGTCATATCCTGGTGAAGAGAGTGTCATCAGAAGACAATCCTGCAGATCTTTTCACGAAGGCTCTGAGTTGGGTTAAGCATAATCAACATGCTAGGAGCATTGGTTTGAGAGAAGATATTAGTTTTATTAGTTAGATGATTAGTTTGAAATTTGTAACAGAATAAATATAATTGATTTTGGTGATTGAATAATAGAGATTATTTATGAGTTTGTTTACTACCTTTGTCAATTATTTATTCTTGTGTTTCGATTTTCATGTTTTACTTCCTAAATAATTTAATTATTCATATTCCACTTTCGCTCATACTTTTGAAAGTAAGTAGTAAATTAAGACTGTCATGAATTGATTGTAGATTGTCTATGGAGATTAGACATTGCAATGGTTGCTACAATATTCATGAGTACTTAAAAAATTGAGATTGGAGTATTGGATAAACCCACGCTCAAAGAATTACTTCATGGACTCTATCACGAGTAATTATGAGACGATAATATCTTATATTCTTAAAACGGAGATATATGAGTTGTAATTTACAAGTCAGTTGTATATTGGTATTGCGAAAACACATCAGTAACTTGATGTTATAAAACGTAGCGTCATGTATGATTTAGTGAGTACATGATACAGGCATATAAGTCGAATTTTATTTGTTCCTTTTTCCCTAACAGAAAAGGAGATATCTTTGGGCCCCTCGGTGATTTGGTGTTGACTTATAGTGCTAGGCCCAACCATGACTATATTGATGTGTTCAATTAGTAACTCTTATGAGGTCATCACAAATAAGGAAATCGGGAAACAAAATTTTAGACAATGAGATTGATTTTGATCCATGTCTCGTGTCCATACGATATCTTGTAGAATGAAGGAATATTTGATTACTTATCTTAGGATGAATGTATGATCAAATCAGAGTCTAAAGTTCCTTTTGGAAGCACCCTTTGTTGTTCGATTTAGAAGTTATACTTGCAATTATGGTTATAGACTTATCCAAGTGGGAGACTGTTGGATTAGGTGTCTAAGCCAAGAACTAAATTGGTATATAATTGAATTAAAAGCAAAGTCCTTTTAGGTTGCCCTGAAACCTAGTAATTGAATAGGATGACTTTTGGAGAGAGAGACTGATTTATTGATTTATTATATGATTCATAAATAGCAATAAGTGTTTTATTAATATGAGAATAATATATTAATTAGAAATAATATTATTTAATTAAGAATTAATCAGAAATTAATTTTGGGATTAATTAGATTAATTGAAAGTGCAAGGACCTAAGCTGTAATTATTCAGTAGTGGAACAAAAGTGTTCCAGATCCTTCCCCAAGGCGGTGGATGGTTTTGGAGGCATATTCTAGGATTTCTAGATTATCTCTTAAACATAATTAGGAGATTAAATAATGACTGAATTTGAAATAATAGCATTGTATTGAAATTAGGGTTTCTAGGGTTTCCTAGTGTAGCTATAAATAGGGCCTTAACCCTTCATATTTTCATCCACTCCTCCTCTCAGGAGAATACCCGAAAATCATCCCCTCTCCTCTCTCTCTTCAACTTCCTAAGTTGCTAGGGTTTGGGTGTGAACCATCAGAGGCATGAGATTTCTGGTGCTTGCTTCCAAGAGCTTTTGAAGAAGGATTTCATTGGTTATTTACAATAATAATCAAAAGGTATGTAAACCCTAACCCTCTTATGAATTTCGATTAAATTAGGGTTTCCATAGGGTTCTTTGATGTTCATAGATTATAGCATTCAATAGTGAAAACATAGATCCTATTAGGTTGCATGTGAACTTAAGAGTTAATGTATTTTCCACCACATGATTTTTTTGTAACCTATAAAACCTTTCTATGCTTTTTCCCTCCTTTTGACCTAAAACCGCTCTGATGGCGAAATTGCTTGCATCACAGATAATTTTAAACTTAAGCTCCCTATTTTAATGTTGGATTACGACAGCGGGGGTGAGTAAGTCTGTGAGTTTTTCAAAACCTTCTTGACATGTGATTTTGAAGTCAAAAATCAACCTCTTTTTAGAGAACTAGGTACATTGGTCTTGTGATCTTCGAAAAATATTTAATAAAAGGCCTATAGAATCCCGCATTGTCCAAGAAATATTGCACTTCTCTAACACATGTTGGGTAAGGAAGGGTTTGGATGACATCGACTTTGGCTTTAACAACTTCATTTCCCTTCTTGAGACGATGTGTCCCAAGATGATGCCCTTATTGAATATTAAGTGACACTTCTCAAAGTTCAAGAACATTTTTTTTCTCAATGCATCTTTCTAAAATCTTCTTGAGGTTGCCCAAGAATTCATCAAACGAATTTCCATATATGGTGAACTCATCCATGAATACTTCAATTATATTCTCAACATACTCGGAGAAGATGCTCACCATACATCTTTGGAATGTAGTGGGTGCATTGCATTATCTGAATGGCATCCGCTTTTAGGAAAATGTGCCAAAAGGTCATGTAAAAGTCATATTGTCTTGATCTTCAGGGGCGACAAGTATTTGATGAAAACCCAAAAGGAAATAATAATATGATTTTCCCGCCAAACTCTCTAACATTTGGTCATTGAAAGGAAGGAGAAAAGGTATTTTCTTTTTCTTGCATTCAACTTTCGATAGTCAATACACACCCTCCATCCGTTTTGAAATCGAGTGGGAACCACTACTCCTTTGTCATTTTCAACAACCGTGATTCCCGTTTTCTTGGGAACCACTTGAACCGGACTCACCCATTTGGAGTCAGAAATGGAGTATATCATATCCGCATCAAGGAGTTTTATTATCTCCTTCTTTACCACTTCCATCATTGGAGGATTTAATCTTCTTTTATTTTCTCTCCTAGGTTTTCAATCATCTTCCATGAGGATCTTGTGTGTGCATACATTAGGACTTATCCCCTTAGATATGCTATTCTCCACCCCATGGCCTTTTTTGATCTTTCAAAATTGTAACCAATTTGTCTTCTTCAAAATCTTCCAATTAAGAGCAGATGATCAGAGGAAGAGTATCGTCTTTACCTAGGTAAGCATACTTCAAGTAAACAAGTAATACTTTCAATTAAAGTGTGGGTGGGTGGATAACGGAAGGGGGCATCTTGTTAGAAGAATGAGGCAAGGAAACTTTAGAGACATCTTTCTTTGTTGACTTGCTAACTTCCAAAGTGTTGACACTCATTTTAACTTCGGGTTCCAATGTATACATTTCTAATGTTTCCTTCAAAATTTCACAATCAAGGCTCATGTTGAGTACCATCTTCAAAATATCCCCATGAGATAAATCAAACACTTCTTAGGTTATTTGTCCAATCACATCAACCCGATATAATAGAGAAATGTTGCTAGAGTACCTCATTGCTTCAAAGATGTTGAAGTCAATGGTCTCTCCATCAAACTTGATAGTGATCTTCCCTTTATACATATCTATTATCGTGTGAGTGGTGTTCATGAAAGGTTTTCCAAGGAGGATCATAGATGATTTGGAAGTAGTCTTCTCTTCAAGATCAATTACATAGAAATTTGAGGGAAAAAAGTTGATTTACATGCACTAATACATCCTCCAACACTCCTCTAGGAAACACTCTTGACTTTTCCGCTAATTGGATGATTACTCCAATTTCTTCAAAGGGTCCAACATTAAGAGTTTGAAAAACTGAATATAGCATCACATTGACCGAGGCCTCAAAGTCTAACATGTCACTTTCAACATGCAAATCACCAATAGTACAGGGGATAGTAAACATTCTAGGATCCTTGCATTTAAGAGGTAAATTCTTTTGGATAACTGCATACACGTTTGCATTGATTTGAATCTTTTCATTCACCTTGAATTTTCTCTTGTTGGTATAAAAATCCTTGAGAAACTTTCCATAACTTGGGATTTGCTTAATGACATCCAATAGTGGAATGTTGATTTGGACCTTGCGGAAAGTTTCAAGAAACTCTTTCTCTTCCTCCTTCTTCTTTGAGACGACTAGCCGGGAGGGAAAGGGTGGTGCAATGACCAATGGCTTGATAGGCTTGTTGGATGATTCGGTTTCATCAATGTTTGGCACAACTAGTTTGTTTGTAAGAAATACCACCTTTGAAGCTTCAACAACAAATTTATCTTCCGCTTCTCTTGGGTGTCTCTTGTTGTTGCTTTCTCCAAGAGTTTTCCCACTTCTCAAGGTTATTGCACTCATATTTGGATTCTTTTGAGTTTGAGATGGAAGTTTACCTCGTTGTTCCATATTGTTAAGAGTGGTAGCTAAGTCTCCTATTTGAGCTTGAATGCTGGAGAAGGTGTTCTTTCTCTCTTGTTGAAATTGTGTTTGGCTTTGAGTAAGAGAAGTAACGAGTTCTTAAAGGATCATCTGATTGTTACCACTCGATTAGGCTTGTTTTTTAGGTTGTTGGTAAAGTTGAGGGGAATGAGGTGTTTGTGGTGTATATTAT
This sequence comes from Lactuca virosa, assembly GCF_052849685.1. Taxonomy (NCBI): domain Eukaryota; kingdom Viridiplantae; phylum Streptophyta; class Magnoliopsida; order Asterales; family Asteraceae; genus Lactuca; species Lactuca virosa. Next base: position 441,119,007 of record NC_136429.1, on the reverse strand, counting down.
GGTTGATCATGTTGTGGATATGGGGGTTTTTATGATGAATATTATGGACATTAGGGTCTCATCAAAGCATATGGTGGATTTTGCTTTGGTGGGTATTGGTTGTTTGGGTTATTCCTGTAATTTGAATTATATGTGTTCTGAAATCCTGTGGGTCTTAGTTGACCTTGATATCCACCCATTGTTTGACCTTGATATCCACCCATTGCATTAACATCCTCCGGTTCACTTCCAAGCATTGCACAAAGACCATAAACAATAAATTGTTGACTACTACCCACCAACATTTGACTAGAGAAATTAGTCAAATCCAAGAGTTTTTATTCTAAATATTAGGTGTTTCTAACTTCACCAACAATTTTTGGAGAACTTCTCTTCATATCACTTCGAGGTCCAATGTTTCTTTGATTTTGAGAGATGGTACCCAAAAAATAATCTTATTTCTTGTAGTGTCTTGTTGAACATGTCACGACCACTTGAAGCATCAATTATCCTCCGATCTTTTCATTCATACCCTCATAAAATTGTTGAAGAAGTAATTTTTCAAGTATGTTGTGTTGATGACAACTTGTACACAAGTTGTTGAATCGCTCCCAAAAATCATGAAAGGTCTCATTCTCCCGTTGACGAATCCCTAGAATGTAACTACTTTGACTTGATATTCGATAGGTGGGATAGAACTTGCTATTGAAGTCTTTGAGTAGCTCTTCCCATGTGTGAATAGATCTTGGTATAAGTTGAATGACCACTATCTATCTTTATCTTCTAAGGTGAGTGGGAAGGCGGTTAACTTGAAATCATCCCATGTCACATGTTTAGGAAACATACTAACACATATCATATGAAAAGACTTCAAATGCCTTTGAGGGTCTTCTCCATCCAAACCATGGAACTCAATGAGTTGATGTATGAAACTTGACTTCAATTTAATCCATCGCTGGTTTGCAAGATAAACGATACCAAAAGGTATGTAAGTAACATTGGTCTCGATCATTTGTAGAAGTGTCAACTCTTGCAGGGGATTGGGTGGATTGGGTTTTTGTTGCATGTAATTGGGAGGTTGTTGGTATAGTTGGTATGGATATTGTTGGTGATTAAACATTTTTGGTGGATATGGTTGATAGTTAGGACATTGGTTGTAGAGGTGTTATTGTTGTGGGTACATAGGGTATTGGTACATTTAAGGTTGTTGGTAAATGGGTTTTTGTTGTTGAAGGACTTGATGTTGTTGAAATTGAAGAACATTGTTTTTTTAGATTGGTTGTTTTGGTGGAGGTTTTTATTTTGTGGTGGTGTTTCCTTATAATTTGGTTGATTTTGGTTTGGATGAGCTAAGTTAGGATTCTAATAATTCCAAGGTGGTGGCTTATCTATGAGAGGTTCTTGCTGTTGAGGTTTGCTTTGTTGTTGGGGTGAGGTATTGGCATCTTGAATGTTGGGTTGGGATTGAGAGGTTGAGTTTGATTCATTTCTATGTAGTTTTCAAACAGAACGTCTTCAAAAAAATGACCAACAACTGGAGAACTCGGTTTAGTGTCGGTATCACTTGAAGTATGAATTTGGTCTTCTATGTTGACTTGTTGAGAAGAAGAGGAAGCATGAATGATTTGTTATTGATTTGCTTGTTTGGATAACTTTTTCAACCTTTTTTCTTCTTTCTAAATCTCATGATTGTAACGTACTTCATCGGTTCTTGTAGACCTAGGCATAAATAACCAAATAACAATAAACCAATTTTCCCAGCAACGACGCCAAAAATTGGTGGGAACTCAAGTCCACCAAGCAAGTCACATCCTTTTTGCTTGCAAATAAGATGTAATATAGTAGTAAAAAGGGGATCGGTTCACGGGGACTTAGTTGTATTTAATCACTAATGCGATCCAATTGAACAAATGAAATAACACTAACTACAATTAAAATTGGGGGGGGGATTGTGAACAGTTTGAAAACTAAAAGACTTAAAGAATTAAAATGCTTTCAATTAAGCAAGATGGTAAGAAGCTCTAATATTGCAGATAATTGGTCAACTAAGGCAATTAAACACAATGAATATTTCTTTGTCTATTATTAGGATTTAATATGTAAGCTTATCATTAAACCCAAATTGGTTATAGCAAGCATAAAGCATGATATGCCAAAATTCCTCAAAGGTATTATGGAGGTTAGGGAAGCCCACAACACACATTCTTAATCAAAATCAAGGATTCAATTGAAGCAATTTAACCCAAGAAAACTTACTAGCCTTAAGAATGAAGGAATCCTCAATTCCTAGAGGATGTTAATGCTCACACATCCATAAATGAGTCATACCATAAGCTAGAGATGATTTCTACCATCATAAAGCCATTGTACTAAGAAAATTCAATAATCATTGCTAAATTAAAGAAAAGACCAATAATTGCTCATCATGTATCAAACTCATGATCAAAGTATTAATCAAGCATAAGAATTATAAACTAAGAATCATAAACATGAGATAAATGATAACTAAGCACGAATCCTTCAAAATTCACAAATATTAAATGGTTTTAGCCCAAGTCAACCAAAATAAAGTAATTAGCCACTCATGGAAATAGGACAATAATCATAAAAGTGTTTTAACATAAAGGAATTAGCGAAGACTAGAAGAATGAGAAGATGAATGATCTAGCTCTCCAAAATCGCCTCCAAGCTGCTCCAATAGTGTCAAAATCGATCTATGGGCTCTAAGACCTAACCCACAAAGTAAATAATAGGTTAAATGACCAAAATGCCCCCGACAAAGTAGTTGCACGGGTACCCGCGCACGGCTGTGCGGGTTGATACGTCACCCTTGCAAAAAGTTTTGAAATGTTATTCGCTCCTTCTTCGACTACTCCACCCCATTACTTTATATTCCATTGGTTCCCTTCACACCTCACATGCTTAAAAATGGACCAATCATCTTCAAGCATCAAAATGGATAGTCCAAGCCCATATTCAAGTGTCCATGACCCATCCAAGTCTTCAAAACATCAACCCGAATTCTTCTTAAAATGGATTTGTAAAGTCCAATAACTTCTCCTAAGCCCACAAAACCCAATAACAAGCTAATCTGCAACCGCAATGAGACTCCAAAAACCTACAAATCACCTTACACAAAAGAGAAACTACTTGATATGATCCAAAAGAAAGAAAATGATAGAATATGCAATGCAAATAACATCAAAACAGGAAAAAAAATTGCTAAAATAAAATATATAAAAAAGTAAATAAAAAAAACTATCAGGTCTTCTTTTGTCACATTTATTATTCAAATAGAAATTTCCTGACTAATCTATAATAATAATAATGTATATATTTGCATATTATGAATAAACAATTAACATGACATGCAACTTGCAAAAATTACTAATAAATCAAAACAACTAACCAAACATCACACATAAAGGTCTAGTTGAGACAAAATATTATTGATTCCATACAATAAAACCACACTATTCTTTCACAAAAGGCGTTATTGTAGCAACTTGCAACACTTTTGAGAAAATGTAGCATTAGGCTGAACAAATTCGACACTTTATGGAGAAACGATTGCCTTAGGATCTGCATGCTTAACAAATTCTAATGCAATACTTCTCAACATTAGCATTTTCTGCAAACGGTTTCCTTTTCGGTAGCTTTTAAAATCATTTTAATAAAGATTGCAACTTTAGGAAAAACAATAATACTAAAATTTTGCAATATATATATATATATCATATTTTTATTAGTGTAGCTTCTCATATAAAAGTTAAAATTAACAAAATAGAATGTGCATTAAATTCGTTTGGGGAAAAACTTTTAAGTAATCAAGTAGAAATAGTTTCTTTGCTCAAAACATGAGATTAGAGATGCATGCATCATACATACATTTTTACTTTTGTGTAAACAATCAATATACCACAACTTTAAAAAAATGATTATTTTTGTGTTAAAAATCTAGAACAATGACACTAATACCATTGTTACCACTGTTGGTTTACGTTAATCTTTTATACATGTCACAGAAGCAAAACATACATGATTTTTTTTTGTTCATCGTAACACATCAAGGACCTTGTTCTAGAGAACTTTAAGCCATAAAAGAACACACATGCATGGTTCAAAATATACCTCTCTTCGATGATGTGTGTAAGCCGATTTCTTGCTTCTTTTGGATGAGGGAGAGCCTAAACCAAAAACTGATCTAATGTAATCGTATTCAAGAAAGATGATTAAGCACTTTTTACACATTCTCCGTGATTAAACTCTTACATACTTTCTTCTAGAACACCAAGAATACAAATTATATGTGTGTTCAAATTTTAGAAAGAGAAAGAATAGAGAGAGAATATAGTAGATAGTAAGAGATAAAGAGAGATAGAGGTTGAGTGTCGGTTTGGTAAAGCCTTTGCATGCTCTTATTTTATGTGCACATTAAATGCTTCCTCCAAGTAGGCAAATCATTTCACCAACTAAGTCAACATGCATATTAATGCATGCATGAAAATATCCCTTACCTCCTCAAGTTTGATTAGTTATTATTCTTACTTACAACTAATCAAAGTAGACTAGAATAGTCCATCTTTTAGTTTTTAGTTTCAAGTTAACCCGTAATGTTTAACAAACTAACTCTTATGTCATTTTTAGCTTAAATCATATCTTCCGTGTGCCCTAAAAGAACCCCGCTAGTTAAAGAAAGTCAATAACTTGTTACCATGGACATATTTCCAACACACCATGTGTTTGGTTCCAACTGAATCCATTTTTTACTTTCCTTTCCTACATATGAATGTTTATTAAGAACCTCATGGGATAAAGAAACGAAAGTTTACATTGTTTTATAATGAGAACCCAACATGTATCTTTGAATCGTATTAGTGAAAGCTATTGGTTTAAATTTATCCCGTTTTCAATTTCTTTGTTACCAATCTTTCACTCTTTTTTAATAACCTTCTCGAATCATATATTTTTGTTGATAAGAAGCACATACCACATTTATAACAAAGGAAATCATATTTAAGAAGTTTCCAACACCATTATGGTTTATAACAAAGGAAATCATATTTAAGAAGTTTCCAACACCATTATGGTTTCTTATAATCGCATCAACCACTAATGGAAGTAGGTGAGAAAAATAATATAAATAAAAATCCAAATATTATCTGTTAAATTTAAAGCTTTTAAATCATTAAACTCATTTCCCATATTGTTTGCTCCATCATAATCTTGTCTTTTTAATTTTTTTCACACGTATCTATGTTGAGAAATATAATGTATGGAATATTTAAGAGAATTTGAAGATGTGTTAGTTATATGAACAACACCTACAAATTTCTCCTAAACAAGCCAAAATCTATCAACATGTCACAAAATCACATGCATTTGTTCTTTCTTTGATAAATACTAGACTTATCAACAAATAATATGAATATATCGTCACCAATTTCTTGAAAGATAGATTTACATATTTCTCGTGAAAAGAACTAAGCAATGTCTTTCTTTAGCTTTGGTAAAACCACTTGATTATTCTTGGAAGCATTTTCTAATGTAACTTTGGACATCCTAACTTAATTTTATTGTTTTCTAGAATTTTCCTTTATGTTCTAAGAATTGTCCTCTATGTAAAGATGTTTTCGACTCATGATGTCTATGATATGGTAAGGAATTATTATTTAGATGTCTCCACACCTCAACAAAGTCGTTTTTATCGGAAGTAGTTTCGCTCTTGCACTTTCATGTTGCTTATGAAATGCAACAAAAATGGACTAATTTTGTTTCACCAGATTTTCACTTTTAAGGCTATATAACTAAAACTAAACTTCAATGACATGGCTCAAAATTCTATCTGAATTGTTCCAACCATCAAAGCCCTTAGTGACAAATACATCATTACCGACTTACTGTCTAATAGGATGTCTTTATAAATAACAACATAAAAAATTCTTTATTCGCCTTTACACTATACTCTAGCAAATTATCATATTGATTAAACTATGTAGGGACAAAATTTCTTAACTTATTCTCATTTTTTGTTTTTGGGAATATATGGTCATGTGATTGATAAGGTCTGTTAAGTCAATAACAATGCCTTATTTTATCTTTTGATTAACATTATAATTCAAGATTTTTTGTTTTTAAAAAGGATAACAAGGAAGATTATCCAAATCAACTACACCAACATATATTAAATCAAATGGTGTTGTCCTTTTAGAAGATGTTAACCGAAGGGAAGTGATTTGTACACAACAATTTTTCTCCATACACAACAATTTATGTTTTATGGAGTTATACAATACAACACTTTAATGCACAAATTGTTGTGTATGGAAAAATTGTGTTGTGTACGAATCAGTTTTCTTAACGGAAGGGTGATACTTTGTTGAAGTATCTTTGGAATTTTCTAAAATATCAAAATCCTCCTAATTACAAATAGTGAACTAATTTTTGGTCACAAACTAGATAAAAAGAATATGAAAATCCACCCATTTACAAATAATGAACTAATTTATTGTTCACCAACTATGTAAAATTAGTTATTTAATCTAACAAATAACAAATTAAATATATAAATTATAAATTTTATGGTTTAAAACACACAAATTAAAATTAGGTTAAACAATTATATAGATAAAAACAAAAATGAATCATTGTCAATGATTTTTTAGTTTTTGATGCTTTAATTTAATGAGGAAAGAAAAGGCATGATCTTTTTTACTTTTCAATTTGCTTCACACGTCTTCTCTGTTTAGAGATGTATGTGGTTCCGGATCGGTATTGGGTCAGTCTTGAAACGGTTTTGATATTTTTTTGGATCTATCCCGGGCGGTCTAGGGCCAGTCATTGTTCGACGCGGTCTTTTCTCGTATTTCGGACCAGTTTCGGTCTTTTTCCAGACTAGTTTCTATTTTTTTTTCGAGTTTTGTTGTTAACAAATGTATAACTAACACTATAATGATAAATTAAGATTTACTAAAAATGATATACTAAAACTTAATAAAAGAAAAAAGAGAAGAAGTTTAGTAATACATGATTAAAAAAATATCTAATGAACACAAAAATGATATGTTTATAAATTTTGGCTTTCAGTTTGTTTTTCAACTGGTCTTGCTTCAGTCTTGGAACCGGTTTCGTCTCGGTCTCGTAACCGGCATAATTTTGTGAGACCGTGAGATGCAATCTTAGCTACTCATTTAGTAGATAAAACAAAAACATTTTTAAAATGCAAAATAATTGAAAATTTTTGAAATTTTTATTTTCAAATATTATTTTCGGAATTTATATTTTCCAAAATAAAAAAATAAAAAAATACAAATAAATAAATAATACTTTTTTTACATATTCTAGTAGAATAATAGAATATTCAACATATCCGAGAAATCTAGTATAATATTATAACATTCTAAAAATCACATTAGAATATTTACAGTGTAATATTCTATTAGAATATTTCACGTATTTTTCAAAAAAAAAAAACGGTAATTTTTTTATTTTTTTTTATTTTTTTTATATTTTTTTTAGGTAATTAAAGTTCCGAAAATAATAATTAAAAAAAGAATTTTTGGATTTTTCCTTTTATTTTGCATTTTAAAATTATTTTTATATTTGGTCTCACGGTCTCACAAAATTAGCATGGTCTCAAATGAACCTGAACCAATATATATATAGGTGAGCGTTCAATCGAGAACATTTTTTATCGCGAGAACATTTGAAAACAAATTTGAAAAACACAATTTTTTTAATTAAAATTATAAAATAATATTCATATAAATCAAAATATAATTACAAACAATTAAAAAACCCACTAACTAACACCACTCACCACCCAACCAACACCACCCACCACCACCACGCGCCACCACCACCAATCACTAACCACCACCATCACCTACCACCCACCACCCATCACCACCCACCACCACCACCACCAACCACCACCCGCCACCACCATCACCACCCAACCACCACCACCTACCACCACCACCCACCTCCACCACCCATCACCACCGCCCGCCACCACCACCAACAACCACTACCTACCACCCATCACCACCACCCGCCACCACCACCCACCACCACCACACGCCACCACCACCCATCACTAACCACCACCACCAACCACCACTCACCACCTATCACTACCCACCCACCACCACCACCAACCACCTCCGCCACCACCTAACCACCACCACCCGCCACCACCACCCACCTCCACCACCCATCACCACTGCCCCCCACCACCACCAACAACCACTACCTACCACCCATCACTACCACCTGCCACCACCCACCACCCATCACTACCCACCACCCACCCACCACAACCACCACCACCACCACCAATCACCACCCGCCACCAACACCCATAACTACCCACCACCACCCACCACCATCACTACCCACCACCCACCACCACCCGCCACCATCACCCATCACTACCTACCACCCACCACCCGCCACCACCATCACCACCAACCACCACCCACTACCCACCACCCATCACTACCCACCACCACCATCACCACCACCACCAACCACCACCCACCACCACCATCACCACCCAACCACCACCCACCTCCACCATCTATCACCACCGCGTGCCACCACCAGCCATAACCACTACCTACCACCCATCACCACCACTACTCACCACCACCACCCATCACTAACCACCACTACCAACCACCACCCGCCACCACCATCACCACCCACCACCATCACCACCCAACCACCACCACCCGCCACCACCACCCATCACTACCTACCACCCATCACCACTCACCACCACCCGCCACCCCCACCATAACCACCACCACCCACCACCACCAGTACCACCACCAACCACCACCCGCCACCACCACCCATCACTACCCACCACCACCAACCACCACCCACCACCCATCACTATCCACCACCCACTACCACCCACCACCACCACCACCCAACACCCACCCACCACAACCATCACCATCACTACCCCAACCTACAAAGATTTGTTAGTGTGTTTTTTATTCATTAGGTTTTCTCTTGTATATAATCACATGTGATTATATGTATCGAGTCACATGTGATTATATATCAAATCATATATGATTTATATGTTATTAAATATATATAATCACATGTGATTAAATACACGTGAAAAACTAGTGAATCGAGAATGCAAAAATGATTATTGTCCACGTAAAACATATGTGATTTGATACATATAACTACATGTGCTTATATTTATTTAATAAAATATTATTTACGTGGGCCGTATTTATTTTCGTGTTTTCGATTTAATAATTGGCATCGTGTATTAAATCACATTTGATTATATGTATTTAATCACATATGATTTACATGGACAATATTTGTTTTCACGTGTTGATTCAATAGTTGTTATTGTGTATTTAATCACATGTGATTATATATATTTAATCACATGTGATGGAAAATATTTATTCTTTCGTCGATTCAATAATTATTCTAATATATTTAATCACATGTTATTATATGTATTTAATCACATATGATTTATGTGGACAAGATTTATGTGATTATATGTACCCACCACCATTACCAACACACAACACTACCACCAACCACCACCCATCAATACCACCACCATCCATCACCACCACCCACCTCCACCACCCATTACCACTGCTCGTCACCACAACCACCACCACTACCACTCGCCATCACAACTCACCACCATCACCTATCACCACCACCCATTACCTATAGCCACTAATATTGTATGTGATTGAATACATATAATGGCATAAATCATGTGTGATTATATGTACTTTTTTATATGTGATTAAATACATATAATCACATGTGATTATATGTATCTAATCATATATGATTATATGTATCTAATCACATATAATTTAATCGCATGTGATTATATGTAATCAATCATATGTGATTTATTTGGAAAATATTTGTTTTTAACGAATCTTGTTTATATAAATCATATGTGATTAAATATATATAATCACATGTGATTATATGTATAATCACATGTGATTATATCTATTTAATCACATATGATTTATATGGATAATATTTATAACTCATTTTCGATTCAATAGTTGGTCTCGTGTATCTAATCATATGTGATTATATGTATTTAATCTCATATCATTTGTATGGAAAATATTTATTTCCGTGTTCTTGATTCAATAATTGATCTGTGTATATAATCATATGTGATTATATATGTATGTAATCACATATAATCTATAGACAAAAATTGTTTATGATTAAATACATTCACATATGAATAAATACAAGAGAAAAATTATTGAATCAAAAAAGCAAAATTGATTATTGTCTAAATAAATCATATGTGATTAGATACATATAATCACAAGTGATTACATGTATTTAATCACATATGATTAAATTTGACAATGAACAATTATTGAATCGAGAACGTGACAATGGATCTTCTCCACAAAAATCGTATGTGATTGGATACATATAATCACATGTGATTATATGTACAATCACATGTGATTGTATGTATTTAATCACATATGATTATATGTGATTAAATACATATAATCTAATCACTTGTGATTAAATAATGAGAACAACTATTGAATCGAGAAAGCAAAAACGAACAATGTCCTCATAAATCATATGTGATTAGATACATATAATCACATGTGATTAAATGTATTTAATCACATATGATTTATATGTACAATATTCACATATGGTTAACATTGTAAAATAACAACTATTGAATCAAGAATACAAAAATAAATCATGTCTACATAAATCATACGTGATTAGATACATATAATGACATGTGTATTTAGTCACATGTGATTTATGTGGACAGGATTCGTTTTCGCGTTCTTGATTCAGTAGTTGTTCTTGTGTATTTAATCACAAGTAATTAAATGTATTTAATCAAATACGAATAAAATGGACAAAAAATAATTATTGAATTGAGAACGTGAAAATGAATCTTTTCCACATAAATCATATGTGATTAGATACATATAATCACATGTGATTAAATGTGATTAGATATATTTAATCGCATATGTCATTATCGCGCTCTCGATTCAATAATTATTTTTTTTGTCAACTTTAATCATATGTGATTAGATTCACATAATCACATGTGATTATATGTATCCAATCACATATGATTTATATGAATGATATTCATTTTTGAGTTTCCGTTTCAATAATTTTTTCTCATATATTTAATCATATGTGATTATAAGTATTTAATCATATGATTATAAGTATTTAATTATATTTAATCATATGTGATTAGATACATAAATCATATGTGATTAGATTCATATAATCACATGTGATTTGATGTATTTAATCACATATGATTAATGTGGATAAAGATTTGTTTTCGCGTTCTTGATTCAATATTTGTTATCGTGTATATAATCACATGTGATTGTATATAGCTAATCACATATGATTTATATGGACAATATTCGTTTTTTCCAAATAAAATCATATGTGATTAGAAGCATATAATCACATCTGATTAAATGTATTTAATCACGTATGATTAAAGTGGAAAAAAACAATTATTGAATCGAGAACGTGAAAATGAATATTGTCTAGATAAATCATATGTGATTAGATACATATAATCATATGTGATTATATGCATTTAATCACATATGATATATGTGGACAATATTTATCTTTGTGTTCTCGATTCAATAGTTGTTCTTGTGTATATAATCATATGTGATTATATGTATCTAATCACATATGATTTATATAGACATCATTATTTTTTGTCCGTATAAATCATATGTGACTAGATACATATAATCACATATGATTATATGTATTTAATCACATATGATTACAATTGACAAAAAACAATTATTGAATCGAGAATGTGACAATGAATCTCAACCATATAAATCATATATGATTGGATACATATAATCACGTGTGATTATATGTATTTAATCAAATATGATTTATGTAGACAATATTTATTTTCACGTGTTGACTCAATAGTTGTTCTTGTGTAGTTAATCACATGTGATTATATTTATTTAATCACATATGATTCGTATGAAAAATATTTATTCTTGCGTCGATTCAATAATTGTTCTAATATATTTAATCACATGTGATTATATGTATATAATCACATGTGATTTGAGGTGGACAAGATTTATTTTTTCCTTCTCGATTAAATAGTTGTGCTCATGTACTTAATCACATACAATTATACATATAATCACATGTGATAAAATACATGAGATTAGATTCATATAATCACATATGATTATATGTATTTAATCACATATGATTATATTTATTTAATCACATATGATTAATTTGGATAAAGATTTGTTTTCGCGTTCATATATAATTACATGTGATTGTATGTATCTAATCACATTTGATTTAAATAGACAAGATTTGTTTTTTCTAAATAAAATCATATGTGATTAGAAACGTATAATCACATCTGATTAAATGTATTTAATCACATATGATTAAAGTGGAAAAAAACGATTATTGAATCGAGAACACAAAAAGGATCTTAGCCACATAAATCATATGTCATTAGATACATATAATCACATGTTATTAGGGTATCTGTGAACAATAACATAAAACAAGTAATGCCTACATAATAGGAGAGTTAGTACTCACCTCCTTGATTTTGAAATTATCTAGCATGAGCAAGGTGGATCCTTTCCTTTCTGAGAACCTACACAAAAATTATAACATTATTTACCTTGTGTTTGTTGTATTAATCTTAATAAACTTATGTACATATTTCCTTATTTTCTCTTTGATTGTAGTCCGCTGTTTGGGATATGTTTTCTTACCTTTCAACCCATTTTAATATTTTGATAAAATTATACTGGTAAAGTTCCCTCTTTTATCTTTTTAAAAATATAAAGATCTCATTCTAATGATTTTTGGCTTATTTTATATTAAATTTACAAGTTGGTAACTTTTAGCTGTCATTTTTTGGACCACTCAACACTCTTTGAATAAACTATATCAATATACTAAGAATTACATCAGGCCCTTTATATGTTGGACGATATACATCCGTATCTAAATTTAGGCTTTGGAATTTTGACATTTGGAGTTCTGATGAATTTATTATGATTTTTTGAAGACAGTGCATGAAATCTGTGACAGCATGGACCAGTCTGAGAAGATTGCCAATTTTACCCCTTAAGGATTTGGAATTTCGAAATGTGATTCAAAGTTTGAAGAAAGTAGACACACTAAGATTTCCAGAAAACTAAGTCTCATGATTTTTTGATGTTCGTATTGACTTGCACGGATTTTAGAAGTTGGAGGACAGATTTGGGAAAATTGATCATAATATCTTCTAAATTGTTTTTGGTGTTCTATTAAGGAATTAATGGTTAAGCGTTAAGTTTATCACTTTTAACATGATTGTTGGTTACTTACTAGGCTATAGAGATGTGAAATTCAATTTAACCTAAGGGCCTTAATGTTTGGCTTAATGAGGGTTCAAAGTTAAGGTGTTGATAATATGATTCCACTAAGCTCTAGACCAATCCATGAATCCAACTCCACTATGAAAAATTCTAAGAGGACTTTTATCAAACAGTTGATGTGTGACACCAAAACTCTTCCTCAATGTTAACTTTCACCATATAAGGATCCCATTTTTGTCGATTTTTTAACTAGCGTTAAGTTAGGTATTGATAATAGGATTCCGCTAAGCCATAGACCAATCCATGAATCCAATCTAAAAGAGATAACCAGACTCTTTCTGATAATTAATTGGGAGTAACTTGTGAAATCAAATCGATAAGTGTACTCACCTGGTGATGGATTATCAGAAATTTTCCATGAAAACAAGGGCTTCAGCTCCTTCGATCTAAGCGATTGACATCTCCTTTCCCTTTTTCGATCGATCCAATACTTCAATTATCTTCTTGATTTCATCAAAAACCAGCTTCTCGATTCCAATGGTGGTAAACTCCGCTAGTGGCTGATGGTGTCTTTCAGATTAACGGGAGTAGGCGGTATTGGGCGGAGGGAAGGATCGGAGTAGGGTGTCGCTGCTTTGTGCGAGAATAAGCAAAGCATGGAGAATGGAAATGTTATATATATATATATATATATATATATATATATATATATATATATATATATATATATATATATATATATAACATTTCCATTCTCCATGCTTTGCTTATTCTCGCACAAAGCAGCGACACCCTACTCCGATCCTTCCCTCCGCCCAATACCGCCTACTCCCGTTAATCTGAAAGACACCATCAGCCACTAACTTATAATAGCGGGCATTTTTTTCTGGAAGCCTTTGAGGATATTTATATACTCATGACCGGCTCTCAAGAGCAATCTTTTTTCAGTTGGATATCATTTTAAACCGTTTGGTATCGATCTTTTCTCGAGACAAGTCCTAGATTGATCTTTTTGTTCGTTTCTAGTTTTGTAGTTGCCAAGAACCAAATTAAAAGACCAACAATTAAAACATGGACATGGACAATGGGACTTTCTCTATTTTCAGTTCAGTTTGCATAGCTCAATATGTGCCCTTACTACACTCCCATCGTATGTAGACCTTAGCCCAAATATCAGCCCAAACATTATTGAAGGTCTTGCCTATTAATTATAATCCAATTTAAACCTGTATGTCATGAACAAAATCTCACATAGTTTGGATCCGTGTGCATAAAGATTTGTACTATTGTATCATCGTATTTACTATTTACTTTGGTCCCTTGTGCATGAAAACATGTACTTGGGTCATAGAATTGCATGGGATAGAAAGAGGATTAACTCGGTGTATTGCTCTCCGACAACCACCGATCATCACCTTAATGTGCACGTGCGTAGACTTGTGACCACTTCCTTTACACGAACGTGTCTCGCACATAACTTATAGAACCCTTGTGGGTCCAATTCATTTAATTGTATTACATAATCATTACCCAATCTTACGTTTTAGCTTCTTTTAGATTTTCACTTCCCGTTTAAGAAATTACATTAATATATAGAAAAAGACATCGTTACATTCTACAGTAATTTGGCATTGTTACATGTAATATCATTAACCATACATTCTGACTATCTAATTATCATATATATGTGATTCACGATCATGTGGCATAGAATAATAAAAAAGTTATTCACGTCAAGAAAAATGAAAGAAAGTCAAGACTATAGTAAATATTTAACATGTCATTTCACAATTATTGGATTGTCTTATTCAATTTGCGACAAGTACATATACAAGAAATACATGAAAAAACAATAATTGTTTTCTTTCTTACACCCATCCCATCGTATGGATAATATATCAACACATTCCCATTATATGAACAATAACCCCGTTTTAGGAAGCATATGAGTATGGTAATTTTTATATTTTTTTAAATTCCATCCATACATTCTGGTGGGGTAACTGGATATCGATGTTTGTCGGTACAGTAATCATAGACCATGTGATTCATTCGGACCCATCTGTATCGACGGGCGGCAAGAGCATCGAGTTGCTGGTAACTGGTGCCCTCCCACCAGTTGCTCGGGTTGGATGCACAAGAACTTGGCCCTGGCATAGGGCACCCCTCAATATCAAAGTCTTTATAGTATGCATAAAATGGTGCTTTGCTCCAATCAATTTTTTCAAGCCCACCCCTTGTTGCCCAATCATCTGCTTCCCATAATGTAGAGAAGACTCCCATTGGTTGAAATTTTGGAAATGGAACACCTTTTGCTTCATTGTTTTTGTACACTCTTATAGGCACTTCATCCACTGAAAACCTACACAAATGATGAATTGTTTGTTTGTAATTTTCAAACCAGATAGTGCTTTGAACACATTATTGAGTTGCACTTACACTACATGGTGGTGATTCCATAGAATAGAGTAAACATGGAAGTCAGCAGCAGGGTCAAACCATAGGTTAACCCTTTGTTCTCTATCTCCTTTTCCATGTGCATACACATTTGTTTGAACCGAGTAAGGTTGTCCAGTTCGGTTCCCCAAGAATTCGAAATCAAGCTCGTCTCGCACATTATCAGTATCTGAATTCATCTAAAGTCAAAAACCATGAAAAGTTAGCGAACACCCATCCACTAAAATCATAAACAAGTTTATATTATTAAAAGTCATACGTAAAAAGCAGTAACAGTGCCAGCAGAGTCTCCTGGAATAAGCTTTATCTTCATGCTCACACGTCCAAACAAATATTTGCTTTTTGAAGCAAACCCACATCCTATAATAACATATAAAAATCATGATCATGAATTTAGGTATCAAGTTTAGGATGATCATCACATGCCTTGATGCTTAAGAATAACCATCAAAAATTTTAATGCATGTATTGAAACAATTGACGTACCAGAGTTTTGGTCAAGGAGTAACTGGATACCCATCCCGCCATTAAGTTGTTTGACGTGAGAATCAGACCATGTCACACGAAAATCTTGAAGAAATGTTGTTGGCTTCGCATCTGTCACAAACAAGAGTGTCACAAATCCAATCAAGAAAAGATTAACAATGGTTTTTCGAGATATTCTTGACGAATATGTCATTTTTACTAAGCAAGAATGATGTGTGTTCTGTGTATCTAAATTTTGAAATGGTGAGAGAGTTATATATAGAATAAGTTCGTATGGACTTAAAGTGGTGTATTTGAATAGTAAAAGGGGTCCATTGCAAATTTTGGATCACTTTCTGTACAGCTAATAGTAAGCCGTCAATTGGACCCCGCCGCTCTCTTACCAAACATCGTCTTTTGGATTTTTGATTGACTAGACTATAATTTTGACTTTGTTCCTTAAAAGTTAGTTTTGAGACAAAAATATGATTGAAAATAAAATATTTTAAATATACATGTTTAAGGAAAAAGTTTATGAAACTAGATTTAAATTACCTGATTTACTTAACATGTCAAAAAAAAATTTTAATAGATATATAAAAGTATAAAAGTAAAAAAAAATGGCAATAAGTTTTATAAAGTTTAATATTAATATATTTACAAAGACATCAACAAAACTAGGAAAAAAGTTAATATAAGTAACTAAATTAAACTGGAGACCATCAACACAACAAGTTTGTCAAATATTTTGGCCACGTCTTATTGTCGGTTAGCAGTTTTAATTATATTTTTGTTTCTTATTATGGAAATTGAATTCTTTGCTGAAAGAAAAGATTTAATAATCATTAATATATAAGTTTTGTTTAGATATAATAAGTTTAACTAATTTTTATTGTCATATGCGAAGAAGAGAGCTGATTTGTACTTTTTAGATATAATTAGGTTGACTAATCATTAACTAATTTGTACATACAGCGTTTTATCATACATACTAATGATAAATATTTTTTTATATGTATTATACAGCTTTTATAAAACATAACATGATAAAAATCAGCAACTATATAAAAGTCACAAATACAGTCGAATTTTGTTAAAATGATAATGATCATCTCAATTATTATTAAAGATTTATGTTATAACTGGTTAACAATAATTGGATAAAGATAAAATTTATACAATTATAAGTATGGATTACATTAAAGATTGGTGCATTGTGACTGGCCAAAGACTGGACCCCAAATCCTTCAATATATAGATTGGGACCGACAATAACAGGTGGAACTAATACTCTGAGAAAAGTTTGGTGAAGGTTGAATTAAACATGACCAATTCGATTTTCTAATAGCTTAGCTTTTCTTTGTGTAAACATTTTGGCAAAAGTAACTATAACAAAAAGACAAAACTGCATAAATGGTTACATATGGATAGTCGATTTCTTTGGTAAGGTTCACCAAATAGTTTTGTAGCAAAAAAACATATGGATAGTCGATTTCTTTGGTAAGGTTCACCAAATAGTTTTGTAGCAAAAAAAACATCTTTATTTGGTGTTTGAATTGTAGATTTGGTCCATAATCTTAGTATTGTTAAAGATTTACAAACGACCAATATATTCTCAAATATAATTTTGAAACATTTTATTTATTTATTTTTGCAATAAATCTATTCAAAATCAAAAAAATTCACAACCACCACTTTCCCCTACCCCTTTATCTCTCATGTACCCCCCCCCCCCCTCCCGGGCGAATAAACTACATAAGTGGTCACATATGGTTAGTCGATTTCTTTGGTAAGTATCACCAAATAGTTTTGTAGCAAAAAATGTCCTTATTTTGTGTTTGAGTTGTAGATTTGGTCCATAATCTTAGCATTGTTAACTTTTGCAAATGATCAATATACCCTCAAATAAAATTTTGAAATATTTTCTTTATTTATTTTTGCAATAAATCTATTTAAAAATAAAAAATTCCACAATCACCATCCCCTACCCTTCTATCTGTCATAACCCCCCCCCCCCCCCCCCCCAATCTCTCTATAGCTTACACCAAGAAATAAAACATTACAGAACATCTTCATCAAATCAAATCAACTTCTCTCTCAACAATCCACTCTCTTCTGAAAACAAAATCGATGAACACCTATGAACCCAGAATCAGAATCGATGAACACTTATGAAGCCCGAAACGGAATTGATGGTCACCCATGAACCTAGAGACGAAATCGATGAACACCGATGAAACCATGGCACTCTATGTGTTCGTAGATCCCCATTCGTCCATATTAATATATCTAAATTTGAGTTTGGTTTTATGTGTTTGTGTTTCGACAAGAATAGAAATTGAAGTTCCTTCCTTTTTAAATTTGAATTGTAGGTGAACAGGGGATTCTAAGGAATCGATTTTAAAGTTTGTCTTTTGTTCATTCACACATGTTTTCTTTCTTCCCCTTAGATTTTTATATATCAGAATCAGAAAGAAAGGTATCGATGCACATTTTTTCTCTTTTGTAAGTGATGTGCAATTTATATACTACCTAGTTTTACCTTTATAACCCTAATCTACTTAACTGACTAATTGCACTTAGGCAGTGTACCTAGTTAAATTTATAGAATAGTTTAGGTAAGTTGGGTATCGAATACAAGGACGGATTTAACTAATAATATAATTACTAAAAATTAATCTAAAAATTATAATTGAAGAAAGGGTTTTTATCTGATTTTGCAAGTTCAGATTAGCTTAAAACTAAGCACTCAACTAAAAATGATTGTAAACAAAATTTAGAAGACACTTTCGTTTAGTTTCAAATTTCCCCTTTTTCTTATGTGTAGTTTCTAAGTATGGATTTATTCAGTTGGTTACCAATTTAGATGTAATTAGTAGTCTTGATCTGATCTCCTAATATTTTCATCGATTCTTGAAATACTATGTAATAATCATACACAAACACATAATTGACTATTATTGATAATTTGGCTATGTAAGATATATCTAGATAATTTTCTATGATCAAGAAAAATTACCAAACACAATTATAATCAAATTAATGTTCTCAAACACAGTTAAAGTTGTTACCTTTATTACTTAATCTAAGATATTAATCCTAGCTCTAGCAAATTAATGATCATAAACTTCTAGGTAAACAAGTTCATGCAATTCAAATGGTCATTAAACTACACTTAACTTGAATCTAAGAAAAAAGGATGCAAACTTTAACATGCTAGGTAATGATAAGCAAACACATGTGTTAACTAACTTCATGAAATCCAAATATAAGCTTGAAACTAACACATAGTATTAGGGTTCATCTACACTAAAGGAAAGTCTAATGATTAGTTACACAAAGGAGAAAATAAGCACACAAAAACAAAAGAATTCGACATTGTTAATCTAATGCAAAACCGAATGTAATGTGTAATCTTCAATCTCCAAGTGTTCTCTCTTCCAAATGATTTGTTTTTCGTAGATCGATGGCCTCTAAAATTGATTATCTCTCCAGAAAATCCGATCTAACCTTCTTAAAGTTGATATGTAAAGGGATATTTATAGTTTCCAAATATCGCATCTCACGTCGTGAGCATTAAGGCTCGTGTCGTGAGCTTAGTACAATTCGTGTTCGGCAAGGAAACTACATTCTGCGTAGTTATCTTCTGGAATATTCATTCTCACGTCGTGAGCAGTAAAGGCTCATGTCGTGAGCTTCTATTTGACTCAATTCACATCTCTTTTAAGCTCCATGCTCAACACCAGTCCTTCTAGGTTCTAGCTTTTATCGGTTTTAGTCCTTTTTCCTCAAGAATGTCATATTTGGCTGCAAAATGTAATTCAACTCAATAAGTATCAAATATCTTTGCAATTAACCAAATTATAGCTTAAAATATATTAAAATAATGCCTAAAAATATGTATAAATATGACATCTTCAAAATACCTCACACTTGCCTTTTACTTTTCCTCAAGCAAAACTGATTTTATTATTATCATATCAAAACCCTAGCTACCAACATCGCACAAAACAATCCATTTTGAGCCTCTCCATTACATTAAGACCGCAATGCATGTATTTGTGTCTAAATTTTTCTAAGAACTTCCCCAATCCTAAATACTTACGATCCTCATAAAGATTTCCCCACTTCTTTTGAACAACATTCATATTATGCATCCCTATGAATCCATCCCCGTAAAGCTTTCTTAACCTCAAAGTATTTTTTGTTAAGTTCCCAAGCATACATATGATAAAATAACCTAGAAAGAAAAATTACAATAAATAATATCTTGGCAAATTGTCTTATTCTTGATATTGAGACTTCGATTTTTTGGATTTTTTGAATTTTTCTTCATGATATTTCTTGATCTTCATAGCTTTGTAGACTCTTATTTAGTTAAACTTTTGCAACTTTTTTTTTGTACTTTTTCAAATTTTTTTTGTACTTTTTTTTCTTTTCTCACTTTTGTACTCAAAACTAAAAATCCTTTAAAAAAACATATGTTTAAGCAAGGGAACTTAACTTCAACCCTTATTGGTTAGAGGTATTTGTCTAAAGTGCAATGACTACATAAGCTCTCCTAGATATATTTCTCGTACACGATGAAAACCATATTATATCCCCCAACTAAGCAAGGTCGTGTTTTTGTTCCATGATTTCACCAGGATAGGAAAGCCACAAATACACTATAACATATATTGGCTCAAATAAACATTGAAACTCGCATCAGATCGTCCCACACAACACTAGCAACCTAGATCTCAACATAACAATTTTTTAACTAGATTCAATTTTAGATTATTATTTCAAATCTTTCTAATAATTTTTTTTAAATCCTAGTCATTTTTTAAATTTTAATCAGAATGCTTGTATTCCTAAAGTCAACCCCCTACCCCACACTAAAATGATGAAATTGATGGGTTTTGAGCAAAAGAACATCCGATGTGCACATGCAAAACCCTAAAGCTTTGGATCTAGGTTTCTCTATTGTACATGCAAATTTATCCAAAGCTTGCAAACCCTAATCTAGCATACTATGAAAAACAAGATCTATAATAAAACAAGTTTAGATGATACCTTTCAATAGTTGCAAGAATCTTCAATCTTCAAGAGCTTAGTATCACAAGTAATACTTCTAATGGCTTACAAACGCTAAAGCAAGAAGATTATCTAGAAGATAGGGAGGAGGAGGCACTATTTCAGCTATAGTAACTCTAGGGTTTCTCAAGTGGCCGAAATCTGTAGCCCTAGGGGTTCCTTAAATAGCTGAGCTGCTAGGGTTTGAGTCAAAACCCTAATTAGATAACTTATGTCCTAAGCAGCTTCAAGAACCTTCTGGAATAAGGCCCCTTGGACGAAATTAGAGTGGGCTTCCACTCTGGATTCCGTCCCCCTTATTTCCATAAGGATTCACATCCCAAAAATCAATTATCTTATAATTGACAATTCTAGTCCCCCTTATTTAATTAATCTCTTTCAGCCACAAAATTAATTCTCAAATAAATCTTGACCAATATTAATTAAATTATATGATTTCTCTTTTAATATATTATTCATATAATATATTAATAAACCATAATAACCTCTCTCTCTCTCTCTCTCTCCATAAATCATCATGTCCAGTTGATTCGGTGAAGGCAACCCAAAAGGACCATGCACAACCGGGTCAAGTACATACCAAATATAGTTACGGGCTTAGACACTAATCCAACAGTCTCCCACTTGGATAAGTCTAGTAACTATAAATGCAAGTACGAATTTAGGATCCGATTAGCAATCGTAGCTCTCAAAGACACCGTCGAACTCTGATCTTATCAGTAACCTGTCCTTTAGATAATGGATCGTATAATCCTCCGTTCTAGATATCTTGCGGACAAATACATGGAACATATTCATACTTATTGTCGAGCAGTTTGTTTCTCGATCTCTGATTCGTCTGACATGGAACTTAATTGAATACATCAATTTAGTCCTGAACGGGCCCGACACATAAGTCAAACCAAATCATCGAGGGGCCCAGATATCGCTTTTACCCTCTTAGGATAAAAGGAACAGATACACTTCGACTTATATGCATTTACTATTCACTCATCAAATCATCCGCAACAATGCATTTTATAACATCAAGTTACTGATGCGTTTACGCATTATGAATGCACAATAAACTTGCAAACAATAAACCATATATCTAGGTTTAAATACTATATGATATTATCATCTTGCGATCACTCGTGATAAATTCCATGAAGCGATACCAGCAAGCGTGGGTTTATTCCAATCCTCAAATCTTAGTTCATAAGCACTCATGAATGTTGTAGCAAACTTTTGCTATGTCTAATACACTTTAGACAGTCTACAAACCAATTCATGACAGTCTTCTTTCATACCTACTTCCAAAGTATGAGCGATTGTGGACTGTTCGAATAATCTTATTATTCAGGAAGTCAAAACATGCAAAGTTAAACAATATGTAAATTATTAACACAAGACAGTAACTTTACTTATAAATAATACACCTTTATTTAATCATCAAATGTTAATTACAAATTATCTATTACACGTTTCGAAGCTATCTAATCTAAACTAATATCGTCCTTCAGCTCAATGCTCCTAGCGTGCTGCAAGTGCTTAACCCTACTCAGTCCCTTCGTAAGGGGATCTGTTGGGTTATCCTCTGACGATACCCTCTTCACTACAAGGAGTCCCTCTTCCACCCGATGTCTAATAAAGTGATATTTCCTGTCGATATGTCGAGATCTGCCATGATCCCTCGGTTCCTTGGTCAAGGCAACCGCTCCTTCATTATCGCATAATATCTCCATAGGCTCCTTTATGGCTGGCACAACTCCAAGGTCTCCAATGAAGTTCTTCAACCATATCGCCTCCTTCGACGCTTCGCTCGCCTCTATATACTCTGATTCGCACGTCGAATCAGCTACGGTCTCCTGCTTGGAACTTTTCCAAGTCACTGCTCCTCCATTTAGGGTAAAGACTCAGCCTGACTGAGATCGATAATTATCTCGGTCTGTTTGAAAACTGGCATCACTATACCCTCGCACCCTTAAGTCTTCACTCCCACCGAGGACTAGAAACCATTCCTTGGTCCTCCGAAGGTACTTAAGAATATTCTTGACTGTGGTCCAATGTGCTCTGCTAGGGTTCCCCTAATATCTGCTGACCATGCTGAAAGCGAAGGCCACATCAGGGCGAGTACAAGTCATAGCATATATGATTGAGCCAACTGGGGAAGGGTAAGGTATTCAGCTCATCTCTGCTATCTCAGTCTCTGTACTCGGGCTCTGAGTCTTACTCAGTTTAGCGTTGCTCTGGATTGGTAACTCCCCTTTCTTAGAATTCTCCATACTAAAAAGCTTTAGTACTTTATCCAAGTAAGTATTCTGACTAAGTCCTATTAGTCTTTTACTCCTGTTTCTCACTATCCTTATTCCCAGAATATAGGCAGCCTCTCTGAGGTCCTTCATAGCGAAACACTTCCCAAGCCAGGACTTAACTTCCTTCAGGGTTGGGACGTCATTTCCTATGAGTAGTATGTCATGAACATACAATACCAGAAAGATAACTATACTCCCACTGGCCTTGACATATACACATGATTCATCCTCGCTTCGCAGAAAACCAAACTCTTTGACTTTCTCATCGAAACAAAGATTCCATCTGCGAGATGCCTGTTTCAATCCATAAATGGATTTCTCAAGCTTACACACTCTACTAGGATGCTTCGCATCGACAAAACCCTCTGGCTGACTCATGTAAACATCCTCAGCCAAATTCCTATTAAGGAAAGCGGTTTTGACATCTATTTGCCATATTTCATAGTCATGAAATGCAGCAATGGCTAGCATCACCCTAATAGACTTTATCTTCGCAACTGGTGAGAAGGTCTCATCATAGTCAACTCCTGGAGTTTGAGTAAATCCCTTTGCAACCAATCACGCTATATAAGTGTGTACCTTCCCATCCATGTCAGTCTTCTTCGTGAAAATCCATTTGCACCCGACCGTCTTACGACCTGGCACGTTGTCAACCAAATCCCAGACTTGGTTGTCATACATGGACTGAATCTCGCTATCCATAGCTTCTTTCCATTTCGCAGACTACGGGCTTGCCATGGCTTCCTTGTAGCTATTAGGTTCATCCAAATTTATTAGTGTACCGTCACTAATAAACGTATCACCTTCACTTGTTATATGATAACCATACAAAACAGGTGGAACACTAACTCTACTGGAACGTCTAAGAGGTAAGGACTCGTCAATCGGTTCAACATGAGTTTCCTCCTCAGGTTGAGTGCCAGTGTTATAGGTTCCTTCATCGTTCGATTCTAGAATCTCTTCAAGATCGATTTGCCTCCCACTGTCTCCTTAGCTTATGAGTTCTCGCTCTCGGAAAACCCCTCTCCTCGCAACGAAGACAACATTGTCACTCGGTCTATGGAAGAGATATACAAAGGACTTCTGCGGGTAGCTGATGAAAATACATCGCTCACTATGAGGTTCGAGCTTGTCGTGAGTCTCTCATGTTACGAAAGCCTCACAACCCCAAACCTTGATGTGTGCCAACGAGGGAGCTTTCCTCGTTTACATCTCGTGAGGTGTTTTGGCAACCTTCTTTGTAGGGACTATGTTAAGGATATGGGCGGCAGTCTCTAAGGCATACCCCCAGAATTGTTGGGTTTTGAGCATTCTAGCACTCCTATGGTGTACATGCAACCCTATAAACCTTGGATCTATGTTTTCTCTATTATACATGCAAATATTAACTATTCCAAGGTTTCATCCTAACTAGCATATTATGAAGCACCTATACTACAAAGTTCTAGTTAGATGACATACCTTTTGATGTAGCTTGATGTCTTCAAGCTTTAAGAGCTTAGCCCCAATAGTATGGAAGCCTCAAATGGAATCACAAATCACCAAAATACCTTGGAAGAACTTGAGAGAATATGTATGCACACTAAAATCGCCCCACTCTTATTTTCACACACTTGTCCAATTTTGTGAGCCAAGGACCCCTTTATATATTATGGAGGATTAGGGTTACATCCATGTAAACCCTAATACCCATGACCTTTCATTTACATAGGATCCATGGGTTCAAAGCTCCATGGACCATCCATGAAAGCTTAGCCCAACCTAAATGAACTTGGCCCATTCCATATATATAAGAGTCCATATTTAATTAGTTCTTTTTGATCACTTAATTAATTCTAAATTAATTCTTGATCAATACTAATTAAATAATATGATTCCATATTAATATATTAGAACTTATAATATATTAATATAAATCATAAATATACTATTCTCAAAAGACTATCCATATAAATTGTGCCGGTGAAGTGCAACCCAAATGGACCATACCGGGTCGGGTCAAGTACATACCAAATATAGTTATGGACTTAGACATTAATCCAACAGTCTCCCACTTGGATAAGTCTAAAACTATTATTGAGTATGACTTCAAAACCTAACTGTCAATCGTAGCTCTTAAAGCCGCTGTCGAACTCTGACCTTGTCAATGACTTGTCCATTAGATAAGGGATCATATATTCCTCCATTCTAGATATCATATGGACTAAGACATGGATTATAATCATTCTCTCTGTCCATTTTTTGTTTCTTAATTTTCGATTTATGATGACTGACTGATTAAACAAATCAAATCAGTCCTGGCTTGGCCAAGCACTCACATGTGTCATCGCTAAATCATCGAGGGGCCCACATATATCGCTTTTATCCCGAAGGTAAAAGGAATGGATAAACTTCGACTCATATGGCTTGTTCTACTACTTGTTGAATCATACACAAAGGCACGTTTTATAACATCGAGTTACCAATGCGTTTTCGCGCAATCAATGTATAACCAACTCATAGTAACAACTCATATCTCTAGCTTTGAAGAATATAAGATATTATCGTCTCATGATCACTTGTGATAAAATCCATGAAGTGATTCAAATGAGCGTGGGTTGAATCCAATACTCAGAACTTATGAGCACTCATGAGTGTTGTAGCACCACTTTGTCCACCAACTTAGACCTCTACAAACCAACCCATGACAGTCTTGATTCATATCTACTTCCAACATATGACCGACTGTGGATGGTTTGAATAACTTAATCATTCAGGAAGAGCGACTTAGTTATTCTGGAAGTCAAAACATGGAAAGTGAAACACAAGCATAAATGAATCAAATATGGTATCAAACCCTATGAATATAAATAAACACTTTTATTTAACACCATACTGATTATTCATTATTCATTGTTTCGATTTTATCAACTTTATACTTGAATTAAAAACACTAGTTGTCCCATGCTCCAAGCATGTACGCTATGTTTTTCTTAAACAATAGCTTTACCATACTTTGTGAAATAAACCAATTGAACATAATTTCAATGATTCTAATTTCACACTCCCAAATCCTTATCGAAAAATGTGAGAATTTCAAATTCCTATCATTTATCGAAATCTGTTTAGATTTTAAACTTATATGCACTGATCCTCCTGTAATGAATATGTACAAAGTCACAAAGACTTGTCAACAATCATTATAAGGTATTCCAATGGAGATCAACTCCATGGAAACTAAGTCTCATATTCAAAGTACATTGCTTTGGACATGCTTCTTGCATTAAGTTTTCTAATCTTACACAGATAACTTCCACCTATGGAGACAACTCCATATTCTCATTTTGACTATAACTTCTGAATAAGAGATGCCTCTTTTCAGAATATTTTAATATGGTCCTTCCAAAATTAGCACTATACTTCCAACTGTCCCTGAGCAACCAATCTTTGGTAAACCTCAGATTGTCCTCGACAATTGCTTAATCATTTTAGTCATATCCAATTCTAGACCTTTTCCCTTCTTAATGCCTCTGGGCATTTGGAAAAATTTAGAAATGACAAATATTATAGCACATGCAATCGATCCTGTACCCAAAGCAAATGGTACACGATTCATGATGTCTCACATAAAGACATGATTCTAGACCAGTCTTTTGCTACAATATTTTTATTTGCCATGTTTTCAAAATTTGACTATGAAGAGGGATGCCATAATCATAATCGAATTTTGAGAACGCAATATATAGAATTTCCTTAAGTTGAACCAATCCAACATCACATTCATATATATATTCTTGACTAAAGATGATTAAGGTCTCAATCTAAGCCTTTAGAACTGAAATGAAGTATATCCTCTCCCTTAATTATAGCAAAACAACTTTTTCAATCCCTGCAGCCTCACGAATTGAAACTTTTGTTTTCTATAATTAACATTGCTAACTTGCAACACTAACAATAATTATCATGCTCCCACTAACATGATGATTATTAGCATAACACGTATGCTCCCACTAGCTTTGACATGTACTCAGAAATCAGCTGGACTTCTAGAAATCAATACTTTATTGACTTTCTTACCAAAGTTCAGATTTCTGATACGAGATGCTTTGATAAAACTTTATCAAAATCATACACCTTTCCTTAGATAGCATGCATGTGTGTCTAAACAATTTCAGAACTATAAAAAGGGATGCCGTAATCATAGTCTCAATTGTTTAGACCTTTTGCCATCTGCTTCAAATGTACTTGGTGGAAGTGTTTCCTCACCATCATTTTCATGAATCGGAGAGAAACCTTATGACCCTTAGATTTTATAGTGTATGTGTTCTTATCCATGTGAATCGTCAAAACCATAGTCACAAGACAAGGATAATGACAAATCCAAACTCATATGGACTGAACTTATGCAATCTTAACTTCTTGCCACCTGGCAGTACAGGGCCTGCCATTGCTTCCAAGTTGTTATGCAACCAATTGAGAACTTTCAGAACTCCTATGCAAAGCCAACTTTAACTGGAATGGGAACAGAATATGTCAACACGATAGGTTATAAACCTCAAGTCGTGTGCTAGTGAAGAACCTCAGGTTTTATTCTTGATTAGTTCTTGAAATTCTTTTTAGGATCTTTAAGACTCCCACTATCCTCTTGACATATAAGACTATCTTGCCAAATATTCAAGAGATAGTGCGGATTCTTTATCAAGACAAACACTTCACACAATTGGCCTTAGTTGGTCTTTGTTTTATCCAAAACATCACAACTTACCAATTTCAAATGTACAAGAGTAGGACACTTTTACTCTTACATTTGACAAGTGTTTTAAACCTTTCTTTAAGATATGTCACTCAAGTTACAATCTTGGAGTATGACTCTAAGAATTGTTTTGGAACGAAGTATGACTCATCTTCCTGATCTAACCATTTCAACAATTCATGACTCCTCTTCTTAGTCATAAGAATGCACTAAGATGACCTTTAGAGGACTAATTGTGATATGATTTCTAAATCATTAAGATGATCACAAACATGATACTAAAGTACTCTCCCATCTTTTCAGATTTGAGAAACTTTTATCTTTCTGCCTAATTTGATTCTTCCCATTCGTTCTGCCATACATTGAGACTTTTCCAATGTTTCAGAATTATACTTAAACTTGTAAGTATAACCATATTTACTAAACTTTAGTAAATCAAATAGTCTTAACGAGCTTTGTGGTGGACATGACCAGTGCACAAGAATGTGTACTCGATCCCTTTAGTCCTTCACTTGACTCACACATCCATGTGAACAAGTAATTAGTCTTGATTTTCCAATGCTTGAAAGTTCTCATTCATCATACTATTCAACTTGCATGATTCCAAGTTTCGGTCCAATTGAAACTTGGGTGATGAGGAACTTTCCTGATTTGGTAAATTTAGACACTACCACAAATGAAAGAATCAAATCCATTTTCCAATATTGCTGTCAGTGGAATCATATAAACAACAATTTTCCACAAATGCCATTGTAAGGATACTTCAAATAAATAAAATTAAACAATTTTCTTTTATTTTAAAACTTTGCGGAAAAACTTATCCTTACAATCCACATGGAAAATTGTTGTTATCTATTCCTTAGCAATATATCATAACTTCTTAAGCAACTGCTCAAAATTCTGATGCGATCGAAATCCACCTTCGCGATCAGAATCATCATATACTTCCTTTAAGATTTCTCTCTATTCTTTGATTCTTAAAACATCAACATGTGACCCAGTCACATCATGTAATGAGGATCTCAGAATAGAACTTAACAGAGTTAGATAATGGGCTCTACCTGATGTAGAGTCAAACTTATTGACTTTAACATCCTTAGGTAAATTTGGTAGCTTTGCAATCAACGCCCCTTCCTTTGGCAAAATAAACATATGGATCCTTTGGTAATGGGACTATCTCAGACTTAGCCTTTCTCTTTACCATTTGGTCACTAGGGTTGACTATGGCCAATCCCTTTCCATTGGGAAGAGAATGCTTTTTCTGGATTTCTAGTGTCACCATTGTCACTGTCCATAAAGTTTTTGGGAAGTTGATCTTCTAATCAAATTTGCTTTACTATCGTTCCAAATCATTGCTGATTCAGCAGCACCAAGCAAATAGATATGATCATTAAGGTTCATGTCATAGTCTGTTTCATAGTAGTCCCAAAGGAACTCACTATGTGACTTAGAAAGTGATTGAACATCCAACTTTCTCAAGACTTTGACACCCAACTCTCCCGGCTTGTCAATATGTGACTTCATCTTTAAGATGTGATCACACATAGACCTTGCTTGCCATTAGGGCTTGAGTGACCTTGAACTTGTGGGTTAGGGAGAATAATTGGAGGAGGTGGAGGAAGAGAAGTATGACTTCCATGAGCCAAACTCGGGAAGTCATATTCATTAGGAAAGCTTGGTTTGGGAAGATCATTGTTGTCTAAACCAGACATCAACAATGGGAGAAATTCACGTAAAGTTGATTTAAGTCCTTAATATAACACCCAATATGATATATTAAGGCTAGGACCCAACAAACTATTTTATAACTTGGAAGAGGGATGCCGTAATCCAAGCTATAAAATATTTGAAGGTAGGTGAATGACGATTCACCAATTTCCACCAAGATAAACGAAATGTATTATTAGGTTTTAATTGGTTTTGAAACTCCTAGATTCTTTTGAGATTCATTGAACTTTTCAATGGCATGTTTCAATCTTGAGTGTGCCCTTCAGGTTTTGTGACTGGGATGCCGAGGATCACAAAACAAGGTGTGAAGTAACCATGCAAATATACTTGGTACCATTAATATTTACCCCTCAATCGATGTGTCGGTTATCCACACACGCTCCAACGATACTATGATAAACATTAAGTTACCCTTTGCCTACCTTGTTAACTCCAGGTTAGTGTGCCGGTTAACCACACACGCTCCACTAACAGCTTAAACAAAGTGCAAAGTGTCATTTCATGGATTAGCACCTTATTCACATTTTCCTAAGTAACTAAGATTGGGAATTTATAAGTGTTTAGTTACTTAGTATTTATCATTATACTTATAATGAAGGGAGAATTATAGTCCTTGTCCTACCTGTTCGGCTAACGACCCTCCACCGGTCAAGGAAGCGGTGAGTGAGAGTGGACACCCATTAAACTGCCCTTTTATAGGCAGTAACCTTATACCCCCCTTATAGACCGGCTTCGTGAATGAGGCCTACTAATGGTAAGACGACTTGCTCTTATACATATAATATATTAAACTTTTAATATTATAATAGTATAAGGGTGTATTTTAGACATTTAAAATACTTGGTGGTTTAATCTATTAATTAAACTAGACTTTTAATTTAATTAAACTCAAACCATATATTTATGGATTAATAATACTCTTTTAATTAAACGCTTTAATTAACTATTAATAAAGTCCATAAGAGTTAATTTGAACTATTCAACAAAACATCATAATTCCAATTATTAACCTCAAAATTAAAACCATTTAATTAATTGTTTAAGTTATGAACCCAAAAGTTTTAGAATTCAATTCTTTTTTTCATAAAAAACTTTTCTCAAATTCCAAAACTTGAGGGCAAGTTTTGTAATTCTTGAAAACCTTTGGATTCCATAACTTATGGAATTAATGGTGTTTTATGATGAAACTTTCCATGTTCCATAACTTAAGAACAAGTTATCGAATTGTTTAAAACATTCACACCAAATTTTGTAACTCCATAAAAACTTTGAATCAATTTTTTTTTTAAAAAAAAACTTTCATATCCATAACTTATGGAAGTTTCAAAAACCCTTAAGATCACAACTTTAAAAAAAACTTTTGAGCTCCAAAATTTTATGACAAAATATGTAACTCCTTAAAACATTTAGATCAAACTTTTAAAACTAATAAAATAATCATATCATTTTATCTTTTACTAAATTTGACCTAATTCAACTCATATAACAAATGATTCAAATTTTACAAATAATTCGTTTTTCACAAAACAAGTAATTATCTTAAAATTTGACAAACGTCATGTTTTTTTTTTCCTTTTTTTTTCAACTTGAAAATAAAACATTTGCATCAATATAACAGAAAACAACCCATGGCTCTGATACCACTGTTGGGTTTTGAGCATTCTAACACTCCTATGGTGTACATGCAACCCTATAAACCTTGGATCTATGTTTTCTCTATTATACATGCAAATATTAACTATTCCAAGGTTTCATCCTAACTAGCATATTATGAAGCACCTATACTACAAAGTTCTAGTTAGATGACATACCTTTTGATGTAGCTTGATGTCTTCAAGCTTTAAGAGCTTAGCCCCAATAGTGTGGAAGCCTCAAATGGAATCACAAATCACCAAAACACCTTGGAAGAACTTGAGAGAATATGTATGCACACTAAAATCGGCCCACTCTTATTTTCACACACTTGTCGAATTTTGTGAGCCAAGGACCCCTTTATATATTATGGAGGATTAGGGTTACATCCATGTAAACCCTAATACCCATGACCTTTCATTTACATAGGATCCATGGGTTAAAAGCTCCATGGACCATCCATGAAAGCTTAGCCCAACCTAAATGAACTTGGCCCATTCCATATATATAAGAGTCCATATTTAATTAGTTCTTTTTGATCACTTAATTAATTCTAAATTAATTCTTGATCAATACTAATTAAATAATATGATTCCATATTAATATATTAGAACTTATAATATATTAATATAAATCACAAATATACTATTCTCAAAAGACTATCCATATAAATTGTGCCAGTGAAGTGCAACCCAAATGGACCATGCCGGGTCGGGCCAAGTACATACCAAATATAGTTATGGACTTAGACATTAATCCAACAAGAATGAGATAGGTAGTGAAGCACAACTCATCATGGAATGAACCATGTTTAGCAAGGTTCGATTACGCCTCTCAGCTACACCATTCAACCGTGGTGTCCTAGGTGGTGTCAATTGCGAAACGATTCCGCATTCCTTGAGGTAGTCGTGGAATTAAAGACTAAGGTACTCTCCACCCCGATCAGATCGAAGCATCTTGATTTTCCTGCCCAACTGATTCTCCACTTCCTGCTTAAACTCTTTGAACTTTTCAAAGGTTTCTGACTTGTGCTTGATTAAATAGATATAGGCATATCTGCTATAATCATCAGTGAAAGTCGCATAGAAGCGTCTCGCATCCCTTGTGGTGCATCTAAAGGTCCCACACACATCTGTGTGTATGAGATCCAATAAACCCTCACCCCTTTCACAAGAACCAGTGAAGGGTGACTTGGTCATCTTTCCAAGTAAACAAGACTCGCACACGTCATCGTCCCTAAGGTCGAATGACTCCAACACTCCATCCTTTTGGAGTTGGGCTATGCGTTTCTTGTTGACATGTCCAAGACGACAATGCCACAAGCATGTTTTATCCAAATCATTGGAAGAATCGATATACAACACATTATTTCCTAAATTGTCTACAACCATCACAGTTCCATATATTCCATTACAAGGCAATGCTTCAAAATAGAAAACACCATTAAGAAAAGCATTAATAGAACCTTTTTCATTATCAAACGAAAATCTAAATCCTTGTTTATATAAACCATGAAAAGAAATGATGTTTCTTGCCATTTCTGGCGAATAGCAATAATTATTCAACTCTAGTCCTAACCCACTACTAAGCACTAAAGAGTAAACTCCAATCTTGGTGACAGGCAACGATCTTTTTTTCCCATGACCAGGTTTATCTTCCCATGCTCCACATCCCTATTTCTTCTTAGGCCCTGCAAATCAGAACAAATGTGAAAACCACATCATGTATTAAGAACCCAAGAAATAGCATGCGATGAGTTATTAGATTGAATAGTATAGGTACCTGCGTAGGATGGTTTTACCTTTCCATCCTTGATGTCCTGCAGATACTTCCAATAGCTTCGTTTCCAATGCCCCTTCTCATGGCAGTAGTAGCACTCTGCATCCTTTGGGTTGGAGGTGGGTGTAGTGGTACCAGCCTTGGTTCCACTAGAAGAGGTTCCATCATGAGATTTTCCCTTATGGTGGCTCTTAGAAGGAGCCTTCCTCTTCTTACCCCGCCCTGCCCAATAGCCAAGAAGGGGGCAGCTGTAGTGGGAGTTGATGCAACCGTTTTATCCTTGAGGTTGCTCTCAGCAGTCCTCAACAGGCCTTGAAGCTTGCTCAACATGACTTCATCTTTGTTCATGTGGTAAGTCATGCGAAATTGGTTGTAGCAAGGAGGCAGGGAATGAAGAATAATATCAATCGCCAACACTTCATCGAAGTTAACATTTAACTTTAGCAGGCGGTCGACATATCTCTACATTTTCTGCAGGTGAGTAGTGACAGACTCTTCGTCCCTCATTTTAGTAGTGATCATCGAAGTGATGATCTCGTACCTTTCCTGCCTGGTGCTCTGGTGGTACCTGTCTATTAAATCCTGATGCATCTCATAGGGATAGACGTCCTCGTAGGACTTTTGGAGTTCTGGAGTCATAGTCGCGAGCATGATGCAATGGACTTTTGTAGCATCTCGCTCGTGGGCCTCAAAGGCAGCAATCTCCTCTGGAGTGGCGGTGTTGACATTCACCTCCTTCAGTTCCTTGTCGAGGACATATTCCTTGTCCTCGTAGCGGGTAACCATTCGAATGTTGCGGATCCAATCATTGAAATTGGTCCCATCGAAAATCACCCTCCCACACAAATTCATGAGTGAGAATAAACCTGAAGAGGTTAAGCCTAAAGCGTTGTTGTTGTTCGAGTTAGACAACTGAAAAGAAAAGAGACAAAGTCTGATTAGATAAGAATCCCCAGTTAAACACCCAAATGAGAAATTAGGGCTAGGATCCAACAACATTATTTGCAATTTAGAAGAGAGATGCCGTAATTTAAACAACAAATAATTTGAAGGTAAGTGAATGATGATTCACTAATTTCCACCATGCAAAACGAAAAAGAAATTAAGTTTTAAATGTATTGAAAATTCCTATATCTTTTGAGATTCATTGAACTTTGAAATGGCATGTTTAAATCTCGATATGCCCTTCAAGTTTGTGACTGGGATACCGAGGATCACAAACAAGGTGTGAATAACCATGCAAATGTACATGGTGCCCTCAATGTTACAGTCACCTAATTAATGTTCCGGTTAGCCACACACGCTCCATTGATCTATGACAAACATCGAGTCACCCTTTGCCCCCTTTTTTAGACCCAAATTAGTGTGCCGGTTAACCACACACGCTCCACTAACATCTTGGCAAGGGTACAAAGTGTAATTTCATAGAATAACATCATTTTCACATTTTTCCTAAAGTAATTAAGAATGGGAATTTTATAAAAACATTTAGTTACTTTGTATAATCATTATACTTTTAATGAGGAATTGGTTGCCCTATCCTACCCGTTCGGCTAACGACCCTCCACCAATCAAGGAAGCGGTGGGTGAGAGTGAACACCCATTAAACTGCCATTTTATAGGCACCAACCTTATACCCCCCTTAGAGATCGGCTTCGTGAATGAGGCCTACTAACGGTAAGACTAGCATTTATCTTACACATATATAATAATTATTCTTGTAATATTATAATAGTATAGGGTGAATTTTAAACTTGTAAAATTCTAGGGTTTACAATTTAAATATTTCAAAATTAAACTTTTAATCCAAATATTCAAATTCAAAACTTGAGGGCAAGTTTTGAAACATTTCAAAACTATCTAGATCAAAATTCAAATAATACAAATAAACAATTAATTTGGTGATTATTTAATTTTGACCTAATCCAATTTCATGTAAGATAATGATCAAATAATTCAAATAATTAATATTTATCAAATAAGGTAATAATTATCTAATTAAATGACAAAATCTTTTATTTTGACAAAGATAATCATAAGGAATCAATAAAATTAGTATTTTATTAATTAGAAACAATTATGGTAATTATCCTAAGTCAAAATAAGCAAAAATCCCGAAAATCCGTCTATCTGACAGCCCGACTCGCCGAGTACCTCATTGGGCTCGACGAGTCTGTCATGCAGATTGCATGAAAAATGATTTTAAGCAATGGAAAAACATACCAAGCATCAAATACAATAGAAACCAAGCAAGGCTCTAATACCACTGATGGGTTTTGAGCAAAAGAACATCCTATATGCACATGCATAACCCTAAAGCTTTGGATTTAGGTTTCTCTAATTTACATGCAAATTTATCCAAAGCTTGCAAGCCCTAATCTAGCTTACTATGAAAAAAGAGATCTATAATAAAACAAGTTTAGATGATACCTTTCAATAGTTGCAAGAATCTTCAATCTTCAAGAGCTTAGTATCACAAGTGTAATACCTCTAATGGCTTACAAACACCAAAGCAAGAAGATGATCTAGAAGAGAGGGAGGAGGAGGCAGAATTTCGGCTATAGTAACTCTAGGGTTTCTCAAGTGGCCGAAATCTGTAGCCCTAAGGGTTCCTTAAATAGCTGAGCTGCTAGGGTTTGAGTCAAAACCCTAATTGGATAACTTAGGCCCTAAGCAGCTTCAAGAACCTTCTGGAATAAGGCCCCTTGGACGAAATTAGAGTGGGCTTCCATTCTAGATTTCGTCCCCCTTATTTCCATAAGGATTCACAGCCCAAAAATCAATTATCTTATAATTGACAGTTCCAGTCCCCCTTATTTAATTAATCTCTTTCAGCCACAAAATTAATTCTTAAATAATTCTTGACCAATATTAATTAAATTATATGATTTCTCTTTTAATATATTATTCATATAATATATTAATAAACCATAATAACCACTCTCTCTCTCTCTCTCTCTCCATAAATCATCCTCTCTAGTTGCTTCGGTGAAGGCAACCTAAAAAGACCATGCACAACCGAGTCAAGTACATACCAAATATAGTTACGGGCTTAGACACTAATCCAACAGAAATGTACCCTGTAACGACCCAAATTTTCCAATAAGAATTTTCATTTTTCAATAACCAAAACACATCCATAAGATATAAAATTCCGATCACATTTGTTTTTAAAATCCATATTCATCAAATAATTTATTCATAACATCAGAGTTTCCCAAATAAAAATGCCAGAGAGTAGATGCCGCGACATCACGCCGGGCTCTTGCCCTTATATCCCGAAGTACCTGAAACAACCAACAAACTGTAAGTTAATGCTTAGTGAGTTCCCCAGAGCATACCCTAGACAATCCATATAATCACATAAACCATATTAGTTATATCAGCTACATATATCACATAAGCCATGCATACAAACATATAAGGATGCCATGGAAACCCTCCAAGGTCTTACTGTTGGGTTTTGAGCATTCTAACACTCCTATGGTGTACATGCAACCCTAGATGCTTTGGATCTATGTTTTCTCTAATATACATGCAAACTTTAATTTTCCAAAGCATCATCCCAACTAGCATACATTGGAGTATCTTTACTACAAATTCTAGTTAGATGACATACCTCTTGTTGTTCCTTCTTATCCTTGATGTGTTTGGCCTTTAAGAACTTAGCACCAATAGTATGAATGCCTCAAATGGAATCACAACACACCTTTAAACAAAGGATACTTTTGAGAGAGTATCTTCTTGCACCAAAATCGGCTTGCCCTCTTGTGTATCACTTAAGCGCCAATTTTGGTAGCCTTAGGGTCTCTTATATAGTGTGGCAAACTAGGGTTACACCATGTAAACCCTAATGACTTTCCATATCCCTCATGCTCCATGGGTTAAAACCTCCATGGAGTATCCATGGGTTACCACATGGTTTTATCCCAACATGAAGAACTATGGATCATAAGCCCACTTTATAAGAATGAACGATTTACCAAATCAACCCCTTATATTTAATTAGTCTCTTTTGATCACAAAATTAATTCCAAATTAATTCTTGATCAATACTAATTAAATAGTATGATTTCATATTAATATATTAGAACTTATAATATATTAATAAACCATAAATAACCTCTTCTCAAAAGTCTATCCTATCAAATTGTCGTGGTGATATGCAACCCAAATGGACCATGCTACTCTTGGTTCAAATACATACCAATAATAGTTATTGGCTTAGACACCTAATCCAACAGTCTCCCACTTGGATAAGTCTAATAACTATTATTGCAAGCATGACTCCAACCCGACTAGCAATCGTAGCTCTTCAAAGCCGCTGTCGAACTCTGACCTAATCAATGACGTGTCCATTAGATAAGAGATCATATATTCGTCCATTCTAGATATCATATGGACTGAGACATGGATTATAATCATTATCTCTGTCCATCTGTTGTTTCCTGATTTCGGATTTATGACGACTGACTAACTGAACAAACCAAATCAGTCCAGGCCTGTTGTCACCACTAAATCATCGAGGGGCCCATGGATATCGCTTTTATCCACACGGGGTAAAAGGAACGGATAAATTTCGACCCAAATGCTCGCTTGTACTTACTCATCGAATTACACACAACGATATGTTTTATAACACCAAGTTACTGGTGCGTTTACATAGGTCAATGTGCAACCGACTTGTAACTACAACTCACACATCTTGGTTTTAAGAATATTAGATATTATCGTCTCATGATCACTCGTGATAAAATCCATAAAGTGATTCAAATGAGCGTGGGTTGAATCCAATACTCGAATCCTATTCCAGGAGCACTCATGAACACTGTAGCAAAATTGTGCTATGACTAAAACGCCTCAACAGACCCATTCATGACAGTCTTGCCTCAATACCTACTTCTAAAGTATGATCGACTGTGCATTGTTTGAATAACCTAGTTATTCGGGAAGTCAAAACATGCAAAGTGAAACACAAGAATAATATTAATCCTATATGCCCCAAAAACTTTTGAGTCATATTGATTACTCATTATTCATTGTATAATGTTTCGAATAACCAACTTAATACTTGAATTAAAAGAATAGCTATGCCATGCTCCAAGTATGCACACTATGTTTGTCTAAACAATAGTTATGCCATGCTCTAAGCATGCACACTATGTTTGTCTATGGTCCTTACTTTGTGAAATATATCAATTGAAAAACATTTCAATGATGCTTATTTCAAAAAATTCCAAATCCTTATTGCAAGTGTAATAATTCCAAATTCTTGTCACTTCTAGAAAGTGTTAGATTCTAAACTATCATGCAAAGATTCTTTTGCAATGTGTAGGTGCCAAAAGCCACAGAGACTTTGACCAATGATATTACAAAATATTCCTTTGGAGATTTTTATAAGACAATTCCATGGAAATGAAGTCTCAAATTCAAAGTACATTCCTTTGAACATCCTTCTTGCATAAAAGTTTCTAACTTTCTCATCTATTCTTCAACTCCCAATATGGAAACATTCCATATTTGCCATACGACAACTCCTTATTAATAGACTCTTGTCTATTCATAATAATGTCAATATGGTCCTTTCATTACTATACTTCTTACTGTTCATAAGCGACCAATCCTTGGCGAACCTTAGATTGTCCTTAACAGTTGTTTAACCAGTTTAGTCATATCCGGTTCTATTCCTTTTTCCCTTTAAATGCCCTAGGCATTCGGAAAGTTAGAACACGAGAATATTATAACATATGAATCGATCCTATACCCGAAGCATATGGGACACGATTCATAATGTCTAACATAAAGACATGATTTTTGATCAGTCTTTTGCTATAACATTTCTATTTGCCAAGTTCTCATAATTTTGACTATGAAGAGGGATGACGTAATCATAATTAAATTTGGAGAACGCAATTAACATTTCCAAATATAGAATTTCCTTATGTTGAACCATTCCAACATAACATTCATATATATATTTGACTAAATTTGATTAAAATCACACAATCTAAGCTTTTAGATTTGAAATGAAGTATAAATTCCTCTTCCTTAATTATAGCAAAACAACTTTTCAAACCCCGCGACTTTGCGAATTGAAATCTTTGTTTTCTATAATTAACATTGCCAACTTTCAACACTTACCATAATAATTATGCTCCAACTAGCATAATAATTATTATTAGCATAACATTTATGCTCCCACTAGCTTTGACATGTACCCAGAAATCAGCTAGACTTCTAGAAATCAATACTTATTGACTTTCTTTACCAAAGTTCAGATTTATGATACGAGATGCTTTGATAAGACTTTATCTAGGCTTCTCAAAATCATACACCTTTCCTTAGATAGCTCACATGTGTGTCTTAACAATTTTAGAACTTACACCAATAAGTCTCAAATGTTTAGACCCTTTGCCATTTCTCACAATTCAAATTATGAAGAGGTATGTCGTAATCATAATTGAATTGGAGAATGCAAATATCACAATTCTATCTCCTTAAAATCTACTTAGTGAAAGCGTTTCCTCACAATCATTTTCATGAATCGGAGAGAAACCTTATGACACTTTGATTTTATGGTGTATGTGTTCCTATCCATATGAATTTGTCATGACCATAATCACAAGACATGGTTAGTGACAAATCCAAACTCATATGGACTGAACTTGTTCAATCTCAATTTCTTGCCACCTGGCAGTCCAAGGGCCTACAATTGCTTCCAGGTTGTTATGCAACCAATTGAGAACTCTCAAAAATCACATGCATAGTCAACTTTAACTGGAATGGGCACAGAAACAAGAATATGTCAACATGATAGGTTGTAAACCTCAAGTCGTGTGCTAGTGATAAAAAATAGGTTTTATTCTTGATTAGTTCTTGAAGCTTTTCCAAGATCTTTAAGACTCCCACTGTCCTCTTGACATATAAGACTCTCTTGTCAAGAACCATTCCTTGACAAAACAAATATTCAAGAGTTAGTGCGGATTCTTATCAAGACAAACACTTCACACAATTGGCCTTAGTTGGTCTTTGTTTTATCCTAAACATCACAACTTACCAATTTTAAATGTACAAGAGTAGAAAACTTTTTACTCTACATTTGATAAGTGTTATAATCCTTTCTTAAGATTATGTCACTCAAGGTTACAATCTTGGTGTATGCTCTAAGACTTGTTTTGGAAACGAAGTATGACTCATCTTCTTGATTTAAACTATTTCAGCAATTCACGATTCCTCTTCTTAGCCATACAAATGCACTAAGATGTCTTTAGAGGATCAATTATGATATGGTTTTTCCATAATCATTAAGATGATCATAAAACACGATACTAAATACTCTCCCATCTTTTCAGATTGGAGAAACTTTTATCTTTCTGCCTAATTTGATTCTTCTTATTCGTTCTGCCATACATTGAACCTTTTCCAGTGTTTCAGAATTATAGTTAAAATTGTAAGCATAACCATGTTTACTAAACTTTAGTAAATCATGACGAATAGTCTTATTGATATTTGTGGTGGAACTTAACCAGTGTACCCGATCTCCTAGTCCTTCACTTGACTCACATATACATGTGAACAAGGAATTAGTCTTAATTTACCAAAGATGAAAATTCTCATTCATCGTACAATACATCTTGCATGATTCCAAGTTTCTGTCCAATTGAAACTTGAGTGATGAGAATATTTCCTTATTTGGCAAATACTCGACACTACCACAAACGAAAGAATCAAATTCATATTGTTAACATAGAAACATACAAACATCAATTTTCACAAATGCCATTGCAAGGAGATATAATAAAAAAAAATTTATTTATAAAATGCGGAAAAAACTTTTCCTTACAATGCAATTACAAATGAAAACTATGTTATTTCATATTTCCTAGCAATCTATCATAACTCCTAAGCAGCAACTCAAAAATCCGATATTTGAACCATGCGATTGAAATCCATCTTCGCGATCAGATTCAG
Source organism: Lactuca virosa (assembly GCF_052849685.1). Taxonomy (NCBI): domain Eukaryota; kingdom Viridiplantae; phylum Streptophyta; class Magnoliopsida; order Asterales; family Asteraceae; genus Lactuca; species Lactuca virosa. Next base: position 441,077,464 of record NC_136429.1, on the reverse strand, counting down.
TATACTCTTCCTTTAAGCTTCCTTCCCTTTGCATGATCCTGCAAAACATCAAAATGCAACCTTGTCACATCATGTATTAAGAATCAACAATTAGGAACTTAATAGAGTTAGATAGTAGACTTACCTGAAGCAGAGTCAAAATTTTTGATTCTACATTTTCTCAGATCTTTCAGGTAGTCAGTGCAGCTTTGCAACCAATGCCCCTTTTCTTGGCAATAGAAACATATATAATCTTTGGGAATGGTACACGGGACAACCTCAGACTTAGCCTTTCTCTTTCCCTTGGAAAGAGAAATCCTTTCTGGACTTCGAATGTTTCCATTGTCAATGTCCATGGAAGTTTGGGGAGTAGATTTTCCAATCAAATTTGCTTTTCCAGTGCGCCAAATCATTGTTGATTCAGCAGCAACAAGCAAATAGGTAAGATCAATAAGGGTCATGTCGTGGTCTGTCACATAGTAGTCCTTAATGAACTCACTATATGACTCGGGAAGTGATTGAAGAACCCAGTCGACTGTCAACTTCCTCGAGACAACGACACCCAATACTCTCAGTCTGTCAGTATGTGACTTTATCTCCAAGACGTGAGTACACACAAGCCTTCCATCTTGATGTTTCATTGCAAGTAGGGCTTGAGTGACCTTGAATTTTTCAAGTCTTTGAACTTGTGGGTTAGGGAGAATTATTGGAGGAGGGGGAGGAAGTGAATTATGACTTCCACGATCTAACCGCGGGACATCTTCTTCAAGATGAAAGCTTGTTCCAAAAGATTTAGGAAGACCATAGTTGTCTGAACTAGACATCTACAATGAGAGAAATTCAAGTTAGTTGATTTAAGTCCTTAATATAACACCCAAATGAAATATTAAGGCTAGGACCCAACACAATATTTTACAATTTGGAAGTGGGATGTCGTAATCCAATTGAAAAATATTTGAAGGTAGGTAAATGACGATTTACCAATTTCCATCACGAAAAACGAAAAAGAATTTTAGGTTTTAAGTGAATTGAAATTCCTAGATCCCTTGAGACTCATTGAAACTTTCAATGGCATGTTTAAATCTCGATTGTGCCCTTCAAGTTTGTGACTGGGATGCTGAGGATCACAAACAAGGTGTGAATAACCATGCAAATTAGCTTGGTACACCCAATGTTACAACCACTTAATCAATGTGCCGGTTAACCACACATGCTCCATTGATCTATGATTAACATCAAGCTACCCTTTGCAATGCACTGTCAGTCCAGATTAGTGTGCCGGTTAACCACACATGCTCCACTAACGACTTAACATGGTGCAAAGTGCAATTTCATGGGTTAGCACCATGTTCACATTTTCCTAAGTAACTAAGATTTGGGAATTTATAAGTGTTTAGTTACTTTATATTTATCATTATACTTTTAATGAAGGGAGAATTAGAGTCCTATCCTACCCGTTCGGCTAACGACCCTCCACCAGTCAAGGAAGCGGTGGGTGAGAGTGGACACCCATTAAACTGCCATTTTATAGGCAGTAACCTTATACCCCCTTATAGACCGGCTTCGTGAATTAGGTCTACTAAAGGTAAGACTTACTTTGTTCTTATACATATATATATATATATATATATATATATATATATATATATATATATATATATATATATATATATATATATATATATATATAAGTATTAAACCTATAATATTTTAATAGTATAAGGATTGAATTTTAAACTTTAAAATTCTGGGGTTTGGAATTAAATGTTTCAAAAGTTAGACTTTTACATTTACAAATTCCAAAACTTGAGGGCAAGTTTTGAACTATTCAAAAACTTTTGGAATCCATAACTTATGAGTTTAATATAGGTTTTAAGAAAAGACTTTTGACATTCCATAAGTTGAGGACAAGTTATGGAGTTCATAAAACCGTTTATGGGAAAAAGACTCTTCAAGTTCATAACTTATGATTTTAATGATCTTTTTAAAAGAAAACTTTTCATTTTCCATAACTTGAGGACAAGTTATGGAATTCATCAAAACCATTTAGATCAAAAAATTGTAACTTACAAAAACAATCAATTTGTCAATGAACTAAATTAAACTCATAAGAAAAAGACAATTCATATTAAACAAATTTCATGTAATTAGCCTACCATATAAACTAATACAAAACATGAAGCTTTGACAATTATATTTTAAATTGGATAAGCATGATCATTACCACATCAAAAAACAGGTTTATAAGTTCAAAAACAGCTTAGGGTAATGATCCTAGTCCAATTCTAGCCAAAAACATCGAAAATCTGCATCCAGAAGCACCAACTCGTCGAGTGCATGAACTTACTCGGCGAGTTGGTTGGGTTTTAAGGGTGACTCGGTGAGTCCCCCAGTGGACTCGGCGAGTCCACTATCCAGAAGGAAAAAATTTTATTTTTAAAGCATTTTAAAGCATGTAGCATCAAGTATATAGGAAAACAACCCTAGGCTCTGATACCACTGTTGGGTTTTGAGCATTTTAACACTCCTATGGTGTACATGCAACCCTAGATGCTTTGGATCTATGTTTTCTCTAATATACATGCAAATTTTAATTTTCCAAAGCATAATCCTAACTAGCATACAATGAAGTATCTTTACTACAAATTCTAGTTAGTTGACATACCTCTTGGTGTTCCTTGCTATCCTTGATGTGTTTGGCCTTTAAGAACTTAGCACCAATTGTATGAATGCCTAAAATGGATTCACAACACACCTTTGGTCAAAGGAGACTTTTGAGAGACTATCTTCTTGCACCAAAATCGGCTTGCCCTCTTGTGAATCACTTAAGCGCCAATTTTGGTAGCCTTAGGGTCTCTTATATAGTGTGGGAAACTAGGGTTACACCATGTATACCCTAATGACTTTCCATATCCCTCATGATCCATGGGTTAAAACCTCTATGGAGTATCCATTGGTTACCACATGGGTTTAGCCCAACATGAAGAACTATGGATCATAAAGCCACTTTATAAGAATTAATGAATTGCCAAATCAACCCCTTATATTTAATTAGTCTCTTTTGATCACAAAATTAATTCCAAATTAATTCTTGATCAATACTAATTAAATAATATGATTTCATATTAATATATTAGAACTTATAATATATTAATAAACCATAAATAACCTCTTCTCAAAAGTCCATCCTATCAAATTGTCCTGGTGATATGTAACCCAAATGGACCATGCTACTCTCGGGTCATGTACATACCAATAATATTTATGGGCTTAGACACATAATCCAACACTTACACCGGGTGCCACTGGAACCCCCACGTGGTCTTAACCCACTGCTACGGGAACCCCCACATGGTCTTAACTAGCTACCATGGGAACCCCCACATGGTCTTTACTAACTGCCATGGGAACCCCCTCATGGTCTTACCTAACCAATGAAATATCATGCGTGCTCAACATACAAACATACTAGGATGCCATGGAAACCCTACAAGGTCTTACACCTAATGCCATGGGAACCCCCACATGGTCTTAATCTACTGTCACAAGAACCCCCGGGGTCTTCCATGCAAATGTCATACCAACATAACATATAATACATTAACAATCTATATATCACATAACGGGCCGGCCTTGGTGCCTTCGACCCATTGGTATGGTGATGAGACTCACCTTAGTCTGCTGAATACAAAAGCTGTTCGCCTAACAGTCCAAATCCACCCGCGCTGAAGAATAATTCCATTAACCCCTAAATTAGGATTGAATATAATCCAATTAAAGAACCCAAGTACCCAAGCCTAAGTCCTTTCATAATGGCTCAAGAGTCTTCCTTTCTAATGGGCCCAAAGACCTTGTGTAAAACTGTTAATGGGCCGTATGGCCCAATAAGGCCCAACCAAAACAACCATGGCCCAAAACAGATTCATTGGACCACTAACGCAAAATATGACTAGGCCCAACACTGACTAAGGCCCAAAGAGCTTACAAGCCCACACAAAGCCCAAGACCCACTGGGGTGCATACGCCAAGCGTACCACTTCAGTACGCTTAGCGTACTGAGTCCTTGGCTGTACGCGCTGCGTATTCTATATTACGCCCAACGTACAAGCAGATTAAGCACCACTTCCATTAAGTGCTTAATACTTGATGTTCTAACGTCCAATATCAGATCTGAGCTCATTAATATGTCCTAGGGCATAAAGTTGGCCACTTTATGCCCTTGCATGCTATATGGGACTTCAAAACCTCATTTTTCATATTAGGACTTCATATAAAGCTTCAAAATCATGCATGGAGTCTAGATAACCTTCAAGATAGCACCTTTATGCATCTAGCATGCTTACAAAGCTCAGATCTAACCATTTCAGTCTATGGAATTGCTCAACTCTCAAGAGAAGATCCAAGAACCAACAAAAGGGACAATATAGAAAACCCTAACTAAATTTATTGAATAACATGGCAAGATCAAGACTTTATACCTCCAAAAACTCTTTAAGGTGAACTAGATGCAGATTCTTGAAGCCCAATGCCACTCCAAGCTTGCTCACTAACTACTTCTTCTTGGATAAGCTCCAAAATGGCCACCAACACGTTTCCTATGCTCTAAAATCACACTCTCAATGGAAAACTGAGGTAAAGGGACGAAATGAGACTCTAGGGGCTGATTAGGGTTTGGTCCAAGTGACTTAAGGATGAATAAATAGGTCTCAAGTCCGGGTTTTAGGGTTTTGGCCCTATGTCGCGTACGCCCCGCGTACTCGATACTCCTTCGCGATCCTTCTTCTATAGTACGCTAAGCGTACACTTAGGTACACCCAACGTACAAAGGGACCATTTTTTCTAAAATAAATCATTTCAAGGGTTAGAATGGTTTACCTGATTTGGAGTGTTACAATTCTCCCCCACTTGGACTAGACTTCGTCCTCGAAGTCCGCAGACGCAAACAAATCCGGGTAATGCTCCCGCATCTCATCCTCCGGGTCCCATGTCCATTCAGAGCCTTTTTGGTGCTGCCATTGCACCTTCACTAGCTTCACCTCCTTGTTACGGAGAACCTTAGTCTTCCTATCCAAAACCGCAATGGGTTTCTCAATGTAGTTCAGGCTCTCATTCAGCTGAATGTCATCCAAAGAAATAACCGCAACCTCATCAGTGACACACTTCCGAAGCTGAGACACATGGAGGGTGTTGTGAATTTGGCTAAGCTCGTTCGGCAGATCCAAACGGTAAGCCACCTTACCCACCTGGGCTGAAATCATGAACGGATGAATATATCAGGGCCCTAACTTGCCCCTCTTCCGAAACCAAGTGACACCCTTCCATGGTCAACAAAACGAAGTCCCCCACCTGGAACTCGAGATCCGAGCGATGCCGATAAACATAAATTTTCTGACGGCTCTGCGCGACTCGCAGTCTGTCGCGCACTTGCTGGATCAGCACGGTAGTCTTAAGCACCACCTTGGTGCTTCCCATGACTCGGTGCCCCACCTCACCCCCAATAAACTGGGGTCCTACACCTCGACCATACAACATCTCAAACGGGGGTCAGTCAATACTAGCATGGTAACTATTGTTATATGAAAACTCTGCTAGTGGGAGGTATGTATCCCAACTCCCTCCAAAATCCAATACGCATGCCCGCAACATATCCTCGAGCGTCTGGATCGTCCGCTCGCTCTGGCCGTCTGACTGGGGGTGGTATGCAGTGCTGAAGTGTAACTGTGTGCCCAGTTCCTCGTGGAACTTCCTCCAAAATCTGGATGTAAATCGAACATCCCGGTCAGAGACCACCGATACTGGCACCTCGTGCCTAACTACCACCTCTCGCACATAAATATTTGCTAACTTCTTAGCAGAGATGCTGACCCAAATGGAATCCACACCCCTCGCTGTCCTCAGTAACTTCATGATGAAGTCCACGGTGATCTCTTCCCACTTCCACATAGGAATGGGTAGCGGCGAAGCCTTGCCGTGAGGCCTCTGATGTTCGGCCTTGACCTTCCTGTAGGTCAAGCACCGCTCCACAAATCATGCGATCTCCTGCTTCATGCAGGGCCACCAGTAACTCTACCTTAGATCCCTATACATCTTTGTAGCCCCCGGGTAGATATAGAACTTGGATTTGTGCGCCTCCTCGAAGATGTTTTGCGTTATACCCCCGGATACCGGTACCCACACCCGGCCACACTGTGTCAGAAGACCTCGACTATCCCGAACAAACAAGGGAATCTCACCCCGAATCCACTCTATCTTCCAGTTCTCTTTCTTCAAACCCTCCGCCTAAGCCTTCTTGATCATATCCAACAATGGAGAGATCACTGTCATCCTCAAACAAACGTTACCGATCGGAGCACCTGCCGCCTTGCGGCTCAACGCATCGACCACCATGTTGGCCTTCCCTGGATGGTACAAAATCTCGTAATCATAGTTTTTCAGTACGTCCAACCATCTCCTCTGCCGCATGTTAAGGCTCTGCTGATCCATCAAATACTCCAGACTTTTGTGATCAGTAAAGATGGTGCACCGAACTCCTTACAAGTAATGCCTCCAGATTTTGAGGGAAAACACAACCGCCCCAAATTCCAGGTCATGAGCGGGGTAGTTCACCTCGTTAGGCTTCAGCTGCCACGAGGCGTACGCGATCACATGCCCCCTCTGCATCAAAACAGCTCCTAACCCTGTGATAGACACATCACAATACACCACCAAATTATCCAACCTATCGGGTAGTGCTAAAATCAGGGCCTCACATAACCTCTGTCGGAAGGTCTCGAAAGCCAACTGTTGATCCGGGCCCCACCGAAAAGTCACGTTCTTCTTGGTCAAAGGAGTCAAAGATACAACGATCTTGGAGAAATCCTGGATGAATCATCGAGAAAACCCCGCTAGACCCAAGAAGCTACAGATCTCAGATGCATTCTTCGGTACTTCCCACCGCATCACTGCCTCAATCTTGGCTGGATCAACCAAGATACCCTCTTGGTTGATGATGTGCCCCAAAAACTGCACCTCTCGTAACCAGAATTCACACTTCGAGAACTTGGCATAAAGCCTTTCCATCCTCAGTGTCTCCAATACCTCCCTTAGATGTTGCTCGTGCTGCTCCTTGGTCTTAGAATAGACCAAGATATCATCAATAAAAATGATCACCGACCGATCCAACATCGGCCTACACACCCTTTCATGAGATCCATGAACGCTGCTGGGGCATTGGTGAGCCCGAATGGCATCACCAAAAACTCATAGTGACCGTACGGAGTACTGAAAGCTGTTTTCGGTATATCCTCATCCCTAATCCTCATCTGATGGTACCCCAACCGAAGATCAATCTTGGAAAACCAAGATGCACCCTGCAGCTGATCGAACAAATCATCGATCCTCGGAAGCGGATAACGTTTTTCACCATTAGCTTGTTCAGCTCCCGATAATCGATGCACATCCTGTGTGACACGTCCTTCTTCTTCACGAACATGATCGGTGCTCCCCTCGGTCTAGCAGCTCCTAAAGCTGCATAAACAACTCTTGCATCTCGGGCGGAGCTAGCCGATACGGTGCCTTAGCTATAGGAGCGGCACCCGGCACCAAATCAATATGAAACTCTACTTGCCTCTCCGGAAGCACCCCAGGCAACTCCTCGGGAAAGACATCCCGAAACTCCCATACAACCGACACATTGCCCAAATCTGTCGTGGTCTCAACCCTCGTATCCAAGATATACATAAAAAATCCCGAACAACCCTGATGGAGAAGTCTCCTAGCCCTCGCAGCCGAACAGAGGGTTAGCCCCTACGAGGCTCTCTTTCCAAGAATAACCAGTTCTCACCCCCTTGGGGTTCGAACTCTCACAAGCTGGCGCTCGCAATCTATCATGGCCCCTAACCAGTCCATCCCAATGATCACCTTCAATCCTCGCAACGGTATAGGAACCATGTCGACACGGAACCTCTCCCCAAACAAATTCAGGACACAGTCCTGATATATCCTCGTAGCACTCACAATGCGGTCATCCGCAATCTCAACCTCAAGTGGGGAATCCAAAGTCCCCGGAGCATCCCAGAACTTCTTGCTAAGCGCAAGTGATATGAACTATCTGGTAGCTCCCGAATTGAAAAGAACATGAGCCAACATACCATTGACCAAAAAGGTCCCTATATAAGAGCACATATATATAGATAAGCATAACAAATAATATTAACAGTAAGAAAAATAGATTACGTACCAGCCACGACGTCTGGTGCTACCTGAGCCTCCTCGGTAATCAGCTGGAATGCGTGACTCTTCACCGCAGGAGCATCCGCCTTGGTAGGGCGGCCATCCATGATCCTCATTGTGGCGGGCGCAGGCGCCGTCACTACTCCTCCTCCTCCCTGCAACCTCGGACAATCAGCCTTTTATGTCCGGTCTGGTTGTAGTGGAAACAAATCAAGCCCTTCTAGGGGCAGTCCCTGCTCACGTGGCCTGGTTGGCCATAGGTATAACACACCGGGGCCATCACCCGATAAGCTCCACTATGCGATCTCTCACATTTGGCACATCGGCCACGGCCCTGATGGCCCCTACCCAAAGAATCAGAGGTCCTAAGCTTTTTAGCTGACCCACAACTGTCTGAACCTGCTCTGGCTTCCGCTTAGTGCGGTGCTCCAACTCCATCTCTCGCTCCCGGGCCTTCTCCACCATCTCATTCAGGGTTTTGCACCCTGAAAAGCTCACGAACTCCCGGATATCATCCCTCAGCATGGAGTGATACCTCGTCCTCCACATATCCTCATCCGCATCATACTGCAGGATCAATAGTGCTCTTTCCCTAAAGTTGGCGGTGATCTCCGCCACAGACTCAGTGGTCTGCTGGAGCTCCTGAAACTCCCTCACTAACCGTTGCACCTCAATGGATGGTGCAAACTCCAAATCAAAACGTCGGACAAACTCCTCCCATGACATCTCAGCCACTCCAGCTGATCCCACCTGATGGGTCACCTCCTCCCACCAGTCCTTGGCTCGGTCCCTCAACATACATAAAGCAAACCCCACCTCTGCCGCCTCGGGGAAAGAGCTGATGCGCTGGGCATTCTCCATGTCTGCCACCCAGTGTCGAATAACTATGGGGTCCCGGACCCCAAATAACTCAGGCGCTCCGCACACCTTAAACTCTCAGAACGAGGGAGTTCGGGCCCCGATCTGGCCCGCAACAATCTCGGCTCAGAAAGACCTGAGCCACTCCTCCATAATCTCCATCATCCCTTCCTTCACGGTCCCAAAAATCATAGCGGTAACATCAAGAATGCCCGTCGTCACCTCAACTGCGATGAGCTCACGCAGTCTCTCGTCAATGGGCTCTGTAGCATAGCCCGACCCAGATCCGGATCCTGATCCTGATCCTGATCCCCCTGCTCCGTGACGTGTCACCACCATCCTGATCTGAAATACCATAAGACAAAATGATCAAGATATCCAAAAAGGGATCCTTCTACACCGGTTCTCCTTAGAGCTTCCGGATCTAACATTAGTTCGAGTACAGGTCCTGTGCTTTCAGTAGTACGGGCCCAATACTACCTTCCACACCTACCTGTACCTTCCCCAAGGCTCTACCTGGTAACTCTAATTGGTCCCAGAACAAAACATATCTCACGAATCGCCGCATAACTCAAATCCTAGGCTATCCTAAGACTTGCTCCATTCCCAACAAACCAGAACTCAAATCAATCATAACAGGTTGCCCTATGCATACAAATTATACACATAACAGGATCAAATAGACTTTCGAATAACAGAATCTACCCTAGGACCACAACCAGACAAGGAACAGGAAATAAGACCAAATCAATCATTCTAAGGCTATAAGATCCTAACCGTATACAATTTTTAAAGCATACACATAGCAAAATCCATCCGACTATCATAATCCAAATATCAGTATAGCATGGATAACATATTGTGGAACCACTTACTTGAGCTCGGCCGATTATGCATATTACACTCTCCCTTTTACAATTTTAAGAAGTTTTAACTTTGATTTTTGAAAACAATTTTTACCATTTTCTTATTTTGAGTCCTGACACACCCATGAGTGTGCCCGAATCCCTCAAACCAAGGCTCTGATACCAACTTGCAGCGATCCAAATTTTCCAATAAAAATTTTCATTTTTCAATAACCAAAACACATCCATAAGATATAAAATTCCGATCACATTTGTTTTCAAAATCCATATTCATCAAATAAATTAATCATAACATCAGAGTGTCCCAAATAAAAATGCCAGAGAGTGCATGTCGCGCCATCACGCCAGGCTCTTGCCATTAGATCCCGAAGTACCTGAAACAACCAACAAACTGTAAGCTAATGCTTAGTGAGTTCCCAAGAGCATACCGCACACAATCCACATAATCACATAAACCATATTAGCTATATCAGCTACATATATCACATAAGCCATGCACACAAACATATAAGGATGCCATGGAAACCCTCTAAGGTCTTACACCGGGTACCACTGGAACCCCCACGTGGTCTTAACCCACTGCCATGAGAACCCTCACATGGTCTTAACTACCTGCCATGGGAACCCCCACATGGTCTTCACTAACTGCCATGGGAACCCCCTCATGGTCTTAGCTAACCAAAGAAATATCATGCATTTTAAATATACAAACATACTAGGATGCCATGGAAACAATCCAAGGTCTTACACCAAATACCATGGGAACCCCCACATGGTCTTAATCTACTTCCACGGGAACCCACCGGGGTCTTCCATGCAAATGTCATACCAACATCACACATAATCCACTAACAATCCATGTATCACATAATGGGCCGGACTTGGTGCCTTCGACCCATTGGTATGGTGAGGAGACTCACCTTAGTCAGCTGAATACAAAAGCTGCTCGCCTAACAGTCCAAAACCACCCGCACTGAAGAATAATACCATTAACCCAAAATTAGGATTGAATGTAATCCAATTAAAGAACCCAAGTACCCAAGCCCAAGTCCTTTCATAATCGCTCAAGAGTCCTCCTTGCTAATGGGCCAAAAGTCCATGTCCAAAACTATTAATGACCCATATGGCCCAATAAGGCCCAACCAAAGCAACCATGGCCTAAAACAGATTCATCGCACCACTAACCCAAAATATGACTAGGTCCAACACTAGCTAAGGCCCAAAGAGCTTGCAAGCCCACACGAAGCCCAAAACCCACTAGGGCGCACGCCAAGCGTACCACTTCAGTACGCTTAACGTACTGAGTCCTTGGCTGTACGCACTGTGTATGCTATATTACGCCCAACGTACAACCAGATTAAGCACCACTTCCATTAAGTTCTTAATACTTGATGTTCTAACGTCCAAAATCAGATCTGAGCTCATTAAGACGTCCTAGGGCATAAAGTTGGCTACTTTATTCCCTTGCATGCTATATGGGACTTCAAAACTTCATTTTTCACATTAGGACTTCATATAAAGCTTCAAACTCATTCATGGAGTTTAGATAACCTTCAAGCTTGCACCTTTACACATCTAGAATGCTCACAAAGGTCAGATCTAACCATTTCAGTCTTTGGAGTTGCTCAACTCTCAAGAGAAGATGCAAGAACAAACAAAAGGGACAATATAGAAAACCCTAACTAAATCTATTGAATAAGATGGCAAGATCAAGACTTTATACCTCCAGAAACTCCTCAAGGTGAACTAGATGCAGATTCGTGAAGCCCAATGCCACACCAAGCTTGCTCACTAACTTCTTCTACTTGGATAAGCTCCAAAATAGCCACCAACACCTTTCTATGCTCCAAAATCACACTCTCAATGGAAAACTGAGGTAAAGGGACGAAATGAGACTCTAGGGGCTGATTAGGGTTTGGTCCAAGTGACTTAAGGATGAATAAATAGGTCTCAAGTCCAGGTTTTAGGGTTTTGGCCCTCTGTCGCATACGCCTCGCGTACATGTATGTACGCCCCACGTACTCGATGCTCCTTCGCGATCCTTCTTCCATAGTACGCTAAGCGTACACTTAGGTACGCCCAACGTACAAAGGGACCTTTTTTGCCAAAATAAATCATTTCAAGGGTTAGAATGGTTTACCTGATTTGGAGTGTTACATCCCCATTGCATGCTAAAACAATAAAAGAACATAAAATTAAAGAAGCGAAATTGGAACATACTCCCCTGGCATAGTAGTGGCGAGTTCGAATTCAAAAAATTATGTGGAAACCTTGAACATCTTGACATTGTACTGGAACTGGACTTTGGCATCTACTGATGAATGTGCCGAATTAAAGATTCAACCAAAAGCTCGTATCTTCAAAAAATATGGTGCGTAAAATTTTCAAAGCAGTGCATCATAATGTGGGAAAGCATACGCTACATATTCTGGTTGAAAGAAAGAGCAAAAACACGATTGATGATATCTGAAGTCGTGATAATAGTGAGCCACGACATGAGTATTGAATAAATGACTTCATAATTGTGAAAATATGATGCTCACGACGTGAGGTAGAGAGCTCACGTCGTGAGAACTGGAGCATGACAAAATTCGTTTCTTCTTTTGAATCTTCAAGTTGTGTAAACTCTAATGCCCATTTAATTCATTACACTCACTTTAAGACCATATTTTCTGTAACTCTCTCCTTTCTCCTCCAAATTCGCACACGATTGACACCCCACACTTATTTAAAAAAGTATGGTCTTCGATTCTTATCTTTAATGCTAACAACTTCTCTATCTTCTCATTTTTTTTCTCGATAAATTATAAATTCTACAAATAAAACAAACTCCTAGGTTGCAAAAAGAAAAGAAACATTCATCATTCGGTTACATTATTTAAACAAACCAAAATAAAAATAAAACACACTTTAAAACACACCAAAAATAAACTAAGAACAAAAATAAAAATAAAAACTCAAATAAAAGGATAAATAAGTCATCATGCATCATCATCATCGTCCCCATGTGCTCCACTAGTCCCAGCCCCAACATGTTTCCCGATGCCCAAAGCTCTTCCCAAGTTGGTATGTAAGGATAATAAGGTGGTATGGTGGGTGGATGCTCTATATGGAAATGTGAAAATAATGTGTCCATAGATTGGTTATGATAAATTACACCCCCTCGAAGATTGTCTAGATAAGTACCAACCCGACTTTGAAATGGGCCGGTGAGTACACCTCTAATGGGAACCTCCTGAAAGTGTTGTGGCTGACCCCGCTCTCCCCTTCCTCATACATTCCTACACCCCCGTTGTCTCGGCTGCTCTTTGGGTCGCTCTACCGATACCTCTTCATCGGCCGGTACACTCGAATGTTTTCTCATATTGATGACAACATTCATCGATTCCAAGAAACTTATTGTAAGATTGGTACCCTTGACGCATGTTAGAGGACGAATTACTCTCGGAACAAATATCTCATATGAACTTGCCAATCGGGTTACAAAGTGCCCACCCACTATTGGGCTCCCTGTTGTTGATGTGACCGCCTTACTTGCCAAATATTGTGCAAGAAAATAAGTAAGAATGCAACAAACCGCCGGTGTGATGATGCTCCACATAAAAAACAAATTCAAAGTCGTTACTTTATCCCCATGTTTTTTTATGATTAATTTAAAATGTGACGGGGCGGTGGATGAGACGATGAATGTGAGACCAGATTTGGCTTTCTTGTGAGACCCCGAAATGAAACTTGCCATTAGCTATTGTCGTCCAAAAACCACACCCATTTACTCCTTGAGAGTAATCCCGAGCGGCTGATTTCATAAGCCTATCCAAAATAGGAGACATTGCTTCATGTTGTTCGTATAAGCCCATTCTCCATGCGAACTCGGCCAAACTACATTCTCTATACAGGCCCCTGAGACGAAAAACTAAAGTCATGGAAAAGTGAGGATTAATTGTGTTCGCTTCAAAAGAAACCGTTGAGAAAAATTACACAAACAATTATTTGAAAACTGGTTCCTTAATCGAAAATAAATTCCTCCATCCGTTGCAAGTGAAAGATGCCCCATTTTCAATGAATGTCTTTGTGAGATACGAGTTCAAGCTTTCCAAAATCCCAATTTCATTCAGCTTGTTCCAATCGATTGTTGGTGAAATGGCAAACTCACGAATGTAAAGGCACCCTAGCTTATTTGTATCGCTATTCAATATTTCACGGGGAAGATGATCGGGGAATTTATAAAATGGATGTAGGCTCGATACAATGCCTTGTTGCTGTTGAGGAGCTCTTCTCGAACCCATAATACCTGCAAAATAGAAAGCAAATCAAAACCAAACAAAAAACCACATGTTAAGCATTAAAAAAAAATCTGATCCACCTAGTTCTCATGTTGTGAGCTTTAAAGCTCACGTCGTGAGTTCAGTTCGACATGAAAAATAGAATCGGACATCATCAAGGAAAATCAAACCAACATCCGTTGGGGTTTGCATAGGTAGTACTTCTAATCCCATTAAACACACATGTAACAATAAATTCACAAGAAATAGAACCAATTTTGACATTAGCATCTCAAGAACAAACCCTAACCCCTAAACACTTAATACCAGCAAAATTAAAGTAATAAAGCATGAGAATCCTACCTAGGTTGAAGATGGAACACGAAATAGAGAAAACTTTAAAGAAAATCGGAGGAAAATCCAAGTGTGGGGACTGATAGTGACCCTGTTCGTGAGTGGTGTTGTAAACAATGGAAGTCAAAACGTTTGTGGTTGGGTATAAGTCAGGTCCCCATTTATTTTTAAAGCTCACTTCGTGAGTTCAAACTGACTGAAAAAACAGGTTTCTTTTAATTTCCACCTCGTGGGGCTTAATCCCACGTCGTGGTTTCTAAAATTTTACCAATTACAAAATTTATCCTTTAAAAAAAAAATTACTACTCTTTAGTTTAATCCTACACTTGATTTTTTTTTACTTTCTTTTCTTTTTAAAAAAAATTGACTAAGATGACTTATCCTAAAAATTAAATGAAAATGAAAAAGTAGTTAGAAAGAAAAGGAAAAGAAAATGCAAATTGAGCTCGGGTTGCTTCGCGATAAGTGCTTCTTTTTGAGGAGTCGTGAGTCGGACTCCTTCCCACTCTACATTGTTACGGGTGGGAGTGGGCTCTCTTGTTGCTCCTTCCATCTTCTTTTGTATTCGTGAACTCGTCTTATGTATGCCTTTTTTGAGTTCTCTTTCTTTGTTTGATTGGCTCTTGCTTCAAGCTTGCGTTTCAATCCCCTGCCTTTCCCTTTTATCTTCTCATCTTCTTTTTGTTCCTTTTTTCTTACCCCGTCATGGTAATTAATTGATCATTTGTTTTTTTTACTTAATTTTAGACTTTCTAATATCATTTTCTTTTTCTTTAATCAGCTCTGAGACTTGATCTGGTGGTATTGTAAAAGCAAATACCTCAAAAATCATAGGCGTTGAAAATGGAGGTTTCGAATGATTTTCTTCTTTTTCCGATTTTTCTTTGGGTAAAGGCTCCTCCCATTACTCCCACTCTTCTTCCTTAACACTTTCAAATTCATCATGTTTAAGCAACTTTTAGTTTCTTGTTTCACCAGATTTGTATTGGCACGAGATGGGTAAGGGAGAGGTGGTTGATACGGCTCAACGATAGAAAAAAATCATAATCATCCTTAAGTGCCCACGACGTGGCACTATTGCCTCCACTTCGTGGCGACTTGTCAGAGTCATGAATCATTATGTCCTTTGCTTGACCTTCAAGTGACTAATTAAACTACTAATTAGTTAAATCAAGGACCCCCATATACTCCAATTCTTCCGCTTCTTCTGTATAAACAACCATGACTTGAGAGATTGGGATTGGATCGGTTTTTATTGAAGGTGAATCCGGTCGCTTTTCTTTCAGAAGCTTTGTTATTTCCCCACTTGCATGTAGATGTTCAAAATAGATTCTTGTTGTTCTCTATGTGTTGCATCTGTAGCATCATGTTGTTTTTCGCTAGCTTCCATAAATATAAATAGCATTGACTCAAGAGCAGATATTTTCTCGGATTAGACTTATTCTAATTTGTAGATATCATGCTTTAGTTGATGAATTTCTTTTGTATCTCAATCTTTGTTGTACTCCAATTCATAATCCTTTGTAGAATTGGGTCCTCCATAAGCTCCACATCTATCTTGAATTGATCCACCCATTTTTGTGATATTTTCTTCCATTGCATCGAATTGCAATTACTGAACTTATAACATCTTAACCTCCATTTTTAGTTGATTTTCGTATAGTGAAATTTTCCTTTGGGATGTGATACTCTCTTGAATGCTTAACAAATTCTTCAATCAAAGCTTTTATTTGTTGTTAGATCCTTCTTGGTCATGGGTCCTTGTGAGTCTAGAAGTTGGTGAGTGCACACGTTGAATCCATCATAAAATATCGAGATTTCTTATTGCACATTGAAGTCAAGTTGAGGGAAATGTTATAACAGTCTCTTATAACGTTTCCAAGCTCCGTATAGTGACTGCCCTTCTAGTTATTGAAAATTCATTATGTTTCTTTTAAGTTTCGCCACTTTTGAAGGAGGGTTAAACTGGTTGATAAACTCAGTCTTAAAATCAACCCATTTCATGATTTCTCCAAATGGAAGTGATTTTAACCATTCCTTAACTTCACCCTTCAATATGACCGGCAAAAGTCGAAGTATCACTGCATCTTTACTCGCGTTTGGTGCGTGAAAATAGTTGGAAATTTCCACCACCTCTTATGTATGTTCATAAGCGTCCTCATGCTCCTTCCCATAAAAAGATAGTTCGTTTAGCATGCCAAGAATGTGTCCTGGTAGTTCCAAATTTGTAGTGGTTGGGATTTCTGGTGGATCAAGACCCCATTTGTTGTCGTTCCTTATATGTCACTTGTACTCTTCCATTGACATGGTCGTGATGTCCCCCATATTTCCTGTTAAAACAAAAATAGAAAAAAACCACGCGTAAAAAGGAACAAAAACTAAAGTAAACGAAAAACTATAAAGTATTGAACTCACGTTGAGAGAACCGAGTAAACAGAAAAATAAAAATTTTGCAGAAAATTAACTTTTTGCGGTTTTTACCCCACAAAAAGGATCGATTAACCTAAAACAATTAAATTAACAACTAAAATAGTCGTTCCCCGACAACGACGCCAAAAACTTGATGTGCAATTTATATACTACCTAGTTTTAAATTTATAATCCTAACCTACTTAACTAACTAATTGCACTTAGCCAGTGTACCTAGTCAAATTTATAGAATAGTTTAGGTAAGCTAGGTATCGAACACATGAAACGGATTTAACTAATGATATAATTAATAAAAATTAATCTAAACAATATAATTAAAGAAGGGGTTTTTATCTGATTTTGCAAGTTCAGATTAACTTAAAACTAAGCACTAAACTAAAAATGATTGTAAACAAGATTTAGAAGACACTTCCGTTTAGTTTAGAATCCCCCTTTTCAATTGTGTAGTTTCTAAGTATGGATATATTTAGTTGTTTACCAATTTAGATGAAATCAACAGTCTTGATCTGATCTCCTAATATTTTCACCAATTCTTGAAATACTATGTAATAATCATACACAAACAAACACAAATTTGATTATTAATGATAATTGGGCTATGTAAGATATATCTAGATAATCTTCTATGATCAAGACAAATTACCAACCACAATTATGATCAAATTAATGTTCTCTAACATAGTTAAAGTTATTACCTTTATTACTTAAGCTAAAATGTGATTAATCCTAGCTCTAGCAATTTAATGATCATAAAATTCTAGGTAAACAAGTTCATGCAATTCATATGGTCATTAAACTACACTTAACTTGAATCTCAGCAACAGACATGCAAACTTTAACATGCTAGGTAATGATAATCAAACACATTCGTTAACCAACTTCATGAAATCCAAATATAAGCTAGAAACTAACACATAGTATTAGGGTTCATCTGCACTAAACGAAATCCTAATGATTAGCTACACATGGAAGAAAATTAGCACACAAAAACATAAGAATTTGACATTATTATTGCAAACCGAATGTAATGTGTAATCTTTAATTTTCAATCTCCAAGGGTTCTCTCTTTCAAAGGGTTGTTTTGTGCAGATCTCTGGCCTGTAACATCGATTATCTCTCCAGAGAATCAGATCCAAATTTCTTAACGTCGATATATAAAGGGATATATATAGTTTCCAAATATCATGCTTCACGTCGTGAGCATTAAGGCTCATGTCATGAGCTCAGTACAATTCATGTTCGGCAAGGAAACTGCATTCCATCTAGTTATCTTCTAGAATATTCATTCTCACGTCGTGAGCAGTAAAGGCTCACGTCGTTGGCCTCTATTTGAGTCAATTTTCTTCCCTTTTAAGCTCCATGCTCAACTCCAGTCCTTCCAGATTCCAGCTTTTGTCGGTTTTAGTCCTTTTCCCTCAAGAATGTCATATTTGGCTTCAAAATGTAATTTAACTCAATAAGTACCAACTATATTTGCAATTAACCAAATTATAGTTTAAAATGTATTAAAATAATGCCTAAAAATATGTATAAATATGTAGAAGCTCTCAAACAGGTGATGGTTTGGTTGAGAAAAAATAGGCGATGAACTGGTGGTAGCTAGTGTTTTTGTGTGTCTGGTTCTCAACTTTGAATCCAAGAACAAAGATTTTTTTGTTTGTAAAGATTATGAAGGGCTGGTGGGGTTAATGACTTGTTGTGTTGGCTACGGATTTTTAAGATGATGATGGTCCTATTGTACGAGTTTTTCACGATGGTTTTAATGGAGAAAAAAGATGGTGGAGGCTATAAAGATGATGAAGATGGGTGATGTTCGGTGATGGAAAAGACATGGATAAGAGTTAAGAAGGTGTCAAACTATTGGTGGTGTGTTTTCCAATGAGAGGAATAAGGGTAGTGTGGGATGGTTGCTTATGGTAGAGGTGATTAGTCAAGTTCCCCTGGATGGGTTTTCATGTTGGCTTTGCAACCATAACCGGTGAGATGCAAGAAAGGAAAAGGCAAAGAAGAAAAGGGAAGGTGGAGGTGAAGGGGAGTTGTAAGAGTATCTGCAGGCAGTAGAGGTGCGGGGGTGGATGCGAGGAGGAGATCAAAGGACTTAGGATGCAGTAGAAGTGCGCAAGTGGAGGAGATGAGGAGATTAGAGGAGGTGGGAGGCGGTGGCTATGTTTATGTTTGTATCAGTGGAAAAGTGATGGTGAAGAGAAAGACATTGTTAGAATGATGTCATTGACGTCTTAAATAAATAAATTATCACTACTTGGTTGCACTAAAAGAATAGCACGGGGAAGCGGGGTCAAATCCATAGGGACGCTGCCTAAAAGTCAATGCCACTTTGCATAAGGCACATACTAGTCAAATGCATAAAATAATAAAATGGGGGTTTCATTGTAAAATTAATAACTAAAACAGTAGTGAAAATAACTAAAGTAAATTCAATAATAAAAAGCAAATTCAGTTATGTTGCGACTTTCCCAATCATGCAATCAACACAAACTTGGTGATTTAAGATGTGTTCTATCTAAGATGGTACTAAAAACTACTAAAAATCTCTAGTAAGTTCACTTTTACCTGGTTAATTAACCAAAAAATGCTCTTAGTTAATCTTAACTTTTTACTCACCTAATTAAACAAGCTTTTAATCAAGTTAGAAAAGCAGCATTATGAACTGTGTAAAATTCCCAACAATATTCAATACTTCTCACAAGCTCGAAAGCGTAAAAATATGAAACTGAAGTTTATAACAGAGTCATATCCGAACGCGGATACGATATGTTACTTGTTACATGTTACCAATTTATTAAAACAATTACGGATTCCAATAACTGACTAACTATATTGATTTAATCCTAAATTAGGTGATTAGACTATAAAGAACTAAAATCAAACATTCATTAAGCACAAAACTGAAACAACTAGATAGAATCACAAACTAAAAACCAGATCTAATAATTGATTACATAAAAAAGTACTAGTCTTGTAGAACTGAAATCTAGGGTTTAGCCAAACATGGTTAAAATTTGATCTAGAACAATAAAAAAGACATTAAACTACTAAATCTTCCTAAACTAATTAAATGAGAGGATCCACGGCCTTCAGATCTTCATAAAGTGATGAAAAAGGGCAGAAATCACCTTTAAAAGTCGTTTTTCATCGTCAGGTAACGTTTAGGCTTTAAAGTGAAGGGATAGGAGGTATGTATATGCAAGCCGACAACATCAGATGTGAAAATTAGAAAAACACGATCGTGCTTTCTAGAGAAACACGATTATGTGTGTCCTTCGAGGATTTCCAAGTCAAAAAATGCCGCGTACGAGAAGCAATATCAAAAACACGATCGTGTTTTTTTTCCATGATCGTGTTTTTTTTCCAAAAGCCCCAAAATGCATAAATTCATCCACCAAAGTTATTCGAACCCTTTACACAATTGTTTTTATGAGAAACACGATGATGTTTTTCGTTTTCCCGCGAATTGGACTTAATTCTTCGATTAAGGCAACTTGTTATCATTCCTCAACATAAATCAATAATTTCCAGCTCCATTAAACTCCTATAATGCATCCAATTTGCCTCCAAATCGCCGCCCCACTCGAAGTATCTGAAAACGACATAAAAACATGAGCAGTACGAGAATTCTGACGAAACACATGAGCTAAACATCATTTAAACTAATATTGTCACACCACCGACCGATAATGGAAACGATGAGAGTTGACATGCGTCACAATTCTCAAAACATAGATTATATTTTATTAATAATATCAATTACATTTACTAAAATTGAATCCTATCTATCTTCGTGCGACTTTCCCTTCCTTGCACTAAGCTTCTCTTTATCCTAGGAGCACATGCGTTTTTGAAAATGTCAACTTGATGTTGGTGAGTTCACAGGTTTTATAAGTTTCGATAAAACTCTTTAAAAACGTTTAGGATATTTATTTATGAATATATTATTCTTTCATTAGTTCCTTATTTCCTATGTTTCAAATCCGTAGTTTCTGAAAATCCAATTTTCGTTTCCTGAAACTTATCCTTAGGATGTACTATCTATCCTAATTTTCTATCTTTAAGATATTTCTTTCTTTTAAGATATATTACTTTACATAACGTTTATAATTATTATCGAATCCTTTTTAATCGAATCATACAACTACTTGAAGGCGTCTCTCTAGGCAGTTTAAGGTAAGATTTTTCCTAAACAGTATTACCATGAGCCCCTATAACCGACACTATGGACCGATATATCCCCCGCACGACGCTTCATCGGACGTCGAATAGTATTATTTTTATACTTAAGAAAGTTATGTTGAGTCTATATCCCCAAGAATCATTATTGAGTGACATTGCTAATAATATATGATCTTATTGGGTCACATATTTGTCAAGTTGACATATTTTGTATATTTATTATTAATGTGATTATTAATAAATAATATCAATTCTTGTATTTAATTAGGGAGTAGTTATTGTTTTGTGAAAATAATAATTATAAGAGAGTATAACTAGTTATTATTTCATATGGTATGAATTAATTCGTCATGTACAACCTTTTGGACTAGTTGAATCCTTTTGTATTTTACCTTAAGACAAAGTTTATATTTTATAAACTTTGAGTTTATAAAATTAAATAATTCTCCTTCTTTTAAGAGGCATGGCCGAAACTTTATATAAAGGAATGGAGGTTGCTTGTCAACCTTCCTACCATGTCTCCCATGCTTCTAAAGGCTACTAATACTTTAGAGTATTTTAATGCAAAGCCCTTACCTTACATTGGACTATATAAGAGTGTGTATTGCATGAAAATTGGCTAGTTTTTTTACTCCTTCTACCTCATAGACGAAACTAGTTTTCTTCCTACACCTTTTTCTCTTTTGAAGCATGTTTGGTGAATTAGAACCTCTCTTGAGTTTTCTCATTTAGCAGTTATTTGAGCTAAGTTCTTAAAGGCTTATGACACTCAAGAACAAAAGAAGGAACTAACATTCCAAGTGCCTCTTGATGGTGGATACACATAGAGAAATTCTATTCTTGAATTTTTGCTATCATCATGAACACCCCAAAATCAAGTGGGTTCAAAGGCTTCAAAGGTTGTCATTCTAAAACACTCTTTGGTTGTTTCAATTCCATTCTAACCTCTATAAATGGATCCTTGATGGTTTGGTTTTGTTATAAACTAAAAATAACCTTGTTACTTTATAAGACTTCCATTGAGGTTTTTATGAAAAACTAATTTTTGATTGTATCAAAACCCATCAATGGTATTAGAGCCATATTTTATATGTTAGAATGATTTTTTGTGTTTGATAATAATTTGTTTTTCGAAAAAAAGCATGAATTTCTTTTGGTTAAGAATGTCTTTTTTGGCAACTTCTTCGTTAAAATTGTTTATTATTATATATAACCATTTTTCATTCATTTTCGTTATATAAAAGTTGCCTTAGAAAAAACAAAAAGTTGTTTGTTATAATTTTTGATATGTTGTCTTTTATAACCAACTCATTTAGACCTTTGTGTTGTGGTTGGTTGAAATTTATTGATTCTTAAGAAGTAATAGATAAATATTTCTTTTTTTCATTTGTTGATTTTTGTAATAAATTAGTTAGACTAGTTCTATTTATTTTAAACGTAATAAGATAAATAAATAACCACTTTGAAGATGACTTAACCATTTGAAATCATAATACCAATCATAAGCTTCTACTTTTGGTTTTGGGCTTAATTATAGTCTTAATGGTTTAACTGCATCAACTTTTACAACATGAAGATCTGAAGTTCTTTTGCAAGGAAGAGCTGAGTTGGCAAGTGGGGGTTTTAAGACCTTTTGAAGTGTCACTTAAGTCCTTTAGGAAAGACTTAATAACTTTTTTGATGACTCATAAAAATTATTACTAGATATGGCTTGGTTTATATATATATTATACAGCATGCATGTGATACTTATTTTTATGTTATTGTATGTTATGTTTTGTGTATGAAAATGAGTTTTACATGTCAAATAACATTTTAACATAAGATAATATCACTTGGAGTTTGAGTAAAAAATATTTAAAAACATAAGATATTTGTAAATGGATATTTATAAAAACGTTTTTACCGGTTAAAAACTGAATTTTTGTTAAAAATAGTTTTATTGTAAAACTAATAAATACCCAACTTTTAAATATTTAAAATATTTTAAAAGGTGTTTAAACATTTTATAAACTCCATGTTTTTATAATAAATAAGGGGTTTTTATTAAAAATACTAAAATCGGTTTATAGCGTTATAACGTAAATAATAAAACTAGTGATTATTTTTTGCGTCAAAACTTAATATATGATATAGGTATTTTAAACATAATGAAACATATTGATATTATATTTTCTGCATGCCGAATGGGATTTAAAACATAAGTTTCATCACCCAAGTTTTGGTTTATAAAAATATGACTTTTATCATAAGATGCATAAAATTTAGTTTATAAAATAAAATGAGTTTATTCTACAAATTCATGAAGTCATGAGATTTTGATTAAAAGTAGATTTAAAATTGTGATTTTAGAACTCATCCAAAACTTCAAGTCTTAAATATAAAATGATGTTTTATTAAGACTATTACCGGTTCTTAAAAGTGATCTATGACTAAACTTTAAAATACCAGATTTTAGTTTATAGTTGATGGCGGCTAATGGAAAATAAAATGAAGTTTTATTTGACACCTAAAGAACCTTATAACAAGTGATATGATTTTAAAAAAATTGGTACATGAATTGTTGGATGCATGCAATATTCATGAGACCATGTTTTTATAACTATAACTGTAAAACATATATAAAACATTTTCTTAAAAATGCAAGTCATTTCCGTCCTTTTGAAGAACACTCGTTATCATTTGTATGGTCTTAGTGGCACAGGGTCACATGCTCATTAGGATTGTCTTATGATGTTCAGGGTAGTTTTGTAGTTTTGGTAACTAAATGGTCACCTTGTCACTGGTTAGTTGCGATAATACAAGTAGTTTCGAGTAGGATGACTTGATCAGAATCATGTGTGGTAAAGGTCACCTAAGCTTGGGAGGTCCGAGACATATATGGGATCAAACATGCCAATATAAGCAATAGTTGTTTAGGATCCCATTATATAGGAATTACATATCTAATGCAATTGATAATCACCAAATGGGAGAAATGTCACCTAACCATTTACTTGTTTCGTTACTTGAATCCTAGACTTTAGTAAATTAATGTTTTAAGAAACAATAAAAGTTACTAATTTTTAAAGACTAAATATTGAAAATATTAAATGAAACTTTGTTAAATTATGTTAATAAATGTTAACACTCTTTCGCCCTGCAAAATCTCTCTCTCTCTCTCTCTCTCTCTCTCTCTCTATATATATATATATATATATATATATATATATATATATATATATATATATATATATAAATATCTTATTGAGTTTCAAGAGACAGTAACATTTGATGGTTATAATTTCTATAACCGGCATAATACCTTGAGGTTCTTCCTTAAGCATAAATGGAAATTATATATATTGAAAGATCACATACCTGAACAACCTCTGCAAACCAGTCAGTCTGATCATGATGCTTTGATGGAAGTATTATTGTGATGATATTGATGTGTCTTACATCATATTAT
This sequence comes from Lactuca virosa, assembly GCF_052849685.1. Classification (NCBI taxonomy): domain Eukaryota; kingdom Viridiplantae; phylum Streptophyta; class Magnoliopsida; order Asterales; family Asteraceae; genus Lactuca; species Lactuca virosa. The sequence continues at coordinate 441,052,865 of NC_136429.1, read as the reverse complement.
AGTAATTAACCTTGACTTGCAGAAAGTCTTGAATAAATGTGAAACATATGGAATGTGTCATCAAGTAAAGCAGATATTCAATCTGAACAGTAGAAATTGCTTCAAGGCTGTTCGAGTATTGAATAAAGGAAGTCTAAGAGATTGTGTACTCAAACAGGCTTATCAACATAAACCCAGAAATCAAGAAAGGATCTAAATGATTAATGTTGTTTCTATTGTGAAGAAACTAGAAATTAAAAGAGGAACTGATCTTCTTATCTCACCAAGTTGACGAAGTCGAGCTTGACCAAGACTTCGGATATCTATATGATAGAACTATTTTTTTCATCATTCGCTTGAGTATGTTATACTTTAGGCGACACCAATAATTGATATTATATGCTGATGATGGGAAGAAATAATCGACTGATTACAAACGAATACAATTTCGTGCTGAAGATATAACAAGTACTGTTATGATCTTTCTTTAAACAATAAATGTTTTTGTTCTTATTCTTATAGGAACAAGTAATAGTCAAAATTTATGAATCAATTTAGATTTAATTATCGTTTAATGGATGTTCACATTCATGTTCTGAAACGATGTGTTCCGTGTTAAATATTATTTTTTCATAATGTCATTTATGAAGTAAATCTACAAGCTTTCATTAAATTGATAGTTCTGATCATAACACCTTAATAATAAAATTATATTTGATTCAAACTTATCTATGTGATAATACTCATGACTATATAAATATGGAACACATATACCAACTTCAAAAGGATGGAATTTTTGAAGGAAAATGAGCTTGATTCATTTGATATATGTGAATCCTATTTATATGGGAAGATGATTCACAAGTGTCTTTACCTATTAGTATTTAAAGAAAAAAAGGCTTGAAAAAGAATTATACATAAGTGATGTATGTAATATATGATGGGTTTTGAGCATAACAAATAAAAAACCTATGTGTGCATGCAACCCTAATTTTCCCGATCTATGTTTTCTCTAATTGAACATACAATATTTGGACATCAATTGGGAAACCCTAGGAGGTATATACTATTTTATAAAATCATATAACTATGGTTAGAATACATACCTTAATTGTTATGTAGTAATAACAATGGAAATCCTAATCTTCTTGAAACCTTGAGAGCAAGCATCACAAATGTCACGCCTCTAATGGTTCACACCCAACAAGCAAGAGGATGAAAGAAGAGAGAGAAGAAGGGGATTGAGAATTTCGGATATTCCTCTAAGGAATCAAGTGGCCGAAAATGAGAAGGGGTAAGGCCCTTTAAATAAGTGAGATAACTTAGCGCCAAAGCTGGGGTTTTAGGAGGAGACCCTAATTCCTTTAGCTTAGGCACCATGTAACCCAAGAATCCCTATCCAAGAGCCCTTGGACAAAAATTCTTGGGCCTTCCCAGAGATTTTCGTCCAAACTCTTCTATGGAGGTTCTAGAGCCCATTTCCTCAACTATCAATAAATTGTCAAACAACCCCTATACTTTTAATTAACATAATTAATCCCAAAATTAATTCCAATTAATTTCTGATTAACTATTAATTAAATAATATGATTTCTAATTAACATATTATTTTCATAATATATTAATAAATCAATTATCTCAATTTATTATTCAAACAATAAATTCAACCTCTCTCTAAAAGTCATCCTATCTAGTTGCTAGTTTTGAGGGCAACCCAAAAGGACTGTGTTACTATCAATTCAAGTATATACCAATTATAGTTATGGGCTTAGATGTCTAATCCAACAGTCTCCCACTTGGATAAGTCTAATAACTATAGTTGCCAGTATAACTTCAAAAACTGATTAGCAAATTGTAGCTCTCAAAGCCGATGTCGAACTCTGACCCAGTCAGTTACGTGTCCTAAGATAAGTGATCAAATATTCCTCAGTTCTACAAGATATTACATAGACATGAGATATGGATTATAATCAATCTCATTGTCCAAGTTTTGTTTCTCGATTTCTGATTTATGACGACTGAAATCAGACTTTTAATTGAACACATCAATTTAGTCCAGGCTTGGCCAAGCGATTTAGATGTCGACATCGAATCATTGAGGGGCCCATAAATCATCGAGGGGCCCATAAATGTCGCTATTGAATATAAATAAAACCCTCATTATTTAATCACCATGTTAATTAGACTTTGTTCATTGTATAATGTTTCGAGTAATCAACTAAACACTTGAATTAAACATCAGTCATGCCATGTTATAAACATGCGTACTAAATCTCTTTATGGTCCTTCCTTTGTGAACAGATCGATTGGACACTATTCTATTGATGCTTATTTCACAATTTCAGGTTCTAATTACTACTTAATGTGTTAGAGTTCAACCTCATGCAATATCCTTTTGTGATGTTGAAGTTTCAAAATCACAAAGACTTTGCCAACGATATTAAAAAATGTTCCATTGAAACTTTGTTATTTAAAACAATTCCATGGTAACGAAGTCTCAAATTCAAGGTACACTCTTTGAACATCTTCCTTGCATTAAATTTCCTAACTCACATGTAGATTTTATCATCAACTCCCATTATGGAAACATTTCCATATTCCCATATCAATTTTGATCAAGAATCATCTTAATCTAAAATATGTCACTATGGTCTGTCCAAATTAATACTATACTTCCAACTGTCCACAAGCAATCAATCTCCAGTAAACTTTAGATTATTCTCGATAATTGTTCAACAACTTTAGTCACACCAAGTTCTAGTCCTTTTCCCCTCTCAATACCCACGACATATGGAAAAATCAGAATAAGTGAATATTATAGCATATGTAAACAGTCTTATATCCGAAGCATATGGTACTCGTTACATAATGTCTTACATAAATACCTGATATTTGATCAGTCTATTGCTATAATATTTTTATATATCAAATTTCCTATTTCGAACCAATTCAACACAATATTCATATATGTTCAAGACTAAGTTTTATTAAAACTTAAATCTAAACCATTAGATTTGTAATGAAGTATGAATTCCCTCTCCCCTAAATCCTTTTGTAACGAAACAATTCCCAAACTTTTCAATTCACAAATTTGAATTCTTTGTTTCCTACAATTAGTATTGCAACCTTGCAACACTTAACATAACAATTATGCTCCCACTAGCTTTGACATGTATCTAGAAATCAATTGGACTTCTAGAAATCAACACTATTAACTTTCTTACTAAAGTACGAATTTCTCGTACGTGATGCTTCGACAAGTCTCCATCTAGAGATCTCTAGCTTATACTGTCACAACTAGCATTTTCAACAAGGAAATTCTATTTTCCATGTAAACATCAACTACTTTAAAAACTTGTACTCTAAGTGAATACCGTGCTATATGCTAACATGAAATCATGCATTTAAATCCAAACTCTTGATTGAAGTTCAAAACCTAATACAATACATCTCATATGTTCAACTGTGGATTGAAAACCCTAAAAATCCCGGTTCAAGATTATTATAGGCTAGGATTCTCTTATTGGGCCTAATGGACCATTAAACTTTTAATTTGACTATTTTGGGCTCTAATTGGACCACATCCATGAAACTAAAGTATTTTGGGTCATATGGGCCTAGAATAATCTATTTTATCCCTAATGGGCCATGATGAGCCTTGAATGGTTTCATAAGCCCTAATGGGCCGTAAACTATGTTCATGGGCTTCATTGGGCCGTAAACCCTTTTACCTTATCACTATTGGGCCGTGACTCTCATAAGGGCCCAATTGGCCGAAACCATCAACATGGACCTCATAATACTGAAAACAAGCAAGTAAGGCCCAAACTATTTCCTCTTTTCTTTCCTTCTCCCTTATTCTCGGCCCAACTAGGTAAAAAAAGAGAGAAAGAAAGGGAGAGATATTAAGAGAATTCAAACCATGACACCTCAATGTTGCATGGTGGTCATCCGTGCACAATAACGATCATACAACAAGGTAAATCCTATATATCTATGCAAGGTTTTCTATCTCCCTCTCCCCCCTTCAAACTCTCGGCCACTCCCTCACTCTCCAACCTCTCTCTCATTTCAAACTCAACCCTTATTCTCTCAACTCTATTCCACCCTTCGTCTCTCAAGAAAATCGTGGGTAAGGAAGATCTTCAAGAGAATCACTTCAAGCTTCACATTGTGGTAAGATCTTACAAACCTAAGTGATATACTTCATCTTTAAACTCATTCACTCCTCTTACACCCATGTTTTCGTGAATCGTGCTTCTTAGAACCATCTAAGTTCGAAAATCCGTCTCAAGAAGCTTGCTAGGGCCGAGATCTACTCATCTCATCACCAAAAACCGAAAACATCAAATCAAGGTGAGTTCATACCCCCTATTTTCGATTTTACATTGTTTTGAGGGAGAATACAAGTTGTTTTGTGTAGATCTATGTGTGTATGCATGATTTTGTGTGTTTTCTTTGGTTACATATGTGTTTATGTGTTGTAAATTTCATGAACTAAAAGATCCACTAAAAAGATGATGATCTTGGTTTAACATAACATTCCTTTCAACATATGTCACAAGAAAAAGGTTTTAAATATATCAAGAATACTTGAATCTAAGAAAACTTCATAAAAAGGGCTAAAAATGACACAAATGACAAAATATGGGTTGTTTATGTAACTCTCGGCTATTATGTGGTTCAAAAGGAAATTTTTTGCTAAACAATGGTTAAACTCGACATTTGAGACCTTGTAGGGATCAAAAATGTAAAATTTTTACAAATGGGCCTTAATTGGGCTCCTCACGGTTTAGGGCCCAAAAATGGTAATTTGGTCTTTTGTGGGTTAAATTGTCATTTTCAAGAAAGTTGTGTCAAAAATGTAAATTTTTGAGAAAAAGGGGTCAAAGTTGCGACATTATGAACATTTGGGCCAAAAATATGAAATTTTCTATAAATAGGCCGAAAATGTATATTTTCACAAAAATAAGCCAAAAATGATATTTTGACAAAAATGAGTTAAAAATGTTATTTTTACCAAAAACTATACATAAATACAAGTTTTGTCCAAAATGGGGACTAAAGTGTCATTTTTACTAAGATTGGGCCTTAATTGAAACTTTTTGGCTTATCGGGCCAAGAATGTCATTTTTACAAAAGTGGGGTTTTCATGCTCTTTTAGTAAATAATTTGGCTAGTATTAGCAAGAAAAAAAATAACAACAAACGGGCTAATTTTGTCATTTTCATGATTATTGGGTCTTAGTGGCCCATTTACTTGCTTGATAGGTCCTGAATGCTATTTATATGTTTATTGGGCCCCATTGACCCATTAACATACGCAACGGACCTTGGATACTAATTGCGTGCTATTTGGGCCTATAAATACCTTACATGTGAAATGGGCCTTAGTTGTCCTTTTACATATATTTTGGGCCCATGTTATATAATCTCATTTCTTTCGGGCCTGAAAATGACTTACGTGTTCAGTGAGACTCAGTGGTCCGCAGACATGGTTCATTGGGCCCGGAATGAGTTTTGTATGTTTCTCTTCGCGTAAAATTCGATTAAGGATCTAGTGAGACGTGTCGGTTGACACCTATTGAGTGTACGATCGTAGCCTGTAGTTATAACCAGAGTCTCTTGGAGGGAGAACGGGGTTCTGTGTATAGATCTATATGGGGATGACACACCACACCTGAGCTATTCGCTACAGTTTGACTACATAAGTTTAGGGTGACTGTAACCTTATTCTATTTTTCCGTCGGCGTTCACCAACGCCAAGAAAGGCGAAATTGTCATTATTTATTATGGTTATGACGACTCACTTAGAAGAATTAACGTTATGAAATTTACGGGAGACCATTCTCTTTTCTCTTTGGATTACTCAGGAACATACTCGCACTGGTACTCAACCTCGGGGGTTACTATGGCAGCATTGTCTTTTACAGACAATATAGGGTTGTCTGGGAACATTCTCTTCACTTACTTTTGGGATTCTACTAAACAAAAACACACATGCATTAATACCAGTTCGGACACAAACACGCAAAACTATTTTAAGAAAATACAGGATTTTCTTCTGATTACAAAGTTATAAAAATCATTTTCTCAAAACATGCTTATGAACTCACCAACATTTTTATGTTGACCTTTTTCAAATTGACTTGTATTCTCAGGAAACCGCTGAAGCAGGTTGAGCTGAACAATTTAATGGATGCTTCGTTATATTTTGTTCCATCGTAGTTTTATATTTCTGGCATGTAATATTTAAACACAATACTCGATGTAAACAATGTACGTTGTTATATTATATGTGTGATGATGATGATGTTATGTTTCAATTATATACTATGTGATGATACTACAAGGATGAAATTACGCGCAAGCCCCCGAACGTTTCCTCCGTCTGGTTCGGGGATGTGACAGATTGGTATCAGAGCATTGTTTATAGTGAACTAGCATATATAATCATACAAGATATGCAACTATAAATACAATGGGACTAAACTACTCTTAACATAATAATTAAAATACATACCTATGTGTGCATTTTAGAATAATAACACAACAAGAACAATAAAAGTCTTTGGAGGATTTGAACATCGTGATTAAACGCAGGCACTTATGTAGTCGTATTGGGGGTGAATGTAGCCAGATAAACAACATTCATTCAAAATACGACCAACATGTGTTCGGGAGTAATCGTGATGGACAATGAATCAAAAACTTACCATCTAATTATCCAAAGAGCTTATAGAGCCAAAACTAAACAAAATTAAAATAATATAGGAGTATTTGGTGTGCTATTTGTTTCTAGTATTTATACACTTTCGTGTAGACACTATGGCCGGATATCATTAGCCAGGAGACCCCTATCTCCCTAATCAGGGGAATGCAGGGTGGCTTGACCCAGAGGAAGACCCAAAAGAAGACTTAGAGGAAGAACCAGAGGAGGAACATGAAGTAGAACTTCCAGATGGACCCGTCGAGCCAGTGGTGGACCTCGAAGAGGAAGAGCTCGAGGGCAATGACGATGATGACTCGGATGCCGAAACCGAGGTCATCAATCCTCCATACATGGCCAGAGTACCGGCTTATCGTATGGACCCCGATGGCCCCACGCCCCATGGGCACACGATATTAGGAGATGGAGTCGCCAACAAGGGATACGACCGCCCTGCGGTATGAACCGAGGTCTTTTCGATCTCAGTCATAGTCCGACGCACCTGAGACATTGGCAACCAAGCTCAGGACACCCGAAATCAAACGGACCAAATATGGGCTGCTGTTGGGGGAGATGAGAGATAAACACGGGAAGTGGTCGGGGACTTCCAAGCGAGACAGTCAGTTTGGGAGGCACGACTATGAGACACCGAGTGACAAGTAGCTCATCTCCAGGGTGCATCCACTTCATCAACACCACCACCATACACTTTCCGCCACGATTAGGAGCAGCTTTTCCCCTACTACTATCCGTTATGACTCTCTTTCGCGTACTAAGATGGTACTCACTAATAAAACAACTATTTGTTCTTCTTATTTCGTGTTATTGCATGAGTTCCCTTATATGCATAACCGAACCCCCGAAACCGCTAGATACTCAAGGATCTCGAAACCAAAACAACCTAATGTTGGATTAGTGTCTAAGTCCATAACTATAATTGGTATGTACTCTCTTTCGCGTACTAAGATGGTACTCACTAATAAAACAACTATTTGTTCTTCTTATTTCGTGTTATTGCATGAGTTCCCTTATATGCATAACCGAACCCCCGAAACCGCTAGATACTCAAGGATCTCGAAACCAAAACAACCTATTGTTGGATTAGTGTCTAAGTCCATAACCTATTGTTGGATTAGTGTCTAAGTCCATAACTATAATTGTGAGAAGAGGTTATTTGTGATTTATATTGATATATTATAAGTTCTAATATATTAATATGAAATCATATTATTTAATTAGTATTGATCAAGAATTAATTTGGAATTAATTTAATGATCAAAAGAGGCTAATTAAATATGGACTCTTATATATATATATATATATATATATATATATATATATATATATATATATATATATATATATATATATATATATATATATATATATATGTATGGAATGGGCCAAGGTTTATTTAGGATGGGCTAAGAGTGTATGGAAGTCCATGGATAGTCCATGAAGCTTTTAACCCATGGATCCTATGTAAATGAAAGGTCATGGGTATTAGGGTATACATGGATGTAACCCTAAACCTCCATAATATATAAAGGAGTCCTTGGTTCACAAAATTGGCACTAGTGATACATATATGTGAGGGCTAGCCGATTTGAGAATAAGAACCTTTTTCTGCCAAGTTATTCCAAGATGTTGGTGATGTTGTGTGAACCATTTGAGGTGTCACACTAGAGGCACTAGGCTCTTAAGCTCCATGGAATCAAGCTACAACAAAAGGTATGTATTCTAACTTGTTTTATTACCCATGTATCAAAGATTGTATGCTAGTTAGGGTAATACCTTGGAAACTTCAAGTTTGCATGTATAATAGAGAAAACATAGATCCAAGGTTTATAGGGTTGCATGTACACCATAGGAGTGTTAGAATGCTCAAAACCCATCAGTGTTATCAGAGCCTAGGCTTGTTTTCGTTTATACTTGATTCAAATTATTTTTCAAAGCTAAGAATCTACCCAGACTGAAAACTCGACGAGTTCTGCCTATAAAATCGACGAGTTTATGTGTTAAGGCATGAACTCGATGAGTTCTTGTAAGGAACTCGACGAGTTTGTCTTCCAGTTGGCAGATTTTCGAATTTTAAGGCTGAAATTGGTCTAGAATCATTACCTTAAACTGTTTTGGACCTATAAAACCTGTTTTTGATGTGGTAATGATTATGGTAGACCAATTTCAAGGTTGTTATCAAAATTTCAAGTTTTATATGTGTTTATGTAATTCTTGAAATTGTTGATATGATTGTTCATATACTTATGAGTTTTGGTAGATCATAAGAATTATTTGAAAAATTGTTTGTTAGTTAATTCTTGATCTAAATGTGTTTTTAATGGAGTCCATATTTTTTCCTCAAGTTATGGATTACCAAAAGTCATTTCTTTTAAAGATCCATTAAAATGCATAGGTTACAAAATTGAAGAGTCTTTTTGTTTTATGAACTCCATAACTTGTCCTCAAGTTATGGATGTTCAAGAGTCTCTTCATTAAAGTTTTTAAAACCTTAATTAAACTCATAAGTTATGAAAATCCAAATTTTTTTGAATAGTTCAAAACATGCCCTCAAGTTTTGGAATTTTTAAAGTTTCCCCTCATGAATACTTTAATTCCAAGCTAAACCCTTAGAATTTTAAAAGTTAAAATTCAACCCTTATACTTTATAGTATTATAAGTTAATATATATATATATATATATATATATATATATATATATATATATATATATATATATATATATATATATATATATATATATATATAAGATCAAAGTAGTCTTACCGTTAGTAGGCCTCATTCACGAAACCGATCTATAAGCGGGTATAAGGTTGTTGCCTATAAAATGGCATCTTAATGGGTGTCGACTCTCACCCACCGCTTCCTTGACTGGTGGAGGGTCGTTAGCCGAACGGGTAGGACAAGGACTATAATTTTCATTATAAGTATAATCATAAATATAAAGTAACTAAACCTTTTATAAATTCCCAATCTTAGTTACTTTAGCAAAATGTGAATTTGGTGCTAACCCATGAAATTACACTTTACACTTTGCTTAAGTCGTTAGTGGAGCGTGTGTGGTTAACCGGCACACTAACTTGGATTTAACAAGGTAGGCAAAGGGTAACTTAATGTTTATCATAGGATCGGTGGTGTGGTGAACCGGCACATCGATTAAGTGATAAATATTAAGGGTACCAAGTATATTTGCATGGTTATTCACACCTTGTTTCGTGATCCTCGGCATCCCAGTCACAAAACTTGAGAGGGCACAATCGAGATTGAAACATGCCATCGAAATGTTCAGTGAATCTCAAAAGATCTAGGAGTTTCAAATCCAATTAAAACCTAATAAATTATTTCGTTTTTCATGGTGGAAATTGGTGAATCGTCATTCACCTACCTTCAAATATTTTGTAGCTTGGATTACGGTATCCCTCTTCCAAGTTATAAAATATTGTGTTGGGTCCTAGCCTTAATATTTCATATTGGGTGCTATATTAAGGATTTAAATCAACTAACTTGAATATCTCCCATTGTAGATGTATGGTTCAGACAACTATGATGTTCCCAAATCCCTAGGAACAAGCTTTCCTAATGTAGATGATGTCCCACGGTTTGTTCATGGAAATCATACTTCTCTCACCTCCTCCAATTATTCTCCCTAACCCACAAGTTCTTGAAAAGTTCAAGGACACTCACGCCCTATTGGCAAGCAAAGTCTATGTGTGCTCACATCTTGGAGATAAAGTCACATATTGACAAGCCGGGAGAGTTGGGTGTCAAGGTCTTGAGGAAGTTGGTTGTTGACTAGGTTCTTCAATCACTTTCTAAGTCACATAGTGAGTTCCTTTAGGACTACTACATGACAGACCATGACATGACCCTTAATGATCTCACCTATTTGCTTGATGCTGCTAAATCAACAATGATTTGGAGCACGGGTAAAGCAAATTTGATTGGAAGATCGACTTCCCAAACTTTCATGGACATTAACAATGGTGACATTGGAAATCCAGAAAAGCTTTCTCTTCCCAATGGAAAGGGATCGGCCATAGTCAACTCGGTTGATGAAATGGTAAAGAGAAAGGATAAGTCTGAGACAGTCTTGTGTACCATTCCCAAAGAGTCCATATGCTTATATTGCCAAAGGAAGGGGCATTGGTTGCGAAGCTGCCCTGTTTACCTGAAAGATCATAAGGTTGGTCAAGTCAAAAAGTTTGATTCTACTTTTGGTAAGTCCACTATCTAACTCTATTAAGTTCCTATTTGGAGATTCTTATTACATGATGTGACTAGGTCACATGTAGAAGTTTTAAGAATCAAAGAAAAGAGAGGAAGCTTAAAGAAGAGTAAGCTGATTCTGATCGTGAAGATGGATTTCGATCGCATGGTTCGGTAATCAGAATTTTTGAGCTGCTGCTTAAAAGTTGTGATAGATTGCTTAGGAATAGATAACAACATAGTTTTCATATGCATTTGCATGGTAAGGATAAGTTTTTCCGCAAGTTTTAAATAAAAGAAAAGTTTCGTTTTTATTTATTTTAAATATCCTTACAGTGGCATTTGTGGAAAAAATTATTGTTTATATGATTCCATTAATAGCAATAATGGAAATGTGAATTTGATTCTTTCGTTTGTGGTAGTGTCATAATTTACCAAATAAGGAAAGATTCTCATCAACCAAGTTTCAGTTGGATAGAAACTTGGAATTATGCAAGTTGTATTGTATGGTGAATGAGAATTTTCATCTTTGGAAAATTAAGACTAGTTCCTTGTTCACATGTATATGTGAGTCAAGTGAAGGACTAAGAGATCGAGTACACATTATTGTGCACTGGTCAAGTCCACCACAAAGATCGATAAGATTATTCGTCATGATTTACTGAAGTTCAGTAAATATGGTTATGCTTACAAGTTTAAGTATAATTCTGAAACATTGGAAAAGTTTGATGTATGGCAGAACGAATGAAAAAAATCAAATTTGGCAGAAAGATAAAAGTTTCTCAAATCTGAAAAGATGGGAGAGTACTTTAGTATCGTGTTTTATGATCATCTTAATGATTATGAAACCATATCACAATTGATTCTCTAAGGACATCTTAGTGAATTTGTTTGACTAAGAAGAGGAATCGTGAATTGGTGAATTAGTTGAATAAAAAGATGAATCATACTTAGTTCCAAAACAAGTCTCAGAGTCATACTCCAAAATTGTAATTTGAGTGACTCATCTTCAAGAAGGTTTATTAACACTTATCAAACGTAAGAGTAAAATGTGTCCTACTCTTGTACATTTGAAATTGGTAAGTTGTGATGTTTGGATAAAATAGAGACCAACTTAGGCCAATTGTGTGAAGTGTTTGTCTTGATAAGAATCCGCACTATCTCTTGAATATTTGTTTGTCAAGAAATGGGACTTGGCAAGAGAGTCTTATATGTCAAGAGGACAGTGGGAGTCTAAAATATCCTGAAAGAGTTTCAAGATCTAATCAAGAATAAAACCTGTAGTTTATGACTAGCACACGACTTGAGGATTATAACCTATCGTGTTGACATATTCCTATTTCTGTGCCCATTCTAGTTAAAGTTGGCTTTGCATATGAGTTCTGAGAATTCTCAATTGGTTGCATAACAACTTGGAAGCAATTGCAGGCCCTTGTGCTGCCAGGTGGTAAGAAGTTAAGACTGCACAAATTCAGTCCATATGAATTTGTCACTAACCGTGTCTTGTGATTATGGTTTTGACAAATTCACATGGAAAGGAACACATACACCATAAAATCTAATTCAGTCCACAAGGTTTCTCTCCGATTCATGAAAATTATGGTGAGGAAACGCTTTCACTAAGAATTTTTAAGTAGATAGCAATTGTGATATTTGCATTCTCAAAGTCGTTAGTGGAGCGTGTGTGGTTAACCGGCACACTAACATGGACTTGTGAGAAATGGCAAAGGTCTAAACAATTGAGACTATGATTACGACATCCATTTTCATAGTTATGAAATTGTTTAGACACACATGTGTGCTATCTAAGGAAAGGTGTATGATTTTGATAAAGTTTTATCAAAGCATCTCGTATCAGAAATCTGAACTTTGGTAAGAAAGTCAATAAAGTATTGATTTCTAGAAGTCCACCTGATTTTTGAGTACATGTCAAAGCTAGTGGGAGCATAAGTTTTATGCTAATAATCATCATGTTAGTGGGAGCATGATAATTATGATAAGTGTTGCAAGTTAACAATGTTAATTATAGAAAAACAAAAGTTCAATTGGGAAAAGTTGTTTTGCTATAATTAAGGGGGAGGAAATTATACTTCATTTCAAATCTAAAAGCTTAGATCATGAGATTTTAATCAAATTTAGTCAAGTATATATATGAATGTTATGTTGGAATGGTTCAACTGTAAGGGTCTAAATGTTGTAATTAGTCGAAATGTATTTTTCACTCTTCGAATGTTTTGTAATCTATTTTACTAAGGCGCTTTTATTCGAAGCTTAAGTGTCTATGCCTTAGTATATTTTTTGTACGCTTTCTGTTCCCTATAAATAGGGATATTTACTAGAGTTAGATAAGAGTTTCTTACAGACCTGTCTGTGTACTCTGTAAACATTTGAAAGCGTAATAGAGCTGAAAAAAGTTCATATTTAGATCCGGTGTTCAATTTCGCATTCTTACTTGATTTTATACTCTGATTCATTTTACACTTGATTCTTTGATTCATCAATTGGTATCAGAGCAGGAATCACATTTGTGATCTGATTTTCATCTATTCAAAAAGTTTTTGAATGAAATTTTTGGTTCAAAAGTTTCCGCACTTTTTGATAGTGAAAAATTTGTCTAGATTTTAGTTTGTGATTTGATTCTGCATTTGAATTGTTGAATCGAGTGTTCTTCTTGTAATTCCGATTTGATTCAACCAGTTTGTTTACAAATATCCAAATTTTCTTAAAAATTTTCAAAATCATCTTCCGTACAACAATGGCGAGCTTCAATCTCAATTCGATGACCTCGTTTTCTCATCTGTTAGGATCATCGACCAAAATTCCAATGCTAATCCCTGAATATTATGATCAGTGGGCTGATCGTATGCAGGATTATCTGAATGGTCTTGATGAAGAATTATGGTCATGTATCACTGGAAATGTCAATGTTCCAGTGAATGTTCAAGCAATCGGATCATCTTCTGCAAGTTCTGGTGTTGAAAATCAAACTGATCATCTGAAGAAACTGGAGAAGAGATGTATGAGGGAACTGCGAGGTACTTTACCTCCAGTTGTGTACAATTACGTAAGGAGTTGTACAACTGCTAAGGAAGTCTGGAACAATCTGAAAGATAAGTTTCAAGGAAGTGAGAAGACGAAAATCAATTCAGTCAAACAGTATTTGGTCGAGCTAAAAGATTTCAAGCAAAAAGAAGGAGAAACAATTGAAGTTTACTATGATCGTCTGAACGAGTTAATCTATCGTTGCAATCGCTATGGAATTACCAGGACTTCAATGAAATTTAATCTCATCTTTGTGATGGGTCTTCAAAAAGAATGGAGAAGCGTGAGTATGATGGTGAAGAATCAGCAAAGTTTTGATACATCAACTCTCAACAATTTGTACAATTAGGTTAAGACACACGAAACTGAGGTAAATGAAATTGCTGAGGAAACGAAGCTAAATTTGGGAGGTCCATTGGCACTTGTGTCAAAGATATCTGAGAAAGAAGCTAAAAATGGTGATTCTGAGGAAGAAGAGGGATTCATCATGAATTCGGATGATGAGGCAATAGCATTTTACTTGAATAATCATGTTAAGAAGTTTTTCAAAAAGCCGTTCAATTCGAAGGCTAAGCTTGCTGAGGCAAAAGGAAGTGCTTTGAGTAAAACTGTTGTTGAGGAGAAAAAGAAGGTTGAGAAGAAAGATTCGAAAATGTCTGAAGGAAAGAGTGAGAAGAAGCTGAAAGGTGATGCTGGTATTGATTGTCATTATTGCAATGGAGCCAATCATCTTGCGAATGATTGTATGCTTCGGAAGAAGGATGAGAGAAAGAATAAAGTAAAAGATGAGGCTTATTATGCAGAGAGGCTTGAGGAGGTTCATGCGAAAGCTAAGAACTTATCACTGGTCGAAAGAGGTGAACAGGAGGAAGATGGAACTTATCAAATCTGGTCATCCGGATCAGACGATGAAGAAATGAGGAATCCAACACATGGAGCAATGTATGCGAAGATGGAGGAGGACTCAGATGAAGAGGAATTCGAAGTGAAAGGAAGATGCTTCATATCCAAGACAGCAGACAAATCTCCAATGACAACAAAGGTATGTAATATTCTCGAATCTTTTAATATTCCTACACATGCTTATGACTCTGAACTAATATCTTTTGATGAGACAATTACTTATTTTGATTCAATTGTTGTGTCTGCTAGCAATGAGGCCAACAAGTTGTCCATGGAGTTATTAGAGACCAAAAAGCGATTAGACATGAAAATAAGTAAAATTGATTGTTTGGAATTACAGATAACATATATTATGTGTGATAGAGATACTTTATCAAATGAAGTCAAACTTTTGCTAGCGCAAAGAAATATATACTGTAATTCTGCTAAGAGACTTTATGGCAAATTAACTGATTTACATCATTCATGTGAAATAAGTAAAGAGCAACATAGAAAATTACTACCTTTTCTAGCATATGAAAGAGCTAAGGTAGATAATATTTCGTATGATTGTGAGAAAATAATAGCTGATTTTGACAAAGTTACTGATGATAGATATAAATATGGAATTGTCAAAATTGATGAATGTCTTGATGCGAATGAATTAGTTAACATAGTGAATGATACTTTGACTAAATCTGAACAAATTCAAATTTTGAAAAAGAATGAGAATTCAACATCTGATTCTCAATCTAATTTTGCTGATATTGAAGATAATTCTGACAATATTAGTGAAATTAGTGATCTTGAGGATGTTGATTGTTCCCAGTTGTCTGTTGTTAATGTTGCATCAACATTTAAAGGGAAAGAAAAAGTTAAGGATTTGATGGTTAACAAAGAAACTGATACACCCTCAACTTCGAAAGTTTGTGATATGGACTTCGTGGATCTCAGAGACAGTCAAACTGATGATAGCGATGATGAAAAAGAAGAGAAATTTTCAAAGGAAAAGAAATCTTCGAAGGAAGAAGAAATTCCTCGAATAGTGGTTGATCTAGTGTATGGTGATACACAAAAGTTCGAAAAAGTAATGAATGAAAAAGGTGATCATTATCTTGAAACGAATACTGTGGTTTATCCAAATTTCAAGTGTACAGATGATGTCATTTTTCCAAATCAAGTATTCGTAACTACTGGAAATGTTGAGAATATCAAACCAGAATTAAAGAAGTTAGTTGAAGAAGATAATTTTAAAACAACTGATGAAGGTTTCTTTGCAAATCAAAGCACAGTTGAAAACAACCTAACAAATAATTCGTATGTTTTTCACCGTCAAAAACCACAAAGAAAATGGGTTGAAAAATCAAAAATTGAAAAAGAGAATTCAAAACAAGTTGTAAAGGAAAATGAAAAAGTTGTCAAACTAAACTCCATGGAATTCAAAGATCAAATTGACAAATTTTCGAAGGAAAATAACATTTCAAAAAGACAAGCTAGGAAGAAAATATTTTGGCAGATTATTGAGTCTCAAAAGATGTCTGAATCACAATCATCCAAAAATGTTTTCAAAGCTAAAAATTCTAGGTCTGAAATGAATAAACAACCAAAGTTTTCGAAAGTTTCAAAAACTAATATTCCAAATATATCAAATCCAAATCAAAAATTCTTTCAACGTCAATATTTTAAATCCACTATTGATACATCTTATAGTCAATCTTTTCTAACCAATCCAAAAGTTGATTTTGTTCCTCAAAAGCCAAATTTTCCTAATCATACAAAGAAAGAAACTATGAAAATTTCACATGAAAAAGGGATAACTTCAAGGAAGAACATTGATCATTGGCTTGAAGGCAAAGGAAAAATGTATCAGTCGAATACATTTTCAAAGGAGCAAATTCACGAAGCCTATGAAAAGTATGTAAATACTTCATCAAATGGAAGTTTATCTTCTAAGGATTCGAACATATCCGTCAAAGCATGGAAACCAGTAATCAAAACAAAGAATGTACATTCACAAACACAGAATACGAAGGGTAATGTCAGTGAACATTCGAAACCATCAAAATCTTATTTTTCGGTTCCTTTAAATGAAGATGTGAACTTAATTGGTAGTCTCAAAACCAAAGTTTGTGATTGGGTTAAAAGTGCTTCATTACATTCGAAATTAAAATCTAATTTCCAAGGACCCAAAAAGCCTTGGGTACCTAAATTTTTTCACTAATTGTACATACTATGTGACGAGAAATATGATAATAAATGGTACATTGATAGTGGTTGCTCTCGTCACATGATTGGGAAGAAGGAGAATTTACGTGATTTTCGAAGCCTAAAGAATGCTGGAGTTGTGAAGTTTGGGAACAATAAAAAATGTCAAGTCAAAGGATATGGGAAGATCACGAACGGACAATTCACAGTGAATCGTGTTGCGTATGTTGAAGGTCTTTAACATAACTTGATAAGTGTTTCCCAACTTGTTGTGGGCACTGGCAATCAAGTTCTTTTTAATGTAGAAGGAAGTGTTATTTTGAATGTTAACACTAAAGAAGTTTTACTTAAATCCAAAAGGAAAGGTGACATGTTCACTTTGGACATCAATCCGATAGTAGGGAAACCTGCTATATGTCTTCTTTCGAAAGCAACATCAGACATAAGTTGGCTTTGGCATCGAAGACTTTCTCATCTCAACTTTCGAAACATCAATAAACTTGTGGTACAAGATCTGGTAAGAGGTTTACCTGTACTTAAATTTGATAATGATTCTTTATGTGCAGCTTGTGAAGTTGGAAAGCAACATAAACAAGGTCATCCAATTACGATAGATACGAAAATTGTCGCACCTCTGGAGCTCTTACATATTGATTTGTGTGGTCCATCAACAGTTTCAACACTCAACAAGAAACGGTACATATTAGTCATTGTTGATGACTTTTCCAGATTTACGTGGGTTTATTTTCTCAGGCTTAAATCCTAAGTTGCACAAATCATGATTGACTTTATCAAAAAGATGGAAACAACATTGAAGAAGATTGTTCGAAAAATTAAGAGTGATCATGGAACTGAATTTAAGAACAATATTCTTGATTCATTTTTGGTGGACAAAGGGATTTCGCATAATTTTTCATCTCCATACACACCACAACAAAATGGTGTTGTTGAATGAAGAAATAGGTCTCTATGCGAGGCGGCAAGGACTATGCTGGCATATGCGAATCTTCCACAATACCTTTGGGCTGAAGCAGTATCCACTACATGTTTTACTCAAAACAGATCTTTCATTCATCGTCGTTTTAACATCACTCCATATGAAATTCTCAACAATCGAAAACCTAACGTCAAATTTTTCCATGTTTTCGGATGCAGATGCTTTATTATGAATCTCAAGGATAATCTTACAAAATTTCAAGCTAAAGCAGATGAAGGGATTTTCTTGGGATATTCGCATAATTCAGTCGCATATCGTGTGTTGAACAAAAGAACACGAAAAGTTGAAGAAACTTTTAATCTTACATTTGATGATTACTATATGAAACAAACTGAAACGCAGTGTGAAAATCATCCTATTCTAAAAGAAATACAAGATGAATCTGAATCTTCACAAACCTTAGATATTGATTATGATTTAATTTTTGGTATTTCAGATCATGATGTTGATGCTGAAATTAATGCAAATGATAATCATCTCTCTGAATTAACGAAGTTTACTGATGATTCAACATCAACTTCTTAAGAGAAAGGCGAAAGTATGCAACATAATCCAGTGGAGGGGGAGCACTTGGATTCGAAGACTCTAGTTGAGGGGGAGCATTCTTTCGAGGGGGAGAATGAGAGATTGAATGCTGATGTTGAGGGGGAGCATTTAGAAAACATTGAGAATAATAATGATTTTGATGATGTTTGTTCGATTGCAGGTTCAAAGAATGATGATTTATATGAAGATGCACCTTTGAAATTTGATCCAGCTTATCTGCCAATGGAAAAGTGGACAAGAGATCATCCGAAAGATCAAATAATTGGAAATCCACAAGAGGGTATTTTAACAAGAGCTCAAATTCGTGCAAAGAATGAGGTATTGAATACTCATCAAGAATTTTCCATGTTTAATGTTTTCATCTCTAAAATTGAACCAAAAACAGTTAAGGTTGCAATGGAACACTCAGATTGGGTTGTTGCAATGCAATCTGAATTGTCTGAATTTGAACGAAACAAGGTTTGGAGATTAATTCCTAAACCTGAAAATGTTTCGATTGTCATGTTAAAATGGATTTTCAAAAACAAAACCGACAAAGATGGAAATATCATTCGAAACAAAGCCAGAATTGTTGTTAAAGGATATTCACAACAAGAAGGAATCGACTATGAAGAAACTTTTGCCCCTGTCGCAAGACTCGAGGCTGTTCGTATATTTCTGGCTTATGCAGCTCACAAAGACTTTGATGTTTATCAAATGGACGTGAAGTGTGCATTTTTAAATGGAGAGCTTGAAGAAACAGTCTACGTGGAACAACCCCCAGGTTTTATTAAAGAAGAATATCATGATCATGTTTATATTTTGGATAAGGCAGTATATGGTTTAAAACAAGCACCACGAGCATGGTATGCAACTCTTACTTCATTTTTGAAACAATCCAAATTTAAACAAGGATCTGTTGACCCCACATTATTTCGAAAGAAAGTTGGGAATCATCTAATGCTTGTTCAAATTTATGTTGATGATATTATTTTTGGCTCAACTGACCCTGCCTTATCTAGAGAATTCGAAGATCTGATGAAAAGTAAGTTCGAAATAAGCATGATGGGAAAAATCAATAATTTTCTTGGACTAAATATTCATCAAAACAGAGAAGGAATTTTTATTAATCAAGAAAAATATACGAAGAATGTGCTAGAGAAGTTTGGATTGACGAATAGCACAAAGTTACGAGTTCCTATGGCAACTGGCATAAAGTTGACACCTTCGTTAGATAAACCTGCAGTTGACCTAACTCTTTACAGGAGCATGATTGGTTCATTACTTTATCTTACAGCTAGTAGACCTGATATCATGTTCTCTGTGTGTAATTGTGCTAGGTATCAGTCAAATCCACGAGAACCACATCTCACTGCTGTGAAGAATATATTTTGTTATCTTAAAGGAACAATTTTGTTAGGATTGTGGTATCCTTCGAAAACTGGGTTCTTTGTACAAGCTTATTCGGATGCAGACTTGGGTGGTTGTAATCTTGATAGAAAAAGCACAAGTGGCAGATGTCAATTTCTCGATGGCAAATTGGTGAGCTGGCAGTCGAAAAAGCAAACATGTGTATCAATGTCAACAGCTGAAGCATAATATGTAGCTGTTGCTGGTTGCACATCACAAATTATATGGATTCAAAGTCAATTGCGTGATTATGCAATCAATATGAAAAAGATTCCATTATATTGTGATTCTCAAAGTGCAATAAGAATTTGTCATAATCCTGTGCAGCATTCGAAGACTAAACATATAGCTCTTCCTTATCATTTCATCAAGGATCACGTGGAGGATGGAAATATTGAAGTACATTTCGTGAAAACAACTGATCAGTTAGCTGATATTTTCACGAAACCTTTAGATGAAAAATCCTTTGTGAAAATTTTAGAAGGACTTGGAATGATAGATGGAAATTCTGTTCCATGCGAAAAAGAAGAATGATAATTGACTAGGAATCATTCAGAGGCGGTGAATGAAAGACAAAGCATTAACAGTCAACGTTCAGAGGTTACTGTTCATAGTCAACCCTTCGAACCCCTTCGAATTCGTAAATTTGTCACTTATCAGGGGATGATAAAATTTCGTGTATTTGCAACAACTACAGTTAGTTTTAATTTTCGAAAAATTTAAAAATTCAAAAAGATTTTCGTTTGTTTTTGTTTTGTCATTTAATTTTCGAAAAATTTAAAAATCCAAAAAGATTTTCGTTTGTTTTTGTTTTCTCATTTAATTTTCGAAAAATTTAAAAATCCAAAAAGATTTTCGTTTGTTTTTGTTTTGTCGTTTAATTTTCGAAAAATTAAAAATCCAAAAAGATTTTGTTTTTGTTCTGTCTCTATTTTCGAAAAATCAAAAGAACAAAAATATTTTGTTTCTTATTTCTTTTTAGTACTTTGTTGCAGATATTCATGATGATACACAGTGGATTATGCTTGCAGTTCTAGGGTCAGGTACATTTTTCGTACAAATCGATAAAATTGTCAATATTTTGAACTAGTTAAGTTGTCCCTAGAAGCATACTGCTGCATGTTGTCCAAAGCCTCAAATGACTCAATGTGTGTGTACGAAAGCGTTAATGAAATTATTCATACGAAAATTTCTTCCCAATAAGGCTTATATTCACATTAGTCTCTGAGCTACCTGACTCTTCTTAAAATGAGTTAAGAGTTTACTGTTTTGTCTAAATATAACAGAGGTACCTTTCGTGTCTTACATCAATTTTTTTTATCTATAAAGTTCTTACACGATCACACACGATGACATATGTCCGAGAGGTCACTGATCAAACCCATCGAGACTTAGATATATCAAAAATCTGTGTTTATGATCTGACATCATGAGACCGTGATGAAAGTGAAACCCAATTTTCTAAACTTGCAAGGAATTGACGGGGAACTATGTTCCAGATTTTCACGAAACATTTGGTTCAGTACCAAAATTCGAAACTACCAATCATATTCATTTCGTATGAGTGGTCTTGATCAAACATTCGAAACCCATGATGTTTGTTACCCAACAAGATCCAGCACAAATTTTTTCTTGAATATGATTTCCATGTGAGTTTCATTCGAACTTCAATGTCACTTAAAATTTATCAAAACAAACTTGTCTCTGACTACACTGGTCAAACAAGTAATTTCTGTTACAATTTATCACCTTATGTTTAGGATGACATGTAACGAAATTTTTTAACTACCCACGAAGCATTATAAAAGAAGCCCTTCGATACTTATTTACAAGTATTCGATTGTATTTCACGGGAACCTACACAAGCTGTTGATGAAGGGCCAATATATATGGTTTGGGCTAGGCAACAATGTATAGATGAGTTAGGGCATTTGACAATGTATTTTGGAGTCTATTGTGTGTGTTTGACGTTTTCGGTCTAGGCAAGCTTTCGGTTGGGAAGTGACCGAAAACAGGTTTTCGGTCTGCCTGATCGAAACCTGTTTTCGGTCCAGTTGGGTATATATAGTCTTGTCAGGTTGTCAGTAGTTGTTGTTGATCTACAGTTGTTTACTGTGTGGTTTTCGGTCCATTGAGTTGTATCAGACGGTTTCATGTGTTAATCGTATACAAGATCAAGTTCATTCCATCTTCTACTCATTTTCTTCTTTTTTTTCATTTGCTTGATTGATCATTGGTGAAGATCCTTCCATCAAGGACCTTACAATTGGTATCAGAGCTCAAACCGATGTCAGTCAAGCTTGTTATTCAGTTCTCGGTTTTCACAGCTTTGTTCTTCACGTTCTTGGTATCTAGAAGCTTACTGTTTGCTCGAGTTTTGAAGATCAGATCACAATTTGCATCGTGTGGAATATAGATCTAGATGCAATTCAGATTTTGGGTTAAAATCTTATTGTTTTCGGTTGGATCTTCATCAACCGAAAACATATATTCAATCGTTTTCTGTCCAGATCTATCTTGTTTGAAGGCTGTGTTTGAGGTTTCAGTGTAAATCAATTTAGGATCGAAAATCTAAGTTTTTCATTAAAACCTGTTAGTTTTCGGTTCATTCTTCTGAAACCAAAAACTGTTCTTCAACCGAAATCTCTTGAATCTTCAGAAACCGAAAACTGTTCTTAAACCGAAATCTCTTGAATCTTCAGAAACCGAAACCAGTTCTTCAACCGAAATCTCTTGAATCTTCAGAAACCGAAAACTATTCTTCTACCGAAATCTGTTGAATCTTCAGAAACCGAAAACTGTTCTTCAACCGAAATCTCTTGAATCTTCAGAAACCGAAAACTGTTCTTCAACCGAAAACCCCTTATCATTCAGAAACCGAAAACCTTCTCTCTCTTCAGAACCGAAAACCTTATTTTCCTTTCAACCGAATCCCTTCACCATACCAAATTCCTTGTTTTCGGTCATCACCACTCAACCGAAAACCTTCATTCCTTGATCATTTTGTTTATTTTTCAAGTTAATTTTTATTAAAAAAATTAAAAAAAAAACAAAAACAACAAAAATCAAAAACAAAAATGGAATCTCAAAGCATGTCAGCTCACCATGAATTAGATGCAATTATGGGAACCCCTTCTCGAATTCCACGACTTTTATCCGCAGAAGGATTTCCAGAATGGAAATATCGGATCGAGAAGTACATCAAAATGAAGGATTTGAAGATATGGCGAAGCATTCTAAGAGGTCCAATCCGCATCACAACCACATTGGAAGATGGAACCATATCTGACAAGCAGGTTGAAAATTACACGGACGATGATTTTGAGAGAGTCGAGGAGCAGGAAAAGGCTCTTGCCACACTTACCATGGCATTATCTCCGGAAATTGCTCAAGGTTTCCGTGAGTATACATCTGTTGGATAAGGTGTCTAAGTCCATAACTATTTCTGGTATGTACTTGACCCGACCCGGCATGGTCCATTTGGGTTGCATGGCACCATGCAATTGGATAAACTAAAATGAGAGAAATAACACTTATGGTTTATTAATATATTATAAGTTCTAATATATTAATAATATTATTTAATTAGTTTGATCAAGAATTAATTTAGAATTAATTAAGTGATCAAAAGATAACTAATTAAATATATGGGTAGATTATGTAAATCTTCCATATCTTATATAGTGGGCTAAGAGGCTCCATGGATTATCAAGTTGGGTTCCACCCATAGGATGCTCCATGGATGCTCCATGGGAGTTACAAACCCATGGGTCATGGAAATGAAGAGTCATGACACATTAGGGTTTACATGGTGTAACCCTAGATGTGTCAACACTATATAAGAAACCCATTCTCCACCAAAATCGGCTACACATAAGAAACAAGAGGGCTAGGCCGATTTTAGAAGTGTGTATTCTCTCTAAAGTCATTCCAAAAGAATTTGGTGTTGTGTGAAGCATTTGAGGCATCACACTTGGGGTGCTAGGCTCACAAGGTTTCAAGGATCATAAGCAACAACAAGGTAAGTTATTCTATCTTTCATGCAAGTTAAAATTTGTTCCCCATGTATGCTAGATAGGAATATAACCTTGGAATTCAACTTTGCATGATAATTAGACAAACATAGATCCAAGGTTATTAGGGTTGCATGTACACTTAGGAAGTGTTAGAATGCTCAAAACCCATCAGTGGTATCAGAGCCTAGGTTTGTTTGTTTTTTTTTTTGTGTGCAAACAGCTTGAAAAAAAATCGTTTTTCTGTTTTCTGCTCGTATGAAAGTTTGCACATTTGTTGCTGGAAATGCACTAGAAACATTACCCTAAACTGTTTTGATGTTTTAAAGCTTGTTTTAGATGGTGTAATGTTTATGCTAATCCATTTACAATGGCAATTATTAAAATTACAAGTTTTTTTTAAGTGTAATTTTTGATTCTTGAAAGTGTTCATATTCATGTTCTTGAACTTATGAATATTAGATGATCATAGGAATTGTTTGTAACCTTCATGGTAGTTTAATTCATGATCATAATGTGTTTTAATGGAGTCCATAACTTGTCCTCAAGTTATGGAAAACCAAAAGTCTCACTTTTATTAAAGCCATTAAAAGAACTCAAGAGTTATAAAAATGAAGAGTCTTCATTTTTATTACTCAATTAATTCATAAGTTATAAGAAATGAAAAGTTTTGGAAGTCTACAAAACTTGCCCTCAAGTTTTGGAACATGTAAAGTCTTGATTAAAACTTTAGTTCCAACCCTTAGAATTTTAAAAAGTTTAAATTCAACCCTTATACTTTATAATATTATAAGTTACTAATATATATATATATATATATACATATATATATATATATATATATATATATATATATATATATATATATATATATATATATATATATATATATATATATATATATATATATATATATATATAACGTCAAGTCGTCTTACCGCTAGTACGCCTCATTCACGAAGCCGGTCTATAAGGGGGGTATAAGGTTGTTGCCTATAAAATGGCAACTTAATGGGTGTCCACTCTCACCCACCGCTTCCTTGATCGGTGGAGGGTCGTTAGCCGAACGGGTAGGACAAGGACTTATAAATTCTCATTAAAAGTATGATGAATATTATAAAGTAACTAAATGCTTTTATTAAATTCCCAATCTTAGTTACTTTAGGAAAATGTGAATAAGGTGCTAATCCATGAAATTACACTTTACACTTTGTTTAAGTCGTTAGTGGAGCTCGTGTGGTTAACCGGCACACTAACTTGGACTTAACAAGGTAGGTAAAGGGTGACTTAAAGTTTATTATAGGTCGGTGGAGCTCGTGTGGTTAACCGGCACATCGATTGAGTAATAAACATTGAGTGTACGAAGTGATTTGCATGGTTACTTCACACCTCGTTTTGTGATCCTCGGTATCCCAGTCACAAAACTTGGAGGGCACACTCGAGATTGAAACATGCCTTTGAAAAGTTCATTGAATCTCAAAAGAATCTAGGAATTTCTAAGAACCAATTAAAAACCTAATATCTATATTTCGTTTTTCATGGTGGAAATTGGTGAATCGTCATTCACCTACCTTTCAAATATGTTATAGCTTGGATTACGGCATACCTCTTCTAAGTTATAATATATTGTGATTGGATTCTAGCCTAAATATTACATTTGGGTGTTTTATTAAGGACTCTCTTAATATCTAAACTAATCTTGTTCTCTTCTTTCAGATGTCTTCAAACAATGCTGCTTTTGGCTCTAATCCTAACGGCTCCTTTACCCTTATGAACTTGTGTGGGAAAGTCACTTTTGATGGATCCAACTTCAATGAATGGATCAGAAACATCAGGATGATTACCCGCTACGAGGACAAAGAATATGTCCTTGACAAGGAGCTTAAGGAGATTGATGAGACCACTACAACTCCCCAGGAGATCGCTGACTTCCGGGCACATGAAAGGGATGCTACAAAAGTGGCATGCATCATGTTGGCCACCATGACAACGGAACTCCAAAAGTCCTATGAGGACTTCTACCCTTTTGAAATGCACCAAGATCTGATGGAAAGATACCATCAAAGTGCACGACAAGAGAGGTATGAAATCATATGCTCTATCATAACAACCATGATGAAGGACGGGGAATCCGTCACGAGCCACATGCAGAAAATGCAAAGGTATGTGGATCGGTTGCTGAAGCTTAATGTGAACTTCCCTGAGGAGCTTGCAATAGATATCATTTTGCACTCCTTACCATCGTGCTATGATCAATTCCGCATGACATATCACATGAATAAGGAAGAGGTCACACTCAGCAAACTTCAGGAACTCCTCAAGACCGCAGAAACAGGTCTTAAGGGTAAGTCGGTTGTTAACACTCCTACTCCAAACTCCGCCCCGGTTTTGGCAATCGGGAAAGGTAGAGGGAAGAAGAGGAAGAGCTCTTCGAAGGGTACCAAGGCTAGGACCCTTGATGGCTCTTCTTCAAGTGGAACCAAGAAAGGTTTTGTCACTCCTTCTTCTGACCCTAAAGAGGCTGAATGCTTCTATTGCCATGAAAAGTCACATTGGAAGCGGAACTGCCCAAAGTACCAGCAAGATGTGAAGGATGGGAAAGTTAAACCCAACCATGCAGGTATTTACACTATCTTATCTAATAACTCACCCCAATTCTAACTCTTGGGTCCTTGATACCGGTTGTGGTATTCATATCTGTTCTGATTTGCAGGGACTAAGAAGAAGTGAGAATGTGGAGCATGGAAGAAGAAACTTAATCATGGGGAATATGAAAGCTTTACCTGTCACCAAGATTGGAGTTTATACTTTATCGCTAAGTAGTGGGTTTAGTTTAGATTTGAATAAATGTTGTTATTCGCCAGAAATTGCAAGAAATATTATTTCCTTTCATGCATTGTATAAACAAGGTTTCACCTTTTCATTTGATAATGAAGTTGGTTCGATTAATGCTTTCTTTATTAATGTTCTTTATTTTAAAGCATTACCTTGTGATGGTGTGTATGAAACTGTATCTGTGGTTGATAACTTAGGAAATAATGTATTGTGTATTGATTCTGTTAATGATAATAACTTGGATAAAGCATCATTATGGCATTGTCGTCTTGGACATATAAGCAAGAAACGCATAGGCCAACTCCAAAAGGATGGAGTATTGGAGTCATTTGACCTAAAGTCAGATGATAGTTGCGAATCATGCTTACTTGGAAAAATGACAAAGTCACCCTTCACAGGTTCTTGTGAGAGGGGTGAAGGTTTGTTGGATCTTATACACACGGATGTGTGTGGGCCCTTCAAACATGCCACAAGGGATGCTAATCGTTATTATTTGACTTTTACTGATGATTACAGTAGATATGGATATGTCTACTTAATCAAGCATAAGTCAGAGACTTTTGAGAGGTTTAAAGAGTTTAAACAGGAAGTCGAGAATCAATTGGGCAGGAACATTAAGATGCTTCGATCCGATTGAGGTGGTGAGTATCTTAGTTCAGAGTTCCTCGACTATCTTAGGGAATGTGGGATTGTCTCACAATTGACACCTCCCAGGACACCGCAGTTGAATGGTGTAGCTGAGAGGCGTAATCGAACCTTGTTGGATATGGTTTGTTCCATGATGAGTCGAGCTTCGCTACCAATCTCATTTTGGGGGTATGCCTTAGAGACTGCCGCCCATATCCTTAATCTAGTTCCCACAAAGAAAGTTGCCAAAACTCCTCATGAGATGTGGACTGGCAAAGTACCCAAACTAGACCACATTAAGATTTGGGGTTGCGAGGCTTTCGTGAGACACGAGACTCATGATAAGCTCGAACCTCGAGGTGAGAGGTGTATTTTCATCGGCTACCTACATAAATCCTTTGGTTAGCTCTTCTACAGACCTAGTGAGAATGTGGTCTTTGTAGCTAGGAGGGCTTTCTTTCAAGAGAGAGAGTTCATAAGCCAAGGAGACAGTGGGAGGCAAGTTGACCTTGAAGAAATTCAAGAGTCAAGTGGTGAAGGAACTTCAAACCCTAGCACTCAACTTGAGGAGGAAACTCCTGTTGAGCTAATTGACAAGACTGTACCTCTGAGGCGTTCCACAAGGGTTAAGAATGCACCTGAGCATTACTATGGATTCCATATTACTGCGGAAGGTGATACACTTATCAGTGATGAGACACTGATAGTTCTGGATGAACCTAATAGTTACGCGGAAGCCATGGCAGGCCCTGAGTCAGCCAAGTGGAAAGAGGCAATGGACAGCGAGATACAGTCCATGTATGACAATCAAGTTTGGAACTTGGTTGAGAATGTACCAGGTCTTAAGACTATAGGGTGCAAATGGATCTTCAAGAAGAAGAACAACATGGATGGTAATGTACACACTTATAAGGCGCGACTGGTTGCAAAGGGTTTCTCACAAACTTCGGGAGTTGATTATGATGAGACCTTTTCTCCAGTGGCCAAGATTAAGTCTATTAGGGTTCTGTTAGCCATAGCTGCATTTCATGACTATGAAATATGGCAAATGGATGTCAAAACCGCTTTCCTTAATGGAAAGTTGGCTGAGGATGTTTACATGAGTCAGCCAGAGGGTTTTGTCAATACAGAGTACCCTAATAAAGTGTGTAAGCTTGAGAAATCCATTTATGGGTTAAAGCAAGCACCTCGCAGATGGAATCTTTGCTTTGATGAGAAAGTCAAAGAATTTGGCTTTTCTAGGAGTGAAGATGAATCTTGTGTATATGTCAAGGCTCGTAGGAGTATAGTTAGCTTTTTGGTATTGTATGTGGATGACATACTACTCATAGGAAATGACATCCCAACTCTACAGGAAGTTAAGTCCTGGCTTGGGAAGTGTTTCTCTATGAAGGACCTAGGAGAAGCTGCCTATATTCTAGGGATAAGGATCTTGAGAGACCGGAGTAAAAGACTAATTGGACTTAGTCAGAGTACCTACTTGGATAAGGTGCTGAAGAGATTCGGCATGCAGGACTCCAAGAAAGGAGAGTTACCCATCCAGAGTAACACCAGATTGAGTAAGACACAAAGCCCTAGTGCTGAGGCTGAGATAGCATAAATGAGTCGAATACCTTATGCTTCGGCTGTAGGATCGATCATGTATGCTATGACGTGTACTCGACCTGATGTAGCCTTTTCTTTGAGCATGGTTAGCAGGTATTAGGGGAACCCTGGCAAGGCACACTGGACTGCGGTAAAGAATATCCTCAAGTACCTACGGAGGACTAAGGACTGGGTCCTTACCCTCGGTGGGAGTGAAGACTTGAGAGTTGTAGGGTATAGTGATGCTAGCTTTCAGAATGATAGGGATAATTTCCGCTCTCAGTCAGGCTGGGTCTTTACATTAAACGGAGGAGCAATTTCTTGGAAGAGTTCCAAGCAAGAGACAGTGGCTGATTCAACTTGCGAATCAGAGTATATAGCAGCTAGCGAGGCAGCAAAGGAGGCGATATGGCTGAAGAACTTCATTGGAGACCTTGGAGTTGTACCAGCTATTAAAGAGCCAATGGAAATTTTCTGTGATAGTGAAAGTGCAGTTGCCTTAGCCAAGGAACCAAGGGATCACGGGAGATCCAGACACATCGACAGAAAATACCATTTCATCAGACATCGAATAGAAGGACTCCTTGTGGCAAAGAGGGTATCATCGGATGAGAATCCAGCAGATCCCCTGACGAAGGGACTGACTCGGGTTAAGCATCTCCAGCATGCTCAGAGCATAGGGCTGAAGGATGATATTAGATTTAGTAGTTAGATAACCTTGAAATTTGTAAAGTGTAATTGACATTAGATGATGAATAAAAGGTGTTTTATTTATGAGTAAAGTGTTGCTATCTCTTGTCGATCGTTTACTATATTTCTTTTGCATGTTTTGGCTTCCAGAATAATTATGTTTCGTATATCATATTATTCGAACCTCC
The DNA here is from genome assembly GCF_052849685.1 of Lactuca virosa. Taxonomy (NCBI): domain Eukaryota; kingdom Viridiplantae; phylum Streptophyta; class Magnoliopsida; order Asterales; family Asteraceae; genus Lactuca; species Lactuca virosa. Next base: position 441,022,956 of record NC_136429.1, on the reverse strand, counting down.
ACAGTCGGTCATATGTCGGAAGTAGGTATGAATCAAGACTGTCATGATTGGTTGCAGAGGTCTAAGTTGTTGGACATGGCTACAACACTCATGAGTGCTCATAAGTTCTGAGCATTGGACTCAACCCACGCTCACTGGAAGCACTTCATGGAATTTATCTCGAGTGATCGTGAGACGGTAATATCATATAAGTCTTCAAACCTAGATATATGATTTGTTACTTATGAGTTGGTTATGCATTGATTGTACGAAAACGCATTGGTAACTCGATGTTATAAAACGTGCTCTTGTGTATAATTCAATGAGTAGTAGAACAAACATATGAGTCGAAGTTTATCTGTTCCTTCTTGGATTAGAAGCTGATATCTGGGCCCCTCGATGATTTTGTTTTGACCTATGTACCGGGCCCGGTCAGAACTAAGTTGATGTGTTCAATTAAGTTCTTTGTCAAACAAATCGGAAATCGGGAAACAAACTGCTGGACAATAAGTAAGACATTGTTCCATGTATTTGTCCGGCTGATATCTAGAACAGAGGATTATATGATCACTTATCTTAAATGGCGTATCATCATCTTCTCAGTTCTGAGAGACCTTGCAAGAGCTACGATTGCCGATCGGTTCCTGAAGTATTTCAGTTATAGTTATTAGACTTATCCAAGTGGGAGACTGTTGGATAAGGTGTCTAAGTCCATAACTATTTCTGGTATGTACTTGACCCGACCCGGCATGGTCCATTTGGGTTGCATGGCACCATGCAATTGGATAAACTAAAATGAGAGAAATAACACTTATGGTTTATTAATACCATCAACATCAGCAAAGGCCTTATGGGAAGCAAAGGCCTTATAGGAAGTGTTAGAATGCTCAAAACCCATCAACATCAGCAAAGGCCTTATGGGAAGCATTGATTGAAGTCTATGATGGCAATGAAGACATGAAACAGAGTCGCCAAGATATGCTGCGACAGAAATTCAATATGTTTAACCATGTCTTGGGAGAAACACTTGAAAATCAGTTGCAGAGGTTTATCACACTTACCACAGAAATGAGCTCTGCCGGTGTTATGGTGACAAGATCAGAGATAAACAAGAAGCTGCTAAACTCTCTACCAAAATCCTGGGACATGAATGTCTCAGTGATCCAAAAGACCAAAGATTTGAACAGGTTGAGTTTGGCTGAAACAATGGCGATCATCAAGGCTTGCGATCTCGATGATAAGCAGAGGGAGATTAACCATGTCAATTCATACTCCACAGCAAATCTTGGGATCCAAACCACCAACAACACTGCTTTCTCAAGCTTCTCAACTCCTCAAGCTCCTCCAGTTTCTCATGTTCCACAAGTTCAACCCTATGTGACTCATCAGCCTACCTCATACGTGATCCCTCAAATGCAACATATTCAAGTTCCTCAACCTCAAACTTTACCTCAACAAGTTGGTTCTAGTGTTGGTTCATCCACAGCTGCACCCATTCAATCTCATGGAATCAGTTCTCAAGCTTCATCTTTAAAAGAGAAGGAAGAAAATCTAGCCCTCGCCATTGGTTTGGTAAACTGCTACAACGCTTTTGTGGCCGAAGATCTTTCCCCACAACTGTCTTTTGCTGACCTAGACCAGATCCATCCAGAGGATGTGGAAGAGATGGAAATCACCTGGCAAATAGCTATGGCTGATTTTAGGTCAAAGCAGTTCTCCAAGAATACTGGGAAAAATAACTGGAGCATGAACTCTGACAAGAAAGTGGGGTTCAACAAAGGGAAGCTGCGATATTACAGCTGCCATGAGCCTGGACATTTTGCAAGGGAGTGTCCAAAGCCAGACCGAAGAGAGAATTCTGAGTGAACCATGGTGCCGGTGAACAATGTCAACAGAGGATCATCTTCAAGCAATCAGACTGCTAACTTGGCGATGGTGGCCCAATCCTTTGATTGGGAAGATCAAATTCAGGCTCTGAACATTTCAGGACCTGAAAATGCGCATCTTGCTCAAATCAAGGATTGTATGGAGGAAGAAGCGGAGAAAGACCCTGAAGAAGAGATGATGAATCTTCAGTTTGCATTCATGGTGCAAACTACTCCTGAACCAGCCAAACCCGAGGTCAGTGAATCTGGTTGTTCTCAATCTTGTATGAAAACTGTTAAATTCTTACAAGACCAAATTGAGTTAATCAAGAGAGAGAACGAGGACCTTAAGTATGAGGGTTACACACTTAGGAAAAATCAAAAGCCTTTAAAAACACAATTAGAGAATAAAACAGAGGATTTTAAGAAACTGCAAGAGGATTACAGCAACAAATGTGAGAACTATGATCATCTCAAAAGAAAATTTGCTGATGTGACCGCTGAACTTGACTCATTGAAAAATCGTCTTGATAATGCTGAATTTATTTTTAACAAATTCGATGGGTCAAGTGAAGTAGTTGCAAAAATGATAGAGGAACAGATGCAGTGGAAGGACATTACATGTGGAAACCAGAAAAAAATAGGATTAGGTTTTGAGAGTGTCCCTCGTCTATTTAACCATTCGTATTATGTTAATCCCTTGACTCAAGAAGAAAATTGACAGAGAACCTTTCATGGTTTATGGGAAACCAGCTGTTGAACAAGCAACTGGGCCTAGTGATAAGAATTTGGATACTAACATTTTTATCTCAAGTGCAGATATGTCAGAAGTTCAGGGGGAGCAAGAAGCTGAAAAGTCTGAGTCGAATAATTCTGTGTCTAAATTTGGTGTTGAATTTTGTGATGAATCTGTGTTAAACTCTAAAACTGATGTTTTTGTTTCTGGTGGTGTGTTGTTTCAGACTGATAATTTTAAAAATTGTGTTGTTTCTGATAAAGATGTTATGTCTGATTCAAATGCTTCTACATCTTCTACGTTTGCTTCACAATCTTGTGCTTGTTCTTGCAAATGTGAAAATGCTAGAAAAGATAATAAAAACCAGAAATCTGACAAGAGCAGTACCATTTCCAATGATAATAAACAAATTTGTTTCAACTGTGGTACTGCTGGTCATATTGCCAGAAATTGTCTAAACCGGATGTTTGTGCATCACATGTCAAAAAGGGGAGAGAATGAGTCTAGAGGACGATCTTTAATTAGAAAATCCTCCAGAACTCGCTCTCGAGGTGATGACTGGAAAACAAATCAAAACAAGAAAATAGCAGGTTTTCAAAAGAACAAACAGGTTTTCAATAAATTCACAAACAGTTTGCCAAAATCGACCCAAGCTAAGCCAAAGTCGATTTCGTCAAAGAGTAGGTCTGGATCTTCAAACTCTTCGAGTAGAAAATCCACCGGCTCGAAGCAAACTCAAAAGGAAGTTGTTTCAAAACCTAAATATCAATGGATGCCAAAATTAAAGTCTGATCAGTCATCATCATCCTCTGTATCTGTTGAAAAAGAGAAATAAAATGAGAAATTTGTGAAAGTTAAGGGTCAATCCAGGACTGTAATGACCTGGGTTCCCAAATCTAAATGATTCCGCTCATCGTGCAGGGACAGTTGCGGAGGAATGTCGTCAGACCGTGGTATGTCGACAGCGGCTGCTCCCGACACATGACTGGAGATATCTCCCAACTGCACGACATTCAGACATTTAGTGCGGGATATGTCTCCTTTGCGGCCAGAGAGGGTGGAAAAATCACGCAGAAAGGAACGGTGACGAACGGAGCGCTCAGTTTTGAGAATATCAACTATGCTCCTGAGCTGAAGCACAGTCTACTGAGTGTTTCTCAAATATGCGACAAGGGTTACTCAACACACTTCACCGATAAAGAATGTCTAATCTTAAAGCCGAGCATTGTCACTCCAGAGGAGTGGATTCTCGTCAAATCTAAGCGGGTTGGGAATGCCTATGTTATCGATATGAACAGCAATGTAGCCGATGAAGTCACTTGTCTCTTTGCCAATGTCTCAGAACAAAACGCAATGATGTGGCATCGTCGACTCGGCCATGCAAATGCAAAGAATCTGAACCGTCTTGCTAAGAACGAAATGGTCCGCGGTCTACCTGTCAGAGATTTTATTACTTTTGAAAAATGTGTTTCCTGTGCTCAAGGCAAACACCATCGGAAACCACATCTGCCAAAGCAGGTCAACTCCATCAGTCAGGTGCTCCAATCGTTGCATATGGATTTGTTTGGTCTGGTTAACGTCCTCAACATCAACCGAAATTCGTATTGTCTCGTTGTGATAGACGATTTCTCTCGTTTCACGTGGGTCTTCTTTCTGTCCAACAAAGCTGGGATCGCTGACCTCATCAAGAAGTTCATTGTAATGATCGAGAACCAAACCAACAACCGAGTGAAAGCGCTTCGTACAGACAATGGAACAGAGTTCAAGAACGCTGTTCTTGATCATTTTTGCGCTGAGAAAGGGATCGTGCGTCAATTTAGCTCTGTTCGGACGCCTCAACAAAACGGTGTTGCTGAGCGGAGGAATCGGACATTACAAGACGCTGCAAGGACGATGCTTTGTGATTCTAAACTTCCAGTTTTCTTCTGGGCGGAGGCGATCAACACAGCTTGTTACGTTCAAAATCGTGTCTTGATCAACAAAGCCAAGATGAAAACACCGTACGAGATTCTATATGGACACAAGCCGTCTGTCAGCCATTTCCGAGTATTTGGCTGCCCTTGCACCCTTCTCCACTTGGAATCTAACCCAAAGTTCAATGCAAAAGCGGATGATTGCTATTTCGTCGGATACGCTGCTCGTACTACTTACAAGGTTTACAACAAGAAGACGAAGCAAATCGTGGAGTCTTTCGATGTTCGCTAGCTTGAAGAGAATGAGACGGACGCTAAGGTGGGTCCTAATTGGCTATTTGACTACACATCACTATTAAAATATTTTAGTGTGTCGATTGATAACCAAGTTGGGTCTACCTCTGGCTCGAATAATATCATTGAAGACGAAGATGAAGAGGTTGTCTACAGACCACCATTGGTTTCTGCTACTGATCCTCCGGTGGAGTCTACTGTTCCAATCGCTTCTCCTGAGTCATCAACATAATAACCTACTCCAGATGTTGATGCTACTCCTCTTACTCCGGTCGAAAGAGAGTTCATGAACCAAGATGCTTCCGCTGTCACTCAAAATCTGATGGAACTTCTCTTTCCCGAACAAATCGCTGATGAGTTTGTAGCAAATCCAACAAATGAAACTGCTTCATCTATAGTGGATTCTTCAGCACATGAAGGAGCTATTAATATTCATAATCTTCCCGTTTCACTCAATGACATCAGTCACGAAATCCCCTCTCGCATACAGCGCGATCATCCGACAGAAAACATCATTGGCTAGCTGGGTGACGGAGTTCGAACGAGAAGCCAGAGTGGAGACGTCAACACATGTCTCTATTCTTGCTTCATTTCTCAAATAGACCCCAAGAACATCGAAATGGCTTTGAATGAGCCAAGCTGGGTGGATGCCATGCATGACGAGCTCAATCAACTCGAAAAGCTTGGGGTTTGGAAGTTGGTGGAGCTGCCTAAAGGCAAGAAATTTCTCGACACTAGATGGGTGTTTCGAAACAAGCAAGATGATTCGGGTGTAATTGTACGTAATAAGGCGAGATTGGTGGTCCGTGGGTTCATGCAAATTGAGGGTCTTGACTATACAGAAGTCTATGCTCCGGTGGTGTGCTTGGAGGCTATTCGTATCTTCCTCGCCTATGCTTCCTACATGAACTTCACCGTATATGAAATGGACGTCAAGACGGCTTTCTTGTACGACAAGGTGAAGGAGGAGATTTATGTTGACCAACCTCCTGTGTTTGTTAACTCAAAACTCCCTAACCATGTCTACAAGTTAGACAAGGCTTTGTACGGGCTGCATCAAGCTCCTAGAGCCTGGTATGCTACCCTCACACAGCACTTGCTCGATCATGGTTATTCCGGCGACACTATCGATCAGACCCTATTCATCAAGCATGTCGGTGCAGACTAGATTCTTGTCCAAATATATGTGGACGATATCATTTTCGGGTCGACGAGTCCTCAGCTATGCAAGGAGTTCGAGGACGTCATGAAAAAGCGGTTAGAAATGAGTTCTTTGGGGGATATGACCATGTTTTTGGGGCTTCAGGTCAAACAATCTTCAGCCAGAATCCTGATTCATCAAGCTAAATATGTGGATGATATGCTCGAGAAGTTCGGGTTCAGAGACGCCAAACCTGCCTTGACACCCATGGCGGAGAGACCATTGCTGACTCCTGATCTTGAAGGCGAATCCGTAGATCAAACGTACTACAGATCGATGATCTGATCGCTGATGTATCTGACTGCAAGTTGCCCAGACATTATGTTCGCGGTCTGTGAATGCGCGCGCTACCAGACTAATCCTAAACTGTCTCATCTTACTGCTGTTAAAAGGATTTTTCCGTACCTCAAAGGCAGCCCAAAACTGGGTCTTTGGTATCCGAAAAATTCCGAATTTGATCTTTATGCTTTTGCAGACAGCAATTACGGAGGCTGCGAGCATGACAGGAAATCGACTTCAGGCGGATGTCAATTTCTCGGAGATAGGCTGGTGTCTTGGCAATGCAAGAAGCAGAATACTGTCTCGACCTCAACAGCAGAAGCAGAATACGTAGCTGCGTCTGCCTGTTGTTCTCAAGTCATATGGATCCAACATCAGCTGTTGGATTACGGTTTGAACTTTCAGGAAACCCCTATATTTTGTGATAATGAGACTGCGATCCAAATTGCTAAAAATCCGGTCCAGCACTCAAAAACCAAGCACATCGACATCAAAGTTCATTTTATCAGAGATTGTTAAGAGCGTTCGCTCATTCGGCTAGAACAGATTCCCACTACTAATAATGTGGCGGATATGTTCACCAAGCCGTTTAACAAAGCTCGATTCGATGTGCTGGTTAACTTTTTGAAAATGATTCTCTTTGAGGATTAACTTTTGTTTAGGTTAGTTTAAATTTGCGCATTCTAATTTCATTCTCACCCATGCACAAATTTAGGGGGAGAAATAAACAAAAACCAAACAAAAATTAGAAAATTAAAAATCCAAAAACAATAGAAAATCAGAAAATCCAAAAACATTAGAAAAACAGAAAAATCAAAAATATCGCTGAGAAGTGATGTGATGGGAAGTGATATCAGCTTGTGATAACAGGCAATCTGAGTCTGTGTAAAGTACCAAAGCTAAATTGTCTAGGCTCTGTGTTCGATGCGCTGGTAGGCACGAAAAATTTAATGGTCTTGACTAGGTGCAGATGAACTTAAGGAATCTAGAGATTTGACAAATTCTGACCTAGATAGTTCCATTTAGCCTGACAATACGACGCTCGGATAGGTTGAGTAGAGAGATGTACATGAGAATCCACCAGTTACATTAAAGAACCCGTATCTAGAACTGTGGTTTAACTTTTCCTCGATGTATGGATTTTGTCCTTAATTCCGATATTGACGGGGCGACTGGGGAATTCCGATAAAGTAGGTCTATAGGAAATTATTTTCTTTCTCTCCTACTGTTAGTCATATGTTTCCTCCTCTATGTGATCGAAAGATCCGACCTGGACTGCAGCATATGCAACTCTATTTCTCTGCATCTTCTATCTATGCAATTCTTCCTATCTGTTAGCCATATGCTGTCTCCTTTGCGTGATTAACAATCCGACCTGGTACACAGCATATGCAACCTTCTACTTCTCAATCCCTCTAAAATTCTAGTCAGTCATATGTTTCACTCTCTGCGTGATTGAAAAATCCGACCTGAGTGTACAACATATGCAATCTAAATCTATCCTTTCTATGAATAATCGTCTACTCACCTAAAGTAAGGAGTATTTCGGAAGTTCTTGATTATTGGGGTATGTCAAGAAGCGGGAAACATGTTCTAGTACATCTAAAATTGAACAATTCTAGATTGTCTGTAGATCTCGCTGCTAAATTTAGGTGGACAACAATATCATTGGTCGTCGTTAGATAAATGGTCCTTAGGTATTTTTATCTAGTAACTTAGGATCAATCTGTCCTGTCACTGATAGCATTCCTAAAAATTTTCACAATTTTTCGTGCTTAAGTGGACCACAATACCGACGATCGACCAGATCTATTCATGAAAGGAGAGGTACTGATAAATGGAAAATGATTGTCTAACAACTTTGATCCCATATCACAAAAAGTTAATCAATTTCAAGATAGAGGATTAAAATTAGTTTGAATTAAAAAATTTGGTATTTTTATTTTATTTTCATGTTTTTAGGATTGATAAATTTTAGAAAATGTTTTTTAATTTTATTTTTATTTTTATTCTTTAAATTTTTAGGATTGGTAAAATTTAGGAAATTTTATTTTATTTTATTTTATTTTATTCTATTTTATTTTAATCCTCCAAGAGTTTTATTTTTAAATGGTTTTGGGTATTGGGCCTCACAATTTTTCGGGTGCAGCCCACCGGGTATGGATCTGGTATATAAAGAAAAAGGCTCCACCGATTTCAGTTCTTCCCTCATTTCATTCACTCTGACCGAAAACCTCTAAAAATCCTCTCATATCTCGAAATTTTTTTGTGATTTTTCGTTCAATCGACCTTATAATCTTACATGTATGAAGATTCCGACCATGCCTATGTAATTTTTACCGAGAATCGACCGTGAAATCGAAGCAAAATCGCGAAAACAAGGACTGTCGGAGCTTTCGGTCGGTCGAGCCGTTTTCGGTTCACCGGCGAACCGGCTTTCGGTCAAGCCGAGCCGTTTCCGGCCAAATCGGCTTAGACGGCTTTCAGTCGAAGCCGTGTTCAGTCAAATCGACTCATTTAAGCATTTTCGGTCCCGTATGGCTTTCAGTCAACATTAGTGTTCGGTCCATGAGCTTTCGGTCTAACTGTCTTGACCGAGAACCAAATTTTTGACAAATGAAATTTATTTTAAATGGCCAAAATAAATGGAATTAATTGAGAAAATAATTTTTAATTTGTTATTATCAAATGTTTTCTCACTTGGTCAGTTTTGTGCAGATAAAATGGCAAGTCTCAAAGTTGCAGACAGTCACAATGTGTCCACTCTTCTTGATGATCCTCCAGTAGCACACAACAAGTTCAAATCAATGATGTATAGGCTAAGGGAATGCTGCATCTCAACTGCACTTACCTGGAACCCCATTGTTTATCTGAACCTGATTAACGAATTCTGGAGATATGGAAGTATCAAGAATGGAGACAATGGATCAATGACAATTGAAGCTTCTGTCAGGGGATGCAAAATTGTTGAATTGTTTATGGAATTCATCAGAGATATCTTGAAGATTGATGACAAAGCTGCTTACCCGACTGACATCGATCTGAGAATTGTTGATGAGTATCTCGAGAAGATAGGATACGAAGGAGTCTTTCCACCAACCCTAAAGAAGCTGTTACCTCCTTACTGGAGGTTTTTAGCTCACGTGTTCGTGAACTGCATATCTGGACGAAAGGGTGGTTCAGACGAAATATCCTCGAGAAATACTCAGGCAATAGTCGCATTGGCTGCAGGGATTGACTTCAATTTTTCTAAGTTCATCTTGGAGGAAATGGTTACAAATCTCAACAAGAAGTCAAAGGATCAATTCCTGCTCTATCCAAGATTTATACAGATCTTCATCAACAGCCTATTTCCCGATTTGGTCAAGACAGGAGAGATTCTTGACATGAAAGCCTTCGGACCAAACACTGTGAGCCTAATCAAACAGAACCGTAAAGGGAAAATCATGTTCCAAGGGAAGTACCCTCTCGTGAAATTTGGAAAGTTTATGGAACTGGCCGACTCGTCAGAATCTCATGGGTCCCCGGAACAAGAGTCTACAGATCAAGCATCGTCAGATCATGCAAATGTAAATGATGATGTCATCACCGTTTCAGACCATGAGATTGAAAATGTTGCTCCATCCACCATTGTTACTGAAGAGCATGATCTCACAAACATGACGGTTCAGAGTGACGTCAGTGAGGGAATTACAGAAGAATTTACTGAGACCGAAGGAGAAGGAGAGGATGAGTATGAGAATCTTGATCTGTCCGGTTATGACAGAGATGATGTTTCGATGCATTTTACTGGACTTGAGCACCCATTGTCAAATGAAAACCTCGATGACTTCCTCAAAGATATCGATGATGGTTCCAATTCAACACTGGAGATAAGGGAGAAAGCTGACGATGAAGTTGAGCCTCCGGTTACCGTTCAAGTGGCTGATTCTTTAACTCAAATGGACACATCATCAGGGATTCCTCCCCTTGATAATGTGGTTCCTACATCCGAGCCAGTTACAAGTGATTCCCAGACAATCCTGACGTCCCAACCCCCGATAAAGAGACGCAAAATTTATCCAAGGGTGGGAGTAATTTTTCCTGATCAAACTCAAACCACAGAGACTCCTACATCTACAACATTTGCCCCTTCCTCATTTGTGCCCATTCAAGAGAATCCCAGCTCTATCCATGAAGCTGGTGGTTCGTCTGCTGGCCTGAGATCGTCTACTCCAAGGCCTTATCATGATGCTGTCTCTAAGAGACTAGCCATTCATTTGGCCCAGCAATCAAGTCCAACTCACTCCTCACACGGAAAAGGAATATCCTTTGAGGAAGGTATATCTGGAGATGATGATGCCTCAGTGCCTGAGCTGAGAAAGGAGATTGGTGTGCTGAACCAGAAAAATATCGAGCTTGATATCAAGGTTGCAGACCTTCAAACTGAGAACGGCAAGCTCAATATTCAAGTTGCTGATCTTCTTGAAGATAAAGCTCTGAAGACAAAGCAGATCACCGATCTTTAGATGCATTTTGGTTTGTTGACCGCCAGCTATTATGATTTGAAGAAGAAGCTGGAAGAAGAACTTGGTGACAAATTCAAATCATCTGTCGATGAGCCAAGGGTCTATCTTCCCAATCAAGACGCTCCCGTTGTTCCACCTCCTACAAGAATAACCACGATTGTCGATCGTTTTGACAAAGAACCAGCGCAGGCTCCAAATGTCATGGCGTTAAAACGTGCTAAACTAGCCAAGTCTGCTGAGAAGGGACAATTTTTGTTCAAGAGGAGCTCGGATCAAGAGGGGAAAAGGTCTAGAATTGGATATGATTAAAATGATTAAGCAATTGTCGAGGACAATCTAAGGTTTACCAAAGATTGGTTGCTCAGGGACAGTTGGAAGTATAGTTTTAATTTTGGAAGGACCATATTGACATATTCTGAAATGAGGCAACTCTTGTTCAGAAGTGATAGTCAAAATGGGACTATGGAAATGTCTCCATGGGTGGAAACTATTCAATCTGTGTAAGATTATAAAACTTAATGCAAGAAGGATGTTCAAAGCAATGTACTTTGAATATGAGACTTCATTTCCATGGAGTTGATCTCCATTGGAATACTCTGTAAAGTCTGTTGACAAGTCTTTGTGACTTTGTGCATAATCATTACAGAGGATCAGTGCATATAAGTTTAAAATCTAACAGATATCGGTAAATGGCAGAAATTTGGAATTCTTGCATTTGCGGTAAGGATTTGGGATTGTGAATTGAGAATCATTGGATTTATGTTCAATTGATCTATTCCACAAAGTAAAGATCATAGAAAAACATAGTGTGCATACTTGGTGTATGGCATGACTAGTATTCAAAAAACATAGTGTACATGCTTGGAGCATGGGACAACTATTGTTTTAATTCAAGTATTAAGTTGATAAATTTGAAACAATATACAATGAATAATGTGTAATCAATATGGTGATAAATAAAAGGTGCTCTATTTATATTCATAAGTTCTGAGACCATATTGGATTCGATTATTCATGTGTTTCACTTTGCATGTTTTTACTTCCAGAAGAACTAGGTCGTTCTTCCTGAATGACTAAGTTATTCAAACCATCCACAGTCGATAATAAGTTGGAAGTAGGTATTAAGGTAAGACTGTCATGAAGCTGTTTTGTAGATGTCCAAGGTATTGGACATAGCAAGAGTTGCTACAACATTCATGAGTACTCATAAGTTCTAAGTATTGGATTAAACCCACGCTCATTTGACTCACTTCATGGATTTTATCACGAGTGATCATGAGACGATAATATCTTATATTCTTCAAACCTAGAGATATGAGTTGTTGCTAATGAGTTGGTTATACATTGATTGTACGAAAACGCATTGGTAAATTGATGTTATAAAACGTGCCTTTGTGTATGATTCAACAAGTAGTAGAACAAGCATATGAGTCAAAGTTTATCCATTACTTTTACCCTTAAAGGGTTAAAAGCAATATATGTGGGCCCCTCGATGATTTAGTGATGACACCCCGAAGTGCTTGGCCAAGCCTGGACTGATTTGATATGTTCAATTAGTCAGTTGTCATAAATCGGAAATCGGGAAACAACAAATGGACAGAGAGAATGATTATAATCCATGCCTCAGTCCATATGATATCTAGAATGGAGGAATATATGATCCCTTGTCTAATGGACGCGTCATTGATTTGATCAGAGTACGGCAGCGGCTTTAAGAGCTACGATTGCTAGTCGGGTTTTGCAGTCATACGCAATAATAGTTTTAGACTTATCCAAGTGGGAGACTGTTGGATTAGTGTCTAAGTCCATAACTATAATTGGTATGTACTTGACCCGATTTGGCATGGTCTATTTGGGTTTCATGGCATCGGAACATTTGGATAGACTTTTTGTGAGAACAGGTTATTTGTGATTTATATTGATATATTATAAGTTCTAATATATTAATATGAAATCATATTATTTAATTAGTATTGATCAAGAATTAATTTGGAATTAATTTAGTGATCAAAAGAGGCTAATTAAATATGGACTATTATATATATATGGAATGGGCCAAGGTTTATTTAGGATGGGCTAAGAGTGTATGGAAGTCCATGGATAGTCCATGGAGCTTTTAAGCCATGGATCCTATGTAAATGAAAGGTCATGGGTATTAGGGTTTACATGGATGTAACCGTAATCCTCCATAATATATAAAGGAGTCCTTGGTTCATAAAGTTGGCACTAGTGATACATATATGTGAGGGCTAGCCGATTTGAGCATAAGAACCTTTTCTCCCAAGTTATTCCAAAATGTTGGTGATGTTGTGTGAACCATTTGAGGTGTCACACTTGAGGCACTAGGCTCTTAAGCTCCACGGAATCAAGCTACAACAAAAGGTATGTATTCTAACTTGTTTTATTACCCATGTATCAAAGATTGTATGCTAGTTAGGGTAATACCTTGGAAACTTCAAGTTTGCATGTATAATAGAGAAACATAGATCCAAGGTTTATAGGGTTGCATGTACACCATAGGAGTGTTAGAATGCTCAAAACCCATCACCTATATACTCTGTTGATAGATTTAATATTCATGCCAAATCTACGATTACCTACTACCATAAATACATCATAGGGATGTACATTGAAACATTGTGAATTGTACGACAAAACGCGAACTTTATAGAGTACAACCAGAAATGACCATCGTTACTTACGATCTTGCTTATCATCATGCAGCAGAAAATGTCATCCCACATAAATAACAAGCACACCCGTGAGACACCAATCTTGCAGATGGACTCTGCTACATTCCAAGCTGCTGTAACGGCTGCCGTAACCGCTGCTATGGCACAACTCAACGCAAACAACACCAACAGAGAAAGGGATAACGTCGACAACTCCAGCAGAAGTAACGACCACGGAAACTAACGAGTGACAGCTTATCAAGGCACTCCAAAACTCAAGCTTAAAAGGAGGAAGCGAGATTCTGGGAGTAAGAGAAAGGGACAGCCAACTCAAGATTCGTCAAAGAAACAACATATTGTTGTTGTCCATGCGGCCATGACACTTACTACATCAACACCAGCAAGACCATATGTTGGAAGTCTTCCAAGATGCAACAAGTGAAATTTCCCTCATAAAGGAGCCTGCCGGAAGCCGTATTGCAATAGATGCAACAAGAAAGGACACACCACCCGATACTGCATATCCCAACCACAACAGAACCAACATCCAAACTACAACAACAACAACAAACACAACAACAATAACGCTGGGGTTAGTCAGACTTGTCACAGATATGGAGGGACCGGCCATTTCAGACGGAATTGTCCTAAAGCCAACAACCAGGGGGCAGGAGGATCAGGAATGATATTGACTTTAGGTTAAGGTGAGACAAATCAAGACCCGACAGTCGTTACTAGTACGTTCCCACATAACAACACTTACACATGCATCTTATTCGATATTGGAGCTGAGCGAACCTTCGTTAGTAACAAATTCAAACACTTACTAAAACAACAACCCCAGAAGCTAAGCGAAGCCTTCACGGTGGAGATGGATAATGGGAAAACCGAAACAACCAAAGATGTTTACGTAGGGTGCACATTAACACTAAACAACCATTCATTTCAAATAGATTTGATGCCAGTAAATATTAGGAGTTTTGATGTGATATTCGACATGGATTGGTTAAGCCCCCACCGTGCTGATATTATGTGCCACGAGATGGCTGTTCGCCTTCACCTCCCCAATCACGAAACCCTAATTTTCTACGACGATAAGTCGGGCGCCAATCTTCGTCCCATCTCGTGCATCAAGGCACAGAAGTTCCTGCACAAGAAGATCTATGCCTTCCTAGCTCATGATGTGGATAAAGACAAGGAAGAAGTAAACATTGAAGACATCCCAGTGGCATGAGACTTCACGGATGTATTTCCTGAAGACCTTCAGGGAAAACTCCCACAAAGACAGGTCGAATTCCGTATCGACCTAATACCAGGAGCCACATCAATTGCCAAATCACCCTACAGGTTAGCTCCCGCCGAAATGAAAGAGTTATCCAGCCAACTAAGCGAACTGATGAGCAAGGGATTCATCCGACCAAGCTTCTCACCTTGGGGAGCTCCGGTCTTGTTTGTCAAGAAAAAGGACGGGTCCTTCAGAATGTGCATCAAATATAGAGAATTAAACAAGCTCACTGTCAAAAACTGATACCCACTTCCTTGGATTGACGATCTATTTGACCAGCTTCAAGGAGCTAGTTATTTCTCAAAATAGATTTGAGATCTAGTTATCATCAACTCCGAGTTCGGGAAGAGGACATTCCAAAAAAACTACCTTTCGAATAAGATACGGTCATTACGAATTTGTCGTGATGCCCTTCGGTCTAACAAATGCCCCCGCTGCATTTATGGACCTCATGAACCGAGTCTTCCACCCATTCCTTGATAAATTCCTAATTGTCTTCATCGACGATATTCTTATCTACTCTCGAAGCAAAGAAGAGCATGGCCAACACCTCCGTCAAATCTTGGAAACCCTGAGAGATGAAAGATTATATGCAAAGCTCTCCAACTGCGGGTTCTGGATCCGCAGTATAAACTTTTTGGGTCACGTAGTCAGCGAGGAGGGGATTCACGTAGATCGTTCCAAGATAAAGGCTATTGAAGGTTGGGCGATCCCGAGAACTCTAACAGAAATCTGACAATTCCTGGGTCTCGCAGGCTACTACCGAAGGTTTATTCAGAATTTTTCCAAGATAACCAAACCCCTCACCACCTTGAAACAAAAGGGTGTGTCCTTCAACTGGACAGAAAAATCAAGAAGCCGCCTTCCAAACCTTGAAACGAGCCCTCTGTAGTGCACCAGTGCTATCCCTACAGGAGGGAACCAAAAATTTCGTAGTCTACTGCGATGCTTCGAATCAAGGGTTAGGTTGTGTCCTCATGCAGCGTGGAAAGGTGATAGCTTACGCATCCAGACAATTGAGGACGCATGAAGTAAATTACACCACTCATGGTCCCGAGCTGGGAGCTGTGATCTTCGCTCTGAAAATTGGAGGCACTACCTCTGCGGTACAAGGTGCACCATCTTCACCGATCATAAAAGCCTCCAGCACATTCTAAACCAAAAGGAGCTAAACATGAGGAAGCGAAGGTTGGTTGAGCTGCTAAATGATTACGAATGCGAGATCAAATATCACCCAGGCAAGGCTAACATGGTAGCTGATGCCCTGAGCAGAAAAGAATACTCAAGCCGCCGGGTGAAAACCCTATCAATAACCATCCAATCCCACCTAACCTCGCAGATCAAGGAAGCCCAATCGGATTCAATGAAGCTGGAGTGCCGATATCTATGATCTCAGATTAGGATAATAGATTTACCTCACGATTTTGGCTGTCACTCCAGAAGTCCATGGGAACGCAGCTGGACATGAGCACCGCTTACCACCCTCAAACCGATGGCTAAAGCGAACGAACCATCCAAACACTCGAAGACATGCTTCGAGCATGTGCGATTGATTTCCGCAAGTCATGGGACACCCACTTGCCCTTGATCGAATTATCGTACAACAACAACTATCACACAAGCATAAGGGTTGCTCCTTTTGAGGCCTTATATGGACGCAAATGCAGATCGCCTCTCTGCTGGGCTGAGGTGGGTGACACCCAGCTGGCAAAAGGGCAATCACCGGACAACACCCTTACAGGACCAGAAATCATCCGAGAGACTATAGAGGAGATAATTCAAATCAAAGCCCGACTCCAAGCGTCACGTGACCGACAAAAGAGTTACGCTGACAAACGACGAAAACCTATGGAATTCTAAATCGGAGATCGAGTACTGTTAAGGTCTCTCCCTGGAAGGGGATGATTCATTTTGGAAAATGAGGAAAACAAAACGCACGATACATTGGACCGTTCGAGATTCTTTCCCGAATTGGTCGGGTAGCCTATAAGTTGCAGCTACATTTAGAGCTCAGCAACATACACCCCGTGTTCCACGTCTCGAATTTGAAGAAGTGCTTATCATATGAAACTCTTGTCATTCCTTTAGAAGAGACCGAAATAAACAAGAATCTCCTGTTCGTCGAAGAACCAGTCGAGATAATGGATAGGGAAGTGAAGCGTACGAAACAGAGTCGCATTCCGATTGTGATGGTTCGATGGAACGCCAAGCGTGGACCAGAATTCACATGGGAACGCGAAGACTAGATGAAGCAGAAGTACCCTGAATTATTCTCTCATTCATAACCCTACCTTTCGAAAGAATTTCGGGACGAAATTCCCTCTAACGGGGGGATGATGTCACAACTAGCATTTTCAACTAGGAAATTCTATTTTCCATGTAAACATCAGCTACAGTAAAAACTTGTACTCTAAGTGAATATCGTGCTATATGCTAATATGAAATCATCCATTTAAATCCAAACTCTTGATTGAAGTTCAAAACCTAATACAATACATCTCATATGTTCAACTATGGATTGAAAACCCTAAAAATCCCGGTTCAAGATTATTATGGGCTAGGATTCTCTTATTGGGCCTAATGGACCAACAAATTATTAATTTGACTATTTTGTGCTCTAATTGGACCACATCCATGAAACTAAAGTATTTTGGGTCATGTGAGCCTAGAATAATCCATTTTATCCCTAATGGGCCATGATGAGCTGTGAATGGTTTCATAAGCCCTAATGGGTCGTAAACTATGTTCATGGGCTTCATTGGGCCGTAAACCCTTTTACCTTATCACTATTGGGCCGTGAACTCTCATAAGGGCCCAATGGGCCGAAAACCATCAACATGGACCTCATAATACCGAAAACAAGCAAGTAAGGCCCAAACTATTTCCTCTTTTCTTTTCTTCTCCCTTATTCTCGGCCCAACTAGTTAGAAAAAAGAGAGAAAGAAAGGGAGAGATATTAAGAGAATTCAAACCATGACACCTCAATGTTGCATGGTGGTCATCCATGCACAATAACCACCATACAACAAGGTAAATCCCATATATCTATGCAAGGTTTTCTCTCTCCCTCTCCCCCTTCACACTCTCGGCCACTCCCTCACTCTCCAACCTCTCTCTCATTTCAAACTCAACCCTTATTCTCTCAACTCTCTTCCACCCTTCTTCTCTCAAGAAAATTGTGGGTAAGGAAGATCTTCAAGAGAATCACTTCAAGCTTCACATTGTGGTAAGATCTTACAAACCCAAGTGATATACTTCATCTTTAAACTCACTCACTCCTCTTACACCCATGTTTTTGTGAGTCATGCTTCTTAGAACCATCTAAGTTCGAAAATCCTTCTCAAGAAGCTTGCTAGGGACGAGATCTACTTATCTCATCACCAAAAACTGAAAACATCAAATCAAGGTGAGTTCATACCCCCTATTTTCGATTTTTACTTGGTTTTGGGGGAGAATACAAGTTGTTTTGTGTAGATCTATGTGTGTATGCATCATGATTTTGTGTGTTTTCTTTGGTTACATATGTGTTTATGTGTTGTAAATTTCATTAACTAAAAGATCCACTAAAAAGATGATGATCTTGGTTTAACATAACATTCCTTTCAACATATCTCACAAGAAAAAGGTTTTAAATATATCAAGAATACTTGAATCTAAGAAAACATCATAAAAAGGGCTAAAAATGACAAAAATGACAAAATATGGGTTGTTTATGTAACTGTCGGCTATTATGTGGTTCAAAAGAAAATTTTTGCTAAACAATGGTTAAACTCGACATTTGAGACCTTGTAGGGACCAAAAATGTAAAATTTTTACAAATGGACCTTAATTGGGCTCCTTACGGTTTTGGGCCAAAAAATGGTAATTTTTGGTCTTTTGTGGGGTAAATTGTCATTTTCAAGAAAGTTGTGTCAAAAATGTAAATTTTTGATAAAAAGGGGTAAAAGTTGCGAAATTATGAACATTTGGGCCAAAAATATGAAATTTTCTATAAATGGGCCGAAAATGTATATTTTCACAAAAATCAAGCCAAAAATGATATTTTGACAAAAATGAGTTAAAAATGTTATTTTTACCAAAAATTATACATCAATACAAGTTTTGTCCAAAACGGAGACAAAAGTGACATTTTTACTAAGATTGGGCCTTAATTGAAAATTTTTGGCTTATCGGGCCAAGAATGTTATTTTTACAAAAGTAGGGTTTTCATGCTCTTTTAGTAAATAATTTAGCTAGTACTAGCAAGAAAAAAAATAACAACAAACGGGCTAATTTTGTCATTTTCATGATTATTGGGCCTTAGTGGCCCATTTACTTGCTTGATAGGTCCTGAATGCTATTTATATGTTTATTGGGCCCCATTGACCCATTAACATACGCAACGGACCTTGGATACTAATTGCGTGCTATTTGGGCCTATAAATACCTTACATGTGAAATGGGCCTTAGGTGTCCTTTTACATATATTTTGGGCCCATGTTATATAATCTCATTTCTTTCGGGCCTGAAAATGACTTACGTGTTCAGTGAGACTCAGTGGTCCGCAGACATGGTTCATTGGGCCCGGAATGAGTTTTGTATGTTTCTCTTCGCGTAAAATTCGATTAAGGATCTAGTGAGACGTGTCAGTTGACACCTATTGAGTATACGATCGTAGCTTGTAGTTATAACCAGAGTCTCTTGGAGGGAGAGCAAGGTTTTGTGTATAGATCTATACGGGGATGACACCCCACACCTGAGCTGTTCGCTACAGTTAGACTACATCAGTCTAGGGTGACTGTAACCTTATTTTATTTTTCCGTTGGCGTTCACCAACGCCAAGACAGACGAAATTGTCATTATTTAGTATGGTTATGACGACTCACTTACAGGAATTAACGTTATGAAATTTACGGGAGACCATTCTCTTTTCTCTTTGGATTACTCAGGAACAAACTCGCACTGGTACTTAACCTTGGGTGTTAGTATGGCAACATTCTCTTTTACAGTCAACATAGGGTTGTCTGGGGACATTCTCCTTACATTCTCTTCACTTACTTTTGGGATTCTACTAAACAAAAACACACATGCATTAATACCAGATCGGACACAAACACGCTAAACTATTTTAAGAAAATACAGGATTTTCTTGTGATTACAAAGTTATACAAATCATTTTCTCAAAACATGCTTATGAACTCACCAACATTTTTATGTTGACCTTTTTCAAATTAACTTGTATTCTCAGTAAATCGCTGAAGCAGGTTGAGCTGAGCAATTTAATGGATGCTTCGTTATATTTGTTTCCATCGTACTTTTATATTTTTGGCATGTAATATTTAAACACAATACTCGATGTAAACAATGTACGTTGTTATATTATATGTGTGATGATGATGATGTTATGTTTCAATTATATACTATGTGATGATACTACAAGGATGAAGTCACGCGCAAGCCCCCGAACGTTTCCGCCGTCTGGTTCGGGGGTGTGACATATTCACATTCATTAGATAGCATATGTGTGTGTTTAAACCCTTTCAGAACTTATAGCTATAAGTCCTGAATGTTCAAACTATTTCTTGCCATTTCTCACAATTCGAACTATGAAAAGGGTTGGCGTAATCATATTGCGAATTTGAGAACACAATTAACACAACCACTAACCAAAATGATATTTATCAAATCTTTACATTCTACTAGCGAAAGTATTTCCTCATAATCATTTTCATGAATTTGAGCGAAACCTTTTGTCACCTAGATTTTATGGTGTATGTGTTCCTATCCATGTGAATCTATAATTTCCAACCTACAATCATTAGAAAAGGTTTATGATAAATTCAAATTTATCTTTCATGGACTGAACTTTACATGTTCTTAATTTCTTGCCTTCTGGTAGCACAAAGGGCCTACCAGCGCTTCCATGTTGTTTAAGCATCTCACCCATATTGATCAATGTACTTTCACTGACCAACGTACTCTGCCTTTTGTAGTCAAATGAGAACCATAAAACTCATAAGCATTGCCAACTCAACTGGAAGATGCATAGAAACAAGAATGTGTCAACTTAACATGATAGGTTATCAACCTCAGGTCGTGTGCTAGTGATTACTAAAAGTTTTATTCTTGATTGACTCCTGAAACTCTTTGAGATCAATAAGACATCCACTGACTTCTTGGCATACAAGTTTCTCTCTCAAGGAACAATCTTCGACAAGCTAAAAACAATTATTCAAAAGTCAAAGTGGATTCTCAACAAGAAAATACTTCACATAATTGGTCTTAGATTATTCTTTGTTTTAACCAAAACAACACAACTTCCAATTCCAATTTGCTAGAGTAAGAAAACATTATTACTCCACATTTCATGAGGTGTTATAAACCTAATTAGTACGAAACAAGCTTCAAGATACGATTTAAAGTTACTAGAGTATGACTCTAAAATTTGACTAGAAACGAAGTGTGACTCATCTTTTGATTTGAACCATTTCAACAATATCCGATTCCTCTTCTTAGTCAAACAATTGTACTAAGATTTTATTTGAGGATCAATTGAGATATAGTTCCACCATTATTAAGATGATCAAAAAACACGATACTAAAGTACTCTCCTTTCCTTTCAGATTGGAGAAAACTTTATCTTTCTGCCTAATAGATTCTTTTATTCGTTCTGCTACTCTTTGAAACCATTCAAACTATCAGAATTGTGCTTAATCTTATAAACACAACCATATTTATTAAAAGAATCAGTAAATCATGACGAATATAGTTATCATCCTTTCTGGAGGATCTGAATAGTCCACATCAATGTGTACTAGATCCTTTAGTCCTTCACTTGACTCACATAAACATGTGATCAATGAATTAGTCATAATCTTCCAACAATCAAGATTCTCATACATCACACTATCTAAACTGCATGATTCCAAGTTTCTATCCAGTTGAAACTTGGACGATGAAAATTCCTTTTCACTTGGTTAATTATGATATTACCACAAGCGATATAACAATAATCACATCCACAATTAATATTGCTAATAATAGAAATGTAACCAACACTTTCATAGATGCCATTGCAAGGAAATATAAAGATAAATAGATAAATTAAAATTTTACTTTTATTGATAATAAGCGAAAAACATTTGTCCTTACAATGCAAAATATATGAAAAAAATGTTTCTAGACATTTCCTAAGCAATCTATTAAATTATCATAACTCCCAAGTAGTAGCCTCCAAAATTTGATCATCGAACCATTCGACTAAAGTCCATCTATCACGATCAGATTCAACTCACTCTTCTTAAGCTTCTTTCTTTCTCTTACATCCTGCAAAACATCAAAATGTGATCATCACATCATGTATTAAGAATATATGGAGTTAGATAATGGATGTACCTGAAGTGGAGTGATACGACTTCACTTTACCATCTCTAAGATCTTTCAGGTAGTCAGGATAGCTTCGTAACCAATGCCCCTTCAATTGGAAATAGAAACATATGGACCTTTTAGGATTAACACATGGAACTATATCAGAATTAGTCTTTCTCTTAGCCATACGATCAACAAATTTGACCTTGGCCGATCCCCTTTCATTGGGAAGAGAAACCTTTTCTGGACTACCATTATCAATGTCCTTGGAAATTTAGGTGACAGATCCTTCAAACACTTTTTCTTCAATTGTGCTCTTAATCATTTCTGCTTCAGCTACAATCAACATATGTGTCAGATCAATTAGGGTCACGTCGTGGTCAGTCATAAAGTAGTCTTTAATGAACTGACTATATGACTCAAGTAGCGACAGTATAACCAAGTCAATGGCCAGCTCCCTTAGGAAAACGACACCCAACATTCCCAATCTGTCAATTTAAGATTTCATATTCAAAACATGCGCACACACAGACTTTCCATCTTGATGTTTACATGCCAATAGGGATTGAGTGACTTCGTATTTTTCATATTCAAAGAAACATGACTTGGGGAGAGTCACTGAGGAGGAGGAGGAAGAATTGAAGAAGCATGACCTCCATTTCCACCATTTATCGAAGAAGGGAACGTTCTTTCACCTTGATCAGAAGGTGGAAGATCATCTTCAGAAGGAAGAGGAGAACCACTTCCCAGAGAACGAGGAAGACCATTGTTGTCTGAACTTGACATTTATAATAGGAGAGAAGAGAATTCAAGTTAGTTGATTTTAATCCTTAAATATTAACCCATAAATTTAAATTAAGGCTAGGATCCATATTTTCGATTCAAACTTTGAAGAGGGATGCCGTAATCAAATTCGAATCTATTTTAGGTAGGTAAAGCATTTACCAATTTCAGTCACATAAAACTGCTAGATCATTTGAGATTCATTGAATCTAATCAATGGCATGTTTAATCTCGATTATGCTCTCACTTTGTGATTGGGATGCCAAGGATCACAAACGAGATGTGAATAACCATGCAAATTAGCTTGGTACTCTCGATGTCATTTATCATCTCATTTTAATGTGTCGGTTAACCACACGTGCTCCATTAATGAATGATAATTTTCGAGACACCAATTACTACCCTCTATTAGTCCCATATTAGTGTTCCCGTTAGCCACGCGCACTCCATTAACGACTTATAAAGTGTAATGTGCAATTTCATGGATTAGCATCAAATATACATTTTTCCTAAAGTAACTAAGAGTGGGATTTTAGAAAATAGTTTAGTTATTTATTATCATGATACTTTTAATGAGGTTATGTCCTATAAAACCCGTTCGGCTAACGACTTACCAACAATCAAGGGAGCGTTGGGTAAGAGTGGATACCCAATGATGGTCATTTTATAGGCCACTTCCTTAAACTTCCCTTATAGATCGGTTTCGTGAATGAGGTGTACTAGCAGTTCGGCTGACTTAGTCTTATACATATAGTAAATATTAAAAATTTAATTTTACATATAGTATAAGGTGTATTTTAAAACAATTTAAAAATCCAAGGGTTTAATCTATTAATAAATTAAACTTTTAATTTAATTAAATTTAAACCATCTTATGGATTTATTGATTATCTTTTAACTAATCATTTAATTAAATTAATAGTAAGATCCATAAGTTGTATTTAAAGCTTTTCAAAATACTAGGTTTTTATAATCTTTTAAATTTAAAATTAACACAATTTAATTTAAATTTAAAAAGAAATTGATTTAATAATTATCTATTAACTAAACATTTAGTTAATTTATTAAACCAATTGAGGATTACCCAATTAAATTAATCACAATAATTTAACCTAATCCCCGCCCCCCCTAATTTTCGAAAAACATGGGAGGGATAATTCAAATTTTATAATTATCCAATGATTCACATAAAGAGATAATTACCAAAAATAAGAAAACCCTATCATGAAACCCTAATTTCGAAAATACCTATTCTTGGGGAGGAAGGGAAGGATTTCAATCCTTTCCATATTTCGAAAATCAAGAGGGTTTAGTAAACCCTATGATGTTCGGGGTAGTTTTGTAGTTATGTAGTTTTGTATGGTCTTAGTGGCACAGGGTCACCTGGCCATTAGGATTGTCTTATGATGTTCGGGGTAGTTTTGTAGTTTTGGTAACTAAAGGGTCACCTTGTCACTGGTTAGTTGCAATAATACAAGTTGTTTCACGTAGGATGAGTTGAACGGAATCTTGTGTGGTAACGGTCACCTAAGCTTGAGAGGTTCGAGGCATATATGGGATCAAACGTGCCAATATAAGCAATAGTTGTTTAGGATCCCATTATCTAGTAATTGCATATCTTGTACAATTGATAATCGCTACCTACCATGTTTGATTAAGTTAATAGGAGAAATGTCACCTAACCATTTACTTGTTTCGTTACTTGGTTCCTAGACTTTAGTAAATTAAAGTTTTCAGAAACAATAAAAGTTAATAATTTTTAAAGACTAAATATTGAAAATACTAAATGAAACTTTGTTAAATTATGTTAATAAGTGTTAACACTTTTTCGCCATGCTAAATCTCTCTCTCTCTCTCTCTTGTTGAGTTTCAAGAGACAGTAACATTTGATGGTTATAATTTCTATAACTGGCATAATACCTTAAGGTTCTTCCTTAAGGATAAATAGAAATTATATATATTGAAAGATCCCATGCCTGAACAACCTCTACAAACCAGTCAGTCTGATCATGATGCTTTGATGGAAGTATTATTGTGATGATATTGATGTGTCTTACGTCATACTAGAGTAATTAATCTTGACTTGCAGAAAGTCTTGAATAATTATGAAACATTTGGGATGTCTCAACAAGTAAAGCAAATATTCAATCTAAATAGTAGAAACTGCTTCAAGGTTTTTCAAGTATTGAATAAAGGAAGTCTAAGAGATTGTGTACTCAAACAAACTTATATTTTAGTTAAGGGAAATGCAACATAAACCCAGAAATCAAGAAAGGATCTAAATGATTAATGTTGTTTCTATTGTGAAGAAACTAGACCTTAAAAGAGGAACTGGTCTTCTTATCTCACCAAGTTGACGAAGTCGAGCTTGACCAAGACTTCAAATATCTATATGATAGAACTATTTTTTTCATCATACGCTTGAGTATGTTATACTTTAGGTGACACTAATAATCAATATTATATGCTAGTGATGGGAAGAAATAATCAACTGATTACAAACGAAAGCTATTTCGTGTTGAAGATATAACAAGTGTTGTTATGGTCTTTCATTAAACAATAGATGTTTTTGGTCTTCTTCTTATAGGAACATGTAACAATTGAAATTTATGAATAAATTTAGATTTACTTATCGTTTAATGGATGTTCACATTCATGTCCTGAAACGATGTATTCTGTGTTAAATATTATTTTCTCATAATGTCATTTGTGAAGTAAATCTATAAGCTTTCATTAAATTGATAGTTTTGATCATAACACCTTAATATTCAAATGATATTTGATTCAAACTTATCTATGTGATAATCCTCATGACTATAGAAATATGAAACACATATACCAACTTAAAAAGGATGGAATTTTTGAAGGAAAATGAGCTTGATTCATTTGATATATGTGAATCCTATTTATATGGGAAGATGATTTGTAAGTGTCTTTACCTATTAGTACTTAAAGAACAAAAGGCTTGAAAAAGAATTATACATGATGGGTTTTGAGCATAACAAACAAAAAACATATGTGTGTATACAACCCTAATTTTCCCGATCTATGTTTTCTCTAATTGAACATACAATATTTGAACATCAATTGGGAAACCCTAGGAGGTATATACTATTTTAGAAAATCATATAACGAGGGTTATAGTACATACCTTAATTGTTATGTAGTAATAACAATGAAAATCCTAGTATTCTTGAAACTTTGAGAGAAAGCGTCACAAATGGCACGCCTCTAATGGTTCACACCCAACAAGCAAGATGATGAGAGAAAAGAGAGAGAAGGGGATTGAGAATTTCGGCTATTCCTCTAAGGAATCAAGTAGCGGAAAATGAGAAGGGGTAAGACCCTTTAAATAGGTGAGGTAGCTTAGAGCCAAAGCTAGGGTTTTAGGAGGAGACCCTAATTCCCTTATCTTAGGGACCAAGCAGCCCAAGAATCCCTGTCCAAGAGGCCTTGGACAAAAATTCTAGAGCCTTCCCGAAGATTTTCGTCCAACCTCTTCTGGGGAGGTTCTAGAGCCCATTTCCTCAACTATCAATAAATTGTCAAACAACTCCTGTACTTTTAATTAACGCAATTAATCCCAAAATCAATTCCAATTAATTTTTGATTAACTATTAATTAAATAATATGATTTCTAATTAATATATTATTTTCATAATTTATTAATAAATCAATTATCTCAATTTATTATTCAAACAATAAATTCAACCTCTCTCCAAAAGTCACCCTGTCTAGTTGCAAGTTTTGAAGGCAACCCAAAAGGACTGTGCTACTATCAATTCAAGTATATACCGATTATAGTTGTGGGCTTAGAAACCTAATCCAACAATATTTTCAATACATGAATAGATTTGGTGATAGATACTTAATCAACATCACTGACGACTTTTATTCGTTATTATTGAAACCTTTGATTTGCTTAGATTGTTTCATAGTGAAGATTGAAATACAACTTAATGAGACTATCATAAATCTTTCGTTGTGATAAAGAAAATGAGTTTTTTAAACCAAGACTTCTTGGAACATGTTTGGAATTGTGGAATCGATTCAGAACTCATTCCGTAAAAAACACTCACTTGTCATTAGTATGGTTCTTTTGGCACATGATCACCTGGTCACTTGGATCTGTCTTATGATGTTCGAGGTGGCCTTTGAATTCTCTAGTGGGATAGGGTCACCTGGACAGTGGCTGAATGTCGATAGTACAAGTTTTTGAAGAAGATAAAAGATAGATCTTACAATCTATTATATGATGTTTTAAAGAGCTATTTACTTTATAATTTTTTTGGAGTTATGCTCACTGCAATATATATATATATATATATATATATATATATATATATATATATATATATATATATATATATATATATATATATATTTTGATAACCAAACAAGTAGATTAAATACCTTCATTATACTAGGGATGTAATGGTTTATCATTATCTAAAAGGTATATAGTTATGAAGCTTATGTTAGACAATAAGCTTAACTCACTCTAGCATCTACTAACTGCATTTATGTGAATTGTCCTAAATAATTGTTTAGGATGAAGTTTCTACTAATCCCACTAATTTTAATTCTACAAGACAAGTACTTAGAAAGTTCTTTTTTTTAAGTGGGAGCACTATGGAACTTTAAGATATAAAAAACCATAAGCTAAATGCATCATAGTTTGGAGGTAGCAAGTTTTTCAACTGTTGTTAAATCTGCTCAATAGTTGATCAGAAATTAATAAAGAATATAGAGATGCATTCATGTATGATTATTGATGTGCACAAAAGTACCTACTAGTTTTAAATTTTTAACCTAACAAAACTTTACTAACTACACACTTATAGGCAGTGTACCTAGTCAGGTTATAGAATAGCCCAGGTAAGTTGGGTGTCGATCACAGGGAACGGAATTCAATTAAATAAATTAACTACTTCTATGGGGTTACTGATTTTTCAATATTAGAAGAACTTAAACTATCAATTAAACAAGCAAAGAAAAAAAATTAACTTCAAGAATTAAAAAGAATACTTCTGCTTAGATCTGATTTCACCTTCTACTATTGTTGATTTCTAATAGATGGATTATATTGATTACCAATTTGTTAACTAGCTATTATGATCAAATATCTAGGCCTACCAATTTATGAATTACCAAGCAACGATCATGCACAAGTTAAACACCAAATCGATAATAAGCTCAAATTGGGCTATGAATGATAATAGTTACTTTCTTATGATCAAGTTAAGCAACCAAGCACAAATTAATATTAATTCTGCTCTCTAACACAATTAAAGTTACTAGTTTTAATTACTTAATCTAAGATGTGATTAATCCTAGCTCTAGCTATTTAATGATCATAAACAATTAAGTGAAAAAATCATGCAATTCATATGATCAATAAACACACATAATCTGATTAATAAGCAATATAAACTAGAACTAAAATATGCTAGGGTTTAACTATCAAACACAAGTAAAATCAAATATAATCATCCAAATATCGAAATCAACACATATGGATCAAGTTCATGTTCACCAAACATAAGTAAAAGGTATTTAGCCTCTTATTGTAGTAGATAAACACACAAAATCCATGTAAATTAAGCTAGACATAAGTAATGATTAGAAAACCAACTAGATCAATGTGGAATTCTTCTAAATTTTCTACAATCCTTAAGCTTCACTTGATATTCGATCTTGTTCTAAGTTTACAAGTGTTATTGGTCAGAATTCTCCTCAAAAAACCGATTGCATACCTCCATATTCGACAAAATGTTCGGCTTTTTATAATTTCAAAAATCTGATAACCACGTTGTGGTTAATCGCCACCACGACATGGTACTCGAGTAAATCATGTATTCTCTAAGTCAGCTTAGATGGACGCGAATCTTCTTTTCACCATGTCGTGTTGGAGATCACCACGACGTGGTGTTCTGATTTCAAGTCTTCTTTTTTCTTTCTTCTTGCTTTAGCTCCTGCTTTCCTGCTTTGAGCTCCTCATATGCTTTCTTTTTGTCCCGATCAAGTCTTCACTGCTACAAAACATATTTCAAACATAATAAGTATCTTTTGTTCAAAAATAAACATAATTGTAGCGAAAAATATTAGAAATATGCATTAAATACATAGTTAAATATACATATATCACATTAACCCACACATGGATTTTGCTTGCCCTCAAGCAAAACTGATTTTATTATTATCATATAAAGACTTTAGCTACCAACATCGCACAAGACAATCCATTTTGAGCCTCTCCATTACTCCAAGAGCGCAATGCATGTATTTGTGTCTAAATTTTCCTAACAACTTCCCCAATCCTAAATACTCACAATCTTCATAAACACTTCCCCACTTCTTTTGAACAACACTCATATCATGCATCCCTCTGAATATATCCTCATCAATCTTTCTTAACCTCGAGGTAATTTTTGGTTAAACCTCCAAGCATACATATGAAAAAATAACCTAGAAACTAAAAAAATTCAATAAATAATAACTTGGCAAATTTCGCCTTATTCTTCAGACATCGATGATTTGGAGCTTTTCTTCATGATTTTTTTTATCTTCATATCTTTGTAGACTCTTATTCTCAAACTTTTGCAACTTTTCTTTTTCTTTTTCTATTTTTTTTTTCTTTTCTCACTTTTTTCACTCAAAACTAAAAATCCTAAAAAAAACCATATACTTAAGCAAGGTTACTTAATTCAACCCTTACTGGTTAGAGGTATTAGTCTAAGGTGCATTGACTACTTAAGGTTTCCTGGATACATTTCTGGTACACCATGCTAATCATATTGTGGCCCTCAAACTATGCAAAGTCGTGTTTTTGTTCCATGATTTCACTAGGATAGGGAAGCCACAAATACACTATAACATATAATGGCTCAAATAAACATTGAAACTTGCATCAGATCGTCCCAAACAATGCTAGCAACCTATATCTCAACATAACAATTTTAGACAATTATTTCAAATCTTTCTAATAATTTTTTAAATCCTAGTCATTTTTCAATTTCAATTTTTTAATCAGAATGCTTGTATTTCTATATTCAACCCCTACCCCACACTAAAATGATGCAATGTCCCCATTGCATGCTCAAACAATTAAAGAACATAAAATTAAAAAGGAAGAATTGGAATAGACTCCGCTTGGGTAGTAGTGGTGAGATTGAATTCTGGAACTTGTGTGGTAAAGCTTGGACTTCTCGTACAATGGTTGGAAATAGTACTTCTGGACTCGTTTCTCATGAATGCAAATGTGACAGATCGAAATCAATTAAAGAACCATTCTTCAAAAAGTGTATTCAACCTTAAACATGGCATGGGAAAGCAACGTTACGACATGGTGTTGAGTTTGAAGTCGTAATGGTCGTGAATTTTAAAATCGACACGGCGTGATATAGGGATGCCATGTCATGGTGTC
Organism: Lactuca virosa; assembly: GCF_052849685.1. Taxonomy (NCBI): domain Eukaryota; kingdom Viridiplantae; phylum Streptophyta; class Magnoliopsida; order Asterales; family Asteraceae; genus Lactuca; species Lactuca virosa. The sequence continues at coordinate 440,992,668 of NC_136429.1, read as the reverse complement.
TGGTTGGATATAATCGTCCTAAATCCGAATACCACGAAGTGGTGATGATGGCCACGTCGTGGTGTCTTCTCAAAGTGTCTTCAATGGTAAAAATAATGCATCGACTCTTCTTAATGGCTTAGGACTACTCCTGACTTTTCCTTTATGTAAAATTCTTGAAAACTCTTCTCTCTATTAAGTGGGTACCCCACACTTATTAAAAAAAACATGGTCTTGAATTATAATCTTCACAGATTGCACAAATTCTTCATCCATTACGTTCCTTCACTGCTTCACATATTTTTTTAACACTACAAAATAAAATCAAAAGACTAGAGAAACACATGATCATTTCGTTAAACTAAAAATAACAACTAAAACTAAAATAAAACTAACAATTAAAAAGAAATTAAAAGAAAATGAAAATGCAAACTCTAAAACATCTGGTTGCCTCCCAAAAAAGCGCTTCTTTTTTACGAGTTATGACCCGGAATTTTTCCCATTCTACGTTCTTCCGGTTGGGAGTGGTATCTCCTTTTTCTCTTTCCAGTTGCGCTTGTACGCTTGAACTCTTCGAATGTATGCCTTCTTCGAATTCTCCTTCTTCTTTTCATTTTCACCCTCTTCACATTTGCGCTTTTTCCCTTTGTTATTTCCTTTTACTTTCGTGTTCTTTTTCTCGTCTTCATGATCCTCCTTCTCTAACTCCATCTTGAATATTATAGGCTTCTTTAATTTTCCACCCATATCTTCATCATTTATCTCAACTTCTTCATACAAATCATATTCTATTTCATCACTTACTTCTTCCTCTTGAACCTTAGGTGTAGTAAACGCGCTCACCTCAAATGTCATAGGAATCGAGGTTTTTGGTTTAGAACATTTGAATTTGTCACCATGGGGCTTCTCCCAAACCTTCAACTCTTCTTCCATCATCTTTTCAATTACTTCTAACTCACTAAGGTCTTCTTCCATATCATCCATCTTCGACACTTCATCTTTTGGCTTTTCATGACTCACTTTTGGACTCATTTCGAAAGTAATTGCTTAATCTTCTACATGAAGTGTGAGCTTTGATTCGTGGATATCAACTAGAGTTCTTGCGGTACTCAATAATGGTCTTCCCAAAATTATGGGAAGGTCTTCATCTTCTTTCATGTCGAGAACAATAAAGTCATCCGAAAAAACAAACTTTCCCACCTTTACTAACAAGCCTTCAATGATTCCTCATGGGTAAGTGATCGAGTGATACGCCATTCGAATTGTCATCCTCGTGTATTGGAGCCTTGGTAAACCGATATTTTTATAAAAAGAATATGTCATAAGGTTGATGCTTTCCCCCGAATCGGCTAATGCATTTATAGAAGTAGGGTTGCCAAATTCACAAGGAAAAGTTAGTTGGCCTGGATCTCCCACCTTTATTGGCAATCCATTGATGATAAGCAATATGGGTAATGCATTTTCCAACTCCTTCCTATTAGTCATAACATCCTTTGGAAGCTTAGCCATTGACTTGAGGAATGGGGCATTTATCAAGAGTGAGAGCACTTGTTCCATAAACTTCTTTTGTTCAAGCTCCAGAGAATGCTTAATTGCCGAGATGGGAATGGCAAAGAAGGCTGATATGATCTAATAGGTAAAAAAAATTTGTCCTCCCGTGACCACGACGTGGTGAATCTTCAGACTGCGACTCACTTTTTGTTCTTTAACATCGGGCTTCACTTCTTCCAAATACGAATCAGAATATATAGTAGTTGTTTCATGGGTCATAAATGGCTCAAAATGAACCTCTTCTTCGGTGTCGATCGCCATTACATGAGGTTCTAATTTTTGGTCTTGATTTCTAGGTGGTAATCTCTCATTGACAAGTGTTGTCAATTTCCCAAGCTGAGTCGCTATATTCTTGATGGAAGTTTGATGATTCCTCACATTAGCATCAGTAGTATCATGTATCTTCTCAGATGCTTCCATAAACCTATGGAGTACCGAATCAAAATCCATCTTCTTTTCGGGAGGAGGTTGCTCTTTTTGATATAAACCCTGACGGGTTTGTGTATATTTCTCATCATTTTGCTTATTGTAGTCTTCATATGGCAACCAATCCTTTTTGGGCTTCCTCCAATATCTATCATACTTATCACCACTAGAGTAGAAAACTTGGGCTTTTCGGTTACTATTCTCATCTAGATCACAATCTGTTAGGAAGTAAATCGGATAACTAGCAAAACTATAAGCACACAATACATAATATTTACGTGGTTCAGTCAAGGTGACCTACGTCCACGGACAGGAGGGGAGTATTTTTTATTTTAGAGCTCTCAAATAGAGGTTACAAGTACAATTACATATAGATTCGCCTATCACTCTAGAATTCAAGATACAAATTGACTTAACATGTATCCCTATTTATAGTAGAGGGATTAGACCTAAAACCCTAATGGGCCAAGCCCATTGGCCTATAGGACCATGAAATGTGTCAGCCAAGCATAATCTGAAATGCATCACCATTTAAAACAGTCTTCCATGTCATACAATCCATGAGCATAAGCAACACACATGATGGAGCATCGTGTGCCATAGTGGAGGATCATGATGTACAAGTGGCGCATCATGAAGACTAATGGACCGACATCCATCATTGTAGCACAACATGGTGTAATCCTTGATCAATACCAACTTCCGAGCATCCTTCAACAATCTTAAGCATCATAGCGGGCTTCATAGTGTACTTGGCTCATCAAGGACCATAATGGTCCATCTTGCGCCATGATGGTGTAACAAGTGTATGGACAGCGAAAGTGGTTTCAAGTGTGGCACAAGAACATCAAGATTTGGGCAACAACGCCGCCATGGCACAATAGGAACATGCATAACACAAAAATGCCATGTTTGGCTCAACAACATACTGCATGGTGCAACAGGAGTACCCTATCGCGCAAGAGGGATACCCATGGAGCAAGAAGTGGGGCCCTTGGCGCAACAACATCCTTCTTGGCCCAACCCTTCAACAGATGGCACAACAAGGTCCCCTTGTTTCTCCATATCACTACCAAGTGCTCCAAACCTCTTCCAGGTTCTCCAAACCCCCTTCTTCATGATTTGTTCCTTTGGAACTTGCTCTGTTCCTTTTTCTGACGATCCATTCCTTTCTCAGATGATCCATTTCTTTGTCACATGCTCCATGAACCCCAAGTGCTCCATTGAGTTCCAAGTGCTCTAAATGCTCCATGAACATGATCCAAATGCTCCATGAACATGATCCAAATGATCGAGTCACATTTAACACACTCCACCTTGACTTAAGCATCATTTGAATTCCACCTCGAGCAAGAACTTCCTCTCCCATCCTGCCATTCGTCCCCGAAGGGACCTACCTCCTGCGAACATCAACCAAATCCAACCAAAGCTTTAACTTCTCTATGTGTAATGTCCTTGTCACCATGTCTTCCAGATTCTCCTTGGCACTATACTTTTGGATTCATAACCTGTCATAGAACATGATAGGTTTCTCCACCTTCAAAAGAAGACTTTGAACAAGACCAACCGCCAATGATCTTCTTATCTCCAGATCACAATAAAGTTCCAAATCTATCAATCCAACCAAGTCCATATGCCGTGCATTTGCACCATATACCATAAAAACATTAAGCGTTCCCTTCAAGTGTCACAAGATCCACTTGACCACTTCCCAATGAGCTTTTCCCTGATTTCCTCGAAACGCCAAAGAAGTACCAACAAGTTTGGACTGATCACAATAGAACGACCGCAAGACTTTCTCAAAGTAATTAGAAATGTGTAACTATCCTACCCTTCTATAACTCCAAATCTCCATCCTTGCTATCATCTTTTCAGCTCCTAAATCGTTCATCACAAACTCATTCTCCAGAAGCTTTTTCAAGTTGACTTTCCCGACATCAGCATCACCAGATACTTCTTCCTTAGGTTGAACAAGGGATTCCTCACGTCTATGCTGTTCCAAGCCACCTGGCTGTTCCTCATTTATCGTAAAACTTTGTGGGGTCTCTGCTTCAAACTCCACCTTCTGGCTAGCATCCTGATCATTCCCTGCAACACTTGTACCACCTCCTCTCTAGTTACACATAGCGGATTTAAAGGTCACATCTATGCTAATAATGAATTTTGAGTTTGTTCTTTTGTACACCACAGACGATGACCTTTCCCTCCAGATGCATATCCTAGAAATATGCACTTCATTTCTTTGCGCTCTAGTTTATCGTCATTCACATGAGCATAAGCAGAGCATCCAAACATTTATAAACTAGTGTTCTCATAGGGTTTCCTAGACCACACCTCTTGAGGATTCTTACAATCAATTACAATTGATAGAGATATATTCGCCAGATAGCAAGTAGTGTTAACTGCTTCCGTACAGAATTGTTATGATAATTTAACAGATTATCGTATGCACTAAGCATGCTCCACTAGTGTTTGGTTCATCTGTTCCGCCACTCCGCTTTGTTGTGGTGTTAGTCGTGTATTGTGATGCCTCACTATACATCTGTTTTCCAGAAGTTGTCAAATGAAACCTTGTAGAATTCCAACCCATTTTCTGTTCTGAGTGACCTAACATGGTTCCTGGTATGTTTCTCAACCATTGTCTTCCACTCCATGAACCTCCCAAACACTTAATCCTCATCCTTTGTATTTAGAAAATACACCCATGTCTTCCTTAAGTAATCATCCATAAAAGTCACAAAGTATTGACATCCACCATAAGACTTCACATGAGAGGGACCCCATAGATATGAGTGAACACACTCGAGAATCTCCTTTCTTGAGTGTTGAACCGAACTAAACTTCACCCTGCTTTGTATCTCTTGAACACATGCTTCACCAGGTTTAGCTTTACCATTTGCATCCCCACCAAACAAGCCCTTTTTGCTCACATGTCCCAACTTACGATGCCACAATTTTCTTTCATCATTATATTGATCCAAGGATTGTGATACATTCACTGTTCCCCCAATCGTACAACCACCCGGAATATAAATCCCATGAGGATTCATAATTCCCTTCATAACTACAAGATCACCCTTGGAGACTCTTAACTAGCCACCCTCTCCAGAATATTTCAATCCATTCTTCGCCAAAATGCCAAGAGAAATAAAATTCTTTCAAAGTTCCGGTACGAACCAACAATCCAGTTTCCTAACCATACGATTATGCATCTTGATATGCACCGTGCCACTACCCTTGATACTTCTCACCAAATCATCATCCATCTTGATTGTGCCATTCCACTCTTTGAGGGAGTCGAATTAGTCAAGATTGCATGTCATATGACAGGATGCTCCATAGTCCAAGACCCAAGCATCAGCAGAACAAGATGTACAAACTGTTAAAACTTCACCATCATCGCCTTCATCAGAATTTTCTTGAACCACAACAACATTGTTGTTGCTTGGTCCAACACCATTATTACCTTTCTTCTGCAATGGACAATCCCTTCTGAAGTGCCCCTTTTCCTTGCATTTATACCATTTGATGTTGGCTTTTTATTCGAAACTTGACATCCCTTTGTTACCTCCACCTCTATCTGATGTTCTTCCTCTGCCTGCGAACAAACCGGAACTGGAACTTCTTCTCCAACTGAAATTTTTCTTTTCAGTTCCTTGGACAAAAAATAATTCTTCACATCATTCACAATAATCTTTGTACTACCATACAACATGGTATCAACGAAATTCTCATAAAAATCAACAATGAACATAAGAGGATAAGTGCTTGATCTTCATCTTCAATCTTTACATTCACACCTTGTAATTCCAAAATGATCCTATTGAAGTTGTCGAGATGATCCTCCATTTGGGTGCTTTCCATCATCCTAAGAGTATACAAACGTTGCTTCTGGTATAGCCTGTTCATCATAGAATTGTTCTGATACTTGTCACATAATTTCTCCCAAATCCCATCAGCACTCGTTTGATCCACGACCTCTCTCAGTACTTCGTCTGTCAAACTCAAAACAATAGCACTATGCGCTCTTTCAATAATATCCACCTTCCTTTCAGCCGCCATATCCTTTGGCAGTTTCGCTTTTCCTTCCAGTGCCGTTGCACATACCTCTTGAACCAGAAGAGCCTTCATCTTCACCTTCCACAAAGTGAAATCATTCAAACCATTGAACTTCTCCAAATCAAACTTGTGAGATGCCATCTTCAATTAACAGAACACCAACTACAACGCTGATACCACTTGTTAGGATCACTACAAGCCCAACCATGCCAACATAGAAGAACAGTGAGGTTCCATTTTCTAAAACTAATTCGTGATAGAAGGCATTACGCATTGCCTTATATGCTATCTTATAGTTTCTATTTTTACCGATGTGGGATTCGGATTGCATCCCAACAATCCTCCCCTCAAACCGAAGTTCCTCCCTTGGCCACCCCTTCAACGATTGTTCATCAGATCTAATCCTTTTTCATACCGCCGATGCTTCTCGGGACATGCTCACCTGACAGAGGCCATCAGGAAGACTTTCGATACAAGGATTCAGGATCAACTTCCTTGGACCGGGAATTATTAGGGATTGCACCACCTGTACTGTCCACATCATTCGGGCTACGACTGTATCTCTGATACCACTTGTTAGGAAGCAAAGCGAATAACTAGCAAAACTATAAGCACACAAGACACAATATTTACGTGGTTCAGTCAAGGTGACCTACTTCCATAGGCAGGAGGGGAGTATTCTTTATTTTAGAGCTCTCAAATAGAGGTTACAAGTACAATTACATAGAGATTCACCTATCACTCTAGAATTCAATATACAAAATGACTTAGCATGCATCCCTATTTATAGTAGAGAGATCAGACCTAAAACCCTAATGGGCCAAGACCATAGGCCCATGAAAGGTGTCAACCAATCACAATCCGGCATACAACATCTTTTGGATCATTCTTCCATGTCATACAACCCATGAGCAAAAGCAACATACATGATGGAGCACCTTGTGCCATTGTGGAGCATCATGATGTACAAGTGTCGCATCATGAACACTAATGGCCCAACATCCATCATGGTGGCACAACATGGTGTATCCTTGAGCAATACCAACTTCTGAGCATCCTGAAACAATCTTGAGCATCATAGAGGACTTCATAGCATACTTGGCTCATCGAGGACCAAGATGGTCCGTCTTGCGCCATGATGGCGCGACAAGTGTATGGATGTCGCAAGTGGCTTCAAGTGTGGCTCAAGAACATCAACATTTGAGCAACAGCACCACCATGGTGCAACAGGAACATGCATGGCACAACAAGGCCATGTTTGGCATAACAACATACTCTATGGTGCAACATGAGTACCCCATGGCGCAAGAAGGATACCCCATGGGGCAACAGGGACTAGCTTGGCACAAGAAGTAGTGCCCTTGGTGCAACAACATCCTTCATGGCCCAACTCTTCAACAGATGGCGCAACAAGGTCCCCTTGTTGCTTCATATCACTCCCAAGTGCTCCAAACATCTTCCAGGTGCTCCAAACCCCCTTCTGTATGATCCGTTCCTTTGTCAAACAATCAATTCCTTTCTTAGATGAGTTGTTCCTTTGTCCCATTCTACATGCACCCCAAGTGCTCCAAATACTCCATAAACATGATCCATATGCTCGAGTCACATTTAACACATTCCTTAGTCAAATGGGGTCCACTACAATTATCACACCCAAATCTTATGGCATGGATTGATTTATCTAGTTTTGTCATTCACCTATCCATATTTTCTGACTTCGCCAAAACTGTAACCATGTTATCGTTCCCTCCATCACCTTTACCTACAGTGACATTCTCTCTTGGGTTGTGGTACTTACGTGAGTGATTTTCAAATTCTTCAATCAATTATTTAATAGTTGTCGGGTCCTTCTTCATCATAGACCTTTGAGTGTCAAGAAGTTTTCTTTTTGTGACATTCAATCCATCATAGAAAATGAACACTTTTTGTTGGATATTAAGATCATGTTGAGGACAACTACTAAGCAAGCCCTTGTAGCTCTCCCATGCTTCATATAATGACTCTCTAACCTCTTGTTGAAAATTAGCAATCTTCTTTTTAAGCATTGAGATCTTTGAAGGAGAACTAAAATGCTAAGTAAAAGCATCACAAAATTTTTCCCATGTGGTAATGGATTTGGGTGCGAGTGACTTCAACCAAAGCTTGGCTTCACCGGTAAATGTCACCGAAAGCATCCTAAGCAACAGGGATTCTCTTGGCACGTTAGAAACATTGAAGTAGTTTGCAATGTCCTTTACTTCATTAATATGTTTGAATGCATCTTCGTACTCTTTCCCAGTGAAAGGTATGTCCTTGAGCATCGACAGAATATGCCCTTTGATCTGAAAACTTCTTGCAGCTGGTATCTCGGGTGGGACAAGACTTGGTCCATGTTCTTCACGTATCCTTTTGTTGCAATCTCCCATCGTTATACTCGTAATATCCGCCATCTCTTCAACATCGCTCTTTATCGCTTTCTCGTTTGAATATTCTTTGGTAGATGTTTCTGGCTTGTATCTTATTCCCTTCTTATCAGGTGTCCTCTCGAAAGTTTCAAATCTCTTGTCTGATTGAAAAGTGTTTTTTGACTCATTATCTTTATTGTTCTTCTTTTTATGAAAAGTTGATTCTGGATCTTGAAGTCGTAGAACTATTAGAATTTTAGATCCTCATGTCATAAATCACTGCAATAAAAACAAAAAGAAAACAAAAACGCGTAAATGGAATAAAAATCACTAAACTAAAAATTAAATGAGACGAGACCACAACGTGGTTAATATGACCATGACGTGGTTGCACCTCAAAGAGAAACATAAAATAAAATTAATGCAACCAAAGTAGCTTTTGTGGCTTTTACCCCACAAAAAGGATCGAATAACTAAAAACAATCATAAGATAAATCAAATAAGTCGTTCCCCGACAACGACGCCAAATACTTTATGTGCACAAAAGTACCTACTAGTTTTAAATTTATAACCAGACAAAGCTTTACTAACTATGAACATATAGGCAATATACCTAGTCAAATTATAGAATAGCTCAGGTAAGTCTGGTGTTGATCACAAGGAACGAAATTCAATTAAATAAATCAACTAATTCTATAAGAAACTATTATTGGGGGGGGGGGGGGGTTACTTGTTTTTTCAAGATCATAAGAACTTAAACCATCAATTAAGCAAGCAAAGAAAACAAATTAACTTCAAGAATTAAAAAAAATACTTCCACTTAGATCCGATTTCACCTTCTCCTATGGTTGATTTCTAATGTATGGATTATACTGATTATCAACTTTTTAACTTGCTATTATGATCAAATATCTATGCCTAAGGAGTTATAAATTACCAAGCAATGATCATGCACAAGTTAAACACCAAATCGATAATAAGCGCAAATTGGGCTATGAATGATAATAGTTACTTTCCTATGCTCAAGGTAAGCGACCAAGCACAAATTAAGATTAATTACGCTCTCTAACGCAGTTAAAGTTACTAGTTTTAATTACTTAATCTAAGATGTGATTAGCCCTAAATCTAACTATTTAATGATCATAAACAATTAGGAGACAAACTCATGCAATTAATATGATCAAAATTAACACATAGAATCTGATTAATAAGCAATATAAACTAGAACAAAAACATACTACGATTTAAATATCAAACACAAGTAAAATTAAATATAATCATCCAAATATCAAAATCAACATATATGGATCAAGTTCATCTTCACCAAACAGAAGTAAAAGGTATTTAGCCTCTCATTGTAGCAGAAAAACACATAAAGTCCATGTAAATTAAGCTAGACATAAGTAATGATTAGCAAACCAACTAGATCAATATGGAATTCTTCTGATTCTTCTTCAATCCTTGAGCTCCAATTGATTTTTGATCTTCTTCTGAATCTCATTGGTCCTAATTCTCCTCAGAAAACCGATAGCATGCCTCCATATTTGACCTAATGTTCGGCTTTTTATAATTGCCAAAATCTGATCACAAGGACGTGGTTAACCGCCACCACGATGTGGTACTCGAGTAAATCCTGTATTCTCCAAGTGATCTTACATGGTCGCGAATCTTCTTTTCACCACGTCGTCTTGGATGCGGTGTTCTGATTTCAAGTCTTCTTTTTTTCTTTCTTCTTGCTATAGCTCCCGCTTTACTGCTTCCAGCTCCTCGTATGCTTCCTTTTTATCCCGAGCAAGTGTTCGCTGCGACAAAACATATTTCAAACATAATAAGTATCTTTTGTTCCAAAATAAACATAATTGTTGCTAAAAGTATTAGAAATATGCATTAAATATATAGTTAAATATACACATATAAATTATCAAGTATGGACTTGATTAATCTTCCTCGATATATTGTGAATATAAAAGAGTAAGTGAGTTTTCAAAGGAGAAAAGATACATGAATGAAAATGTTCTCATATTCAAGCTAACATCTCAAAGTAAGAATATTCTTTGTTATATGATAATTACATAGTGTAATTTAATTATAAATCAAGATGACTCTTGTGTTTTCTACAAAGCTAGTGGGAGCACGGTAATATATAAATAGATCATGGCAATTTAAAGGATTAGGTAAAATTACATTAATTTTCAAGGATCTTAAAGAGCTTAAGATAAAGGACTTTAAGAGAGTTATCTTGTCAAATACCACATGACATGATTTTGATCACTCCTCAAAATTCTACTATAATGTTTTGAACTCGATTATATGATTGTATTCCATATGCTGTTGCAATTTGATTGATCATATATGTTATGATTATGCATAAAGTCCAGATAAGTCGTATGATTATAGCACGTCGATTGATACCAATATAATCCGAGAACAAGTCATGGTGTGACTTATAAGACCATTCTAAAGTACATGCGAGAACTAAAGAAATATTCCTAATCTGCAAAGTATTTGAAGGAAAACTATGTTTAAAAATTTCACACATGTGCTAAACTTTCAAATAGATTGAGATGGTTGCCAGTTACAATCAGGTGTGTCTTCATTATGAATGAATAGAAAGTTACGTGGATAGTGTTTCCATGTAGATTTTAAATTATAGTTACACATAAGAGTTAGAGTACATTATTGTTCGGGGAACGACATATAAAGATTCTTAATGTGTAGTTCATTATGACTATAAGTAATCCAATTACACAAGTATTTGTATATAAGTCACATTTAAACATCTAATACATTCTCAATAGTTTTCTCTATATATGAGTTATATATAAAATTGAAAATGTTTATATTTGCAAGTTTGTCAAATCTACTTAACAAGGATCCTGTGTTAGCTAAAGTATGAAAGTCAAGTTGTTGCAATAAGGTCATGTTGATATAAGTAGATGTAATTGATTGAAATTTAGTATTTGGATATTGGAACAATACAAAAAGCATATATTGTAATGAGTTGATATATTGGATATGAGTCTTTCTTGAAATAATTGTTGTGTTCTATATTAACATGTTTAGATCGTTGAATAACTAGGTCATTGTAAATGTCCATAGTTGTTCATAGTTGTGGCAGCATATATGAGGTAAGACTAATATGAGTGGATTTGTTGATTCTCATGGAGATGAGAATAACAAGAGCTGCTACAAACTTCATAGATACTCGATTAGGAGAATAAGTGTTGGACATGACCCACATCAAAATCACTTTGTGGATCGTTGTCATGAGTGATATTTGGATCAAGTTTGTATCTTTGTATTCTTATACCTAAGATACATATTTGGAACTTGAAATATAGGAATTGTTGTGCTTTGACATGGTTTAACGTTGATCCGTAAAAAGAAGTCATAAGGGCCATCGTTGGGTATGACATTAACTACAATGATGGGCGTATGTAGTCAACATGTGATTTGATCTTCTTATTCATTAAGATTTAGACATCTAAGCACTTACTAAAATTTTAACACTGAATGAGACAGATGGCAATCCATATCTCACGTTCAACATGATGTCTAAAACAAAGGAATAATTGACACCACACCTTTAGTAACAATTGTAGATTAGAGCTCGTGGAATTAGTTGTTGATGAGATGACACCCTTCATATGTTGTTAGGGGCAATTGCTCGTTGCTAGACGTTAGTGATTATTTATGTCAGTTTGTAATGAATCTTGTGTAAGTGCGAGATTGTTGAATCTATATGCCCAAGAATTATTATTGAGTGACATTGCTAATAATATATGATCCCATAGGGTCACGCATTTATCAAGTTGGTACATTTTGTATATATTTATTATTAATTTGATTATTAATAAATAATATCAACTCTTGTATTATATTAGGGAATAATTATTGTTTTGTGAATATAATAATTATAGGATAGTATAAGTAGTTATTATTTGATATGGTATGATAATAAGTCATTCCCCACCTTTTGGACTAGTTGAATCCTTTTGTCTTTTACCTAAAGACAAAGTTTATATTTTATAAACTTTGAGTTAATAAAAATTAAATAATTATCCTTCTTTCAAGAGGCATGGACGAAATTTTATACAAAGGAATGGAGGTTGCTTGTTAACCTTCATACCATGTCTCCCATGCTTTTAATGGCTACCAATACTTTAGTGTACTTTATTGTAAAGCCCTTACCTTGCATGGGACTATATAAGAGTATGTCTTGCATGAAAATTGGCTAGTTTTTTTACTCCTTCTAACTCATGTCTGAAACTAGTTTTCTTCCTACAACTTTCTCTGTTTTGAAGCATGTTTGTTGAGTTAGAAGCCCTCATAAGCTGTCTCCTTTAGAACTTATTTGAGTTAAGTGCTTAAAGGCTTAACACACTCAAGAATACAAGAAGGAACTAGCATTCCAAGTACCTTACTCTTGATGGTGGATAAACATACAAATATTCTATTCTTGAATTTTTGCTATCTTCATCAACACGCCAAAACCATGTGGGTTCAAATGATTCAAAGGTTGTCATTCTAAGACTCTATTTGGTTGTTTCAATTTCATTCTAACCCCTATTAATGGATCCTTTATGGTTTGGCTTTGCTATAAAATCTAAATAAACATGTTACTTTTATAAGACTTATGTTGCGGTTTTTATGCAAAACTAACTTATTTTTTGTAGCAAAACCCTTCAAGTTATCCTGCTGGAATTGTAGCTAGCAATCACAGGTGGGGGTGTCATCCTCGTATAGATCTATACATATATTTATGGCTATTGCAATATTAACGATTATAGGTTCGGGGTTATCCGAATTTAATCAATCTAGAGGACGAATAATAATAGCTCACTAACACATGTTTATTTAATCTTAAATACGATTATAGTTCTATCTTTTCTTTCTTTAATCTTTATCAGATGAAATTCGTTTCCCTAATTATAAATACATATATACGCTTTACCATACTCTATATATATATATATATATATATATATATATATATATATATATATATATATATATATATATATACACACACACACACAATAATTATGATTACTTTAAATACAGGATGACAAGGAAGAGTAACGACTAAGTACAATGCATATCCTTAATTTCAGCTAACATTACATCTAGGTACTAAGTTATCTTAGGAAATTGGCCAGCGTAACATCTATGTATAATCTTTTCCTAGTATAACGGGTAGCATAACGATTAGGCATAATATCAGTGCTTAAGTCTACCCACAGTTTCTACCGGCATATTATCCTATCGTTTCATGTTTATATTTATACTACTAATATATTTACTAAAATATATTTCTATAAAACAGTTTGGTGAGCATGTATCCCCCCCCCCTTCCTAGTAAAATCTTTAAAACCATAAAAGTGGGGCCGTGAACTCACCCTAGTAGCGTGATCATGCAGACTCTGGGTATTGCATCCAAAGCTTCGCACCATCAGGAGGAGTAAAGGGCTTATACGTGAGGATAGATTTTTGAGGTGTGGAATTTGAGAAGTGCAGACCTCTATTTATAGGGCTTATACGTGAGGCACACCTTGTGCGCGTCGTTCACACGATTCATGGTTCAACCAAAACTTGACATACGTTATACTTCTGGTGGTCCACGTCTCTAAAATCTTTGACAAATCGTGGTGCTAGATATGCGCGTCGTGCATGGGTTGCACTTCGTGCGCCCCTCTTTATATTCTTTAAAATTCATATATTCCTTGTATGAATTTCGTTTCTTATCTTTTTATATATTTGTGTAACCATCATTGAGTACTACAACTTTCCTTTAGGTTGCGTTGCCAAATTTAAACTTTCATTTTTAACCCATATTTTATGTTTTTCCAAAAATCGTATCGTATTTATACAAACTTCGTTTTGACCTTCTTCATCTCAAAGTTCTTATCTCGCGGAGTACTATATTTTTCCTTTTGATGACTTTAGCCAAAACTCAACCGATTTCTTTACCCCATTTTGACATTAATTATGTTAACTACGCAGTTGACTTTTTTTTACTTTTTATAAAATCATAACTCCACCGATCGGAGTCAGATTTTTACAAAGTTTATATCCTTGGGATCACGTTGTTGTGTACTTCCCAAATACACTAACCGTTATTAATAACGGTATGACTTTTTGGTCACTCATTTTTTATCCTATTAACCTTTTTTCCACTTATGAGTAGTAGTATATCTATCATATTTTCCGAAATATGAAAAATCTATTGTTTCCGGTTGTCTATGCTAATGTCTAGTGACGGTTGTTGATGGAAATTTCTCAATTGTCACATTCTCCCCCTGTTTAAGGAATTTTGTCCCAAAATTCAGACCACATGGTTTTCTTATTAGGGGAGACTGGTTTCTTATTCTGTGATCGAACCTTCCTTTTTGTTGGGTAAACTAAATTTCCTCTTCATCACATTACTTTGGGTGTTGGTTCTACTTCAAGTTCTTTAACTTCATCATTAGAAACTAGTACTTCTCTTTTTGTTATTTTCTTATTTATTTCAATTTTGCACCAATAGGAAACCCTATGTCTTCATTCTTATTTTGATATGAATTCATGGAGGGGTTTCTATATTTCTTTTCCTATTCCTATGAAATTTTATGTGTAGATATTTTTACACAAAAATAGATTATATATATATATATATATATATATATATATATATATATATATATATATATATATATATATATATATTAACAAGTACAATTTCAAGGATTGCCAATCCTTTTTCAAGCATTACATAAATTCTTTCATGGGATATTTCCCGAAATCTCGTATTCTTAAATTCCTAACTTCCATTTTTTTGCATTTTACTGGCTTCGTTGGCTTCTGCAAGAACTCATGATGTGTGATGTTTTACCGTAGTTTTTACACTTTAATTCTTCACAATTTCCCTGAGGATGAAATCCACAATCATCGCACTTGGGGAGCCTTCCCAAGTGTCCTCTTGGTGCAGTTGGTGTTCTCTCTCGATATTTCTTGTTGTCTCCTTTATTCCATAAAGGCTGACTGTAACACCGTAAATTTTCAAACAAATTTTTCATTTTAAAATCATATAATTCTCGTAACACCTTTCACAAAAGCTCATTAATTTGAATTACAAAACACAATTACATAATTCTTTGACTAATACTCTAGGATCCTCAAAACATAACTCTTTCTCTAGTGTGTACAATCGAGTCGGTGCCTTCCCGCGATCCTGAGAAAAACCTGAAACACACAACACATAACAAGGTAAGCACGAAGCTTAGTGAGTTCCCCAAAATACCACACACAGCACATTAGCCACTCGAGGCCATAACTCTGTAAGACCCTCCGATCAATGTGTCTCAGTGGGACCCTCCAGTCCCACAACTCTGTGGACCCTCCAGTCCTAACTCTGAAAGATCTGAACAATACACAACATAAATCACAAAGAAATAACGCAGGATATCACAATTCACGATGTAAGCACATAAGGCATCTCAATCACACAAAAGGTACCACTCTAGGTAAAGTATAGTGAGAAGACTCACCTCATAAGCTGGCCAGTATAAATCTCGTACCCGGACATCTCCTCCTAACATATAGGTTACACATCTCAAAATAATACTTTAATCATACTCAAATACACCAAGGGCCACTCTTTCTCCCTGCTTAACTCTTGAAGTGGATAAAAGACCATTTTACCCCTCCATGGTCTCCATTACACATGGTTGACCCAACCCTAAAGTCAGCCGAAGTCAACTCGAGTCCACAGTCCAGATTTGACCCGACTCGTCGAGTGCGCCTTTCTGACATGTCGAGTCTACCCACTTTCTCCGAAGTTTCGCGAAGATTCAGCTCAACTCGTCGACTTGGCCCCACAACTCTCCGAGTTAGCACGCGATTCAGCTCGATCGGGAAAACCCTAACCGACTCGTCGAGTTGGCTCATTGACTCGGCGAGTCTATCGAGACTCATTCTCATTCAGACGATTTCAACCAGATCTATCACTCTAAACTATAGATCTATCATCTCAAGGCTCAATAATCACGTAAAGCTTCGATCTTTACGTTCATGCATGATGCTATTGCTCCAAAACGCCATTACATGCCCTTCATGAAGGATTTAGCTCATCAACCCTCATTTGGACAACTAAAGCTGGGGTATCTAGTCTGTAAGGACCTCATAAGGTCCAGAACTGAGGTTTCCCACCTCAAATCATGCCTCAAATAGCTCATAGGTACAAAAGAAGGGGAGTAAAACCCTAAAACTCCCAAAATCATGAGATGTAATCAAAATAGATGAAAAGGGTGCAAGCTTATACCTTCTAGAGCAACCCCACGTGATGAAGTGCTAGATCCACAACCCCCATCTCGTTTCTTGCTTGAATCATACTCTTCTCCTTCCAAAATATCCACCAAATACTTGATTTCATCATTAGAACTCTCTCATTGCTCCAATGGCGATCTAGGGTTTCTCACAGGAGGTATGGGCAGCTGGTGAGGTGCATCTTAGGTTATAAGTTCCCTTAAATAGGCCCCAACCCTGGAACTTAGGGTTTTCTCTGCCCAGGACCTACTCGACAAGTCAGTCATCTGACTCGTCGAGTCCACTCATTAAATCCACGTGGCAACTCGACACAACTCGGCGAGTCAGACCTTGGACTCGTCGAGTCTCTCCTTAAACTTCAAAATAGAATCACAAAAATAAAGTACCTGAAATCCGGATGTTACACTGACTCTGTTCTCCCTTGGGATTCCCGTCCCATTTCTTCATAAGTCCTTTGGCTCTCTTCTTTTTCATGCTTGAGTTGAAGGCTTTCTTCTCGATCACCGGTGCCTTGAGTTAAAGTCTAAGCGTCTAGCTTCTATGTTAGTATCAGGTTGGGTTGTGCATATCGCTCTTCTAATTTGGGGAGCTAGCCCTTGAAGGTATGCTTCGATCCTCTTTCTTTCTGAACCAATCAATTTAGGGCATATAGTGGCTAGGTCCTCAAAGCATATGGTATAGATGTATAGACTTTATTTTCTTGTGCTTAAGTGACTGAATTCATGTTCCACTCAGGCCATGTCTCCTTCAGAACATAATTTTCCTATCATATGATTCATTAATTCTTCCCATGAGAGTGCATAGCTTGCGTCTACGCCTAAAGTCTTGACCTGAGTATCCCACTAGAAGAGAGCTCTTCCCATAAATGTGTATTTTGTAAACTTAACCCAACATTCCTTGGCACATTTTCTCTCTATTTCCTTTATCCAATGGATTAAACCATTTACTCCTTCTTCGCCATAAAAGGATCTTGGTTTATTGTTGATGAATTCCTCAGAGGTATGCGCTACGTGACCTACTTCTGTTTCTTTGTGAATGATATTTCCCTTTTCCTTGTTGGCACTGAGATTTCCTAGACCATTAGAGACTTGACATTCAACCATTGTCTTGATGGTGGTTGGATCTACTAATGCTAAATTTGTCATGTTATCGTCTTAGTATTATAACGAACATGTTACTTGTTAATTCATATTCTTAGATTTGACTAATGTGGTTATAACTTTATTGCTTATATGTGGTTGATCCTTTGTACCATGTTGCTATGCTAGCAACCTGTCTTCTTATCGGTCTATGAATTCCTCAAATTGTCATCTAATTATTCTTTATTTGTTTCCTAGTACTTAGGGTGTAAAATAATCCGGGATAAAAAGTGTACATTTTTTAAAGTGTAGATTTTGCACGCCAGACATGTCGTATGCGCGTCGCATACCGACATCAGATCAGTATTTAATGTCGAATTTTTTGCTTTATTCGGCATTATTCCCAATAAGATCGGCTGGTCCCATCTCGACTGGTGTAAAAACCGATCTGAATGTATCAATCGAAATCACTATAATTGGTGCGGAATCCCAATCATGTGAATGCCACAAATCGTAAATATGAAATAAGAACACAGTGATGAATCTTCAATGCACACTATATTGATAATAGTCTAGTACATAAGATTCACAATTACTCTCTCAGTTCTCTCTTTCTCTCTCAGTTCTCGAAAACAACAACCTCCTAGAATAGGCTGATAACAAACATTTTATACCTAATATCTAGATACAAAGGCCCAACCCAATAACCCAACCGAAATCACATGGTGATTTTGGTCCAAACACCAACGAGATCATAGAGATTTCGGTCCAAACCGAGAACTATAAAAGCCTTGAAAAGCAAAGTATAAACCACAAGTTTATGCCCTAACAATCTCCCTCTTGGTTGATAGCTTTATTTTCTTTTCCGTCTTCCTTGATCTTGACTTTCAGCTCTTTCCTCGATCTCTTCACGACTTGACTACAAGATTTACATATGAATCTTCTACATGAATAACATGATCTTTAGCAGTTGGACTTCCCTCAAATTTGACTTTGAACGCACATTGGGTATAGAGGCTTCTTGTAAATCAACACTTTCAGCTTTGAGAAACTTCAGAGATAATAACAGAGAGACTGATTCTTATGGATCATTTCAGCAAGTTCATAGATAAGAGCAAACTGATTTAGGACGCTTTAATGCAATCCGTCACATAACTTCAAAAACAGCTTCACCTTGCTTCTGGGGTTGAAAGATTGTCTATTGAAAAATAATCTTCACTTCTTGTTCCTTTGAATGAATATTCTTCTTCGATCATAGATCCGTCTTAAAAGTAAGCATGACTAAAAAGTCACTGTGGATAAAAGAGTCATAAAGACCCTTCTGACCACAGTTGTTCAAGGACCCAGCCTTGGCTCAGAAGGAGACTACTCGCAGTATCTGTGTGAACATGGAGGAACGCACTGCAATTTGTTGAGTATCGGAGAACTACTCGAGGCTATTTTTGATGTTAGCCCCTGCATATCCTCAATCAAACATCTCAATACAGTTTTTCAATTTAACAAGTTAACTTGGCCCTTAGCGAGACATTCAATGGTTTCTGAATCTTAGCTGAGTGTACCATTCTAGTGCCAGTGAGAGTTAATAAGGAATAACTCACAAAACCATCCCGTGACAAAAATATCTGAGGAAATATTTCCACAGTTTAGAATGACACAAGGTCAAAGCCCTTTGGCGGAACACTCAGCGATAATCATGCCTTGCGAGGTGCATCGCCCTAGTGCCAATAAACGTTAATTCCTTGCATGACAAAGAGATTGTCAATACCCTGGGCGGGATGTTCAGCGATATCTATTTCCGTGTTGGGTGAATCGCCCTGGTGACATGACAGTTCTTAGGTAAAGATAACTGACAAGACCAATTTGACAATCTGTACAGTTTCAGATTTCCAATTCTTTAAATACGATAGTGTGCATACAAAAGATCTGATGCGTAGGGACAAGGTTTGAAAACTCAAACCTTGAGTTAATGCTTAAGATCAATATCTGCTTACTAAGGAATGTTCCAGTCAAGTCTGGAAAGACCAGTCAAGTCTGAGTTAATGCATTCAACAAAATGTTCAAGATATTAATGAAGAGTGAAGATAATGATCAAGGTAAAGACAATAAATGAAGAACAAGAAGAATGTTTGAGAGAATAACTTGGAAGGTGAAGTACACTAGAAGATTACTATATTTGTTTGAACAATCCGACAATTGATATTGTCAATGAATGCTCCTTATATAGGAGAATAAGGTACATAGTACAAACCATAAACATACATAGGACCGGATAATAGAGTTACTTCTGACACTTTGATTATCTAAGTTGACAAAAAGACTAAGTCCTATGATACGTTACATCAAACAAAATGACAAAGTTAATTAATACTGACGGAAGAATACATTTGGACAACTCAAATTCAAAACATCAACTCCGGAACATAGACTTTGTTCCGGACAACAATTTGACTCCTAAACACTGATTGACTCCAGAGCATCTTCTGACTTCAGAATACCATCTTACTCCGGAACTGGCTTACATCGGAACATACAAGGACAGAGATTGCTAGAGGTTCACTTTCAGGTACCAACAATCTCCCCCTAAGTAAACTTAGAAATCTGGTAAGTTTAGCTTGAATCTTCCTTGATGAAAATGTATGTCGTGTACAACCATCCTCTAACCGCAATGTACCATTGAAGCTGGCTTATGAACTTAGTCTTCACATGCTCTGGAGCTTCGGACTTGGATGCTCGACTGATGAACTTCTGAAGAGCCTTAGTGGGAACTAGGTGCTTGTCTTGAACTCAAAAAAAGTCTTTCTGATTTGTTTTTCTTTGAAGGTAGACAAATCCTAACACCGGTCCTTCTGCCAGGATTTCAGCTTCCAGCAATTTGAAGTCGATTTTGGCTAGATATTTAACTATTCTGAATAGATGGGCCAGTTTATAGTCGCATGTACAGAATTCAGCAACATAATCCTTAAGGAAGCTTAAGGCAGCATAGTAAATATATCATTTGGATTAAGAGTAGGGAAATCAGCATTAGTAATGGTCTTTCAGGTTGGTTTGTTCTGGA
Source organism: Lactuca virosa (assembly GCF_052849685.1). Taxonomy (NCBI): domain Eukaryota; kingdom Viridiplantae; phylum Streptophyta; class Magnoliopsida; order Asterales; family Asteraceae; genus Lactuca; species Lactuca virosa. The sequence continues at coordinate 440,971,831 of NC_136429.1, read as the reverse complement.
ACATGTGAAACCGGAATAGAATGGAATTAAGTTCAAACTTTGTCATAACTTTCCTTCCGAATCCGCAAATCTTAGTGATCCAAACTTATTTGAGAGGAAGTGCGTTCATGGCATAAATGGTCGTCAGTCTTTCACGTTCCGTCCGGATGATCATTTGAGGATCATCCTTCAGATGGAGAGGAGCAAACTTGGTGTAGAACTTGCTGAAGGGAGAAATAGGAAGATCAAGTTGTTCCAAATCATTATTGGGGATGTTATAGTACATGAAATGCACTATATCGACATCCTTTAGGACTCCTTCTCGGCAGAGTGGAGAGATACGTAGCATCGGATGGGTGTTGTCATCTTTAAAAGATTGAATCTGGATGCTCTCTTCAAGGGCTTGAAGGATCTCTTCTTGAGACCAGCCCGATTTTGGCTTTGGTGGAGGTCCGGAGTAATGTGCTTGATGGCTTTCAGTGATGGGCTTCTTACCCTTGTCTTTGTTGAGTGTCGAGATGATATGTTGCATGTTCTCGTCAATTGTAAATTTCGGAGGAGATGTTTGAAGAGGTTCTTCCGGAATATCGTATGGAATCCGGAGGGGAGAACCTTCACCAATCGGAGAAATTTTTGGAGCCGAAATTGGTGGCAGCATCGAGGTAGTGGCTCGGAAGGCATCATCAGTCAGTTCACTTTTGGCCTTAGCCATTTCAATGCTTTTGCAAAGGACTTCAGCAACAGTGGATGGCCATGATACTGCTGACCATACTCTTTGTTCTTCCTCCATAATGATCTTGGTAGGGAACTACCTTAGAGCTTTCAATCCTAACACTCCATTCATCACAAAAACATCTTCATCTTCACTATCATCATCAATGTTGTCATTGTCATCACCAAGGGAACCTGAAAGGATTTGCAATGAGTCATCAGATTCATCTCGGAGTCTAAACTCCAAGACAGGTTTCCATTGGTGAGATCTGGTACTTGGTCCTTCTCCCCCTCTTGTAGCAGATGTCCCAGCAACTGGTGCAAGCAAAGCAAACTCCTTCAAGTCCGAAATTTTATCAAACACCTTTTGAAAACTGGTGTTGAGCTGAAGAGTGAGAGCATCGTAGGCTTCAACAATGGGAGCTTGAGCTTTAAGTTGATCGTACAGTTGGGAGAGAATGGAGAGAATCTCATCAAACTTGTTGTTCGAAACATCCACAATGTTCCAACAACCTCTCAGAAGCTTGATTAGGACCTGTTGCATTATGAGATTCATCTCATCCTTCTTTCGGATCTCCTTCTCCAAGCGTTGGATCTGTTTCTCATGACGAATATGAGTTTGCTTAATGAGTTCGTTGGAAGCATTCAGCATATCAGCATGAACCTTTAACATCTTGGTGATGATGTCAAGGTAGTGATCAACACTTTCGTCATATTTCTTTTCAACTTCCTCAATGGTGTTATTGAGCCTTAAGAAAATGAGTTGATCCAACTGGGCTTCTCGTTCCGCAGTGGTGGGTCCGAAAGTGTTGGTTGCTGACAAGCAATTGAGGATTGCATCCAGCTTTGAATCCAGTCCGGAAACCTTGACATCAAGTCTTGTGATGAGTCCGGCCACTGAAGCTTCTATTTCGTTCACCTTCTTCATTGTATCAGAAACATACTCTCGGATTTCAAGGAGGGAAAACGGATCAACGTCGTTTCCTGCGGAAGATCCAGTGTCTGAAGTGGAATCCCAGGACTTGTTCTTTTCAGCTTCTTGATTAGGTTGCGGTTGAGGAGAGTCAGGAGGAGTGGAAATAAATTTGTTGTTCTTGGTAGTGGACTCAGTTTCACCTTCAGGAGTGGCTTGGACATGATCATCCATATTGTGGTGTTTATCAGCAGGTTTCGGAGAAAAGGAGGAAAATATGAAATCCAAATCTGGCTTAGATGAGGAAGGCTTTGAAGGAAATGGAAATGAGGAAAAAAATCTTGGGAGCAGCGATTGAGGCTCCTTCATCGTCAAACATCACTTCATCAGATAGTTCTTCATTGGGATCAGAATGCAAGACATTATGAAGTGGATTTGTGGGAGTTTCTCCGGAAGCAAATTCCAAGTCAGTTACGTCATCAGTAGGGACAATGAAGGGCATGTTGCTTTGGATTCCCCTATTCCTCATGGAGACGAGAGTTGCTTCCACCTGGGATCTTGTGAGTTCTGGATGTCGAGATTTGGCCCTGTCAACAAAATCTTCCCATTGTGGGTCGTTAACGGCTGGCCGTCCTGTACTCCTTCTGGGTATCAGACCAGTTGAGGCATCGGAAGAAGGAGGTACAGCTCTCGCTTCGGAATGCTTGGGGTCCGGAACAGGGGTTCCGGACCGTGCATGTGTGGAAGAAATTGGGATATCAAAAGTAACACGTGGATTTGTTCCATGTGGGGGGGGGGGGGCAAGGAACTTTTTTCAACACCAACATCACCTTGTTAGGAAGGTGAGGATGGATTTTTAGGATACTCCCCGTGAGTGTGTGCAGGTGATTTTTTAAGCTCCGAGAGTTACCTCGGAAGTGTGGGTAGGTGGGGTAGAAGGATGACTAGAGTTAGCCTGAATGTCCTTCACTCCTTCCTGTTGAGATGAGGGGTCGACTGTGGATCTCTTTTTTGCATTTGGCTTCGAGGGAGAAGTCTTTCTTTTAGCGGACTTCTTTTTCTTGCCTCCGGAAGGAACTGCTTTTCCCTCGTCTGAGATGGGCTCAACAGAGACATGGGTAGATTGTGTAGGGAAATACACAATCAAAGTCTCTAAGTGTTGTTTCATGTAAATGGATTCGGACGGAATAAGGGCGAACATGTATTCCGGTAAATGTCTAACAGGTCCGAATGACCTTTGGTCCGGAGGGTGATAGGACTTGATAGTTTTAAATGAGAGAAATACCTCTTCCGAAATGATGTTGACAGGAATGGGTTCTTGGCGTTCCTTGTAGAGTTGTTGAATAGTAAGAACCAAAAGTGAGGGCTAGAGATCTCGTGTGGCTTACGGTTGATGGCAAACTTCCGAAAGTTTTGCATAGCACTTCGGGAAAATCAACAACATTTGTTCTTCCGGAGTAGATGCTGTAGACCACGTACAACCAATCCTTGCTCAGTGAGTCTGTACTGCCATGCTTGCCCAATAAACCTCGAACAATGAAGTGCATCAAGAGTGTCCATAACCTTGATACTGCCGATTTTTTGAAGTTTTTGGCTTTGTATTCTTCGCTATACCCAATATGATTCAGAAACGACTGAAACTCTTCAGTCGTGAGTTCTTGAACAGTGAAGTTTAGTGGGTTTTCTGCAACCCCAATTTCCTTCAAGAACGTTGATTTGTGAATAGGTACAATTCGATCTCCAGGAATGTGTGTTTCCAGAACTCCATCTTCAATCTTAACGCGATCGAAGGCTAAGTGCAGTAGAGAAAGAGGAATGGGAGGGTCTGGAACCTTTGAGAGGGGCACTACAATTAGATGATCAGCAATGAACTCGATCATCACTTGAATCGATTCATCGTAGTCGTTGGGATCGAGAGAGAACAGCTAAGTAGTTTCCCCGAGAAACGGTTCTGTGGACACTGTTGATGATGAACCCTTGGAAGATTTCTTTTTAGTGATGGATTTCGAGATTTGGGGACCAGTTTGGGATTTCTTGGTGGAAGAAGAAGACGCCATTGATGAGCAAGTTGAGTGCTTGAAGAACAGTTTGAATGTTTGAAGAAGATGAGTTGGGGGTTTTGTGAGCGTAAAAAGGTAAAAGAGGTTTTAAGGGAGTTTATATAGGTGATGAAAACGGGTCGGGCTAAGAAAGGCAATGATGAAATTCGGAATTGGAAACGGGCCACATTTAATGTTTTGCTATTTTTAGGGTGATTTGACCTGTGATGGCGAAAGTTCTTATTGGCTCAAGGCAAAAATTAGGAACCGTCGTTTGAGTGATGGGATGTTTGCTTTTCGGAGACGTCCAATCATGGGGCAGATTTCGAAGAGAAACGATAGGTATCGACAAAAGTAACCGTTGGAAAACGTTTCACCTTATAAACCTTTGGACTTCACAATGTTTGATTTTGGAACAATGGTGTTTCGGAAGTTTTGAAAAATGGTTTGCATCAAATGAGAAGTTCGGGATGAAAGTATGTGATTTGTTCTGGAATGAAGCATATGAGCTTAAAAAAATCCGGAGTTATCTTGAAAATTTTGGAGACAAAAGATAGAAATTCAGGAGCAAGGTTTGAGATTCCGGAACTGAGTTTTGAAATTCCGAGATGATCATTGAGATGTTCCGGATTGCATTTTGAAAAAATTTCCGGAGCATAATTTGAAAAACTTCTGGAGTGAGATTTGAAAATTTTTCGAAGTTTAGAATACAATACCTTTCCGGATTTGAATTCTGGGTTGACCTTATGAAGTAAGTTCCGAGGTGAAATATGTACCAATGTAACTATATGGATTATGGAATTCATATGATAAGATGAACTGTACAACTTAAAACTCAAGTGGTGGTCAGAAATAAAGACAAGTAAAATGATCCTATGTATTCCGAGAAACAATAGTTCCGAGATGAAAAATAATTTAGAATTCGGAACTAATTTTATTTCTGATGTTTCCATCAGAGAGTGCAAGTCTCTTGAAAGAACTGAGGATCAGGCATCATCATACCCATTCTGTTCAGAAAATCATTGAACTTGGTTTCGTATAATGCCTTAGTAAAGACATCAGCAATTTCATCATCAGATGGAACAAAAATGAGTTCAATGTTGCCATTTAACACATGATCTTTTATGAAATGGTACCGTGGTGCTTCATCATTGAGTGCTGAATTGGATTGTGCGAGATTGCAATTGCACTTTGAGAATCACAATAGATCAAAATGCGTTGAAACCAGTAACCATAATCCAAAAGTTGAGATTTCATCCAGAGAACTTGAGAGGTACAGCTGGCAGCCACAATGTATTCTGCTTCGGCTGTAGAGAGTACAATGTAGTTCTACTTCTTGGATGACCAACTAACAAATCGACCACCTAAAAATTGACAGCCACCAGATGTGCTTTTTCTGTCCAATTGCAGACCACTATAGTTTAAATCTGAATATGCTTGAAGTAGGAAACTCTGATTTGTTGGGTATCAGATTTCGAGATTCTTTGTACCTTTAGGGTATCGGATTATTTGCTTAACACCAAAAGATGAGACATCTTTGGATTGACTTGAAATCTGGCACACAAACATGTTGAAAACATGATGTCCGGACGACTTGTTGTGAGATAGAGTAACGATCCAATCATTCCTCTGTACTTCTTTTCATCAACTGCTACACCTGAAGGGTCCAAAAAGATCTTGTGTCCAAAACCCATTGGTACCTTGGCTGAGGCACAGGTGTCCATTGAGTACTTTTTGAGGAGTTCTGAAATATACTTCTCTTGGTGAATGAAGCTTAATTTCTGATTCATACTCATTTGAAATCTACTGACCATTAACTTAGCAAAGTCAGCAACCATTGAAGAATCGGTGGATCCGAAAATGATGTAGTCAACATAAATTTGGACTAGCATGAGATGTTTTCCATTTGACTTACGGAACATAGTGGGATCTATAATTCCTCTTTGAAAGCCTGAATGCTTGAGAAAGTTAGTGAGGGTCTCGTACCATGCGCGAGGAGCTTGCTTAAGGCCATAAACAGCTTTCCGGAGTTTGTAGCAGTAGTTCGGATATGATAGATTAACAAAACCAGGAGGCTGTTGAAGATATACTTCTGAATCAAGTTCACCACTTAGAAAATCACTTTTGACATCCATCTGGTAAACCTTTAAGACTTTATGAGCAGCATAAGCAAGAAAGTTTCTGATAGCTCCAAGACGTGCGACAGGAGCAAAAGTCTCATCATCGTCAATCCCTTCAATCTGTGTAAATCCTTTAGCTACCAATCTTGCTATGTTTCGAATGATAACTCCTGCATCATCTAATTTATTTCGAAACACCCATCTAGTACCAACAATGGGATGATTCTGAGGGGAGGGACGAGAGTACAAACTTCATTTCCATCAAATTCTGCCAATTCTTTTTGCATGGCCGTAATCCAATAAGCATGTTCAAGTGCTTCTTTGATGGATTTGGGTTCAACCATTGAGATAAATGCCGAGAAGTGACATTCATTTTGAACACTTCTGGCAGAGCGAGTTTGTACGCTAGCGTTTGGGTTTCCAATAACTTGGTTTGGAGGATGATCCTTGGTCCAAACCTGTAACCTTGGAAGTTCTTGTGCAGTAGATGATCCAATATCAACAATGGGGTTGTGTTGCTCCCCTGAATAGTTTGTACGTGTGGATGGTTATCCCTATGAACTTATGAACCGGATAGGTTGACATCATCTTTAGGTGGAAATTCAAAGAAATTTGCATCATCATCGATGTTGATAGGATTGGAATCGAATTCAGCAGCAGCATCTTGAAATCCATCCACATTTGATTCAAGGGAAGAGTGACCATTCTCCCCCTCAACCTGAGATGGTTGAAATGGTTCGGAATCAAATGGAGGAAGACTAGGAGTCGAACCGTAGACGTTTTGGGAGACAGGAGCTTCGGATGTGGTTTGTCTTGATCGAGATTTCAAATCAAGAGTCGTTTCTGAGGGTCTGAATAAGATCTCAAATTCAACTTCAAAGATTGTTTGCTGGTTCGGACATCCTGGCGCTGGAGCATCGGACTCCATGATGTGAGTTGTAACGTGGGTTAGGCCAGAATTCCAAATGAAATTCTCATCAAAGTAACGTCAAAACTTTCTTCCAGAAGATGAGTTCTCCGATTAAGAACTTGATAAGCCTTTGATTTAGCAGAGTGTCCAAGGAAGATGGCTTCATCAGCTTTAGGTTGGAACTTGGTAAGCTGATCATAGTTGTTCTTGATGAAGCATCTGCATCCGAAAACATGAAGAAACGAGATAGATGGCTTCCGACCATTCATGGCTTCATACGGTGTTTTGTTGAGGTGTCAATGGATGAAACTTCTATTCTGAGTAAAGCATGCTGTAGAAACAGCTTCAGCCCAAAGATAGAGTGGAAGATTGTCAAAGTTGAGCATGGATCGAGCAGCTTCAACAAGTGTTCTGTTTCGTCGTTCGACTACACTGTTTTGTTGAGGAGTCTATAGAGAAAAAAAATTGTGGTCGATGCCCTTCTCAGTAAGGAAGTTGTCAATGGTGGAATTGGTGAATTCCAAACCATTGTCACTTCGGATTCTCCTTACAGGGAGTTTGATAAGGACTTCAATTCCTTTGATAAAGTTGATGAGCTCAGAGACTATTTCTGATTGAGCCTTAAGAACAAGACCCAGGTGAACCTAGCAAAGTCATCCACAATCACAAGAATGTATTTTTTGTGATGCAAGCTTTCTACAGTTGATTGTCCACACAGATCAAGGTGAAGAAGTTCTAATGGTTTCAAGATTGATTTTTCAATGATGACGGGATGACCCTTCTTTGACTGCTTTCCACACTCACATGCATCACATAAATGATCATTTTCGAATTTGAGGAGTGGGAAACCTCTAACCATTTCACCCGAAACAAGATCATTCATATATCTAAAGTTCAAGTGAGCAAGCCTCCTATGCCATAACCAACTGACGTCGGGAACAGCTTTTGAGAGTAAGCAGAGTTGGGGCTTGCCAATGATCATGTTGATATCAAGATGATACATGTTCTTGTTGCGATTAGACTTGATCAAGCATTCCTTTCGATCTTCAGACATGACGTAGCCATGTTTCTTGCAGAATTCAACTCGACGATTTGCATCAATGAGTTGAGCCACACTTATCAAATTATGATTTAAGTCAGCTACATATGCTACGATCGAAATGGAGAAGTTTCCATTTTTAAGGATGACTGAACCTCGGATATGCGAATTGGAGTTGTTGCCATACGTCACATAGCCAACATTTGGTGCAAGTTTGAGATCTCGCAGAAAGTCCTTCTGCCCCGTCATGTGCATGGAGAAAACACTATCAATATACCATATTGTCTTTTGCTCCGAAGCACAGAGCGCCTACAAAAATTAGTGAGTTGTGGAGTTTTTAGGCTCCGACTTAGGTTTTGGGACAAAGGCACGAATCTTGGGCTTCGGTGGTGACTTCTAAGCAACAGATGGTTTAGAAGCTTTGTTTCGAGATTCCTTAGGAAATAAACAGAAGGCCATGGTTCTTTCATCTATCCAGTAGTCATACTCAATGACATGAGAGTTCGGAACAACTTTCTTCGACCATTCAACTTCCGGAGTAGTGGGAACAACTGTGTCTTCCGGAGTTGTTGTTTCATCTTTGTGTGTTTTAACTTTCCAAACAAGGTTTTGTTTTGAAGATTTTAAATAGATTGTTTTATTAACACTTTTTTCATTGCTTGATGGCACATTTGGTTTTGAAGGTTGAGGTTTAGAAATTGTACCATCAGCTTTGGTAATGAAAACGGATCAGACAGTCCGAGGAGAGTTGTTTCGGACAGATTTTGTGTTCTCAAGGAATCTTGAATTTTGTATTGTCTTAACTTCCTTTTTATGAGCATTCCGAGCTTCAACCTTAGGATCTACAATATCTTTCCTATTCAACATTGGCTTTCTTTTGGAATGAGACGAAGATTTGGAAGTTTGTCCTACAGAGGGATTGTTGAACACATGCTTAATGGGAACTAGATTTGTTTTGGAAATCACTTGAGGTTCATAATCACATGAGATTCACTCATCAACATGACTATCTAAAGATGCCCAAACACACTCTAAGGTTTCTGGTTCAGTTGATTCCAGAAAAATTTCCTCAACAACATAGTTGTTAGGAGGGCTGTGGTTCGAATTTTGAACAACAAAATTTGGAGTACTAGAGTTGGGTTCGGAGGTCCGATTCAGGTGTAGGTTTGTCAGAGGCGGAAATTGCATGGAATCGGGACACTTGACAACTATAGGCTTAAACTCAGGAATCAAAGATGAAAAATGGTCAGGGGTCTCATGAAGGGGTGACAAGGTAGAAACGAGTGTATCCGAATGTTTAATGTTCGGAACATCTCCCATAAAAGTCAGATTTTTGTAACTCCTTCAAGGGACGAACAACTAGTTTTGGAAACTCGCTTCCGAGACCAGGAGCCTTTGACCAAGGATGACGAAAATTGTGAGTCATCCATTTATTTTCTTCAAGAATGTCTATGGCATGGTGCGTGGCATCAATCTTAGCATTAAGATGTTTGTTATCAGAAATCAAAACATTTCTTTCTGAATAAGTGATTTCACATTTGTCTTTAACAATGATACATTCATCTTTTGACATTACAAGCTCATATTCTAAAGACTCTATTTTTAACTTCTTATCCTCGAAACGTAACCTAAGCCAACTCAAGTCACTGTCCTTCTTCTCACTGGCCTCTATGGCTGACTCATAGGCTTTGTAAATGATGTTCATATCTGATTGGATCTGGTTAGATACGGTTCACAAAGAGACAAGTCAAACTTATTATTAGTAATCATAGATTTTACCTGTTGAACGATGCTTGGGCCGGGTGGATCGTTGGTAGCCATGTAGCAGTAGTTTGGCTCAGCATCTTCATCATCTCTTTCGGACCCAGACGACCAATAGCCTTCATCACATTAAATTTCTTGTCGAGCCATAAGACACATGTTTCTGCCAGTGGTTACGTCATCATCATCTCAAGACGACCAATACCCTTCCACATCCCTTGATACAGTTGTAACAAAAGCCTTTTCACTTTCAGCCAGTTCTTGAGCTCGGCGTGTATAGTAAGCAGAGTCCTTGATCTTTGGTTTTTGTGGGACTTCATCCAAGAAATCTTTGGTAAAGTTATTTGCATGTCCACATTTGTGACACACAATCTTGGGTTTTTCAGACTTCGGAAGCCGTGGAGGTTCCGTGGTGTGATTCAGAGTAGGAAGATTAGGCTTGTAGGCTAGTGGGGCTTCGGAAGGTTTGTTGAATGGTTGATGATTATTTTAGTGAGGAGCTTGAAAACGGTTGTTTTGGTGAGAATTTTGGAATCGATTGTTGTGAGGCTTATTGAAAGGACGGTTGTATTTTATGGATAGTAGAGCAAACTCTTGTTGAAAACGTAGTTCGGAGTCCATTTCATCATGGTTAAGAGTTTCCATAGATTGATAGTTAGAGTTTGTATGAACAGGAACGGTTGCAGGTGAGGGTTGAACAGAAGCAATGTATGGAACAGCAGCGGTGAGAGGGTCCGAAGTAGTTAGGTTTGAGGTTTGTGGATCATAGGAACTAACTAGAGCTAAAGGACCTCCAGTGAGTTCACGTAGAGTTTGAGCAACAGTTGACTCATGACCTTGAAGCTCATCAAAAAGTTGATAAAGTTTGAGCTTTTTCAGTGATCCATTGCTTTGAAGACGTGATTTCACATTTCCCCATCCCTTTCCGAGACTGTTAATTAACTTGAGATTGTACTCAAGTGGAGTTAGGACTATCCCATGAGCTGTCATGTTGTTGACAACAATTCGGTATCTATTTGAGGCTGAGGCAACACATTCACCAGGTGTTGATCCTGTCCCAAGAGAGTTGCAGCATCATCTCTAACAACGGTTCGAACCTGAACATGAGGTCCTTCATTAACGGATCTCCAGATAGATTCACCTTTTTCTTTTCCAAGTAAAAATCTTTCATTTTGACTTTCCAATGATCATATTCTTCAACAACTAGCAGTGGGGTACATGTAGGGCAACCCACACTATTTGCAATTTGCATTGAGTACATTTGTTGAATATTAGGAGTAGCCATTGAAGTTAAGATATCTTCAAGCAAAAGTGGTATATAGAAGAACTTTTATCCTGAATACAGAAATGGTTGAAATACCAAGGTTAATTCAAACCAACTATAATCTGATCTTATGGATTCAAAGGACAATCACTCAAGCTCTGAAACCAATTGTGAGTACAAAAGATCTGATGCGCAAGGACAAGGTTTGAAAACTCAAACCTTGAGTTAATGCTTAAGATCAATGTCTGCTTACTAAGGAATGTTCCAGTCAATTCTAGAAAAACTAATCAAGTCTGAGTTAATGCATTCAACAAAGTGTTCAAGATATTAATGAAGAGTGAAGATAATGATCAAGGTAAAGACAATAAATGAAGAACAAGAAGAAAGTTTTAGAGAATAACTTGGAATCTGAAGTAAACTAGAATATTGCTATATTTGTTTGAACAATCCGTCAATTGATATTGTCATTGAATGCTCCTTATATAGGAGAATAAAGTACATAGTACAAACCATAAACATACATAGGACCGGATAATAGAGTTACTTCTGACACTCTGATTATCTAAGTTGACAAAAAGACTAAGTTCTATGATACATTACATCAAACAAAATGACAAAGTTAATTAATACTGAAGGAAGAATACATTTGGATAACACCAATTCAAAACATTAACTCCGGAACATAGACTTTGTTCCAGACACCAATTTGACTCTGGAACACTGATTGACTCTGGAACATCTTCTGACTTCGGAATACCATCTTACTCCGGAACTGGCTTACATCGGAACATAAAAGGACAGAGATTGTTAGAGGTTCACTTTCAGGTACCAACATACAGTTCTTAGAAAGATACTGCCTAACTGACAGTTTGTACAGTTTCATGCCTTCAATTCCTTGTGAAAGTAGTGTGAAGTGTAATTACCGTCAATTCCTGTCCAAGTTTCTTCTCCTTGCTTAGAAAATTCTGAAACAGTCTCCTTGAGTCTCTTCTTCTTTTGAATTTGAATTTTAAGACAAACGAATTTTTTGAGATAAAAAATAAAAATAAAATAAACTTAGCACACAATAAAAATAACTAATAAATAAAATTAAATTAAAATACGCTCAAAAACAATATTTTTTTAATTATTAATTTTCTGAAAAAGAAATAAAAACATAAATAAACATATTTTATTATTATTTTTTTTATTTTTTTATTATTTTTTTTATTTTATGATTTTTGTTTGGTTTTAATTCTCCCCTAAATTTGTGCATAGATGAAAAATATGAACAAATTTAACAAAAATAAAATAAAATAAAATAAAATAAACACACTTTAATAACTAAATTTAAAACTTTTGGGATCAAAAGTTTTCAAGCAATTTAATATCGTTTTTCAGCACACACCTGCATCGATAACTCTGGTCAATCACCAATATTGTGGTCCACTTAAACACAAAGGATATTCGCAAATTCGACAAATTATAAGTGACAATACATTGCAATTATATTCCTAAATAGACCATTTTGCTGACGACGACCAATGATATTGTTGTCCACTTAAATTCAGCAGCGAGATCTACAGTCAACATTTAGTCACGAACTAATTCAATTTTAAGCGCACTAGAACATGCTCCCCACTTCATGACAAACCCTAGCAATCAAGGAATTCAAAAGAGCTCTTTACTTTAGGTGAGTGTTCAAATATTTGAGAGAGAAGATAGATATAAAGATGCATATGTTGTATCCCAGGTTGGATCTCTTCCAATCACGCAGAGGGACAACATATGACTAACATAGATGGAGGGATAGAGAGATAGAAAGGTGCATATGTTGTGTCCCAGGTCGGATCTCTTCCAATCACACAGATGGGACAACATATGACTAACATAGATAGATAGACAAATGCATAGAAATAGAGATGCATATGTTATGTCTCAGGTCAGATCTCTTCCAATCACGCAAAGGGGTAACATATGACTGACATAGATGATAATAAAGAAAAACAATTTCACACTGACCTACTTTATCAGAACCCCCCAGTCAACTTATCAGCACCATAATTAAGGACATAAGTCCGTACGTCGAAGAAGTGTTGAGCCACAGTTCTAGATGATAAGCAACTTTAATGTATCTTGCAGGGTCTGTTGTTTATCTCACTGCTCAATCTATCCGAGCGTCGTATGGTCAGTCGAAATGAAACTATCTAAGTCTAGATGAGTTAACAATATCAAGTCCTTTCATTTTGAATCCTTCGTGCCTACCAACACATTGAACACAGAGTCTAAACAATTCAGCTTCAGTGCATTACATGTATTTCCTATTGCCCTTTAACACTAAACTTCATATCATTTCCCAAGAACACTTACGAAAGAAGACATATTTTTGGAGATTTTTTGATTTTATAAATTTTTTTGTATTTTTGATTTTATAATTTTTTTTTGTATTTTTTATTTTATAATTTTTTTTATTTCTTCCCCTAAGTTTTTGCATATGGAAGAAAGGAAATAAAATAAATGCGCAAATTTAAACAAACAAGAAAAAAATAATAATAAATTATTCTTTGAAACAAATCATTTAAGAAAACTTAGGAATATCGAGAAAATTCAAACCGTAATTCGGCAATTCAAGTTGCATCGAGATGACCTGAGAACAGCACGCAGAGACAACAACATATTCAGCCTCAGTTGTGTTTCAATTCCGGAACAAAGTTAATATATTCAAATTTCATCACGCCGTTAAATACGGTCCCCATTTGTGTGATCTTTTATTTCTCCCTTCCCGCAAAGGACACATGCTCTCCATTAAAATTCTAAATGTCATGCAATTAAGAGTTGTCTCCTGTCATGTGTCTGGAACAGCCACTATCAACATACAGAAGTCTGATGATATTCCTCCATAGCTGCTCCGACACAGAGTGTGGGATTAGTTGGTTTTAGGAACCCAGTCCATTTTGAAACTAAGTTTACCATTACTATCTACACAAGATACTCTTTCCCATGACATATTCTGTTTATCAGAAAAAGAACATAAAGAAGTTACACGATTTTTGGACAATTTTGAAATGTGACCTTTGGGAACCCATTGGTAATTTGGTTTGTGTATTTTCTTGTTGGACCGAATGGGACCTTTTTTACTTGCCTTTGGGACATGACTACCTTTCGATTTAGGCTTGTATTGAGAGTGTGCGGTAGAGGACGACCCATGAGATGAATTCGACCTCACCGATTTTGGTTTCGTTGAACCATCTCTCGAATTAGGCTTCTTGTCCGGCATGCCCTTTTTGTCCTTGGGAGTCTGATTTTTTGTCGTTTTTAGCATTCCGATCACCATTGCGTGAACGTGACCTCGAAGGATTTCTTTTGAAAGATCTCCCCCTTGGCACGTTCTGCCAACCTTGTTCATAGTAGGGAACATACGAACGATGTGGGAAATTTCTAGCAATGTAACCGGGAGTCCCACAGTTATAACAAGTCTGTCTTTTGCAAATAAATAAGATTGTGACTTGGTCCTTGTCCAAAAGAACTTTGTTTCAAGGAACTTCCACAAGCACAAGCACATGAACATTTATTAGACTATTTAACAGATTTTTGTGGTTTGAATTTTTCAACAGTGGGAGTATCATCATCACACGTTTTTGAATCATTTTCAGAAGAATTAGAATTATTTTTGTTCTACTCATGCCCATCTTGCACTGAGACCTTATCTGCACATGATCTAGAAACATTAGTATCGTTCACACTATCATTATTTACTGTATCAACTACAGTAGGTTTGCTATACTTTAGGTGTGCTTCCCTAGCCTTTTCTTCCTCAGTCAAAGGAGTAAAAGTGTAGTTATCATTGAATGGAGGAGGAACACTATCATAACCAAGACCTACATTCTTTTTACCTTGCCATCTAAGTTGTTTTTCAATCATTGTCTCAACTTTCTTACTTGACACATCAGATTTTTTAAAATTAAAATCTGCATTTTCAAACTTAATTTTCAATGTGTTAAGCTCGGCAGGTAGACTGTCAATCTTTTCATGAGCATAATCATAGTGTTCACATTTAGTGTTGTATTCTTCCTTAATTCTTTTTAGATCTTTGGTTTGGGCCTCTAATTTTTCGTTTAATGGTTTTTGGGCCTTTCTGAGAGTATATCCTTCATATTTAAGGTCCTCATTTTCCCTAATTAATAAATCATGTTGATCACGATAATGCTTAATTTTATCACTACAGGCTTGCGGACAAAGACTTTCACTAACCTCTTTGGTATTGTTCAAAGAACTCATAATATACCAAAAGGAATCTGATTCAGTAATTTGATTTTGATTGAAAATAAAGAATAAATGCTTCTCTGACCGAAAACACCAATGGTCAACACTCCGTTGACCGAGAACCTTGAAAGTTAACCTTTATTCTGAAATAAAACTTGACCGAGAACTTAGATTATTGACCGAATACGAGGGTTCTAGACCGAATACGAGGCCTCTAGACCGAGAACGATAGCCGAAATCTCAAAAGACCGAGAATGCGAAGCCAAATGAGTAGATCACAGACGTTTACCGAAAACGTTTGACTGAAGACGTCAACCGAAGGCTCAAGAATACCGATAATAGAGGCTGACCTAACCGAGATCCTTCGTTGCCGCCGAGAACTCTGAGGCAGGGACCGAGACCGAAGCTGACCTAACCGAGAACGAACATGTGTCCGAAGAGCTGGCCGAGAACTCTCAAACCCTAACCGAAATCGATCAGCTAGCCGCCGAAGACTCCTAAACCTAACCGAGGATGAGGTTTCCCGCCGAGAACTTCAAGGCTGAGGCCGAAGACTCCCCAAAACACGAGATTTTCAAATTTTCAAAACCAATTTCGATCAACATTTCCAAAGTAATGAAGAACACGAAGAACAACAATCTTTTTCGTGAAAAATAACTTTAAAAACACCAAGAATACCAAGAAAATTCCAAGAAACGGTTAAAATCTTGCTAATTCGATTGATACCAATCCTTGCTCTGATACCAATTGTAAAAACCGATCTGAATGTATCAATCGAAATCACTATAATTGGTGCGGAATCCCAATCAAGTGAATGCCACAAATCATAAATATGAAATAAGAACACAGTGATGAATCTTCAATGCACACTATATTGATAATAGTCTAGTACATAAGATTCACAATTACTCTCTCGGTTCTCTCTTTCTCGCTCAGTTCTTGAAAACAACAACCTCCTAGACTAGGCTGATAACAAACATTTTACACCTAATACCTACTTACAAAGGCCCAGCCCAATAACCCAACCGAAATCACATGGTGATTTCGGTCCAAACACCACCGAGATCATAGAGATTTCGGTCCAAAACTGAGAACTATAAACCACAAATTTATGTCCTAACAACTGGACCCCACATGCGATGAGCACGCCGCACATTTGTCATTTTCGGGATTTGATTTTGCTCTTACCAACTTTCTACTTCCAAGGTATCTATTGCACAGACCTTTAACACCTATTTTGAGCTTGGATTTTTAGTTTTTTGGGTTTTTGAGTCCTCAATATTTTTGGTCGAAATATTTGAAACTAATTGGCCCAATACATATTTTAACTATCGATTAGCACATCCTAATACTTAACCTCTGGTTTAATTCGTTAATTTATCGCAGATTTAGGATTTTCGGTTTTGGGGTAAAATCTAGGGTTTTACTAAATCTATCAATTCGGGATGTTTTTGACTAAATTGATGGTGTATTCTGCTTGTATACACTTCGTCTAACATTCCCCCGTAGATCCTAGGTTGAAATTTGGACGAATTTGAGGTTTTTGTAACCGACTATTTGTCAAATTCTTGAGGCGTGTCGGGCATCTTTAATGACCGTCGGACATCTTCATCCTGTGCGTAGTGCCTTTCTTGATTCACGCGAAAAACAATTTTAGTCCTTTTTCATCCTTTTTACTTTTCTTATCTTAATTCTAACTACATTACCCAATTTTTCTCAGGTTATGACTCGATCAGGTCCCCAACGGGCGGGTTACTTGCCGCCGATTTGGCCATCTCATCCATTTTTACAGCTTCCAGCTGATATACCCGCTGAGGACCGGAACTCTTTTGCTACTCGGTTGACTTCAATGTTGTCTAAGTAGTTCGGCATTCCTCATGATCTCGTGTGGAAGTCTCTGATGACCTTGGGTTGTCGGCTCGTCTAGAGCCGTATCTCACACGGGTCTTCCGTGATGATAATGATCTTGAGCTTTTACCTTTCCAGGGATGGCGTCAGATTTATAGGCTTCAGGAGGTTATTTACCATGAGCTCAGCTGGTAGTTCCTTTCCACTATTCTGTTTGACAGGCGATCGACAGACTAGACAGTTCGATCTGTCTTCTCTTTTCTTCTGGGAAGGGTATCTCATTCCTGCAACATTACAAAGTTGGTATGGCGATCATGGATTTATACCGAGGAGGAGGTTGCTAGTACTCATTTCCTCTCCTATCTATCCAACTGCATCATTTCTCCTCCTTAGGAGTACGACCATTTGCAGGTCTGGGCTCATACTCGGGGAATCTATGTCCCGAGGTCGGCCAATGAGAGTTCTTTTAGATCTCTTATCTTTAGGCTGCTCCAGTGCCTGCTTGTTTCCACCATCTGTCACCATGAGGAGTGTGAAAAGGCTCCCTCGAGTGACCTTTTCTTGATGTGGTGTCTGATATGTACTAAGGTTCGCCTCAACCTCCCTTATACTCTCACTTTATGCTTATCTACCTCGGCTATAGGCCCTATGGCGATGAGTCGGATCTATGGAGGCCATTGGGTTACTCGCATGGATCGTTCCTATAGGACTAATACTAGCGGGATGGTTCTATGTCCTATCAGAGAGTTAGGTAAGACTGCTCTGGGGAAGATGAAGTCGGTGATTCGGGGAGCTGATCAGAGGTGGAGGATTCCTAACATTTAATTGTTATCGAATCAAACAACTACTTGATTGCGACCCTCTAGACAGTTTCTGTTAAGGTTTGTCCTCAACCATATTACCATGAGCCCTTATAACCGACGTTATGGACCGATATATGCCCCGCACAATGCTTCATCGAATGACGAACAATATGATTTTTATACAAAAGAAAGTTATCATGTCGAGATTGTAGCTAGCAATCATAGGTGGGGGTGTCAGCCCCGTATAGATCTATACCTATCTTTCTGGCTCTCGCAAGATTAACGATTATAGGTTCAAGGTTATATATATATATATATATATATATATATATATATATATATATATATATATATATATATATATATATACAATAATTATGATTATTTTAATAACAGGATATTAGGGTAAGGTAATGGCTAAGTACAATGCATATCCTTAAATTCGGCCAACATTACTTCTAGGTACTAAGTTATCCAAGGAAATTGGTCATCGTAACATCCAGGTGTAAACTTTTCCTAATATAACGAATAACATAACGATAGGCATAATACCATTGCTTAAGTGTAGGCAGAGTTTCAATCGACATATTATCCTATCGTTTCTTGTTTTTATACAAACTACTAATATATTTACCAAAATATATTTTGATAAAGCAGTTTCTGAGCATGTATCCCCCCCACCCCCCGCGTAAAAGATTTAAAACCATAAAAATGGGGTCGTGAACACACCCTAGTAGCGTGATCATGCAAACACTGGCTACTACATCCAAAGATTTACGCTATCAGGAGGAATAAAGAAATGTCGAGAAGAAGAGGATAGATTTTTGAGGTGTCGAATTTGAGAAGTGAAGGCCTCTACTTATAGGGCTTATGCGTGTGGTGCACCTTGTGCGCGGCGCAACTTCTGCGCGTCGTGCACACGATTCGTGGCTCAACCAAAACCTGCCACATGTCATACTTATGGGGGTCCATGCCTCTCAAATCTTCGACGAATCCTGGTTTCAGATATGTGCGTCGTGCATGGCGTGCACTTCACGCGAACCTCTTAATTTTCTATAAAAATCCGTATCTTCCTTGTATGGATTTTGTTCCTTATCTGCTTTATATATTTGTGTAACCATCATTGAGTACTATAACTTTCCTTAAGGTTGCACTGCAAAAATTTTACTTTCATTTTTAACCCGTATTTTATGTTTTTCCAAAAATCGTATCGTCTTTATGCAGACTCTGTTTTTGACCTTCTTCATCTCAAAGTTTTTATCTCACAAAGTTCTACCATTTTCCTTTTGACGACTTTAGCCAAATCTCAACCGATTTCTTCACCTCATTTTGACGTTAATTATGTTAATTACATGGTTGATTTTTTTACTTTTTGTAAAATCATAACTTCTCCAATCGGAGTCGGATTTTTACAAAGTTTATATCCTTGGGATTACATTGTTGTGTACTTCCCAAATACACTAAGAATTATTAATAACGGTATGACTTTTTGGTCACTCGTTTTTTAGCCTATTAACCCTTTTCCCACTTATATGTAATAGTATATCTGATCATATTTTCCGAAATATGAAAAACTATATTGTTTCCACTTGTCTATGCTAATCTGTAGTGAAGGGTGTTGACGGAAATTTCTTAGTTGTCACAAATAAGCACACAAATGCATAAAATATGATGCAAAATGCTAATGAAAAATACCATAAAAGATGTATAAAATTGCATCTATCAAATCTCCCCAAGCTTAAACCTTATTTTCCCTTAAGTAATAAAAAGATTGAACATGATAAACAAAATGGAAAGATGTAGACGACCTAAAAAAAGAACTTAGAATAAATCCAAAAGTAAAATGAAGGAAACTAAAACACTTCAGTCTTTTTTTTTCACATGATCAGACTTCACATCGAGGAAGCTCGAATGGAATCACTACCTAGACGACCATTTCAATACCTTCCATATTTCACACACTCCCAAAGTCATGAAGAAGTTCGACGGTATGAACCAATAAACCAACTATAACTATTATTTAAACTTTATACCTTAATTTTCCTTGTTCACAAAAATATCATATTCTAGAATTTCATTTCCTTTCTACTTGTAGCTCAAAATCCAAAATCGACCCATCCTTAAGAACCCAGACATGTCCAAATCAACTTTTGACGAAGCAGTCAACCCTCCCGTAGGGGTCAGAGCTTTATGCTTTCACTTTTTCTGAGAGTGTCATATACCATATCACACAGTTCTTCAGTTGCGCCATATTTGTCTTTGGGGTGGCTCTTGATTTGATTGAACTTGCATTATGTAACTTTTGCCTT
Organism: Lactuca virosa; assembly: GCF_052849685.1. Classification (NCBI taxonomy): domain Eukaryota; kingdom Viridiplantae; phylum Streptophyta; class Magnoliopsida; order Asterales; family Asteraceae; genus Lactuca; species Lactuca virosa. Next base: position 440,951,893 of record NC_136429.1, on the reverse strand, counting down.
TTTTTACACTTCAATCATTTTTTTGTTTCAATTGGGTACCAGATTTGACAGCTTGTATCCCCTTCGATCTCATATGTGACAATTTTCCTCGTTTCTTCATTTTTTGTTGGCTATGTGAATACGATATATAGGTCTCTGTTACGGCGAGGGAGAACGTGTGTCAACAAATAAGGCCATGTTTTGTGGGTTCCAGACTAGTCCAACAGGGTTCTTTCTTAGAATTATCAGGAAACTAGCTCTAAAACTATTTTATTTTTGCTTATCCAGTCTTTCGATATACAATTCTTTTTAGTTTTTATGGTTAGTGTCTTAGCTGAAGTTGTTTTGCAATCCCCCTAGTCATGAAAATTGTTACTACACTTCCACTATTGATCTTGTCATTTTAGACTTTCATTTTCCATCTTTACAGAGCTATCGAATGCAAAGAATGTCATCATATCATGAAACTTTTTCTATATCTTTTTTTGAACTTTTTTATTAATTTTTTTTTATGCAGGAAATAAAACTAAAAATAAAATCTTTTTGGGTTTTTTCTAAAATGCAGAAAAAAATAGAAACATAAACAAAAAAAAATATTTTTACACTTTTTCTCATATTTTATGAAAATGCAGAAAATTAACTAAAAATAAAAAAAATGATTTTTTTTTAATTTTTAACAAAATTGCAGAATTTTTAACTAACCTCCTCCCCAAGCTTAAAATAAAGCATTGTCCTTAATGCAACGAGATGAATGAACAACTCAATATAAAAGTAAAAGGTTGCAGCTAGGAAATAATGTACCAGATATGGTCGCAAAAATTTCTGATTTTGACGAATATGTTGGCGAAAAATCCGAATTTCAACAACTCAGATGATCCTCTGATTTCTCTAAGCTTGCTTGGAGATGCGACCGACTTTTATTCATAGTGAAAAGTAAAAATTACACAGGTTGCCTCCCGAAAACTGCCCTTTTTTTAAAGTCTTTGGCTCGACTGTGCCCAACCAGATTTGTTAATTGCTATGGTTGGGACTCCTCTTCAGCTAAACTTCTTTCTTTCTCACTCCAGACCCCTTCAGATTAGACAAATGCTTCAAATTTGCAAGTTGCACACAAGACTGAAAAATTTTCTGATTTTTATCTGATACTTTTTCTTTAGTCTCTTGATTCTTTTTCTTTTTCTGATCTTCTTTCTAGAAATCCCCTCTTCCTCCACAAGCTTGTTTCTTTTCAGCTTCTTTTCATCAATCACCTTCTCTTCCTCTTCCACAAACTTTTTTTTTGTTTCAAGTCCTATGATGTTTCAACACCTAACTTCCTATCTAAAAATACTTCTTGCGCAAAATGGTTAGACAACTCACAATAGTCCTTAGGTAAAGGACTGTTAGTATCCACAAAATTAACAAAAACATAATCAGAAGTAAAATCAGCATCGTTTATTTCAAAATTAACAACATCCCCATAAAACGCCATAGAAATATTACCAAGAAAAACATCAATTTTTATTTTGGAAGTTTTCATAAAGGGTCTTCCAAAAACAATTGAGTTTTTGTCAAAAAAAAATATCCATATTCCCCATGTCCAAAATGTAAAAATCAGCGGGAAAAATCAGTTCATTCGCTTGGACAAGAACATCCTCCAATATACATTTTGGGTGTATTGTTGAGTGATCTGCCAATTAAATGATGGTCCCGATATTTTTTAGAGGTCCTAATTCTAATTTTTCCAAAACTGAAAATGGGAGGATATTAACTGAAGCACCTATGTCAAGCATGAACCTTGGAAAAGTTAGGCTTCCTAATTAACAAGGAATCAAGAAAATTCCCAGTCAATGCACTTTGGAGGTAAACCTTTTTGTAAAATAATATATATATTTTCGCTAGATTTCAGTGTTTCTGATGAGAATAATATTCTCTTAGATCGATAGATTCAAACAGATATCAACGAGATAATAACAAGCAATATCAAACAATGAACACCACAATGAATCAAACGAGTGTCGAATGATTAAAACAGCAACACCTCAGAAGAGCTCGATGAAGAACTTCTACTTTAGAGGCGTGCTAGGGTTACAGTACTCGTCAAAGGAAATATTCAAGAAGCGTAATTAATATAATGCATGCATGCATTATATATATACTAAACCCTAAAAACAGAACACGGCTGGACAGGCCCAAACCATGATTACATATGGACCGAACTTAACTAAGCCTAATGGCGCAACCCATGTACTCAACAATCTCCCCCTTTGCGCCAATTGAGGCGAGAGATCACTTTTGTTGAGTAACTGTGGTTTTCTTCACAGTCTTGAACAGCTTGGGGATGATGGCAAGTAGAGTTTGACGAAAGTTAATGTACCACCGAAGCATATCTGAAAACATCTTCTTATCGGCTTCACTGTTCTCATCGCATCCGTGTATGATATCGAGAATATGCTCCAAGCAGGAAGTGGAGAACATGTGTTTGTCGACAAGAGCGAACATGCATTTTTGACCTTCGCCCCTGATGAACATGATTGTATGAAACTGAGGGTTGATTTTGGAAGGTTTTGAGCATTCTAACACTCCTAAGGTGTACATGCTCAAAACCCATCACTAAGGTGTGCATGCAACCCTAGAAACCTTGGATCTATGTTTGTCTAAGATACATGCAAAATTGATTTTCCAAGCTTCATAATCCTATCTGGCATACATGGGGAACTTTAAGCATAAAAGTAAGCTAGAAAACATACCTTGTAGTAGTTTGGATTCCTTGAAAACCTTGAGAGCCTAGCACCCCAAGTGTGATGCCTCAAATGTCTCACACAACACGATATGCACTTGGAATAAATTTGAGAGAAATGTCACACTACTTGAAATCGGCTAGCCCTCTTCTTTCTTGCTTAAGTACCGATTTTAGTGAACATAAGGATCCTTATATAGTGTGTTACAATTACGGTTACACCATGTAAACCCTAATTGTCATGACCTTTCATTTCCATGACCCATGGGTTCTATAACCACCATGGAGCATCCTATGGGTTTTAGCCCAACTTGATAATTCATGGAGCATCAGCCCACTATACAAGTATGAGTGATTTACACAATCAACACATATATTTAATTAGTCTTCTTTTGATCACTTAATTAATTCCAAATTAATTCTTGATCAATACTAATTAAATAATATTATTAATATATTAGAACTTATAATATATTAATAAACCATAACTGTTATTTCTCTCATTTTAGTCTATCCAAATGCATGATGCCATGCAACCCAAATAGACCATGCCAAACCGGGTCAAGTACATACCAGAAATAGTTATGGACTTAGACACCTTATCCAACAGTCTCCCACTTGGATAAGTCTAATAATTATAGCTGCAAATATGACTTCAGGAACCGATCAGCAATCGTAGCTCTTTCAAGGTCTCTCAGAACTGAGATGTTGATGATACGCCATTTAAGATAAGTGATCATATAATCCTCTGTTCTAGATATCAGCCGGAAAAATACATGTAACAATGTCTTACTTATTGTCCAGCAGTTTGTTTCTCGATTTCCAATTTGTTTCACATAGAACTTAATTGAACACATCAACTTAGTTCTAACCAGGCCCGGTACATGGGCCAACACAAAATCATCGAGGGGCCCAGATATCACTTCTAATCCAAGAAGGAACAGATAAACTTCAACTCATATGCTTGTTCTACTACTTGTTGAATCACACACAAAAGCACGTTTTATAACATCGAGTTACCATTGCGTTTTCGTACGATCAATGCATAACCAACTCATAGGCAACAAGTCATATCTCTAGGTTTGAATACTTATATGATATTACCGTCTCACGATCACTCGAGATAAATTCCATGAAGTGATACCAATGAGCGTGGGTTGAATCCAATACTCAGAACTTATGATCACTCATGAGTGTTGTAGCAAAACTTTGCTTTGTCCAGTACCTTGCACATCTACAAGCCAACCCATGACAGTCATGATTCATATCTATTTCCAACATATGAACGACTGTGGAGAATTTGAATAATTTGAAATAAAATAACATAATTATTCTGGAAGTCAAAACATGCAAAATGAAACGATAGTAAACGATTGACAAAAGATAGCAACACTTTACTCATAAATAAACACAACTTTTATTCATCATCAAATGTCAATTACACTTTAGACATTTCAAAGCTATCTAACTATTAAAAGTAATATCATCCTTCAGCGCAATGCGCCTCGCATGCTGGAGATGTTTAACCCTGCCCAGTCCCTTCGTGAGGGGATCTGCCAGGTTCTCATCCGATGATACCCTCTTTGCAACAAGGAGTCCTTCTTCTATTCGATGTCTGATGAAATGGTATTTTCTGTTGATGTGACTCGATTTCCCGTGATCCCTTGGTTCTTTCGCTAAGGCAACGACACTTTCACTATCACAGAAAATTTCCATAGGCTCCTTTATAGCTGGTACAACTCCAAGGTCTCCAATGAAGTTCTTCAGCCATATTGCCTCCTTTTCTGCCTCGCTTGCTGCTATATACTCTGATTCGCAAGTTGAATCAGCCACTGTCTCCTGCTTGGAACTTTTCCAAGTAATTGCTCCTCCGTTGAAGGTAAAGACCCAGCCCGACTGAGAGCGGAAATTATCCCTATCAGTCTGAAAGCTACCATCACTATACCCTACGACTCTCAAGTCATCACTCCCACCGAGGGTAAGGACCCAGTCCTTAGTCCTCCGCAGGTACTTGAGGATATTCTTTACCGCGGTCTAGTGAGCTTTGCTAGGATTCCTCTGATATCTGCTAACCATGCTTAAAGCAAAGGCTACATCAGGACGAGTACAGGTCATAGCATACATGATCGAGCCTATAGCAGAAGCATAAGGTACTCGACTCATTTCTGCTATCTCAGCCTTGGTACTCGGGCTCTGAGTCTTACTCAATCTGGCGTTACTCTGGATGGGTAACTCTCCTTTCTTGGAATCTTGCATGCTGAACTTCTTGCATGTAGGTACTCTGACTAAGTCCAATTAGTCTTTTACTCCTGTCTCTCAAAATCCTTATCCCTAGGATATAGGCAGCTTCTCCAAGGTCCTTCATAGCGAAAAGCTTCCCAAGCCAGGACTTCACTTCCTGCAGAGTTGGGATGTCATTTCCTATCAGTACTATGTCATCCACATACAGTACCAAAAAGCTAACTATACTCCCACTAGCCTTGACATATACACGGGACTCATCTTCAATCCTCAAAAATCCAAACTCTTTAACTTTCTCATCGAAACAAAGATTCCATCTGCGAGGTGCTTGTTTTAATCCATAGATGGATTTCTCAAGCTTACACACTCTATTAGGGTACTCTGCACTGCTAAAACCCTCTGGCTGACTCATGTAAACATCCTCAGCCAACTTTCCATTAAGGAAAGCGGTTTTGACATCCATTTGCCATATTTCATAGTCATGAAATGCAGCAATGGCTAGCATAACCCTAATAGACTTAATCTTCGCTACTGGTGAAAAGGTCTCATCATAATCAACTCCCGGAGTTTGAGAAAAGCCCTTTGCAACTAGTCGCGCCTTATAAGTGTGTACATTACCATCCATGTCGGTCTTCTTCTTGAAGATCCATTTGCACCCAACTGTCTTACGACCTGGTACATTGTCAACCAAGTTCCAAACTTGATTGTCATACATGGATTGTATCTCGCTGTCCATTGCCTCTTTCCATTTAGCAGACTCGGGGCCTGCCATAGCTTCCACATAGTTGTTAGGTTCATCCAGACTTACCAGTGTCTCATCACTGATAAGTGTCTCACCTTCCGCAGTAATATGGAAACCATAGTAGTGCTTAGGTGCATTCCTAACCCTTGTGGAACGCCTCAGAGGTACAGACTCGTCAATTTGATCAACAGGAGTTTCCTCCTCAGGTTGACTGCTAGGGTTTGATGTTCCTTCACCACTTGAGTCTTGAATTTCTTCGAGGTCAATTTTCCTCCCACTGTTTCTTTGGCTTATGAACTTTCTCTCTCGAAAGACACCCCTCATTGCTACAAAGACCACATTCTCATTGGGTCTATAGAAGAGGTAACCAAAGGATTTATGTGGGTAGCCGATGAAAATACACCTCTCACTTCGAGCTTCAAGATTATCGTGAGTCTCACGCCTCACGAAAGCCTCGCAACCCCAAATCTTAATGTGGTCTAGATTAGGAACTTTTCCAATCCACATCTCATGAGGAGTTTTGGCAAATTTCTTTGTAGGGACTAGATTAAGGATGTGGGCGGCAGTCTCTAAGGCATACCCCCAGAATGAGATTGGTAGCGAAGCTCGACTCATCATGGAACGAACCATATCCAACAAGGTTCGATTACGCCTCTCAGCCACACCATTCAACTGTGGTGTCCTGGGAGGTGTCAATTGTGAGACAATACCACATTCCTTAAGATAGTCGAGGAACTCTGTACTAAGATACTCACCACCATGATCAAATCGAAGCATCTTAATGTTCCTGCCCAATTGATTCTCTACTTCCTGGTTAAACTCTTTAAACCTTTCAAAAGTCTCTGACTTGTGCTTGATTAAGTAGACATAACCATAGCTACTATAATCATCAGTAAAAGTCACATAATAATGATTAGCATCCCTTGTGGTAGTTTTGAAGGGTCCACATACATCAATGTGTACAAGATCCAACAAACCTTCACCCCTTGCGCAAGAGCCAGTAAAGGGTGACTTTGTCATTTTTCCAAGTAAGCATGATTCACAACTATCATCTGACTTTAGGACAAATGACTCCAATACTCCATCCTTTTGGAGTTGGCCTATGCGATTCTTGCTTACGTGTCCAAGACGACAATGCCATAATGATGCTTTATCCAAGTTATTATTATAAGAATCAATACACACCACATTATTTCCTAGGTTATCTACAACAGACACAGCTTCATACACACCATTACAAGGTAATGCTTTAAAATAAAGAACATTATTAAAGAAAGCATTTATTCCACCAAATTCATTATCAAAAGATAAGGTAAACCCTTGTTTGTACAAAGCATGAAAGGAAATAATATTTCTTGCCATTTCAGGCGAGTAACAACATTTATTCAAATCTAATGTAAACCCACTACTTAGAAACAAAGAATAAATTCCAATCTTGGTGACAGGTGAAGCTTTCCTATTCCCCATTCTAACTTCTTCTTAGTCCCTGCAAATCAGAACATATGTGAATTCCACAACCTGTATCAAGGACCCAAGAGTTAGAATAGGGTGAGTTATTAGATAATATTATGTAAATACCTGCATGGGTGGGTTTCAATTTCCCATCCTTAATATCTTGCTGGTACTTTGGGCAGTCGCGCTTCCAATGCGACTTTTCATCTCAATAGAAGCATTCAGCCTCTTTTGGGTCAGAAGAAGGAGTGATGAAACCTTTCTTGGTTCCACTTGAAGAGGAGCCATCAAGGGTCTTACCCTTAGTACCCTTCGAAGGGGTCTTCCTCTTCTTTCCTTTACCTTTCCCGATTGCCAAGACAGGGGTGGAGTTTGGAGTAGGAGTAGGAGTAGTAACAACCGACTTACCTTTAAGACCACTTTCCGCGGTCTTCAGAAGTCCTTCAAGCTTGCTGCGGGTAACTTCCTCCTTGTTCATGTGGTATGTCATGCAGAATTGATCATAACACGAGGGTAAGGAATGCAAAATGATATCTATAGCCAACCCCTCGGGGAAGTTCACATTAAGATTCAACAAACGGTCCACATACCTTTGCATTTTCTGCATGTGGCCAATGATGGGTTCTCCGTCCTTCATCCTAGGTGTTATCATGGAGGAGATTATTTCATACCGCTCTTGACGAGCACTTTAATGGTATATTTCCATCAAATTTTGGTGAATCTCAAAAGGGTAGTAGTCCTCATAGGACTCTTGGAGTTCCGCTGTCATGGTAGCCATCATGATACATGCCACTTTGGTGGCATCTCTTTCATGAGCCCGGAAGTCAGTGATCTCCTGAGGAGTAGCAGTGGACTCATCAATTTCCTTCAGCTCCTTATCGAGGACATATTCCTTGTCCTCATAGCGTGTGACCATCCTGATGTTCCGGATCCAATCCATAAAGTTGGAACCATCAAAGATGACTCTCCCACAAAGGTTCATGAGAGAGAAGGAGTCGGTAGGGTTTGAGCCAGAAGCAGTATTGTTGGTTGACATCTGAGAAAAAGAAGAGAACAAGTTTAGATTGGATATAAATATAGTCCTTAATAAAACACCCAAATGTAATATTAAGGCTAGGATCCAATCACAATATGTTATAACTTAGAAGAGGGATGCCGTAATCTAAGCTATAACATATTTGAAAGGTAGGTGAATGCCGATTCACCAATTTCCACCATGAAAACGAAATATAAATTATTAGGTTTTAACTGGTTTTTAGAAACTCCTAGATTCTTTTGAGATTCATTGAACTTTTCAATGGCATGTTTCAATCTCGAGTGTGCCCTTCATGTTTTCTGACTGGGATGCCGAGGATCACAAAACAAGGTGTGAAGTAACCATGCAAATTACTTGGTACCCTTAATATTTTTCACTCAATCGATGTGCCGGTTAGCCACACGTGCTCCACCAACCAATGAAAAAACCTTAAGTCACCCTTTGCCTACCTTGTTAAGTCCAAGTTAGTGTGCCGGTCAACCACACACGCTCCACTAACGACTTAATCAAAGTGCAAAGTGTAATTTCATGGGTTAGCACCTTATTCACATTTTCCTAAAGTAACTAAGATTGGGAATTTATAAAAAAAACATTTAGTTACTTTATAATAATCATTATACTTTTAATGAGAATTGTAAGTCATTGTCCTACCCGTTCGGCTAACGACCCTCCACCAGTCAATGAAGCGGTGGGTGAGAGTGGACACCCATTAAGCTGCCATTTTATAGGCAAGAACCTTATACCCCCCTTATAGACCGGCTTCATGAAAGTGACCTACTAACGGTAAAATGACTTTGTTCTTATACATAATTAATTATTATTAAATTTATAATATTATAAAGTATAAGGGTTGAATTTTAACTTTTAAAATTCTAGGGTTGGAACTAAAGTTTACTAGATGACTTTACATGTTCCAAAACTTGAGGGCAAGTTTTGTAACTTCACAAAACTTTTTCAATTCATAACTTATGAGTTATTGTTTATTAAAAATGAAGACTCTTCATTTTTTGTAACTTATGTGTTCTTTTAATGGATTTATTACAAAGTGACTTTTGGTTATCCATAACTTGAGGACTAGTTATGGACTCCATTAAAACACATCATGATCATGAATTAACTATCAATCAATAGCACATAATTCCTATGATCTTGCAAGAACTCATAAGTGTTGGATTAGATGTCTAAGCCCATAACTATTATTGATATGTACTTGACCCGAGAGTAGCATGGTCCATTTGGGTTGCACTTCACCGGAACAATTTGTATGGATAGACTTATGAGAAAAGGATATTTATGATTTATTAATATATTATAAGTTATAATATATTAATATGAAATCATATTATTTAATTAGTATTGATCAAGAATTAATTTGGAATTAATTTAGTGATCAAAAGAGGCTAATTAAATATGGACTCTTATATATATATATATATATATATATATATATATATATATATATATATATGTATATATATATATATATGGAATGGGCCAAGGTTTATTTAGGTTGGGCTAAAAGTGTATGAAGTCCATGGATAGTCCATGGAGCGTTTAACCCATGAATCCTATGTAAATGAAAGGTCATGGGTATTTGGTTTTACATGGATGTAACCCTAATCCTCCATAATATATAAAGGGGTCATTGGCTCACAAAATTGGCACTAGTGTGTGTGAAAATGAAGAGGTGGCCGATTTTAGTGAGCTCCATATTCTCTCAAGTTCTTCTAAGTTGTTGATGGTGATTTGTGATTCCATTTGAGGCTTCCACACTATTGGGGCTAAGCTCTTAAGACTAGATACATCAAGACTTCAAGCTCCACATTAAGGTATGTTATCCTAACTAGATTCTTGTGTTGTATATGACAATTGTATGCTAGTTATAGGTAATACCTTGGAATATTCTTATTTGCATGTATAATAGAGAAAACATAGATCCAAGGTATTTAGGGTTGCATGTACACTTATGAGTGTTAGAATGCTCAAAACCCAACAATGGTATCAAATCCAAGTTTGTTTTCAATTATACTTGATGCTACTTGCTGTTTAAAGCTGAAAAAATCGAGTTTTCTGCGTTCTGGGTGATGAACTCGCCGAGTCCACTGATGGACTCGACGAGTCCATGTACAAAATGTGCTACTCGACGACTCATTTTCATAGACTCGCCGAGTTGGCTGGGCAGAGTGCAGAAAAACGTTTTTTGGCCCCAAATGGATAGGATCATTATTCCAAACTGTTTTAAATCATAGAAAAAATATGTTTTTTAAAAAGATATGATAATGATCATGCTAATCCATTTGAAAGGTGATTGTCAAAATTTCATGTTTTCTATTAGTTTATATGATTAAGTCTAATTGCATGTAATTTGTTTGACTTGAATTACCTAGTTCATATGAGTTTAATCTAGAACTTGTAACAGTCTTGGTTGAATTGTTGTTTTTAATGATTTTAATGGACTCCATAACATGTCCTCAAGTTATGGAATTCCAAAGGTTTTTCTTTTAAATGGATCATTAAAAGTCATAAGTTATAAAACATGAAGAATCTCTTTTCCATAAATTGTTTTATGATCTCCATAACTTGACCTCAAGTTATGAATTTTCAAGAGTCTTGCCATTAAAGAAACATTAAACTCATATGTTATGAATATGAAAGGTTTTTAATAGTTTCCAAACTTGCCCTCAAGTTTTGGAATGTGTAAAGTGTCACACACATTAATGCTTTAATTCCAAACTCTAGAATTTTAAAAGTTAAAATTCAAACTTTATGGACTTCATTAAATTAATTAAAGTGTTTAATTAAAAGAGTTAATAGTTCCATAATGACTTGGTTTAAGTTTAATTAAATTAAGAGTATAGTTTAATTAATAAGATTAAACCACAAAGTATTTTAAATGTGTAAAATACACCCTTATACTATTATAATATTAAAAGTTAATACTTATATATATATATATATATATATATATATATATATATATATATATATATATATATATATATGTATGTATACGAGTAAATTCAATCTTACCGTTACTAGGCCTCATTCACAAAGCCAGTCTCTAAGGGGGGTATAAGGTTACTGCCTATAAAGTGGCAGTTTAATGGGTGTCTACTCTCACCCACCGCTTCCTTGACTGGTGGAGGGTCGTTAGCCGAACGGGTAGGAAAGGAATATAACACTCCCTTCATTAAAAGTATAATGATAAATACTAAGTAACTAAACACCCATAAATTCCCAATCTTAGTTACTTAGGAAAATGTGAATTTGGTGCTATCCCATGAAATTACACTTTACACCCTTGTTAAGTCGTTAGTGGAGCGTGTGTGGTTAACGGGCACACTAACATGGGACTGACAATGTGTGGCAAAGGGTGACTTAAGTTTTATCATAGATCGGTGGAGCGTGTGTGGTTAACCGGCACATCGATTGGGTGATAAAATTAAGGGTACCAAGTCAATTTGCATGGTTATTCACACCTTATTTGTGATCCTCGGCATCCCAGTCACAAACTTGAGAGGGCACAATCGAGATTTAGACATGCCATTGAATGTTCAATGAAGCTCAAAAGATCTAGTAGTTTCAAATCCAATTAAAACTTAATAATATATTTTGTTTTTTGTGGTGGAAATTGGTAAATCGTCATTTACCTACCTTTAAATATTTTGTAGCTTGGATTACGGCATCCCTCTTCCAAGTTATAAAATAGTTTGTTGGGTCCTAGCCTTAATATTTCATATTGGGTGTTATATTAAGGACTTTTAATCAACTAAACTTGAATTTCTCCCATTATAGATGTCTAGTTAAGACAACTATGGTCTTCCCAAATCTTTAGGAACAAGCTATCCTATTGAAGATGATATCCCACATGGCAATCAAGGTGAAAGATTAATCCCTTTGTTGTGCATTAATGGGACTGAAATCATGCTTCACTTCCTCCACCTCCTCCAATTATTCTCCCTATCCCACAAGATCAAATACTTGAAAAGTTCAAGGTCACTCAATCCCTATTGGCAAGCCGGGAGAGTCGGGTGTCAAAGTCTCGAGGTAGCTGGCTGTTGACTTGGTTCTTCAGTCACACCCTGATGACAGATCAAGACATGACCCTTAACGATCTTACCTATTTGGTTGATGCTGCTAAATCAGCAATGATTTGGGGCACTGGTAAAGCAAAATTTCATTGGAAGATTAACTTCCCAAACTTCCATGGACATGGACAATGGTAACATTAGAAGTCCAGAAAAGCTTTTTCTTCCCAATGGAAAGGGATCGGACACGGTCAAGTCATGTGACCTAATGGTAAAGAGAAAGGATAAGTCTGAGATAGTCTCATGTACCATTTCCAAAGAGTCCATATGTTTCTTTTGCCAAAAGAAGGGGCATTGGTTGCGAAGCTGCCAGATTTACCTGAAAGATCTAGTAAAGTCAAAAGTTCGACTCTACTTCAGGTAAAGTCCATTATCTAACTCTATTAAGTATCTTTTGGAGGTTCTTAATACATAATGTAATCTAATTACATTTTGATGTTTTAGAAAATCAAAGGAAGCTTAAAGAAAGAGTATGTTGATTCTGATCGCGAAAATGGTTTGGTGATCAGAATGTTGAGCAACTGCTTAAGAGTTACGATAAATTGCTTAGGAATAGATATCAACATACTTTTCATATGTATTTGCATTGTAAGGATAAGATTTTTCCGCAAGTTTTAAAATATAAAAAAAAGTTTTGATTTATTTATTTTAAGTATCCTTACAATGGCATTTGTGAAAAATTGTTGTTTATATGTTTCCACTGAAAGCAATATTGGAAAATAAAATTTGATTCTTTCATTTATGGTAGTGTTATAATTTACCAAATAAGGAAAGATTCTCATCACCCAAGTTTCAGTTGGATAGAAACTTGGAATCATGCAAGTTGTACTGTGTGATGAATGAGAATTTTCATCTTTGGGAAATTAAGACTAAGACCTTGTTCACATGTATGTGTGAGTCGAGTGAAGGACTAAAGGATTGGGTACACTTGGTTGTGCGCTGATCAGGTTCACCACAAAGGTCAATACGATTATTCATTATGATTTACTAAAGTTTAGTAAATATGGTTATGCTTACAAGTTTAAGTTTAATTCTGAAACATTGTAAAAGTTTCAATGTATGGCAGAACGGATAAGAAGAATCAAATAAGGCAGAAAGATAAAAGTTTCTCGAATCTGAAGAGATGGGAGAGTACTTGAGTATCTTGTTTTATGACTATCTTAGTGATTATGAAACCATATCACAATTGATTCTCTAAGGATACCGTAGTGCATTTGTTTGACTAAGGAGAGGAATCATGAATTGTTGAAATGGTTAAATTAAAAGATAAATCATACTTCGTTCCAAAACAAGTCTTAGAGTCATACTCTAAGATTGTAACCTAAGTGACATAATTTTAAGAAAGGTTTCTAACACTTATCAAATGTAGAGTAACATGTTTCTTCCTCTTGTACATTTGAAATTGGTAATTTGTGATGTTTTGGATAAAACATAGACCAACTAAGACCAATTTTGAGAAGTGTTTATCTTGATAAGAATCCTCACTAACTCTTGAATATTTGCTCTGTCAAGGAATAGTTCTTGACAAGAGAATCTCATATGTCAAGAGGATACTGGGAGTCTTAAAGATCTTGCAAAAGTTTCAAGAACTAATCAAGAATAAAACCTATTGTTTAATCGGTAGCACACAACTTGAGGTTTGCAACCCATTGTGTTGACATATTTCTGTTTTTGTGCCCATTCCAGTTTAAGTTGACTATGCTTGTGAGTTCTATAAGTTCTCAATTGTTTGCATAATAACCTGGAAGCATTGGTAGGCACTTGTGCTGCCGGGTGGCAACAAAATGAGATTGGGCAAGTTCAGTCCATATGAGTTTGGATTTGTTACTAACCCTGTCTTATGATTATGGTTATGACAAATTTACATGGATAGGAACACATACACCATAAAATCTAAGTGTCATAAGGTTTCTCTCCGATTCATGAAAATGATGGTGAGGAAACGCTTTCACTAAGTAGATTTTAAGAAGATAGCAAGTGTAATATTTGCATTCTCAAAGTCGTTAGTGGAGCGCGTGTGGATAACCGGCACACTAACATAGACTTGTGAGAAATGGCAAAGGACTAAACAACTGAGACTATGATTACGGCATCCCTTTTCATAGTTCTAAAATTATTTAGTCACACATGTGAGCTATCTAAGGAAAGGTGTATGATTTTGATAAAGTTTTATCAAAGCAATCTCGTATCAGAAATCTGAACTTTGGTAAGAAGTTCAATAAAGTATTGATTTCTAGAAGTCCAGCTGATTTCTGAGTACATGTCAAAGCTAGTGGGAGCACACGTGTTATGCTAATAATCATCATGTTAGTGGGAGCATGATTATTATGTTAATTGTTGCAAGTTAGCAATGTTAATTATAGAAAACAAAAGTTTCAATTCGGGTTTGAAAAGTTGTTTTGCTATAATTAAGGGAGAGGATTTTATACTTCATTCCAATGCTACAAGCTTAGATTGAGATTTTAATCAGCTTTAGTCAAGGATATATATGAATGTTATGTTGGAATGGTTCAACATAAGGAAATTCTATAAATGTGGCGTTCTCAAAATTCGATTATGATTACGGCATCCCTCTTCATAGTTCGAATTGTGAGAACATGGCAAATAAAATTTTTTATCGCATGAATCGTGTCCCATATGCTTCGGGTATAGGATCGATTACATCCATTCTAAATTTTCCAAATGCTTAGGGCATTAAGAGGGAAAAAGGAATAGAACTAGATATGACTAAAATGATTAAGTAATTGTCGAGGACAATCTGAGGTTTACCAAAGATTGGTTGCTCGTGGACAATTGGAAGTATAGTGTTAAACTTTGGAAAGGACCATATTGACATATTCTGAAAGGAGGCAACTCTTGTTTAGAAGTGATAGTCACAAAGGTAATATGGAATTGTTTCCATAGGTGGAAGTTATTCTCTGAATCTGTGTAAGATTAGAAAACTTAATGCAAATAAGGATGTTGAAAGGAATGTACTTTGAATATGAGACTTCGTTTCCATGGAATTGATCTCCATTGGAATACTTTGTAATGTCTGTTGCCAAGTCTTTGTGACTTTTGTGCATAGTCATTACAAGAGAATCATTGCATATAAGTTTAGAATCTAACAGATTACAGTAAAAGGGAAGAGTTTGGTATTCTGACATTTACAAAAGGGATTGGGATTGTGAAATGTGCATCATTGGAGTCGTGTTCAATTGATCTATTTCAAAAAAGAAAGGACCATAGGTAAACATAGTATGCATGCTTGGTGCATGGCATGACTATTGTTTCAATTCAAGTATTAAGTTGATAAATCAAAACAATGAATAATGAGTAATCAATAGGGTGCTTAGATAAAAGGGTTTTTATTTACACTCAAGAGTTTGGGGCCATATAGGATTAAGTATTATTCTTGTGTTTCACTTTGCATGTTTTGACTTCCAGAATAACTAGGTCGTTCTTCCTGAATGACTAAGTTATTCAAACCATCCACAGTCGGTCATATGTTGGAAGTAGATATTAATCAAGACTGTCATGAATCTGGCTTGTAGGATTTGTCTAAGGTGCATTAGACATATCAATGGTTGCTACAAAATTCATGAGTGCTCATAAGTTCTGAGTATTGGATTAAACTCACGCTCATTTGAATCACTTCATGGATTTTATCACGAGTGAATCATGAGACGATAATATCTTATATTCTTCAAACCTAGAGATATGAGTTGTTGACTATGAGTTGGTTATACATTGATTGCACGAAAACGCATTGGTAACTCGATGTTATAAAACGTGTGTTTGTGTATGATTCAACAAGTAGTTAGTACAAGAATATGAGTCGAAGTTTATCCATTCCTTTTACCTCATAAGGATAAAAGCAGTATCTGTGAGCCCCTCGATGATTTAGTGATGACACCCCAAGTGCTTGGCCAAGCCTGGACTGATTTGATTTGTTCAATTAGTTAGTTGTCATAAATCGAAAATCGGGAAACAACAAATGGACAGAGAGAATGATTATAATCCATGTCTCAGTCCATATGATATCTAGAATGGAGGAATATATGATCACTTATCTAATGGACGCGTCATTTGATTTGTTCAGAGTTCGACAACGGCTTTAAGAGCTACGATTGCTAGTCATGTTATGAAGTCGTACTTGCAATAATAGTTTTAGACTTATCCAAGTGGGAGACTGTTGTATTAGATGTCTAAGCCCATAACTATTATTGATATGTACTTGACCCGAGAGTAGCATGGTCCATTTGGGTTGCACTTCAAAGAAAAAATTTGTATGGATAGACTGATGATAAAAGGATATTTATGATTTATTAATATATTATAAGTTATAATATATTAATATGAAATCATATTATTTAATTAGTATTGATCAAGAATTAATTTGGAATTAATTTAGTGATCAAAAGAGGCTAATTAAATATGGACTCTTATATATATATATATATATATATATATATATATATATATATATATATATATATATATATATGGAATGGGCCAAGGTTTATTTAGGTTGGGCTAAAAGTGTATGGAAGTCCATGGATAGTCCATGGAGCTTTTAACCCATGGATCCTATGTAAATGAAAGGTCATGGGTATTAGGTTTTAAATGGATGTAACCCTAATCCTCCATAAAATATAAAGGGGTCCATGGCTCACAAAATTGGCACTAGTGTGTGTGGAAATGAAGAGGTGGCCGATTTTAGTGAGCTCCATATTCTCTCAAGTTTTTCCAAGTTGTTGATGGTGATTTGTGATTCCACTTGAGGCTTCCACACTATTGGGGCTAAGCTCTTAAGACTAGATACATCAAGACTTCAAGCTCCACATTAAGGTATGTTATCCTAACTAGATTCGTGTGTTGTATAGGACAATTGTATGCTAGTTATAGGTAATACCTTGGAATATTCATATTTGCATGTATAATAGAGAAAACATAGATCCAAGGTATTTAGGGTTGCATGTGCACTTATGAGTGTTAGAATTCTCAAAACCCAACAATAAGAACATGAATATTCATATCAAAATTTCAAGAGCATATGAACACATATAAACATGGAATTTTGATATTAGCCATTGTAAATGGATTAGAACAACCATTACTCCATCTAAAACAAGTTTTTAAAACTCCAAATCAGTTTAGGGTAATGTTTCTAGTCCATTTCCAGCAGCAAAAATCGAAAATCTGCACTCTGCCTGGCCATTTCGTCGAGTGCAAGAACTGAATCGCCGAGTTGGTTGAAGATACCCTTGGACTCGTCGAGTCCCCCCATGGACTCGGCGAGTCCCCTGTGCAGACAGCAAGAATCTCAACGTTTTCACCTATTTTGCATCAAGTATTAAACAAACAAGGCTAGGCTCTAATACCACTGAAGGGTTTTGAGCATTCTAACACTCCTAGGTGTTGGATTAGTGTCTAAGTCCATAACTATAATTGGTAAGACTTGACCCGACCCGACATGGTCCATTTGGGTTGCATGGCATTGGAACATTTGGATAGACCATTTTATGAGAAGAGGACATTTGTAACATATTAATATATTATAAGTTCGAATATATTAATATGAAATCATGTTATTTAATTAGTATTGATAAAGAATTAATTTGGACTTAATTTAGTGATAAAAAGAGACTAATTAAATATATGGGGATTGATTGTGTAAATCATTCATTCTTATATATGTGGGCTTATGATCCATGATTCCTTATGTTGGGTTTAACCCATGTGGTGACCCATGGATACTCCACGGAGGTTAAAACCCATGGAAAGGGTAAAGTCATGGGTTACATGGGGTAACCCTAATGTGCACACTATATAAGGACCCCTTTAGCTCAAGAAATTGGGACTAGTGATACATAGATGAGGGCTAGCCGATTTGAGCATGAGTGTCTTCTTTTCATGGTTATTCCAAGTGTTGATGATGTTGTGTGAACCATTTGAGGTGTCACACTTGCGGGCCCTAGGCTCTCGAGCTTCATGGAGTCAAGCTACATCAACAAGGTATGTATTCTATCTATTTTATTACCCAAGTATCAAAAGATTGTATGCTAGTTAGGGTAATACCTTGGAATATTCATATTTGCATGTATAATAGAGAAAACATAGATCCAAGGTATTTAGGGTTGCATGTACACCTAGGAGTGTTAGAATGCTCAAAACCCATCAGTGGTATCAAAGCCTAGGCTTGTTTTCAATTATACTTGATACAAAGTGCTGAAAAATGCTGAAAAAATCGATTTTCGGGATGTCTAGGCACTGGACTCGCCGCGTCCACTGATGGACTCGCCGAGTCCATGAGGAAACTCATCCTACTCGTCGAGTAGGTTCATACACTCGACGAGTAGGACCCCCTGACAGCATATTTTCGTCTTTTAAGGCTGGAATTGGACTAGAATCATTACCCTAAGCTGTTTTTGAACCTATAAACCTGTTTTTGATGTGGTAATGTTCATTCTAATCCAATTTCAAAGATAATTGTCAATACATTCATGTTTTGTATTAGTTTAAGGATTAGGCTAATTACATGAAAAAAATTTGATTTGTATTATCTTGTTCTTATAAGTTGCTTAGACTAATAGGAAAAGTCATGTGAAAATGTGTTTTCAATCCAAATTAATCTAAGAGTTGGTTCTAAAATGTGTTTTTGTAACTTGTCCTCAAGTTAAATGAAAAGTCACATTTAAGATTCATAAAACTCATAAATATTTCCATAGGTTATGAATAAAGAAAAGTCATATTCTTTTAATAGTTTAAAGTCTTCCATAACTTGTCCTCAAGTTATGGAACTTGAAGAGTTTTTTGAATTAAAAACTACTTTCAACACATAAGTTATGGAATTGAAAAGTTTTTGAATTGTTCAAAACTTGCCCTCAAGTTTTGGAATTTGAAAAGTTTTCTTTCATGAATACTTTAATTCCAAATTAAGCCCTTAGGATTTTAAAAACTAAAATTCAACCCTTATACTTTATAATATTATAAGTTAATAATATACATATATATATATATATATATATATATATATATATATATATATATATATATATATGTATGTATGTATAAGAGCAAGTCGTCTTACCATTAGTAGGCCTCATTCACGAAGCCGATCTATAAGGGGGGTATAAGGTTACTGCCTATAAAATGGCAGTTTAATGGGTGTCCACTCTCACCCACCGCTTCCTTGACTGGTGGAGGGTCGTTAGCCGAACGGGTAGGACAAGGACTATAATTCTCCCTTCATTAAAAGTATTAATGATAAATACTATGTAACTAAACCTTTTATAAATTCCCAATCTTAGTTACTTAGGAAAATGTGAATTTGGTGCTAACCCATGAAATTACACTTTGCACCTTGCTTAGGTCGTTAGTGGAGCGAGTGTGGTCAACCGGCACACTAACCTGGATTTAACAAGGTAGGCAAAGGGTAACTTAATGTTTATCAT
Organism: Lactuca virosa; assembly: GCF_052849685.1. Taxonomy (NCBI): domain Eukaryota; kingdom Viridiplantae; phylum Streptophyta; class Magnoliopsida; order Asterales; family Asteraceae; genus Lactuca; species Lactuca virosa. The sequence continues at coordinate 440,932,200 of NC_136429.1, read as the reverse complement.
AGTATCGATGGAGCGCGTGTGGTTAACCGACACATCAATTAAGTGATAAATATTAAGGGTACCAAGTATATTTGCATGGTTATTCACACCTTGTTTTGTGATCCTCGGCATCCCAGTCACAAAATTTGAGAGGGCACAATCGAGATTGAAACATGCCATTGAAAAGTTCAATGAATCTCAAAAGATCTAGGAGTTTCAAATCCAATTAAAACCTAATAAATTATTTCGTTTTTCCATGGTGGAAATTGGTGAATCGTCATTCACCTACCTTCAAATATTTTATAGCTTGGATTACGGCATCCCTCTTCCAAGTTATAAAAGTAGTGTGTTGGGTCCTAGCCTTAGTATTTCATATTGGGTGTTATATTAAGGACTTTAGATCAACTATCTTGAATATCTCCCAAAAGATGTCTAATTCAGACATCTATGATATTCCCAAATCTCTTGGAACTTCACTTCCTCCACCTCCTCCAATTATTCTCCCTAACCCACAAGTTCAAGGTCACTAAATCCCTATTGGCAAGCAAGGTCTATGTGTGATCGCATCTTGGAGAGGAAGTCACATATTGACAAGCCGGGAGAGTTGGGTGTCAAAGTCTTAAGAAAGTTGGATGTTCAATCACCTTCTAAGTCACATAGTGAGCTCCTTTGGGACTACTATGAAACAAACTATGACATGACCCTTAATGATCTTATCTATTTTCTTGGTGCTGCTGAATCAGCAATGATTTGAGGACTAGTAGAGCAAATTTGATTAGGTGATCAACTTCCCAATGGACATTGACAATGGTAACATTGGATATCTAGAAAAGGCTTTATCTTCCCAATGGAAAGGGATTGGCCATAGTCAACTCGGTTGACCAAATGGTAAAGAGAAAGGAAAGTATGTGCTAGTCCAGTGCACCATTCCCAAAGAGTCCATATGTTTCTCTTGCCAAAGGAAGGGGCATTGATTGAGAAGCTGCCTATTTACCTGAAAGATCATAAGGTTGATCAAGTCAAGAAGTTTGACTCTACTTCAGTTAAAGTCCACTATCTAACTCTGTTAAGTTTCTATTCTGAGATTCTTATTATATGATGTAACTGGGTCACATGTTGATGTTTTAAGAATCAAAGAAATGTGAAGAAACTTAAAGGAAGTATATGTTGATTCTGATCGCGAAGATGGATTTCGATCGCATGGTTCGGTGATCAGAATTTTGAGTTGTTGCTTAGGAGTTATGAAATATTGCTTAGGAATAGATAACAACAAGTGTTTCATATGCTTTTGCACTGTAAGGATAAGTTTTTCCGCAAAGTTTTAAAATAAAAGGAAAAAAAAATTGATTTCATTTATTCTAAGTATCCTTACAAATGGCATTCGTGAAAAAATTGTTGCTTATATGATTCCATTGATAGCAATAATGGAAATATGAAATTGATTCTTTCATTTGTGGTAGTATCATAATTTACCAAATAAGGAAAGATTGTCATCACCCAAGTTTCAGTTGGATAGAAACTTGGAATCATGCAAGTTGTATTTTTTGATGAATGAGAATTTTCATCTTTGGAAAATTAAGACTAATTCCTTGTTCACATGTATATGTGAGTCAAGTGAAGGACTAAGGGATCAAGTACACATTCTTGTGCACTAGTCAAGTCCACCACAAAAGATCGATAAGACTATTTGTCATGATTTACTAAAGTTTAGTAAATATGGTTATACTTACAAGCTTAAGTATAATTCTGAGACATTGGAAAAGTTTCAATGTATGGCAGAGCGAATAAGAAGAATCAAATTAGGCAGAAGGATAAAAGGTTATCAAATCTGAAAAGATAGGAGAGTATTTTAGTATCATGTTTTATGATCATCTTAAAGATTATGAGACCATATCATAATTCATCCTCTAAGTGCATTCTGATAGCTAAGAAGATGAGTCATGAATTGTTGAAGTGGTCAAATTAAGAAGATGAGTCACACTTCGTTCCAAAAAAAATGTTAGAGTCATACTCCAAGATTGTAACTTGAGTGACATATCTTAAAGAAGGTTATTAACACTTGTCGAATGTAAGAGTACAAGTTTTCTATTTTTTACATTTGAAATTGGTAAGTTGTGATGTTTTAGATGAAACAAAGACCAACTAAGGCCAATTCTGTGAAGTGTTTGTCTTGATAAAGAATCCGTACTATCTCTTGAATATTTGGCAAGATAGTCTTATATGTCAAGAGGACAGTGGGAGTCTTAAAGATCCTGAAAGAATTTCAAGATCTAATCAAGAGTAAAAACCTGTAGTTTGATACTAGCACACGACGTGAGGTTTATAACCTATCGTGTTGACATATATCTATTTCTGTGCCCATTCCAGTTAAAGTTGGCTTTGCATATGAGTTCTGAGAGTTCTCAATTGGTTGCATAACTACTTGGAAGCAATGGCAGGCCCTTGTACTGCCTGGTGGTAAGAAGATTGCACAAGTTCAGTCCATGTGAGTTTGGATTTGTCATTTTCCTTGTCTTGTGATTATTGTTTTGACAAATTCACATGGATAGGAACACATACACCATAAAATCTAAGTGTCATAAGGTTTCTCTCCGATTCATGAAAATGATGGTGAGGAAACACTTTCACTAAGTAGATTTTAAGTAGATAGCAATTGTGATATCTGCATTCTCAAAGTCATTAGTGGAGCGTGTGTGGTTAACCGACACACTAACATGGACTTGTGAGAAATGGCAAAGGTCTAAACAATTGAGACTATGATTACGACATCCCTTTTCATAGTTCTGAAATTGTTTAGACACATATGTGTGCTATCTAAGGAAAGGTGTATGATTTTGATAAAGTTTTTATCAAAGCATCTCATATCAGAAGTCTGAACTTTGGTAAGAAAGTCAATAAAGTATTGATTTCTAGAAGTCCAGCTGATTTCTGAGTACATGTCAAAGCTAGTGGGAGCATAAGTGTTATGCTAATAATCATCATGTTAGTGGGAGCATGATAATTATGATTAGTATTGCAAGATAGCAATGTTAATTATAGAAAACAAAAGTTTCAATTTGTGGAGTTGAAGGGGTTGAAAAGTTGTTTTGCTATAATTAAGGGAGAGGAAGTTATACCTCATTTTCAATTTTAAAAGGTTTAGATTGATATTTTAATCGTCTTTAGTCAAGAATATATATACGAATTTTATGTTGGTTTGGTTCAACTTAAGAAAATTCTATATATTGCGTTCTCAAAATTCGATTATGATTACGGCATCCCTCTTCATAGTTAAATATTAAGAACATGGCAAATATAAAAAAATATTGTAGCAAAAGACTGGTCCAGAATCATGTCTTTATGTGAGACATCATGAATCGTGTCCCATTTGCTTTGGCTACAGGATAGATTGCATGTGCTATAATATTCATCCTTTCTAAATTTTCCAAATGCTCTGGGCATTAAGGGGGAAAAATATAGAATTGGATATGACTAAAATGATTAAGCAATTGTCGAGAACAATCTAAGGTTTACCAAAGATTGGTTCCTCAGGGACAGTTGGAAGTATACTCTGAAAGGAGGCAACTCTTGTTCAGAAGTGACAGTCAAAATGGCAATATGGAAATGTTTCATAGTTGGAAGTTATTCAATCTGTGTAAGATTAGAAAAACTTAATGCAAGAAGGATGTTTCCATGAAGTTGATCTCCATTGGAATACTCTGTAATGTTTGTTGACAAGTCTTTGTTACTTTGTGCATAATCATTACAAGAGGATCAATGCATATAAGTTTAAAATCTAACAGATTTCGATAAATGATAGGAATTTGGAATTCCTACATTTTCGATAAGGATTTGGGAGTGTGAAAAGAGAATCATTGAAATTATGTTCAATCGATCTAGTTCACAAAGTAAAGATCATATACAAACATAGAGTGCTTACTTGGTGTATGGCAAAGCTATTGTTTAGAAAAACATAGTGTACATGCTTGGAGCATGGGACAACTAGTGTTTTTAATTCAAGTATAAAGTTGATAAAACCGAAACAATGAATAATGAGTAATCAGTATGGTGATAAATAAGAAGTGTTCTCTTTATAATCATAGGTTTTGATACCATGCTAGATTCAATTATTCTTGTGTTTCATTTTGCATGTTTTGACTTCCAGAATAAACTAGGTTATTCTTCCCGAATGACTAAGTTATTCAAACCATCCACATTCGGTCATATGTTGGAAGTAGATATGAATCAAGACTGTCATGAGTTGGCTTGTAGATGTCTAAGATGTTGGACATAGCAAAGAGGTGCTATAACACTCATGAGTGCTCATAAGTTCTGAGTATTGGATTCAACCCACGCTCATTTGAATCACTTCATGGATTTTATCACAAGTGATAATGAGACGATAATATCTTATATTCTTCAAAGCTAGAGATATGAGTTGTTACTATGAGTTGGTTATACATTGATTGCGCGAAAACGCATTGGTAACTCGATGTTATAAAACGTGCCTTTGTGTATGATTCAACAAGTAGTAGAACAAGCCATATGAGTCGAAGTTTATCCATTCCTTTTAACTTCAGGATAAAAGCGATATCTGTGGGCCCCTCGATGATTTAATGATGACACATGTGAGTGCTTGGCCAAGCCAGGACTGATTTGATCTGTTCAATCAGTCAGTCATCATGAATTGGAAATCGGGAAACAACAAATGAAATGAGAGAATGATTGATAATCCATGTCTCAGTTCATATGATATCTAGAATGGAGGAATATATGATCACTTATCTAATGGGCAAGTCATTGACAAAGGTCAGAGTTCATCGTCAAGGTCAGAGTTCGACAGCGGCTTTTGAGAGCTACGATTGCTAGTCGGGGTATGAAGTCGTACTTGAAATAATAGTTTTAGACTTATCCAAGTGGGCGACTGTTGGATTAATGTCTAAGTCCATAACTATAATTGGTAAGACCTGACCCGACCCGGCATGGTCCATTTGGGTTGCATGGCATCGGAACATTTGGATAGACCGTTTTATGAGAAGAGGACATTTGTGACATATTAATATATTATAAGTTCTAATATATTAATATGAAATCATGTTATTTAATTAGTATTGATCAAGAATTAATTTGGACTTAATTTAGTGATCAAAAAGAGACTAATTAAATATATGGGAATTGATTGTGTAAATCATTCATTCTTATATATGTGGGCTTATGATCCATGATTCCTTATGTTGGGTTTAACCCATGTGGTGACCCATGGATACTCCATGGAGGTTAAAACCCATGGAGCATAAGGAATGGGTAACGTCATGGGTTACATGGTGTAACCCTAATGTGCACACTATATAAGGACCACTTAAGCTCAAGAAATTGTGACTAGTGATACATAGATGAGGACTAGCCGATTTGAGCATGAGTGTCTTTTTTTCATGGTTATTCCAACTGTTGATGATGTTGTGTGAACCATTTAAGGTGGCACACTTGGGGCACTAGGATCTCGAGCATCATGGAGTCAAGCTACATCAACAAGGTATGTATTCTATCTATTTTATTACCCAAGTATCAAAAGATTGTATGCTAGTTAGGGTAATACCTTGGAATATTCATATTTGCATGTATAATAGAGAAAATATAGATCCAAGGTATTTAGGGTTGGATGTACACTTAGGAGTGTTAGAATGCTCAAAACCTATCACTAAGGTGTGCATGCAACCCTAGAAACCTTGGATCTATGTTTGACTAAGATACATGCAAAATTGATTTTCCAAGGTTCATAATCCTATCTAGCATACATGGGGAACTTTAAACATAAAAGTAAGCTAGAAAACATACCTTGTAGTAGTTTGGATTCCTTGAAAAAGTTGAGAGCCTAGCACCCCAAGTGTGATGCCTCGAATGTCTCACACAACACCAAATGCACTTGGAATAAATTTGAGAGAAATGTCACACTACTTGAAATCGGCTAGCCCTCTTCTTTCTTGCTTAAGTACCGATTTTGGTGAACATAAGGATCCTTATATAATGTGTTACAATTAGGGTTACACCATGTAAACCCTAATTGTCATGACCTTTCATTTTCATGACCCATGGGTTCTCTAACCACCATGGAGCATCCTATGGGTTTTAGCCCAACTTGATAATCCATGGAGAATTAGCCCATTATACAAGTATGGGTGATTTACACAATCAACCCATATATTTAATTAGTCTTCTTTTGATCACTTAATTAGTTCCAAATTAATTCTTGATCAATACTAATTAAATAATATTATTAATATATTAGAACTTATAATATATTAATAAACCATAAGTGTTATTTCTCTCATTTTAGTCTATCCAAATGCATGATGCCATGCAACCCAAATACACCATGCCAAACCGGGTCAAGTACATACCAGAAATAGTTATGGACTTAGACACCTTATCCAACAGATTTTACCCTTCATCATCAAGTTGATGTCACTTGCCTTCCCTATTGGCTTGATAGTGGGCTTCTTTCTTATGGCAGAGGGGATTTCCTGATCCTTCTTTGCGACTTCAAGAATGTAACACACTAGCATTCGCTTAATGTGATCTATAATAGGCTCATACTCTTTTTGATTGGTCAGCAAGATATTGTTCAGGAGAATCCAGTCACGGGGATTCAAATTTGGCAAATCAGCCAGGGAGATCATATTAACCGAACTGTCTGAGCCTTGGGTCACTTTGAACTTGATATTGATAAACTTCCCTGCTGAAGTGGGTTTCAACACCTTCACTGTTGTGATCTTCTGTTTACTCCAAGTCAGGTATTGAGGTTGAGAGAACTCAAGATAGTACTCAAGCAGGTCTCGATCAACCTTCGGGTTAGGAGAGGGGATGACAACTGTTGACTCAAAGCAATGAAAGATGAATGCCTTTCGGGTGATTGGCATATCAAATTGAGAATCCCTGGAGTTCTCAAGAGCGAATGAAAGGACTGGTTCGAGCCAATGTGTGCGTGGAGCTTCAATAACCTCCTTCAGAAGCTTTTCCATAGTCCACAGAGGGAACATAGATTTCCTCTGTTCTAATGCATCGTTCACTTCTTTTTGTTTCCTCTCCCTATCAAATTCTTCCTTCGCTTTACGGACCTTTTCCTCAATCTCTCGATCATTAGGCTTGATTTTGAGATTTATGGTTTTGGAAACTGTTTCTTCTGTATCAGTCACATCATCAAATTCATCCTCATCATCATCACCAATTTGCTTCTTTCGTTTGTCCTTCGTACTGCCCGAAGCTTCATTACCCTTCGGTTCAGCAGTGACTTTCGGTTGGGTGATGGGATTGCTTTTTGGAGGTTGATGTGATTGACCCTGGCCCTGAGTGACATTTTCTGCCCCTTGTTTCGGAGGGACAACGGGCTCCTGAACACCTTCAATCCTGTATAGAATGTCTAGAGCAGGTCTCAATTTCTCAGCCATGTGACGTCGAATCGAGATTGTAAGGACGGAGTCATGTGCTTCCAAGAGATGTAGAAGAATAGAATGCACATCACCAACCGAGCTTTTGACCACTTCTCACTCTGAGTTTAGTTCTTCAATTTCCTTGGTGCCGTCTTGAGCTTCAAGTTCTGAATTTTAAGCTGAGAAGTTCGACGATCCATCTCATCCATTATCTTGTTTTTCACAGCTAGTTTGGCTTCAAGTTGGGTAAGACGGGAATCAACTGATGTTTGAAGCTCGATGTTGGCAGTCTGGATTGCTTTGCATGTTTTCTGAGCTGTAGCTTGAAGAGAGTCAAGAAAGATTTGAGCATCAGAAACTAGTTTTTCGACGTTTGCGGTCGCTTGCTTGCAATCTTTGGTGGAGGCGTCAACTGCAAGAGAAGCCTTCTGACATGTGGAAGTGAAAGCATCGATAGCTTTGATAGCCTTATTGATCGAAGTGTCATGTTCCTTGACAAAGGTTGCAAACAGAGCCTTGATAGTTGCTTCAGAGTATGCATTACTGGAAGAAGAAGAGGAAGAAATCAATTTGTCAAGCTTGTCATTCAGATCCTTTAAATGCCTCTTTGTGACAGGAGCGTCATCATCATCATCGCTCTGTACTCGATATGGACTATAATAAACAGAATCAAATTCCATATCTGCTCTGCCAAGAACAGTGTCAGATTCGTGTGAAGGAGGTGGGGATAAAGGTTTGGAGGTAATTGGGGGTTCAGATTCAGAAGTAGGTGCCCCCGTATCAGATACGTTGACACGAATATGAGGTTCGTTTGGAGTAGTAGTAGTAGTGGTGGTAACTTCGGTGAATAAAGGGGTTGGAATTGAAATTGAGGTTGTAGTGGAAGATGAGATGGGAGGAGGGAAGGGAGCAATGGTAATAGGAACCGATTGTGTAGGAGAAGGAGGAGGTGAATTTTGGTTACCTTCATGAGTTGGTGAGGGTGGAGGCGAATTACCTCGAGGTGGACTTTCGGTTTGAAAAACGTCATCTTCACTGGACTCTGGTTCGGGCTATGGGTCCGATGGAATGTAGTCAGAGTCACTTGAAGAAGGAGAAGTAGCTTTCGGCTTGTGTGTCTTCTTCTTGATCTTTCGTTTCTTTGGAGCAGTAGGGGCTGCGTGTTCAGACTTTCGCTTCTTGGGAGTAGAAACTTTTGAAGATTTACCTTCCTTCTCCCCTTTTCATTCAGGCTTCTTCCCTCTTTTCGCTGGTTTATCTGCTGCGTCTAGGGAGCTTTGCATTTTGGGAGTAAGCTGCCTTGGCCCTGTAGGGGGTAGCTTTTTGTACTCAGATATCACTTTGCTTTCACTGGAAACACACCTGTACATGGATTCCGAAACCGAACCAATAAAGAGAAACTTCGATGGATCGGAGACAAGTATCCTCGTCGTGTGGAAAGTAGCAATAGGTGACATCAGTGAGTCTACCATTGATGGAACGTGAAACTTCTCCATCGCCTATTGTGTAACAATAGTCCAAAACCTAGCGCAAGAGATTTCAGAGTAGCGTGAAGTAGAACTAATACTTTGAACCAGTTGATACCATATGATAGATCCAAATTCCATGTTGACCCCATGGTACAGACCATAGAGAAGGGTCATGAACGCCTTGCTCGCTCCATCAGAACCTACAACCCTCTCCGATAAACCCTTAGAGAGGAGGGTAAATATACCATTTCACTGAGGAGGAAGAAATGATTTCTTTAACTTTGTGACAGTGGTGAGAACCATAGTGTACCCCATATCGTAGAACATAGTGAAGAGTTGAGTGTTGGTGATGGAATCAGGGTTGATCAGCGAGTCGTCGATAGCAAGCCTTAGCAACAAACAAAACCTAACTTTTGAAATCGACGTCTTTTGATTGACGATCTCAAAGAAAATGCGCTCCTTGGCTTTATCATATATAGCGGTTGAGTAGACTTGAGAAAGTAGCAACATTGGAACATACTCCACATGGGTTAGGGCGACGACAAGTTGTGTATATTTGAGGCATTCAACCACTTGCAGCATGTAGGGATCATACTGGAAAGGTGAGAGATCAATGATGAGGTTTTGATTTGGTTTAATGGTGAGAAGAGAGGACTGGGCAGATTGTTCATAAACAGATGAAGATTCAGCCATTATTGCAGGTGTGAAGAAGAAGATGAATAGTAGAAATTCACCGGTGTGTTCTTGAGAGAGATGTGAATTGGTAAAGTAGTCCAAGGGGTGTGAGAAAACCTCATATACAATCTCCAGGAGAGAGAAAGAATGCACAGTAATGATTTGACGATCTTCTGAATTGGCGCCTGAAAAAGCGCGATTTGACAGCTGTGTTTCCCTAGGAAGACGTCATCAGGTGTGATGTTAGGAACCGTTTCAAATTCATGCGCTCGTTTCAAATATTATCCACTGACCCGGTTTGAAATCTTATCTTGTTACCGTCGGTTCAACTTCGAAAACTTTTCAAATTCCTTTTCAAATTGTGACGAACCCTTTCGCTTCATATAAGGCTGGCAATGTTCGCGCCTTTACACTATATACCACCATAGCATTTACAACTGAAGCATCAAATCTGAAAAATTACCATTAGTACCACGAACAAGAATTGGGAAAATCATAGTGATCTTCGTGCAAGAGTGTGCCAATAGAAAAGAAATAAAGCAAAGTATTTGTGGGATATAAGTGATGTCTATTTAGACACGAAACTATGGATCCCGAGCACGTATCGCTCCCTTCAAAGTCAAGAGAGACTTAGAAGTGTCTGTGTGGTTTCCCGTTGAAATACAATCAAATGTGTATTAAGAAACATTGAAAGGCATCTTTTCAAATTTAAGCTATAAAGGGTGGCTTAGCTTCAACCGAACTGCAGTACTTGACATAAGACCGAAAGTCGGATGAAGTACTTGTGAGACCAGTGTAGCCTATTAAACAAGAAGGTTAGATAATATTTTCAGTGACTTGGTGATAATTGTAGAAATCTCAAAAACAAAATTAAATTGGATCTTATGGGAAGAAATGCCTTGGTGTTAGACAGTTGCATAAAGATCGCACAAAAATTAAAAAGAGATTTTTTGGTACCTTCCACTAAAGTGGTTTAGTTAAAACGTGGGTGAAAACTAGAACATTTGATTGTTCACCGTCAATTCGTTATTGGTGTTGGATTTTGGGTTTCACTTAGCACATGGTGAAACGAAGCTAAGATCATTAACACAAATGTTGTGTAACCATAAACCTCAGTGGTAAAGTCTGAGAGTCTCAAGGGTTACGATGATGAACCGAAAGGAGATGGAGAAGAGTGATAACGACGTTAAAGAACCGAAAGTACCTCTGCTATATATAAAGGATCGAGCAGACAACTCTTAACTCAATATGAAACGAGTAAGGTAGCTCATGACATAAGTGATTTTATCAGCCTGATTGCGACGATTTGATTTGTGTATATCAAATCAGTAAGGCTCCACTTGAAGTCTTTGAGGCATTGGTCTACATACAGCAGCATGCTTCTAGGGACACTTAGCTAGTACTAAGATAAAGAACAGTATACCTGTCCCAGCTCCATCATATGAATGATCGATGATACCTTTCAGTGATATTTTTGGAGTTTTTGATTTTAATGAAAAGCAACAAAAACAAAAACAAATATTTTTGGATTTTATATATTTTCTGAAAAAGAAATAAAAACAGAAAGGAAAATATTTTTGAGTTTTATGAATTTTCTGAAAAAGAATTAAAAACAGAAAGAAAAATATTTTTGAATTTTATGAGAAGAAATGAAGTGAGAAAAGACATACATAGTGTACAAACTATACAACCGAAACATCAACTAAAAGTAGTGAAGCGAAATAGACCGAGCGTTCGGTTCATTTCGGTTCCCAAAAATTAGGAGCCGAAATAGACCGACCGTTTGCTCTACTTCGCGTTCGGTCCATTTCGATTCCTAAAAATTCTGGAGCCGAAATAGACCGAGCGTTCGCTCTATTTTGTGTTCGGTCCTTTTCGGTTCCTGAAAATTCTGGAGCCGAAATAGACCGAGCGTTCGCTCTATTTCGCTTGATCAATTTTAATGAGGTGAAAGTAGTTTCGGTACTGATTCAAATTCCGTCATTCCTAAGCCTTGGAGAGTTGTATTAAAACTTATTTCAGGTAAGGCTTTCGTGAAGATGTCAACTAGTTGATCAGCAGATCTAACAAAATGGATTTCCACATTACCATCTTCAACGTGATCTTTGATGAAATGGTATCTCAGTGCTATATGTTTCGTTTTGGAGTGTTGCACTGGATTGTGACATATCCGAATAGCGCTTTCTGAGTCACAATAAAGTGGAATCTTCTTCATGTTTAGGCCATAGTCTCTAAGTTGGCTTTGTATCCAAATGACCTGTAAAGTACAAGATGCTGCAGCAATATATTCAGCTTCGGCTGTAGAGAGTGAAACGCATGTTTGTTTCTTGGACTGCCAGCTGACGAGTTTACCATCGAGGAATTGACATCCACCTGTAGTGCTCTTTCGGTCCAAGCCACATCCTCCAAGATCAGCATCAGAGAATGCTTGAACAAACAATCCTGATTTAGCAGGATACCATAGACCGAGAGATAAGGTTCGCTTCAGATATCTGAGGATGTTCTTAACAGCCACCATATGAGGTTCACGTGGATTAGCTTGGAACCTAGCACAGTAACAAACATAAAACATAATATATGGTCTACTTGTTGTTAGATACATTAGAGACCCTATCATTTCCTGATAGAGGGTCATATCTACAGCCGGTTTCTCCAAAGATGGTGTTAACTTCGTTCCAAATGCCATAGGAACCTTTACTTTGGAATCTCCCATCATGCCAAACTTAGCCAGTAGTGTCTTCGTGTAAGCCTCCTGATTGATAAATATGCCTTCGGGTCCCTGTCTAATGTTCAAGCCAAGGAAAAAGTTAATTGGACCCATTGAGCTCATCTCAAACTTAGTCTTGTAACATCCGGAAACCCCAGGTACATCATTTGATCTTTTATTTCGAGGTTTATAGAGTGGCTCGACGAGTTGATGCTATTACTCGTCGAGTCAAGTCGCGCATGGCCACGTGGTTTAATGACCTACTCGACGAGTCCAAGGGCTACTCGCCGAGTAGGCGCTTGAATGAGAAACCCTAAATCCCCGGGTTTGGGACCTATTTAAAGGCACTTATAGCCTCTTTGGGCGGCCACACTTCACAGAGAGAAACCCTAACCTGTCCCTTTTCGTTGTGGAGAGAGAGAGGCCTTTGAAGCATTCTTGTGTATTTTGAAGGAAGGATTGGAGGAGATTCGTGGATTTGACCAAGAGAAGGTTGTGGATCTTGCATTCTCCTGTCATTAGCTTCTCTTCAGAGGTAAAAAGCTCTCATCTTGGCCACTTTTTCGTTAGATCTCTTATGTGGGAGTTTTTAGGGTTTTTCTCCCCAATTATCTTGTGTTCTTGAGTTGTGAGCACGGTTTGAGGTTAAAACCTCAGATCTAGACTAGAGAAGGCCGTGAGAGTCCAAAGATTATAACGTTATGGGGTTAGAGGCAGGTCCTCATGCATTAAACCCTCCTAGGAGCTTCTAATAGCATTTTGGAGCAAATATGCCATGCATGAACGTAAAGATCAAAGCTTTACGTGACATTCGAGCCTAGGGAGTCTAGATCTAGTGTTTGGGGTGATAGATATGCCATGAAACGTCTGAATGGGAGTATGGACTGGTTGAACTCGTCGAGTCCATGAGCGGACTCGACGAGTCGCTTAAGGTTTACCCGATGCAATCTGAGCACGCTGCAACTCGTCGAGTTAACGGGTCTACTCGACGAGTAGAGCTGGCTTTCATAAGGTCTCTGAGGGAACGAAGGGACTCGACGAGTCCTTCTGATGCACTCGACGAGTTGATTCAACATGGACTGTTGACTCAAGTTGACTTTCGTTCACTTTTGGATTTTGGACCATATATGAGTAATGGAGATCAGGGAAGGGTAGAATGGTCTTTTACCCTTACCACGAGTGCGAGGGGGGTTAGTAAGAGTTTATTAGGGTATTGGTCCAATTAGAGATAATCACCTCATGTATTAGGCGGAGGCTATTTTGGTGATTCGTGTACAAGGTGTACTAGCTTCCTTACTTCGAGGTGAGTCTTCTCACTATTCTTACCTTGAGACACATTGACCGGAGGGTCTTATTGAGTTATAGCCTCGAGTAGCTAATGAGATGTGCGTGGTATTTTGGGGAACTCACTAAGCTTTATGCTTACCGTGTTATGTGTTATGTGTTTCAGGTAGTTCCGAGGATCGCGGGAAGGCACCAGCATGATTGTACACACTGTCGAGAGATTGTTATATGATTCTGGGATTTGATTTTATATGTGTGAATTGTTGACATTTGAGATACTTATGATTTGAGAATATTAAACTGGGTTTTATGGTGTTTGAAAAATGGAAAATTTATTTGAAAATTTACGTCATTAGAAGTTGGTATCAGAGCCTTGGTTTGAGGTATTCGGATGCACCTTCGGGTGTGTTTGGACTCAAACTGAGGATTTGAGAAAGATTTTCAAAAGAGATGAATTTTCCTAAAAATGAGAAAGAGTTTAAGAGAGACGAGCTGGGGCAGTGTGTACAATCAGCCAGAGCCGAGCGGTGATTTCCCAAAATACCCTTATTTGTGTTACGAGATATTTTATGTGATATAATGCATGCTAGAGAATAGGCTAGGTGATTCATATATTAGGACTAGGGTGGCCTGATTTGTGATGCCTTAGCCTAGGGATTTCTACTATCAGTGATTTGCTTTGAGTATGAGTATCTAGCAGGAGCGAGCCAATGAGAGGACTACCGTGAGAGTAGCTTGTGAGGCATAGAGTGCTTGTAATTGGGATCCGAGGAGGAGGAATTGGGGTGAACACTGATGCGGTGTGGAAGGTAGTATTGGGCCCGTACTACTGAAAGCACCGGATCAGTGAGCGGTCCAAGTAAGAATCCGTAGGATGCTAAGGAACAAGTAGGGGCGGATGATCGAGTGTGAGTATGCTCGAGTGATTCTCTGATGATTTTGTGTTGTGTTTCAGAGACATCATGGTGGGTACACGCCACAACCCTAGTAGCAGTGGAAGTAGCGATGAGGAGATACGGAGGATGATCCACGAGGCGGTGGCTGCAGCTATCCGAGCAGAGATTCCAGATATGTTTGGGTCTATCAAGACCACCTTGATACAGACGTTCGACGAGCGATACGCTGCTATCACTGAGGCTGCTGCTGCCGTGGCCACTGCAGTCGTCGCCGCTGCTAGGCCGCAGAGAGGTGACTCGTTGCTGTTCCGAGAGTTCAGCAACACGAAGCCACCAGAGTTTGATGGGACACAGGATCCGATCGCTGCGATGAGGTTGATCTCTGACAGCCAGGGGTGTTTCTACACGTTTTCATGGCCCGGCCACTTGAGAGTTCGGTTTGTGCTGAACCAGCTTCGCTTGAGGGCGAAGGACTGGTGGAAGTTTGTGACAGCTGGTTTTACCCCTGCAGATCATGATGCAGTGACATGGGAGAGGTTTGTTCAGATGTTCCGAGATGAGTATGTTCCCCCGGTGGAGAGGGAACATTTGGCACAGGAGTTTCTGTCTCTCAAGTAGAAGACAGAATCAGTGACTGAGATTTCGAGGATGTTCCATGAGAGGGCGATGTTTTGCCCTGAACATGTGTCCACTGAGGAAGCACGTGTGAGCCGATCTCTGATTATACTGAGGAGGGACATACGAGAGTTCGTGGCGAACTCGTCGTATAATACATTGGCCGAGCTTCAGGCCAATGCCAGGAGGAGGGAGATTGAGCTTGAGTTGCAGACCAGGGAGGAGGAGGAGGAGTCCCGGGGGAGGGATCGGAGACTAGTGCAGTCACAGCCGGCGACGAAGCAGGCCAACCCCGCTGATTCCAGAGTTAGGGGCCAGAAGGAAGGGCATTTGGAGAAGAGCCACAAGGGTTCTTGCCGTTCGTGGATTTGCTACAAATACGGCAAGGAAGGGCATTTGGCGAAGGATTGCCCCAAGGCATTCTCGGTTTGCTTTCATTGCAACCAGACCGGCCACCGGAAGGCCGAGTACCCTTAGCTCGTGCAGGGATCAGCCTAGGGATCTGCACCTACTTCTGTGCGTGCTACTGAGGTTCGGCCAGCGAAGGCCGAGACGCCGAGGGTTCATGGGAGAGCATTTCAGCTGACAGCGGAGGAGGTCCGCACAGCACCTGATGTTGTGTCTGGTACGTGTTCCTATTATATTCTTTTGAGATATTTTGTGCTTATATTGTAATTGTTTATAAGTACTTTTCTTGTGAGTTCTGTGCCTGCCTTGGTGTTATTTGACTCGGGTGCGAGTCGATCCTTTGTATCTCTAGCATTTAGTTGTCATATCAGCGTCCGACGAGAGGCGTTGAGTCGACCTCTGAGAGTCTCCATAGCCGATGAGCATGCGGTATTTGCGACTGACGTGATTCGTGGATGTATGCTTGAGATTTTCGGAGTTGAGTTTCTGATAGATCTGGTACCGATCGCAATGAGGGATGTGTGTGTCATCGTAGGAATGGACTGCTTAAGTCGATTTGGAGCTATGATTGACTGTGAGCGTCAGCTGGTGACCATACGAGACCCTAGTGGGGGAGTGCTTAAAGTATATGGTGAGGGTACCCGATCTGGTTTGGCATTTTGTTCGACCGCCAGAGCGAGACAGAGTTTATAGCAGGGATGTATGGGATTTTTGGCGTATGTGATGGATACGCGGCCTACGGCAGAGAGATCGAGTTCTATCTCTGAGGTTCCGATCGTGCATGAGTTTTCAGATGTTTTTCCCGAGGAGTTGCCGGGAGTGCCTCCCGAGAGGCAGGTAGAGTTCCGGATCGATTTGATACCGGGAGCGGCGCCCATTGCCAAGGCACCTTATCGCCTTGCGCCTCGAGAGATGCAGGAGTTATCCTCACAGCTGCAGGAGCTGTTGGGGAAGGGGTTTATCAGGCCGAGTAGCTCACCATGGGGAGCCCCGATCCTTTTTGTCAAGAAAAAGGATGGATCACACCGGATGTGCATTGATTACCGGGAGTTGAACAAGTTGACGGTCAAGAACCGTTACCCACTTCCGAGGATCGACGATTTATTCGATCAGCTGCAGGGGGCGTCTTGGTTTTCCAAGATCGATTTGAGGTCTGGGTATCATCAGATGAGAGTTCGCGAGGAGGACATCCCGAAGACGGCCTTCAGGACATGTTATGGGCACTATGAGTTCGTGGTGATGCCTTTCGGGCTCACCAACGTACCGGCGGTATTCATGGACGTCATGAACCGGGTGTGTAGGCCCATGTTGGATCGATCGGTGATCGTGTTCATCGATGATATCTTGGTGTATTCGAGATCCAGAGAGCAGCATGAGGAGCACCTGAGGGAGATTATGGGTGTACTGAGATCAGAGAGGCTCTATGCCAAGTTCTCCAAGTGTGATTTCTGGTTATGAGAGGTCCAGTTCCTGGGACACCTCGTTAACCAGAATGGTATTTTGGTCGATCCGGCCAAGATCGAGACCGTTATGAGGTGGGAGGTGCCGAGATCCCCCACCGAGATCAGGAGTTTTCTAGGACTAGCCGGGTATTATCGGAGATTTATCAGAGATTTCTCAAAGATTTATGTCCCTCTCACCAGCTTTACCCGGAAGGGCGTTACTTTTACGTGGGGTCCCGAGCAGCAGACCTCATTTGAAACCCTTCGCCAGAGGTTATGCGAAGCTCCCGTGTTAGCCCTTCCGGAGGGGAGGGACGATTTTGTGGTCTATTGCGATACATCTATTTCAGGTATGGGTGCGGTACTGATGCAGAGAGGGCACGTGACAGCTTACGCATCGAGGCAGTTGAAGCCTCATGAGACGAGATATCCTACTCACGATCTAGAGCTGGGGGCAGTGGTGTTTGCCCTCAAGATCTGGCGTCACTATCTGTACGGGGTTCGATGTACTGTATACACGGACCACAAGAGTTTGAAGTATCTTATGGATCAACCCAACCTTAACATGAGACAGAGGAGATGGTTGAATGTGGTGAAAGATTACGCCTGCGAGATCATGTACCATCCGAGCAAGGCTAATGTGGTAGCCGACGCCCTGAGCCGTAGAACAGAGAGTACTCCGATCCGACACGTATGTATGAGGATGACAGTGACGAATCCGGTTTTAGATATCATTCGAGAGGCCCAGTCAGAGGCCGTGAGACCAGATAATCGTAAGAGAGAGCGGGTGATTGGGCAGGTGTCCGAGCTTGTGACGGACAGCCGAGTACTTATGACCTTTCAGGGGAGGATTTGGGTGCCATATACGGGCGGAGCTCGACGTACACTGATGGAGGAGGCGCCTAGATCAAGATTCTCGATCCATCCTAGGGCCACTAAGATGTATTTGGACCTGAAGAGAGATTATTGGGGGCCCTGTATGAAGAGGGAAGTCGAGAGGTGCTTGACATGTCGTCGGGTTAAGGCCGAGCATCAGCGTCCTCATGGCATGTTGCAGCCACTGGAGGTTCCCCAGTGGAAGTGGGAACAAATTTCTATGGATTTTATCACCAAGTTGCCAACGACCGCGCGGGGTGTCGACGCGATTTGGGTGATTGCGGGGTGTCGACGCGATTTGGGTGATTGTCGACGCGATTTGCTGGATTTGCAATTTCTTCACATGATTATCATCAAAGGTGACATGGTAGGTTTCTTTAAGTTTCTTTGAACGTTTATGCAGAACCCTATATGCCTTTGAAGTTAGTGAGTAACCAAGGAAAATCCCTTCATCTGCCTTTACATCGAACTTGCTTCGGTTATCTTTGGAGTTGAAAATAAAGCACCTTGAACCGAACACATGGAAGAACTTGACATTTGGCTTGCGATTAATCAATATTTCGTATGGAGTGATGAAAAATCTCTTGTTGAGGAAGGTTCGCTTCTGGGTATAGCAGGCAGCAGCAATTGCATCAGCCCAGAAGTACAGAGGTAGGGAAGCGAAACTGAGCATGGTTCAGGCCGCTTCACACAACAAACGGTTTCTCCTTTCAACTACGCCATTTTGTCGTGGAGTATAGGGAGCAGAGAAGTTGTGAGACACTCCCTTTTTAGCGAGAAATTCTTCAAACTCTTGGTTTTTGAATTCCAGCCCATTGTCACTTCGGACATTTCTAACCACCTTTCGCAATTGAAGTTCCACTAGCTTTATAAATGCTTTTAGCTTTGGAGTTGCCTTTGATTTATGTTTAAGAAAGAAAACCTAGGTGAAACATGAAAACTCATCAACAATCACTTAAATGTACTTACTACCACCGATGCTTTCTATGGCCGAAGGACTACATATATCGATGTGAAGAAGCTCAAGAGATTCGATGATCTTTGTGTTGACAATTGTGGGATGACTCTTTCGACTTTGCTTTCCCATCTCGCATGTTGCGCACAAGTGTTCCTTATAAAATTTGAGAAGTGGAAGTCCTCGTACATGATCACCGATAACCAAATTGTTGATATCCTTAAAGTTGAGATGTGAGAGCCTTCGGTGCCATAGTCAACTTTCGTCTGAGTGTGCTTTCGTTAACAGGCATACAGCTGGCTTTCCTCGAATTGGGTTAAGATTTAGAGGATACATTTCGCCTTTTCGCTTGGATTTTAACAGGACAGACTTCGTTTTCTTTTCAACAATCTCAGAACCTTCATCATCGAACGAAACCTACAACCCAGTTCCCACGACCAGTTGAGAGACACTGATGAGATTGTGCTGCAATCCCTCTACATATGCTACCTTTCGGATTGAGAATTCCCCGTTCGTGATCATTCTATAGCCTTTGATCGTGCCATATGAATTATTCCCATATTTGACACATCCACCATCCTTAAGAGCCCGAAACTCCCTTAGCTCTTCCCTCCTTCCTGTCATGTGACTTGAGCAGCCACTATCAATGTACCATTCGTCGTCGAACTGCTCGTCACTTATAACCTGCAAAAATCAAGCAGATTTAGGAACCCAAAGTTGCTTGGTTCCACGTGAGCCTTTTAAAGAATAGGGAATAGCAATAGAAAGATCAACCATATAAGTTCTTTTTATTAGCGTGGTTTCGTCTTTCCTTTTGATGGTAAAGACCTTGAGTTTGTTTAAATCAGATTGAGGATTTTTTTTTTATTTTTAACAGATCCGTTTTCGTGTTTCCTAGGGTTAGCTGTCGTTTTCTTTGTTTGCGTTTTGTCTTCAGAGACGAGCTTCCCTTTTCCCTTGTTATCCTTGACATCCTTGTTAGGATTCTGCTTTGGTTGAGAATGAGGAGGATGGGATTTAGGACCGAAACTTGTCTTTCGGTTCTTATCAAGGCTAGACTTCGGACCGAAACTAGTCTTTCGGTTCTTGTCGCTGCAAGAATTGGGACCGGAACTAGGCTTTCGGTTCGCTTGACTGCAGGATTGGCAGTGGGTCCATGGACCAGAATTATCCTTTGATCCAGATTTCGCCTTAAGATTTGATGTCTTTTCTGTGCGAACATAATTGGAGTTTTGGGAGTTCCAAAACTGCTTCCTTTCATTGAGATTCTTTTGATATCTTTTGTTTCGATGGCGTTTTTGTTCAGCAAGCTGCTTTTGAGACTTGTTTATGTTTGCTCTTGGCTTCGGTCTCTCAGCATGAGTTTCGCTCTTCAATGAAGAGGTTTCACTTGCAGCCGTCATTGGTTCGCTTGGGATTTCTTTGGTACCACTTGTGCTTGGTACATCAAAGCTTGTAGGCTTGTTGAGTGGTTCTGCCACGTATCTGCCTTTAACCCTCCATGAGGTTCTCTCTGATAAACCGACAGTCTCATCTACATTGTCGATTGGAGCAGACCAAAAATAATTATCACAGCCACCTGCATTATCTTCGTTCACTATGGCTGTCAGTTCGGCTGTGTGTTTCTGAGTAACTCCTGACGTGGTGTATACCTGATTTGGTACATTTTATACCTTTTGATAAACCACTACTTTCGGTTTCAGAACTTTGGATTTATCTTGGGACACTCGAGCGAACTCAACCGAATTCTCAGATATAATACTTTTGGTAGGTTCAGTTTCGCTCTTGACAAATTTTGAACAGTCAACCACATGCTCTACAGAAATTTCACCCATATCACTGTCCTCGTCAAATTCAGAAGTGTTTTCAACATTTATTTTGATTTCTGAACTTAACTTGGCATTGAATGAGTCAAATTTTTGTATGGTTTCGGTCTTAATCTTTAATTTATCATCCTCGCCCAAAAGATTTTTTAGCATGTCCTTATGGTCTTTGGACTTGATAAAGGACTCTATTTTGTCCAGACCAACCCTGTAGGCCTCAGAGATATTATCTGAAGAGACAATAGATTCACAGTTATAACCATCAATATCAACTTCATCCTCCTTTAACTCTAGGAAGGGCAAAATCATTTTGTGAAACTTTTTGCCAATTTCACAATCTAAATTCAATTGAGTGATATTTGTATATAAACGTTTAGCAATTAAGCAAAAAATGTTTCTTTGTTTCATGAGTTTCAAATTATCACGTTGCATGTAAATAACTTCATCTCTCGTCCTAACTAACTCTAACTCCGTCTTCTCTCTCCACATCCTTCGCTCCTCATTCTTGGATGTCACCCTACTAATTTCATCGGTTAGGTTAGCATTTATGAGGCGTGTTTGATTTAGACTACCACTTAAACTAGAAAATTTGAATTTCAAATTGTTTAATTCCTTTTCATAGTTTGTTACAGGTATGTTAAGTGATTCGAGAATGGATTGTACCTTATTGATCAACTGATTCGCCTCCTCATACTCGCCTTCGGTTGTGTAGCCCCTCATACTCGCCTTCGGTTGTGTAGCCCCTCATTTGTGACGCTCCAGTTGTCACCATCAAGCATCTCCCAACAGACTAAGTACTCTTTTCTTTAGCCGCAAATGCCTTGCCATGTGTGGGTTTACATACTTCTTCATCTTCAAAGTCTGTAGACTAGACCTCTACACCACCGAACTCGTCATCCACAATGTTGTCCTGCACAATCAAAGCATTCATTGAACCGTTAGAGGCTTTCTTCTTCATTATCTCATCCAGCTTGCGCATATAGTATGCTTCATCGTCTTCACCCTCCTTCTTCTTTGATAGCTTTCTTAACATGCAATCTTTGGCAAAGTGGCTTTTTCCATGGCAGAAGTTGCAATCATATCCGGAGTGTAACGACCAAAAATTTCAACCAATTTAACACATTTTATTTCATTCAAAAACCATTAAGTTCATACATCTTGTTTTCAAAATAGTTTAGACATCAGAGTATCCCCCAGAACCATATCGCATAAATCATAAAACATGAGGAGCGGTACGATCACGCCTTCGCCATGCCACGGTCTCCTGAAGTACCTGAAACAATACACTGAAACTGTAAGCCGGAAAGCTTAGTGAGTTACCCCCAAAATACCAACCACATAGAACCATACACATATCATATCACAATACATAACAGCCACGCATATCGAGTCTACAGCGTGACTGGTCCGCCCGCACCGGGCCTTCAGTCCACCTGGTCCACTCTCTGATTCTACAGTATGACTGGTCCGCCCGCACCGGGCCTTCAGTCGGTCTGGTCCACTCCCCGAGCCTCGGCACGTCTGGACCACCCTCCTGGGGCCTTCAGCCTATCCGGACCGCTCGCTGGCCTACGGTCTATCCGGTCCGCCCTGGGTATGTTTGACTACAGCACAAAGCAGGACCCGCCTCAACCCAACCTCAGTCAAACAACCATGTGCACATAAAACAGTCAATCACATAATAATTCCCAGAAAAACCGATCTATCAGATCAAATAGCATAACAACATCCTAACCGGTCACTAGCATAGCATTACCCTATATACCAGGATACCGACCTTAACCAGGTCACTAACATAATACCATCCTAATTACCAGGATGCAGACATAGCAAAACAATACATATCAAATAAATACCCGGATACCCATCCGATAAAGGGCCGGCCTTGGTGCCTTAGACCCTGTTGATATAGTGAGGATAACTCACCTGAAACGAAGAACCGAACCACGAAAACACTCTCCTAAAGCACTGCTCCAAACCCCAACACCTATTGCCATCAATGGACCACTGACATAAATAACCAATTACCATAACACCCATGAAGGTCAATGTCAAAGTCCAGGCCAAAGTCAAACTTCATGACTGACTCTACTTGCCGAGTCAACCCGTTGACTCGTCGAGTCCTTATACTCTGAAAACTCTTAAAACACGACTCAACTCGCCGAGTCACCCCAAGACTCGTCGAGTCCAACGATCTCCGAGTCCCATCCTGCTCAACTCACCGAGTCACCTCCCGACTCACTGCTTCGAGGTTTAACCAGAAGAGATTGGGGTTCTGCGACCAGACTTGCCGAGTCCAAGAACAGACTCGCCGAGTCCAAGGCAATCTTCAACAGACTCGCCGAGTTGTTCTTCCAACTCGCCGAGTCCATGCACATGTTTATACAACTCGTCGAGTACACCCATGTGACTCGCCGAGTCTCTCCAGTTCTCAATCCATACAGTGGCTTTTCGAACCATCCAGGGGCTCCAATCCATAGATCCACTCTTCTACAGTCTAACCCTCAAATAAAGTGGCAAACTTTACGTGAAACCAAGGAGATATAGGCCCAAAACACTCTACGGCTAGGGTTAAGGAGTAGGGGGCTTCACCAACAACTCTTAGACAGGAGCTTTATGACATTTTGGACCATCACAAGCCTAGATCTGAGGTAGCAACCTCAGATCTAAGCCTCTAACTCGAAATAGCTCTTAATCATACCAAAAATGCCCCAAATCTCACATGATAAAAGTGATGGGTTTTGAGCATTCTAACACTCCTAAGTGTACATGCAACCCTAAATACCTTGGATCTATGTTTTCTCTATTATACATGCAATTATGAACTTTCCAAGGTATTACCCTATCTAGCATACAATACTTGATACTTGGGTAATCAAATGGATAGAATACATACCTTTGTTTGATGTAGCATGTCTCCATGAAGCTTGAGTGCCTAATGCCCCAAGTGTGACACCTCAAATGGTTCACACAACACCGAATGCACATGGAATGACTTGAGAGAAATGGAACACTCCTTGAAATCGTCTAGCCCTCATATTCACACATTAGTGCACGATTTCTTGAGCCATGAGATTCTTTTATATGGTGGCTATTAGGGTTACACCATGTAACTCATAACTTTACCCATTCCTTATGCTCCATGGATTTTAACCTCCATGGAGTATCCATGGGTCACCCCCATGGACTTAGTCCAACATAAGGAATCTTGGATCACAAGCCCACATATATAAGAATGAATGATTTACACAATCAACCCATATATTTAATTAGTCTCCTTTTGATCACTTAATTAATTCCAAATTAATTCTTGATCAATACTAATTAAATAACCTTATTAATATATTAGAACTTATAATATATTAACCAACCTTAAGTGTTATTTCTCTCATTATAGTCTATCTAAATGCATGATGCCATGCAACCCAAATGGACCATGCCGGGTCGGGTCAAGTCTTACCAATTATAGTTATGGACTTAGACATTAATCCAATAGTCTCCCACTTGGATAAGTCTAAAACTATTATTGCGTATGACTTCAGGAACCGATCAGCAATCGTAGCTCTCAAAAGCTTCTGTCGAACTCTGACCTTGTCGATGAACTCTGACCTTTGTTAATGACTTGTCCATTAGATAAGGGATCAGATATTCCTCCATTCTAGATATCATATGGACTGAGACATGGATTATAATCATTCTCTCTGCCCATTTGCTGTTTCCTGATTTTCGATTTATGATGACTGACTGATTGAACAAATCAAATCAGTCCTGGCTTGGCCAAGCACTCACATGTGTCATCGCTAAATCATCGAGGGGCCCACAGATATCGCTTTTATCTCGAAGGTAAAAGGAATGGATAAACTTCGACTCATATGGCTTGTTCTACTACTTGTTGAATCATATACAAAGGCACGTTTTATAACATCGAGTTACAAAATGCGTTTTCGTTCAATCAATGTATAACCAACTCATAGTAACAACTCATATCTCTAGGTTTGAAGAATATAAGATATTATCGTCTCATGATCACTCGTGATAAAATCCATGAAGTGATTCAAATGAGCGCGGGTTGAATCCAATACTCAGAACTTATGAGCACTCATGAGTGTTGTAGCACCACTTTGTCCACCAACTTGGACCTCCACAAACCAACCCATGACAGTCTTGATTCATATCTACTTCCAACATATGACCGATTGTGGATGGTTTGAATAACTTAATCATTCAGGAAGAGCGACTTAGTTATTCTGGAAGTCAAAACATGCAAAGTGAAACACAAGAATAAATGAATCAAATATGGTATCAAACCTTATGAATATAAATAAACACTTTTATTTATCACCATACTGATTACTCATTATTCATTGTTTTGGTTTTATCAACTTTATACTTGAATTAAAAACACTAGTTGTCCCATGCTCCAAGCATGTACACTATGTTTTTCTTAAACAATAGCTTTGCCATACACCAAGTATGCACTCTATGTTTGTCTATGATCCTTACTTTGTGAAATAAAGCAATTGAACATAATTTCAATGATTCTAATTTCACACTCCCAAATCCTTATCGAAAAATGTGAGAATTTCAAATTCCTATCATTTATCGAAATCTGTTTAGATTTTAAACTTATATGCACTGACCCTCCTGTAATGAATATGTACAAAGTCACAAAGACTTGTCAACAGTCATTATAACGTATTCCAATGGAGATCAACTCCATGGAAACTAAGTCTCATATTCAAAGTACATTACTTTGGACATGCTTCTTGCATTAAGTTTTCTAATCTTACATAGATAACTTCCACCTATGGAGACAACTCCATATTCTCATTTTGACTATCACTTCTGAATAAGAGATGCCTCTTTTCAGAATATGTCAATATGGTCCTTCCAAAATTAGCACTATACTTCCAACTGTCCCTGAGCAACCAATCTTTGGTAAACCTCAGATTGTCCTCGACAATTGCTTAATCATTTTAGTCATATCCAATTCTAGACCTTTTCCCTTCTTAATGCCTTTGGGCATTTGGAAAAATTTAGAAATGACAAATATTATAGCACATGCAATCGATCCTGTACCCAAAGCAAATGGTACACGATTAATGATGTCTCACATAAAGACATGATTCTAGACCAGTCTTTTGCTACAATATTTTTATTTGCCATGTTTTCAAAATTTGACTATGAAGAGGGATGCCGTAATCATAATCGAATTTTGAGAACGCAATATATAGAATTTCCTTAAATTGAACCAATCCAACATGAAATTCATATATATATTCTTGACTAAAGATGATTAAGGTCTCAATCTAAGCCTTTAGAACTGAAATGAAGTATATCCTCTCCCTTAATTATAGCAAAACAACTTTTTCAATCCCTGCAGCCTCACGAATTGAAACTTTTGTTTTCTATAATTAACATTGCTAACTTGCAACACTAACAATAATTATCATGCTCCCACTAACATGATGATTATTAGCATAACACATATGCTCCCACTAGCTTTGACATGTACTCAGAAATCAGCTGGACTTCTAGAAATCAATACTTTATTGACTTTCTTACCAAAGTTCAGATTTCTGATACGAGATGCTTTGATAAAACTTTATCAAAATCATACACCTTTCCTTAGATAGCATGCATGTGTGTCTAAACAATTTCAGAACTATGAAAAGGGATGCCGTAATCATAGTCTCAATTGGTTAGACCTTTTGCCATCTGCTTCAAATCTACTTGGTGGAAGTGTTTCCTCACCATCATTTTCATGAATCGGAGAGAAACCTTACGACCCTTAGATTTTATGGTGTATGTGTTCTTATCCATGTGAATCGTCAAAACCATAGTCACAAGACAAGGATAATGACAAATCCAAACTCATATGGACTGAACTTATGCAATCTTAACTTCTTGCCACCTGGCAGTACAAGGCCTGCCATTGCTTCCAAGTTGTTATGCAACCAATTGAGAACTTTCAGAACTCCTATGCAAAGCCAACTTTAACTGGAATGGGCACAAAATATGTCAACATGATAGGTTATAAACCTCAAGTCGTGTGCTAGTGAAGAACCTCAGGTTTTATTCTTGATTAGTTCTTGAAATTCTTTTTAGGATCTTTAAGACTCCTACTATCCTCTTGACATATAAGACTATCTTGCCAAATATTCAAGAGATAGTGCGGATTCTTTATCAAGACAAACACTTCACACAATTGGCCTTAGTTGGTCTTTGTTTAATCCAAAACATCACAACTTACCAACTTCAAATGTACAAGAGTAGGACACTTTTACTCTTACATTTGACAAGTGTTATAAACCTTTCTTTAAGATATGCCACTCAACTTATAGTCTTGGAGTATGACTCTAAGACATGTTTTGAAACGAAGTATGACTCATCTTCTTGATTTAACCATTTCAACAATTCATGACTCCTCTTCTTAGTCATAAGAATGCACTAAGATGTCCTTAGAAGACCAATTGTGATGTGGTTCTTAAATCATTAATATGATCACAAAACATGATACTAAAGTACTCTCCCATCTTTTCAGATTTGAGAAAACTTTTATCTTTCTGCCTAATTTGATTCTTTTTATTCGCTCTGCCATACATTGGAACATTTTCCAATGTCTCAGAATTACACTTAAGCTTGTAAGTATAACCATATTTACTGAGCTATAGTAAATTATGACGAATAGTCTTATCGATCTTTTGTGGTGGACATGACCATTGCACAAGAATGTGTACTCGATTCCTTTAGTCGTTCACTTGACTCACACATCCATGTGAAGAAGTAATTAGTCTTGATTTTCCAATGCTTGAAAGTTTTTATTCATCATACTATTCAACTTGCATGATTCCAAGTTTCGGTCCAATTGAAACTTGGGCGATGAGGAACTTTCCTGATTTGGTAAATTTAGACACTACCACAAATGAAAGAATCAAATCCATTTTCCAATATTGCTGTCAGTGGAATCATATAAGCAACAATTTTCCACAAATGCCATTGTAAGGATACTTCAAATAAATAAAATTAAACAATTTTCTTTTATTTTAAAACTTTGCGGAAAAACTTATCCTTACAATCCACATGGAAAATTGTTGTTATCTATTCCTTGCTCAAAATTCTGATGCAACCGAAATCCACCTTCGCGATCAGAATCAACATATACTTCCTTTAAGATTTCTCTCTATTCTTTGATTCTTAAAACATCAACATGTGACCCAGTCACATCATGTAATGAGGATCTCAGAATAGAACTTAACAGATTTAGATAATGGGCTCTACCTGATGTAGAGTCAAACTTATTGACTTTAACATCCTTAGGTAAATTTGGCAGCTTTGCAATCAACGCCCCTTCCTTTGGCAAAATAAACATATGGACCCTTTGGTAATGGGACTATCTCAGACTTAGCATTTCTCTTTACCATTTGGTCAATCGGGTTGACTATGGCCAATCCCTTTCCATTGGGAAGAGAATGCTTTTTCTGGATTTCCAGTGTCACCATTGTCACTGTCCATAAAGTTTTTGGGAAGTTGATCTTCTAATCAAATTTGCTTTACTATCGTTCCAAATCATTGCTGATTCAGCAGCACCAAGCAAATAGATATGATCATTAAGGTTCATGTCATAGTCTGTTTCATATTAGTCCCAAAGGAACCCACTATGTGACTTAGAAAGTGATTGAACATCCAACTTTCTCAAGACTTTGACACCCAACTCTCCCGGCTTGTCAATATGTGACTTCATCTCTAAGATGTGATCACACATAAACCTTGCTTGCCATTAGGGCTTGAGTGACCTTGAACTTGTGGGTTAGGGAGAATAATTGGAGGAGGTGGAGGAAGAGAAGTATGACTTCCATGAGCCAAAATCGGGAAGTCATATTCATTAGGAAAGCTTGGTTTGGGAAGATCATTGTTGTCTAAACCAGACATCAACAATGGGAGAAATTCACGTAAAGTTGATTTAAGTCCTTAATATAACACCCAATATGATATATTAAGGCTAGGACCCAACAAACTATTTTATAACTTGGAAGAGGGATGTCGAAATCCAAGCTATAAAATATTTGAAGGTAGGTGAATGACGATTCACCAATTTCCACCAAGATAAACGAAATGTATTATTAGGTTTTAATTGGTTTTGAAACTCCTAGATTCTTTTGAGATTCATTGAACTTTTCAATGGCATGTTTCAATCTCGAGTGTGCCCTTCAGGTTTTGTGACTGGGATGCCAAGGATCACAAAACAAGGTGTGAAGTAACCATGCAAATATACTTGGTACCCTTAATATTTACCCCTCAATCGATGTGCCGGTTAACCACACACGCTCCAACGATACTATGATAAACATTAAGTTACCCTTTGCCTACCTTGTTAAGTCCAGGTTAGTGTGCCGGTTAACCACACACGCTCCACTAACAGCTTAAACAAAGTGCAAAGTGTAATTTCATGGATTAGCACCTTATTCACATTTTCCTAAGTAACTAAGATTGGGAATTTATAAGTGTTTAGTTACTTAGTATTTATCATTATACTTATAATGAAGGGAGAATTATAGTCCTTGTCCTACCTGTTCGGCTAACGACCCTCCACCGGTCAAGGAAGCGGTGAGTGAGAGTGGACACCCATTAAACTGCCATTTTATAGGCAGTAACCTTATACCCCCCTTATAGACCGGCTTCGTGAATGAGGCCTACTAACGGTAAGACTGACTTGCTCTTATACATATACTTATTATTAACTTATAATACTATAAAGTATAAGGGTTGAATTTTAACTTTTAAAATTCTACGGGCTAACTTGGAATTAAAGTATTCATGGGGAAAACTTTACAAATTCCAAAAATTGAGGGCAAGTTTTGAAAATATTCAAAACTAATTAATTCCATAACTTATGTAATTAAAGTAGTTTTAATTAAAAAAAAACTCTTCAAGTTCCATAACTTGAGGACAAGTTATGGAAGACTTTAAACTAATAAAAGAATGTAACTTTTCTTTATTTTTGTAACTTATGGAACTAATTAAGGTTACACATTTTATCATTTAATGAAGTGACTCTTGAACCTCCATAACTTGAGGACAAGTTATGGAGTCATAAAACCATTTAATGAGGACAAGACTCTTCATTTTTGTAACCATTGCCAACTTTTTATGAGTTTTATGAAACTTAAATGTGACTTTTCATAAAACTTGAGGACAAGTTACAAAAACACATTTTAGAATCAACTCTTAGATTAAAATGGATTGAAAACACATAATCAATTAACTTTTCTATTAATCTAATAAACTCATATAAACAAAGATAATTCACATCAAAAAAAATTTCAAGTAATTAGCATAACTTTTAAACTAATACAATTCGATTTTTCAGCTAATTTTGCAAGTATAACAAGAAAACAAAAAAACTGGCTCTGATACCACTGATGGGTTTTGAGCATTCTAACACTCCTAAGTGTACATGCAACCCTAAATACCTTGGATCTATGTTTTCTCTATTATACATGCAATTATGAACTTTCCAAGGTATTACCCTATCTAGCATACAATACTTGATACTTGGGTAATCAAATGGATAGAATACATACCTTTGTTTGATGTAGCTTGTCTCCATGAAGCTTGAGTGCCTAGTGCCCCAAGTGTGACACCTCAAATGGTTCACACAACACCAAATGCACATGGAATGACTTGAGAGAAATGGAACACTCCTTGAAATCGTCTAGCCCTCATATTCACACATTAGTGCACGATTTCTTGAGCCATGAGATTCTTTCATATGGTGGCTATTAGGGTTACACCATGTAACTCATAACTTTACCCATTCCTTATGCTCCATGGATTTTAACCTCCATGGAGTATCCATGGGTCACCCCATGGACTTAGTCCAACATAAAGAATCTTGGATCACAAGCCCACATATATAAGAATGAATGATTTACACAATCAACCCATATATTTAATTAGTCTCCTTTTGATCACTTAATTAATTCCAAATTAATTCTTGATCAATACTAATTAAATAACCTTATTAATATATTAGAACTTATAATATATTAACCAACCTTAAGTGTTATTTCTCTCATTATAGTCTATCCAAATGCATGATGCCATGCAACCCAAATGGACCATGTCGGGTCGGGTCAAGTCTTACCAATTATAGTTATGGACTTAGACATTAATCCAACAAAAAGATCTAGATGCAAAAGAGCCCAAGTAACAGATTATTACCTCCAATATAAGCTCCAACTCAAGTAGACCTTGGATCTACACCACCCCTTTGCAGCAAGTCTCTTGATCTTCAAGCCCCTTTCCAAGATTTCCTCTTCCAAAGCCCTATTCTCTCTATTAATGGAGGCTCACTCGATTTTAGGGTTTCTGGATCTCAAAAGGGTAGTAAAGAGGCTAAGGGTGGGTTATAATGTTCTTTATATAGGGCACAACCCCCGGGATTAGGGTTTTCTCTCTAGAGCACCAACTCGTCGAGTCCAAGCCGCCGACTCGGCGAATTGGCCACTTAAACCGCGACAGAATCCCGCTCCGACTCGGCGAGTAAGCAGACCTACTCGTCGAGTCCCTTCTTTTATTTACAATTTTGGCCCTTCATTGAACTTCTGAAATTTCGGGATGTTACAACTCTCCCCCACTTAAATTAGGCTTCGTCCTCGAAGCCTACTGCAGCATACGCTTCAGAACAAACCCCTTGCACTGCAGACTCCGATTTCTCAATCAACTCAGGTTCTTACAAACCCTACTTCTGCATCTCTCTTAACATGGCTTTTTCTCGCGTGGCATCCTTGCCACTACTCCAAGCTGACCATTGGTGTTTCAACTCCAAAGCACCACCTATCAATCACGAATCACCCGATGATACTAACCCTTCTTATCCGGGGCACACTTCCGCGCCCTGCAAACGCTAGATTCTACAAACACCCACTGAGCTCTGCTAAGACACTAATCCATCTTCCTTCGCCCAAGATTGGCGATAACCCTGGTACTTGAAACCTGGAACGAACCCTGTTCCCCTTTCTGATTCTATCCCTTACGCGCTGACAGGATACTGCATCCTTCAGCTCCCATAACCCATCAACCAACCATATCGCGTAGTTACTCGTACCTGGTCCAATCAGCCTCGGGCTGGAATACCAGGCATGCCTATAACGGTTCCAGTCATCCCTCAGATGGGACACCGCACATACATAACTCATGACTACATCCATACTTGGATCCCAAGGATCCACCCTTGCATCACTTCCGAACTCCTCTGATTCGACATCAGCGCTACCCATTCCACAACCTCAACGAACATCCAACCCGGATGTGCTTCCATACAAATGGTACAATCTCTGTGCTCACTATCAATAACTGAAATACTTTCGATCATCCATTTACATTACTGCTTTCCCTTCAGATGACCAACACTCCTTCCCGGGGCCACATACCTTTTCCTTCCATTCTTCAAGGAAGTCTACCCAATGACCTTTACCCCATCAACAAGTTCCATGGTGCTAAAACTCCACTTTACACCACCCATGCAGAGCAACTGCTACTCCCTAACTCCCATATACTCTGAATCCGATCACACAGCTAACGAAGCCCATACACGACCTTTAGCTAACTCCATTATCATGATCAATCCTTGGGGCCAGACCTTATCGATTGCTATTTCACGGCGATATACTCACTCATTCTCCGCATACAGGTCTACTAACACATACAGAGTCTTCAGCATGACTGGACTGCCTCACCAGGCGTTCAGCCTATCTGGACCACTCTTAGAACCTTCAGCATGTCTGGACCGCCCTTCTGGGCCTTCAGCCTGTCTGGACCACTTTTAGAACCTTCAGCATGTCTGGACCACCCTTCTGGGCCTTCAGCCTGTCTGGACCGTTCTTCGAGCCTTCGGCCTGAATGGTACGTCCACCGACCTTTAGTCTATCCGGACCACACAAAATTGTTGTACACCATCCTGAACCATTCTTCCTGGGAATCTCTCCCATGCATATTGTTCTAGCCCTCTTGGGGTTCCGAACTCCAGCTCCATTCCATATACTCAATTCCCAGCCTATCCCTAGGCCTTACAACAATCAGACACCTTTTCCAAAAACCATGGGCTGTTCTCCGTCCCACTTGCCTACCACTTGCTCTCACCGGTCCACACCCTCAGCAAAACACTGCTGAAGTCCAAACGGCTAACCATCCTTGGATGCATGTTGTTTCACCAGAGAATTTTCCAATTCTCCCCCCCCCCCTTAGTGCACCGGCTACTAACCACCGATGCCCAAAACCGACATAGATCAATCGCCCTTACTCCATATATTCCCTCTTATCCATGAACTGACTCCCTCGAGAGTAAGTAACCTTCACCGAATAACCCTTCCGCCATCGGACACCCGAACTCCAAGGAAGTTGAATCTCAGCCGAACACTTCTCACATCGTAGGTGCCATACCCAGCAAGGATATCATATATCCTACCTTCCGATCATCTATCCTCTTGGAAGCTAACCAACTACAACTCCTAACTACTAAGATCCTCAATCATACCATGAATCATGCGAAAAAGAAGACGAACAGATTTACAATACCACGTAAGCAACAAAATAACAAGATATCAAAATGGAAACATACCCGCAGCTGCATCCGGCTCCGCCCTGACCTCCTCTGCTGTAACCTGGAAAGTGCGTCCCTGAGCCCTCGGAGGCTCCGCTCCACCCTGACCCCCGCCCGTAATCCTCAAATTGGCCGGTGCTGGAGCCTGCACCGGTCCTGCTACAAGTTCTGGACAGTTGACCCTCAAGTGTCCAACCTGATGGCAATGATAACAAATCCTCATATCCTGCACCGGGGCCGACTGACGGCAATCCCTCGCATAATGCCCCTCTCTCCCGCACTTGCGACACGCACCACCGGATCTGCAAACTCCGGCATGACCCTTCCCACACTTCTCACAAGTGTGGCTACTCTGACCTCCAACCCTAGAGTCAACGGTTTTGGACCGTTTCGGCGCCGGCTGCGACTACACCGGAGCCTGCCTCTGCTCTCGCAACTGCAACTCAATCTCCAACTCGCGCCGCCTGGCGGCCTCCTGTAACTCCAACAAGGTATCACATCTCTGTGTGGACACAAACTGTCGGATATCCCTCTTGAGCATACTCAGATATCGGGACATCTGAGCCTGCTCCGAAGCAAACTCCGGGCAAAACATCGTCCTCTCAGTAAACATCCTGGTGATCTCCGTCACCGACTCTGAATCCTGCTTCAGCTCTAGGAACTCCTGAGCCAACCTCTCTCTCTCTCAACCTGCGGAACATAACAAGTACTGAACATCTCCCGGAACTGATCCCAAGTAACTGCAGCCCGCTGCGCATCAGAATAAGATCCCATAGTCAACCTCCACCAATCCTTCGCCCCGAGCCTCAAAAGGTTCAGAGCAGACCTCACCCTCTGATCCGCAGGGTATGAACACGTGAAGAAACAACCCTCCATGTCTGACAACCATCTCATAGAAATGATAGGATCCTGAACTCCATCAAAGGTAGGGGGCTTCGTATTATCGAAGTCCTGATACTGGAAACCTCGACTGGTTCCTCCCCCTGCCGCTGCTACAGCCGCTGTAGCTGCCGCGGCAGCCGTCTCCGCAAGAGCTGCATAGCGCTCATCAAAGTACACAACCATGGCGGTCTTGATCGACCCAAACATCTCTGGCAACTCAGCCCTGAACATGGCAGCAACCTCATCATGCAGGATCTTACGAAT
The DNA here is from genome assembly GCF_052849685.1 of Lactuca virosa. NCBI lineage: Eukaryota > Viridiplantae > Streptophyta > Magnoliopsida > Asterales > Asteraceae > Lactuca > Lactuca virosa. The sequence goes on along the minus strand of NC_136429.1, from coordinate 440,897,915 downwards.
CCTGGCATCCAACTCATCCGTACTCATCTGACCAATGACCTCGGGTGGTACTGGTCCATCCTGACCACCCTCTCCTGATCCCGATCCCGAACCGGATCCTGCCCCGAAACGTCTCGTAATCGCCATACTGCAATACACCAACAAGACCCTTAGACACATCACATACCCGCCCGAGGAACTATCTCATAACGGATACCCTAGAGAGTTATGACTTCCTTGATACGCGTTTGGGTCCCGTGCTTTCAGTAGTACGGGACCATACTACCTTCCACACCTACCCATATTTGTCTCAAGTATCACCACAACACTCTAACCATATACACACACACGGCGAGCGCTCAATCCACACTCCTAGAGGAAAGCTGAATAACTCATATAAGGAAAACCCTAGGCTAGTAGGCATCACATAATCTGGCAATTCTATCATGCAATTCCTGAAATTCCCTAGCCTAGTACTAGCATGATGTTCTAACATATCACATAATCAAATAACTTGTATGGTATTTTGGGGTCTACTTACTGGCTCTGGCTGATCGTACCCACTGTATCCTCCTTTACTTGTTTCGAAAACCTTTTGAAAACCATTTTGAAAATCCCTCCTTGATTTGAGACTGGATTCACACGAATATTCCTCCAATTCACTCAAACCAAGGCTCTGATACCAACTTGCAACGACAAAAAATTTCAACCAATTTAAAACATTTTATTTCATTCAAAAACCATTAAGTTCATACATCTTGTTTTCAAAATAGTTTAGACATCAGAGTATCCCCCAGAACCATATCGCATAAATCATAAAACATGAGGAGCGGTACGATCATGCCTTCGCCTTGCCACGGTCTCCTGAAGTACCTGAAACAATACACTGAAACTGTAAGCCCAAAAGCTTAGTGAGTTGCCCCCAAAATACCAACCACATAGAACCATACTCATATCATATTACAATACAGAACAGCCATGCATATCGAGTCTACAGCGTGACTGGTCCGCCTACACCGGGCCTTCAGTTCACCTGCTCCACTCTCTGAGTCTACAGTATGACTGGTCCGCCCGCACCGGGCCTTTAGTCGGTATGGTCCACTCCCCAAGCCTCGGCACGTCTGGACCGCCCTCCTGGGGCCTTCAGCCTATCTGGACCGCTCGCTGGCCTACGGTCTATCCAGTCCGCCCTGGGTATGTTGGCCTACAGCACAAAGCAAGACCCGCCTCAACCCAACCTCAGTCAAACAACCATGTGCACATAAAACAGTCAATCACATAATAATTCCCAGAAAAACCGATCTATCAGATCAAATAGCATAACAACATCCTAACCGGTCACTAGCATAGCATTACCCTATATACCAGGATACCGACCTTAACCAGGTCACTAACATAATACCATCCTAATTACCAGGATGCAGACATAGCAAAACAATACATATCAAATAAATACCCGGATTCCCATCCGATAAAGGGCCGGCCTTGGTGCCTTAGACCTTGTTGATATAGTGAGGATAACTCACCTGAAACGAAGAACCAAACCACGAAAACACTCTCCCGAAGCACTGCTCCAAACCCCAACACCTATTGCCATCAATGGACCACTGACATAAATAACCAATTACCATAACACCCATGAAGGTCAAAGTCAAAGTCCAGGCCAAAGTCAAACTTCATGACTGACTCTACTCGCCGAGTCAACCCGTTGACTCATCGAGTCCTTATACTCTGAAAATTCTTAAAACACGACTCAACTCGCCGAGTCACCCCAAGACTCGTCGAGTCCAACGATCTCCAAGTCCCATCCTGCTCAACTCACCGAGTTACCTCCCGACTCACTGCTTCGAGGTTTAACCAGAAGAGATTGGGCATCTGCGACCATACTCGCCGAGTCCAAGAACAGACTCGTCGAGTCCATGGCAATCTTCAACAGACTCGCCGAGTTGTTCTTCCAACTCGCGGAATCCATGCACATGTTCATACAAGTTGTCGAGTACACCCATGTGACTCGCCGAGTCTCTCCTGTTCTCAATCCATACAGTGGCTTTTCGAACCATGCAGGGGCTCCAATCCATAGATCCACTCTTCTACAGTCTAACCCTCACATAAAGTGGCAAAATTTACGTGAAACCAAGGAGATATAGGCCCAAAACACTCTAGGGATAGGGTTAAGGACTAGGGGGCTTCACCAATAACTCTTAGACAGGAGCTTTATGACATTTTGACCATCACAAGCCTAGATCTGAGGTAGCAACCTCAGATGTAAGCCTGTAACTCGAAATAGCTCTCAATCATACCAAAAATGCCCCAAATCTCAAATGATAAAAGATCTAGATGCAAAAGAGCCCAAGCAACAGATTATTACCTCCAATATAAGCTCCAACTGAAGTAGATCCCGAATCTACACCACTCCTTTGCAGCAAGTCTCTTGATCTTCAAGCCCCTTTCCAAGATTTCCTCTTCCAAAGCTCTATTCTCTCTATTAATGGAGGCTCACACGATTTTAGGGTTTCTGGATCTCAAAAGGGTAGTAAAGAGGCTAAGGGTGGGTTATAATGTTCTTTATATAGGGCACAACCCCCGGGATTAGGGTTTTCTCTCTACAGCACCAACTCGTCGAGTCCAAGCCGCCGACTCGGCGAGTTGGCCAGTTAAACCGCGACAGAATCCCGCTCCGACTCGGCGAGTAAGCAGACCTACTCGTCGAGTCCCTTCTTTTATTTACACTTTTGGTCCTTCATTGAACTTATGAAATTTCGGGATGTTACACGGAGTCTCCCACCGATTTACTCTCCTTCTTCTCTTCTTCTTTCTGAGGAGTATTTTTGATCTCCTCTTTCGCCTTTTCTGAGCTATAGCTTCCCTGCCAGTTTCGGTTCTTGGCAATAGGAAACTTTTTGCGAGCAAACCTTTTCGGGTTGGAAACCATGATTGCATATTCTTTGTTTGTAAGATCACATTCTGACATCTCTGACTCTTCTTCATCTTCTGCCACATTCTTCGCTTTGGAGAGAAGGGCCAAGGATCCCATACCAGACACCACTTTCGCTTCCTTTGTCACAACACTTTCATGACACTTGAGAATGCCCACCATCTTCGACAATGAATAGGTTTTAAACTGCTCATGAGCTTTCACAGTTGATACTACAGCCATCCATTCGGTTCTCAAACCATTCATAAATGTGACCTTCTGTTCGATCACTTCTCTTCCAATGCCGTGCTTGATCATCTTGCACAAAAGATGGTTGAAACGATCGAATGCCTGAATAAGTTTTCCATCAGGCTTTCGTTGGAAGGCACCGAACTCAGAGAGCAATAGAGTTTGGATAAAATTCTCTAGATCTTCATCAGTGGAATACAGCTCTTTGAGTCTATCACAGATCTCTTTTTCTGTGGTGCATGGGCTTACCAAACAAAAAGTATCGGACTGTAAAGCAAATCGGATCATTCTCATGGCTTTAACATTACAAAACAGCTTATCTTTTTCATCTTGAGGAATCTTCTCCACATCAGTTAAGAGTTTGTTGTACTCCTTTTGAGTCTTAATAGTTCTATTTGTACCAGAATGAACAAAAGGACCTAATGTTATTGCTTCCTAGATAAGATAGCCATTGTCTTCGGAACCAACAACGTAGTCCTGAAAGTGATGCGTCCAAACTTCATAGTCTTGAGTGTATAGAATCGTGATTCTGGTTGTAGATCCAATGTTGTTGGAGATATTGATCGGATTGGTTTCTGAATCTTCGTGAAACATGATGACCTTTTTCAGATATCTGCTAAGAATCAGACTTGTAAGGTTTGAATAGGGTAATATCGAGATCTATGAACGACGTCAATGAAGGAATGACGGCTTAACAGATCCAATAAAAGTGGAAACCCTAAGAAAATTCTTCAAACAGAAGAGATGCGTATGATTTACACAGCCTCCTGCTCTGATACCAATTGATGAGAATAATATTCTCTTAGATCGATAGATTCAAACAGATATCAACGAGATAATAACAAGTAATAGAAAACAATGAACACCACAATGAATCAAACGAATGTCGAATGATTAAAACAGCAACACCTCAGAAGAACTCGATGAAGAACTTCTACTTTAGAGGCGTGCTAGGGTTATAGTACTCGTCAAAGGAAATATTCAAGAAGCGTAATTAATATAATGCATACATGCATTATATATACTAAACCCTAAAAACATAACACGGCTGGACAGGCCCAAACCGTGATTACATATGGACCGAACTTAACTAAGCCCAATGGCGCAATCCATACACTCAACATTTTCGTTAGTTTTTAATTTTTTTCTTTGAAACACATAATTCTTTTCAAAACGTAGCATAATGAGGAATATGTTTTATAATATCTAAAAGCAAAATATTTACCTCGACCTTACGAAAGGTGTCCATGATTTCTTCCTCCTCTCGATCGTGCTTCGTGCTCTTTAGTTGTGACAGGAATGGTGGGATTGTCTTGTACTCATGAATGATCAGCTTCACTGGTCTTGGAGTTCCTTCCTCTTTATCCTTTTCAGTTTCTTCATATTCTTTTGCACCCTCTTCAATTTCTTTTTCTTTTTCAACTCTCGCCTCATCTTTTTCCTTTTTCGATTTGATCGGGTCCCCATAACGTTCACCATTTCTCAAGGTAATTGCACATACGTTATGTTTTGGGTTATTTTCAATTTGCGTTGGTAACTTCCCTTAAGACTCTAGTCGACTCAGAAAAGTTGCAAGTTGGGAGATCTGATGCTCCAAATTTTTTATGTTTGCTCTAGTTTCATTCTGTAACGCATGAGTGCTGGTCTCCAAGCTTTTGATTATATAATTTAAGGCGATGGTAGAGCTTCCTGATTATGGATTTGAAGGTTTTTGCTAAAACTAGAAATTCTTATTCTAATTCTGCTGAAAATGCTGTTGTTGAAAACCGGGAGGGTGTTGATACTCTGTCTTTGCTGAAAATTGTTGTCATGATAATAATTTGGAGACTGATAAAATGTTTTCTGTTGGTAACCTCCGGAAGCTTTTACTGGAGGAACATCCTCTTATAGTAGTAGACACATGTCAGTGGTATGCTCAGTTTTCAGGCAGATTCCCTATGATTTTTTTTCACAAACATAACCCTTTTTTCTTTTGTTGGCAACAAAATTGCTTTCGTCAATTCAGAAATATGGGCTTCTAAATTATGTGAACTAACTACTTTTACATCCCTTGGCTGGTCAGGATACTACTCTTCTTCGTTACCAGAATGTTTTGACTTGATAGATAAATTTTCTATCAACAATCGGATCTCGGTTGGTGTCATGTCGCCTAACGATCCGTCACTTGAAGCATTCATCAGCCTTCGCTCCATGGGTGTCAGGCCCTCATAAAAACACTGGTAAAGCTGGTAATCATTGATTCCATGTTGCGGGCATTGGAAAAGCAACTTTTTAAAGCGCTCCCAGTATGTATGTAAAGCCTCTCTTTTCCTTGTTTGATACCAATGATCTATATGTGAAGGTTTGATACACATACTTCTAGAAAATATTTCTATAAAAATAACCTTGCAAGCACGTTCTAGGTGGTGATGGAGCCGGAAGGGCGATTATAGCGTCACTCTCTAGCTGAATCTTGCACTGAAAAGGGGAATGCCCTCAGTTTTATCTGGTCCTTCGTCATGACATGTGGCTTCATTCTAGAACATACCAAATGAAATTTCTTGAGAAATTTATATGGGTCTTTGTTTTTTAGGCCTCTAAAGGTAGGAAAGAGGTGTATCAGCCTCGATTTCAGCTCCAAATTTTGGGCTTCTGGAAAGGTAATCTAGAGAGGCTGCTGAATAACCTCTTCGGTGGCCCATTTTCTGACAGTTTTCTCTTCGTTCTCTCTATCACTCATGGCTAATTTGTCAGAATCAAATTCAGAAGAGTCTGTGGTTTCATATTTTTTGGAAGGAGGTGGGGAATATGTTTTAAATGGGGTTTGAGAAGTTGAAGATGGTGGTGCTTTTGGGAATGATGAAAAAGCAGGTCCATGTTCATTCCACAAGGGACTGCCTTGTGGTGTGGTGATTCCTAGCGGTAAGGAAAACGATGTAATTAAGGAACCCGCTTGTTGCTTATGAAGTTTTCTTTCCTTCTTCAGCATCCTAGCGGCCTTCTTAATTTTTGTATCGAAGACTACATTACATGTACATAATGATCTGGGTATAAAACTATTAGCACTACCGTGTCCCCGGTAACGACGCCAATTTATTAAGACGTTTCGTAGCGCCTACACAAATAATTAATATGTATAAAAATGTTGCTCAAATGCACTAAAGGGTAGCACAAGGAAGTAGGTTCGAATCCACTGGGACAAAACCTAAAAGTTAATGCCTCTTTACGTAAGGGGCATACTAGTCAAATACAAGAAAAAATAAGGGGGAGGGGGTCATTGTAAAATTAATAACTAAAACAAAATTGAAAATAACTAATGTAAATTCAATAATAAAAAACAAATTCAGTTTTGTTGCGACTTTCCCAATCATGAAATCAACACAAACTTGGTTATTTAAGATGTGTTCTATCTAAGCTGGTACTAAACACTACTAACAAGCTCTAGTAAGTTCTATTTTACCTAGTTAATTAACCAAAACAAGCTTTTCAATTAATCCTAACTTTTTACTAACCTAATTAAGAGTTTTAAGGAGCAAGTCCATAACAAACCCACCAAAAAGGACCATTTTGTGAGATGAAATTTTTGAGACCTTAGCCAACGAAGACTGCAAACCACAAGGACCATTTACGCAATTTTGTATAACAAAAACAATAAACTAAAAATTAAGAGTTTCCAAAAACTCTTAAATCAACTTGAATTTGTTTTTGGATTTAAATATTTATTTTTAATATAAAACTTTTCTAAAAACTTTTAGGATCGACGACGCTGTTAAATCGGCAGGGGTAGAGGACCGGTGGTACTGGCAGTACCACCATGGGGACGAATCCGATCTCGATGGGGTACCGTTGTTTTAGTATGTGGTGGTTTCAGTAACACGTGACTCTATCTATCCAATCTCTCTCTCTCTCTCTCTCTCTCTCTCTCTCTCTCTCTCTCTCTCCCACCCTTCACTTGACCACGGACCAGTCAAAGTTTATTTTTTATTTTTATTTTTTATAATATTTTTATCAATATAAATACTTATCTATATATTTAAAACAAACCAAACCTTCTCCAGTTTCATTCTATCTTCAATTCCATTCCACAATTCTCAAATTTCATTCGAAATCTCCAATTCCATTCTAATTCAAGTCAGTTCTACTATATGGATTCTCGTGGTAAATCCAAACAAGACAGTTCTAGTTAAAGACGTAACCAACAAAACAAAACATTGCTCAAGATTTTCCATTTTCTGTTCTTGAAACCCAAAACCCAAATTTGTACTATCCACACTACCCACACTATCAACATCAACATAACCAAGTCTCGATGCAACAACCTACAACCATTTTTATCACCCATAAGATATTACTGATTATAATCCGTATATGCATTTGTCTCAATTGGTTCCGGAATCACAATCTCAATTTTCTCATTCCAAAGTCTCCCAATTGTGATAATTAAAACTTAGAATCAGAAGAATATAGTGACGAACCTTCTCCCATCCAAAACGAAGAAACAAGCAACAAATAAGAACACACACGATTATACAAAATGCCAAAATTCATAGAAATTGTTAGAAAATGAATAACTGTATTTGGCTAAGGCATATATCAGTGTTGATGAACATGTTAAGAAAGTAGCACCCAAAACTGCAAAAAAGAACAAAAAAAGAAAGAAAATTGCATTTACCTCAAGATTGCAAAATATTAGGTTATAAATTGATTTTCAAGAAGAAATTGAAAGCCAAGGCTAGTAATAAAAGGCTATGGACAGAAAAATTTCCTTGATTACTTTGATACGTACTCTCTTGTTACACATATTACATCCATTAGGTTGGTACTTGCAATCACGTCTATAAGAAATCTTGAAGTACACCAAATGGATTTCAAAACAACTTTTCTAAATGGGGATTTAGAAGAAGAGATTTACATGGAACAAACTAATGGGTAGGTATCCCTCAAACAAGAATAAAAGGCTTGCAAACTAGTGAAGTCATTATATGAGTTGAAACAAGCCCCAAAACAAAGGCATCAAAAGTTTGACCATGTGATGTTAGAAAGTAGATACAAGATTAAAAAATGTGACAAGTGTGTTTAGGTTAATTCGATTAGGTGTCTAAGCCAATAACTAAATTAGTATAATCTTGAATAATTAGCAAAGTCCTTTTGGGTTGCCCTCATAACCAAAAATAACTAGAAATGATATTAGGTGAAAGAGAGATAAAATGATTTGTTTATATATTATGTGATTAATATATTAGTTGGAAATAGATAACCGATGTGTTAATTTATTATTAGTAAATTAACTTAAGATCAATAGTTAAATAATTTGTTTGAAATCAAAAAGAATTAATTAATAATTAATTAGAATTAATTTGAAAATAATTTGGGATCAACTGGAATTAATTAACAATACAAGGGTTACTTTGTAATTGTTAAATAGTTCAGCAAGAGAGAGATTCTAGAAAGCTCCACGATTGGACGGTTTTGATACCCTATAAGGGTAATCTAGATTGCTCCAAATGGATAATTAGGAAACTGGAAAATTACCTGTTTATGGGTTATCATTATCTAGGGTTTCTTAGGGATATCCAATAGCTATATAAAGACCCCTTGGGCTAGGATTTTCACATGTCTCCTTCTAAGAAGCATGTGAATGAAAATTCTTAGTCTCTTCTCTCTCTCTCTCTCTTTGTCTCTCTCTCTCTTTCTCTCTCCTTTTCATTATAGGGTTTCTAGTGTTTTGGGTGTGAGTCATTAGAGACACGAGATTTTTAAGGCTTTCTTGCTAAGGTTTTCTATAAGGAGTTTGAAGTGATTTGTTTACTATAACAAGTCAAAGGTATGTAACCATAATTCTTTTATTATGATTATACTAGGGATTCATTAGGTTCTGAAGGTATTTTGTTGTTCATGGCATGTTACATTCAAAGTGTTAAAGACATAGATCCTTTAGGTTGTATGTGCCCTTAATCGTTAAGTGAAATTTCACAAGCACATAGTGATTGTAATATATAATACCCATCAGTGATATTAGAGCCTAGGTATGTCTAACCTTGTTTATACATATGATGAACTTGAACAAAATGATTTTTTTTCTGTCAGACTGATCTCACGACGTGAGACTTAATGTTGATGACGTTAGCATAGTAAATTCTAGAATTTTGGAATTTTCTGCCTAATTTGATTTATATGGTTGTTATTAGGTAATTATCTCTTATAATATCTGCCAAATCTAAATTTTTCTTATATTCGATAATCAAGTAAAACCCTAAATGTTAGCATATATTCTTAGACTAGATAATGATTGATTATAAGATTGATTAATATTATCCTCATGGGTCTTATTATTAATTTAATTAAATGATTAACTAAAAGATAATTAATAAATCTATAAATTCGTTTAAATTTAATTAAAGTTAAAAGTTTAATTTATAAAAGATTAAACCTTGTATTTTGAAATATTTTAAAATACACCCTTATATATGTATTATAAGATTAATTACTATATGTATAAGAATCAGTCAGTTAAATCGCTAGTACGCCTCATTCAAGAAGCCATACTATACAGGGAGTTTAAGGAAGCGACCTATAAAATGATCGCCATCAGGTGTCCACTCTCACCCACCGCTCTCTTGTATGGCGGAGGGTCATTTACCAAATGGATTTGATAGGATATAATCTCATTATTAAGTATAATTATATAAAGTAACTAAACCTTTTAAAAATCCCACTCATAGAGACTTTAGGAAAAATGTGAAAAGTATGTTAATTCATAAAAACACACATCATGCTTTATATGTCGTTAATGGAGTGTGTGTAGTTAACCGACACACTAATAGGGACTATAAACAGATATGATAGGCATCTTCAAAATTATAATTGTTCGTGGAGCATGTGTGGTTAACCGGCACATCACTGTGATATGATAAATGACTTCAAGGTTGTCAAGCGGGTTTGTGTGGTTATTCACATCTTGTTTGTGATACTCGGCATCTCAGTCACAAAAGTGAGAGCATAATTCGAGATTAAACATGTCATTGATAAGATTCAATGAATCTCAAAAGATCTAGGAGTTTAATAAGAATGGAATTGGTAAAAGTCTTCCCTACCTAAAATAGATTTAAATTTGATTACGACATCCCTCTTAAAAGTTCGAATCAAAAATATGGATCCTAGCCTTAATTATAATTTATGGGTTAATATTTGAGGATTAAAATAGACTAACTTGAATTCTCTTTTTCTCATATTTTAATATATCTTATGAAGATAGAAATGGTCTTCCTCATTCTTAAGGAAATAGTTTTCCTCAATATTCTAGAGATGGTTTTCCAATTTCAAGTGAAGGTGAAATTGTTTTTTCCCTTCCTGAGGAACTAGACATCATTTTTCTTCCACCTCCTCCTCCCATGACTCTCCCACCATCACGTTTTCCTCAAGTTGAAAGATACGAGACTACTGAATACCTATTAGCATATAAACATCAAGATGGAAACTTTGTGTGTATGCATATTCTGAAAAGAAATCATACATTGACAAGTTGGATAGATTGGGTGTCATTTTCACAAGGGAGCAAGCCATTGACTTGGTTCTTATCTTGCTTCCTAAGTCATATGGTTAGTTTATAGGAATATCGATGTGACCCTATTTAATCTGACCCAAATGTTGATTGTTGTTGTAGCAGAAATGCTGAAAAGCACATCTAAAACAAAGATGCTTATTGGGTCTAATTCCAAGGTTTCCATAGACACTGACAATGGTGACAATGATGGTCTAGAAAAATATTTCTCTTCCCAACGGAAAGGGGTCATCCATGATTGAACTGTTTGATCATGTGGCAAAGAGAAATGGCTAGTTATGGGATAATTCCATGTGTTGACCTGAAAGAGTTCAATTGTTTCTGCTACCAATTGATGGGAAATTGGAAACAAAGTTGCCTAAAATAGCTGAAAGATCTTAGAGATAGTAAACCCAAGTCATATAACTCTACTTCATGTACATCCATTATCTGAATCCATTGTTTTATAGGTTCCTATTCATAGAATCTTAATGCATGATGTGATGATCACATTTTGATAGTATTAAAGGAGTTAAGAGAAAGAATAAAGATTAAACAAGGTGAGCTAAATCTGATCATGGCAAATGGACTTTGGTCACATGGTTCAATTATCAGAATTTAGAGCTACTACTAAGGAGTTTAGATAATTTAGAAGATTGCTATTACTCTTCAGATATGTCTAGAAACATAGTTTTCATTTTTTTAAGGATGATTTCCAACTTTTCGTTTATTTTCAATAAAGTGAAATTTTGGTTTATCTGGTTGCCTTATTTATATTTTCTTGTAATGGAATTTACGAAAGTGTTGGTTACATTTCTAATATTGGCAATACTAATTGTGTATTTGATTCTTATGATATTGCTTGTGGTATTGTCGTAATTGACCAAGTGAAAACAAATCTCATCACCAACTGGACAGATACTTGGTATTATACAAGTCTCATTGTATAGTATACAAGAATCTTGTTCATTGGAAAATTATAACTAATTCATTGATCACATGTTTATGTGAATCAAGTAAATGACTAATAGATCTAGTACATGTTGATATGGACTATTCAGATCCACCAAAAAGGACGATAATTCTATTCGTCGTGATTTTTTGATGTTTCAATAAATATGGTTGTGTTAATAAGATTAAGCATAATTTTGATACTTTGAAAAGGTTCAAAGAGTAGAAGAACGAATGAGAAGAATCTATTAGGCACAAAGATAAAAGTTTCTCCAATCTGAAAGAAAAGGATAGTACTTTAGTATCACGGTTGACTCCTCCATGAACATCTTAGCGTAATTGTATGACTAAGAAGAGGAATCGAACATTCTTGGAAATGGTTCGATCATAGATGAGTCGTACTTCGTTTCCAATCAAGTTGTAGAGTCATGCTCTAGTAACTACAAATCGTATCTTGAAACTCTCTTCAAACTAAAAAAGTTGAAAACACCTCGAAATATGTGGGGTAAAATGTTTTCTTACTCTAGAACATTTAGAATTGGAGTTGTAATGTTTTTCGTTAATCGAGAAACAAAAGATAAACTGAGACCTATTCTTTGAAGCGTTTGCTTATTGAGAATCCACACGAACTTTTGAATATTTGTTTTAGCTCATCAAGGAATGTTCCTAGAGATAAAACTCATATGTCAAGAAGTCAGTGGGAGTCATATTGATATTGAGAGTTTCAAGAGTTAATCGACAATAAACCTTTTAGTTATCACTAGTACGCGATCTGATGTTGATAACATATCGTATTTGGTTGACACATTCTTATTTTTGTGAACTTCTAGGTGCGTTGGCAATGTTTATGAGTTCTATGTTTTTCATTTAACTGCAAAAGCAAAAAGCACATTGGTCAGTGAAAGGACATTGATCAATATGGGTGAGTTTCTAACATCATGGAAGCATTGGTAGGCCCTTGAGCTACCAGAAGGCAAGAAATTTAGAATTGTGAAGTTCAGTCCATTAAGGAAAGCTAAATTTAAATTTGGTTTGGTCCTAAACCTTATCATATGATTATAGGTTGCAAATGATAGATTCACTTGAATGGGAACGTATGCACCTTGAAATCTATGTGGTAAAGATTCGCTCTAATTCATGAAAATGATTATGATGAAACACTTTCGCTAGTAGATTTCAAAGGATCTGATAAAGATCAGTATGGATACTGTTTGTATTAATTGCATTCTCAAACTCACAGTATGATTATGGCATCCCTTTTCATATTTCGAATTGTAAGGAATGGCAAGGAATTGTTTGAACTTTCAATACATATATCTATAAGTTATGAAAGGCTTTAAGCACACACATATGTTATCCAATTAAGGTGTATAAGCTTAAGAAGTCTAGTTGGGGACTTATCGAAGCATTGCGCAACATAATAAGCTTAAGAAGTCTACTTGGAGATTTGTCGAAGCATCGCGTAAAAGAAGTGTGTACTTCAGTAAAAGTCAAGGTTATTGTTTTCTAGAAGTCCAACTGTTTTTGGGTACATGTTAAAGCTAGTGGGAGCATAATTGTTATGCTAGTATTGCATGTTGACAATACTATTCGTAGGGAACTAAGTTTTTAATTTGCAACTTGCAAAGTTTGGGAATTTTTTCGCTATGATATACTTAACGAAGAGGGCACACATACTTTGTTTCGAATCTAATGGATTAGATTGTATAGAACTTAGTCATAAAAATATATGAATATCATGTTGAAATTGTTCAACATAGGAAATTAAATATATGGAAAGATTATAGCAAGAGATTGAACATATATGAAATCCTTATGTGAGACATAATAAATCGAATCTACTTCGGATATAGGATCAATTACATATGCTATAATATTCACTTATTTTGATTTTTCCAAATGCCTAGAGCATTGAGGGAAAAAAGGATTAGAATTTTTGTGTGACTAAAGTTGTTGAACAACTATCAAGAACATTATAAGGTTATACCAAAAGACCGTTAGAAGTATGATATTAAATTGGAAGGGCCATAGTAACATGATTTTGTTGGATTAGGTGTCTAAGCCCATAACTATAATTGGTATGTACTTGACCCGAGAGTAGCATGATCCTTTTGGGTTGCCTTCACCAGTGCAATTTGATAGGATGGACTTTTGAGAAAAGGATATTTATGATTTATTAATATATTACAAGTATAATATATTAATATGAAATTGTATTATTTAATTAGTATTGATCAAGAATTAGTTTGGAATTATTTTAGTGATCAAAAGAGAATAATTAAATATACGGGGACCGATTAAGTAAATCAATTATTCTTATAGTGTGGGCCAATGATCCATGGTTATTTAGGATGGGCTAAACCAACATGGATAGTCCATGGAGGTTTAACCCATGGAGCCTAAGTAATATGAAAGGTCATGGTGCATTAGGGTTTGCATGGATGTAACCCTAGTCTTTGCGACACTATAAAAGGAGTCCCTTAGCCTCTAAAATCGGGCTATGTGTTCTTTGGAAGAGTCATAACCAATTTTTGTGATAGATAGTCATTTCTCATTATCCTCCTCTTGTATTTTGTGTTTGTGATACATTAGAGGCCTCACATTTGAGGTGCTAAAGCTTTTGAAGGCCAAGAACAACAAGTCCTACTAAGAGGTAAGTTATCTAACTAGTTATATTGTTCAATTGTCAAAATTTATGCTAGTTAGGATGTATGCTTTGGAAAATCAAATTGCGTGTATAATTAGATAAAACTTAGATCCAAAGCATCTAGGGGTGCACGCGCACCATAAGGTTGTTAGAGTGCTGAAAACCCTTCAGTGGTTTCAGAGCCTAGGATAGTTTTCTATTATATTGATGTTGTTATATTACTTTTCAAAGCTAAAAAACTGTTCTGACAGCACCTACTCGACGAGTGCATGATTGGACTCGACGAGTAGGTTGCATTTTGCCTTGAACTCGACGAGTCCATTGTTGGGCTCGACGAGTTGTATGATCATACAACAGTTTTTGGAGTTTTTTAGCCAGAATTGGATTAGGATCATTACCACAAACTGTTTTGAATCATAAAATCTGTTTTTTTTATATGGTAGTGATCATCCTCATCCAATTAAAAGATAATTGTCAAAATTTCAAGATTTGTATTAGTTTATATGTTAGGCTAATTTCTTGTAAAATTGTTGATGTGAATTATCTTGACTTATGAGTTTAACTAGATCATAGAAAAAAATTATAATTAGTTAATGTATTGATCTAAATGCCTTTAATGAATTCCATAACTTGTTCTCAAGTTATGGAAAATGAAAAGTTTCATTTTTAAAAGTCATTAAACTCATAAGTTATGGAAATGAAAAGTTTTAAAGAGTTTTAAAACTTGCCCTCAAGTTTTGGAATTTGTAAAGTCACACTTATGAATACTTTAATTCCAAACCCTAGAATTTTAAAAGTTTAAAATTCAACCCTTATACTAATATTAAAAGTTTAATTATTATATATATGTAGAAGATAAGTCAGTCTTACCGTTAGTAGGCCTCATTCACGAAACCGGTCTATAACGGGGGTATAAGGTTACTGCCTATGAAATGGTGGTTTAATGGGTGTCCACTCTCACCCACTGCTTCCTTGACTGGTGGAGGCTCGTTAGCCGAACGGGTAGAATAGGACATTAATTCTCGTTAAAAGTATAATGATAATTATAAAGTAACTAAATGTTTTATTAAATTCCCAATATTAGTTACTTTAGGAAAAATGTGAAAATGATGTTATTCCATGAAATTGCACTTTGCACCTTGCCAAGCCGTTAATGGAGCGTGTGTGGTTAACCGGCACATTAACTTCGACTAGTAAGGGTGGCAAAGGGTATATTGATGTTTGTCATAGATCAATGGAGCGTGTGTGGTTAACCGGAACATTGATTAGGTGATAAATGACATCGAGTGTACCAAGCACATTTGCATGGCTATTCACACCTTGTTTATGATCCTCGGTATCCCGGTCACAAACTTGAAGGGCATAATCGATATTTAAACATGCCATTGAAAAGTTCAATGAATCTAAAAGAATCTAGGAATTTCATTTCATTTAAGACCTAATTCTTTTAATTTCGTTTTTCATGGTGGAATTGGTAAATCGTCATTTACCTACCTTCAAATAATTTACAATTGGATTACGGCTTCCCTCTTAGAAATTGTAAAATATTGTGTTGGGTCCTAGCCTTAATATTTCATTTTGGTATTATATTAAGGACTCTTATCTAATCTAAACTATGTCTTTCTTTTTCAGATGTCTTCCAATAATGCTTCTGGCTCAAATCCTTCTGGCTCTTTCTCTCTCATGAACTTGTGTGAGAGAGTCATCTTTGATGGTACCTACTTCAATGACCGGATTAGGAACATCAGGATGGTCACTCGTTATGAGGACAAGGAATAGGTCATCGACAAGGAGCTTAAGGAAATTGATGAGTCTTCTGCTACTCCTGAGGAGATTGCTGAGTTTAGGACTCATGAGAAGGATGCCACTAAGGTGTCTTACATCATGCTGGCCACTATGACAGCTAAACTCCAAAAGTCCTATGAGGACTTCTACCCTTTTTAGATGCACCAAGACTTGATGGAACGATACCATCAAAGTGCTCTTCAAGAGAGGTATGAAATCATCGCCTCCATGATAACAACAAAGATGAAGGATGGAGAATCCATCACGACCCACTTGCAGAAAATGCAAAGGTTTGCGGACCGATTGCTGAAGTTAAATGTGAACTTCGATGAAGAGTTGGCCATAGATATCATTCTACACTTTTTACCTCCATGTTATGATCAGTTTCGTATGACCTATCATATGAACAAGGAGGAGGTCACTCTTAGCAAGCTTCAAGGCCTTTTGAGGACTGCTGAAAGTAGTCTCAAAGGTAAATCTATTGTTACTACTTCTACTGCTATTGCCCATATCTTGGCAATTGGACATGGGAAAGGGAAGAAGAGGAAGGCTCCCTCTAAGAACCGCAAGGGAAAGTCACTTGATGGATCCTCTTCTAGTGGAACCAAAACTGGTTCTGCTAATCCCTCTACCAATCCAAAAGAAGTAGAGTGCTTCTATTTTCATGATAAAGGGCACTGGAAGCAAAGCTTCCCTAAGTACTTGTAGGATGTCAAGGATGGGAAGGTTAAGCCCACCCATACAGGTATTTATATTATTCTATCTAATAACTCATCATATTCTTGTTCTTGGGTCCTTGATACAGGTTATGGAATTCACATTTGTTCTGATTTGCAGGGACTAAAAAGAAGTTGGGATGTGGAGCACGGGAAGATGAACTTGATCATGGGGAATAGGAAAATGTCGCATGTCACCAAGATTCGAGTTTATTCTTTATTGCTTAGTAATGGGTTGGAATTAGTTTTGAATAATTGTTGCTACTCATCTGATATGGCAAGAAATATTATTTCCTTTCATGGTTTGTACAAACAAGGTTTTAGTTTTTCATTTGATAATGAAATCGGTGCTATTAATGCTTTTTATAATGGTGTTTTTTATTTTAAAGCATTGCCTTGTAATGTTGTATATGAAACTGTGATGGTTGTAGACAACTTAGGAAATAATGTTTTGCACATTGATTCTTCCAATAGTTTGGATAAGGCATGCATGTGGCATTGTCGTCTTAGACATGTCAACAAGAAGCGCATGGGACAACTCGAAAAGGCTGGAGTCTTGGAGTCATTCGACTTAAGGTCGGATGACACTTGCGAATCTTGTTTGCTTGAAAAGATGACCAAATCACCCTTCACTGGTACTTGTGAAAGGGGTAAAGGTTTGTTGGATCTCATACACACCGATATGTGTGGACCTTTCAAAACCGCCACAACGGATGCTAACCGCTTCTATGTGACTTTTATTGATGATTACAGCAAATAGGGCTATATCTACTTAATCAAACATAAGTCAGAAACATTTGAAAAGTTCAAAGAGTTAAAACAAGAAGTGGAGAATCAGTTGGACAGGAAGATAAAGATGCTCCAATCCGAACGGGGTGGTGAGTATCTTAGTATCGAGTTCCAAGACTATCTTAAGGAATGTGGAATTGTTTCACATCTGACGCCACCTAGGACACTACAGCTTAATGGTGTGGCTGAGAGGCGCAATCGAACCTTGTTGGACTTGGTTCGTTCCATGATGAGTCGAGCTTCGTTACCTATCTCATTTTGGGGGTATGCCTTAGAGACTGCCGCCCATATCCTTAATCTAGTCCCAACTAATAAGGTTGCCAAAACACCTCACGATATATGGACAGGGAAGGTTCCCTCATTAGCACACATCAAGGTTTGGGGTTGCGAGGCATTCGTGAGACGCGATACTCACGACAAGCTCGAACCTCGTAGTGAGCAGTGTATTTTCATCGGCTATCCACAGAAATCCTTTGGATATTAGACCGAGTGACAATGTTGTCTTCGTTGCAAAGAGAGGTGTGTTTCGCGAGAGAGAACTCATAGGCCAAGGGGACAGTGGGAGGCAAATTGACCTTGAAAAGCTTCAAGAGTCAAGCTTTGAAAGAACCTCAAACACTAGCGATCAACCTGAGGAGGAAACTCCTGTTGAACCAATTGACGAGTCCGTACCTCTGAGGTGCTCCAGTAGAGTTAGTGTTCCACCTGTGTTATATGGTTTCCATATAACATCTGAGGGTGATACATTTATTAGTGATAGCACACTGGTAAATTTGGATGAACCTAACAAATACAAGTAAGCCATGGCAGGCCCCGAGTCTGCAAAGTGGAAACAGGCTATGGACAGCGAGATTCAGTCCATGTATGACAATCACGTTTGGAACTTGGTTGACAATGTACTGGGTCGTAAGACAGTCGGGTGTAAATGGATCTTCAAGAAGAAGACCGACATAGATGGGAAAGTACACACATATAAGGCGCGACTGGTTGCGAAGGGCTTTACTTAAACTCATGGAGTTGACTATGATGAGATCTTCTCACCAGTAGCGAAGATTAAATCTATTAGGGTTATGTTAGCCATAGCTGCATTTCATGACTATGAAATATGGCAAATGGATGTCAAAACCGCTTTCCGCTGAAGATGTTTACATGAGTCATCCAGAGGGTTTTGTCAGTGCAAATTACCCTAATAGACTATGTAAGATTGAGAAATCCATTTATGGATTGAAACAAGCATCTCGCAGATGGAATCTTTGTTTCGATGAGAAAGTCAATGAGTTTGGATTTTCGAGAAGCAAGGATGAGTCCTGTATGTATGTCAAGGCTAGTGGGAGTATAGTTAGCTTTCTGGTGTTGTATGTGGATGACGTACTACTCATAGGAAATAACATTCCAACCTTGCAGGAGGTTAAGTCCTGGCTTGGGAAGTGTTTGGCTATGAAGGACCTTGGAGAAGCTGCTTACATCCTAGGGATAAGGATATTGAGAAACAGGAGTAAAAGACTAATTGGACCTAGTCAAAGTACCTACTTGGACAAGGTGTTGAAATGGTTCAGCATGGAGAATTCCAAGAAAGGTGACTTACCTATCCAAGGCAATACCAAACTGAGTAAGACTCAGATTCCGAGTACAAAGGCTGAAATAGTTGAGATGAGTCAAGTACCATATGCTTCCTCAGTTGGCTCGATCATGTATGCTATGAATTGTTTTCGCCCTGATGTGGCCTTTTTCTTCGAGCATGGTCAGCATATATCAAGGGAATCCTGGTAAGGCTCACTGAACTACGGTCAAGGTTGTAGAACTCGTTGCTCGGTACCTGTTCGGCCGACTACCGAGTAGCGAGTACTCGGGGAGTACTCGGATTTGGAAATTTGTGTAGAAATTTTATTTAGGGAAATTATATATGTCAAAATCATAAGATAAAATCATAAGTTGATTGAAATATATAACAAAATTAGATACATGTGAATACACAAAAAATGAAAAACACATAATGGTCTCACTTCGTGAATAATTACTGAAAATTTAAGATATATATGTAGTAATAATCACATGTGTGTGTGTGTTAAAGAATAAATCATTAAGTATATTATACATATTAATCACCTAGTTGACCGAATTTCACAACACTACTCAGTTCGTAAGGGGCCGATCGGGGAATGGGAGTGATAACTTAAGTGTCAAAGGGTATAGTGACGCCAGCTTTCAGCCCGACAAAGATAATTTCCGCTCTCAGTCGGGCTGGGTTTTTACCCTGAATGGAGGAGCAACAACTTGGAAAAGTTCCAAACAGGAGATTGTAGCTGATTCAACATGCGAATCAGAGTACATGACAGCAAGTGAAACGTCGAAGGAGGCGATATGGGTGAAGAACTTCATCGGAGACCTTGGAGTTGTACCAACTATAAAGGAGCCTCTGAAGATTTTCTGTGACAATGAGGGTGTGGTTGCCTTAACTAAGGAACCAAGGGATCATGGCATATCCAGGAACATCGACAGGAAATATCACTTCATAAGACATCGGGTGGAAGAAGGACTCCTCGTGGTAAAGAGGGTATCATCATATCAGAAACCAACAGATCCCCTCACGAAGGGACTGAATAGGGTTAAGCATTTGCAGCATGCGAGGAACATTGGGTTGAAGGATGATATTAGTTTTAATGATTATATGGCTATTTAGAAAATTATAATAGATAAAATGTAATTGACATTTGATGATTAAATAAAAGGTGTTTTATTTATGAGTAAAGTTACTATCTTGTGTCAATTGTTTACTATTGGTTCATTTTGCATGTTTTGATTTCCAGAATAATAAGATTATTTAAACTATCCACAGTCGATCATTCTTTGGAAGTAGGTATTGAGGCAAGACTGTCATGAATTGGGTGTGTAGATTGTCTGAAATGTTTAGACATAGCAAAAGTTTGCTACAACATTCATGAGTGCTCATAAGTTCTGAGTATTGGATTAAACCCACGCTCACTTGAATCACTTCATGGAATTTATCACGAGTGATCGTGAGACGATAATATCATATAATTCTTCAAACAAAGATATATGAGTTGTTCACTATGATTTGTGTCAAACCCCCAAACCAGAGGGTGGAAACGTCCGGGGGTGGAGGACTTCATTTGTAGTATCACAACACATGCATCATAGTAATCAAAGTACAAACAACCATTGCATTTAAAAGTAAAGTATTTACATGTGTTCAATCACTGTATATTGACACCAAAATAGTTATAGCAAAATACAGAAGATATGACTCAAAATAGCTCCATCTTCTCAAAAAGCTCGGAGAGTACTTGTTTATTGTTTCCCTGAGAATACAAGTAATTTGAAAAGAGAGTATCAACATAAAGTTGAGTGAGTGCATAAGTATTTATGTTTAAAAGTATGTTTTCTGTTCCATGAATCTGTAAGTTGTTCCAGAAAATCCTATATTTTTTGTTGTATATGAAAAATAGTTTTAATCTCATAAAAACGTTCTTATTTTTAAACCAATGTTCTGTATTTGTATTCCTTTATGTAAAACTTGTAACTGTGAGTGTGCCTGGTTCCACCAGCTGTTATTGTAAACTGTAATGTATTACCGTAGTTTGTATTTTGTAAACTAGTACATTGAAAATGTACATACATTTAGTTGATTATACACTAACGTATTGCTAATATCTTTTTAATGAGTTATTATAACAATATTGAGATTAGATGGCCTGAAACAAACGCTTTGTAGGCGTTTAAACTGTTGATAACAATTGTCACTCATTGGCGTGTATGCCTGACTGTAGCTAGCAGCCTGAGTGCGGAGTTGTCAATCCCAATATAAATTATTTAACACTTCATTTTTGAGGGTCGATTATGTAAATGTACACAGTGTGCTAAAATTTCTCTTTATTATTTTAAAAAGAACTACAAATTGGCCTATATTATTACATAGGTTTGAAATAACGGTTTGTTACATTATCCCCCCGTTAGAGAGAATTTCGTCCCGAAATTAGCATTACAGATACACTAGGAAAAAAATGTAGATATTTCTGTTGCATTTGATCCTCCCGCTCCAAAGTGAATTCAGGTCCCCATTTTGCATTCCAGCGAACCTTCACTATCAGGATACGGCTTTGTTTGGTTTTCTTAACTTCCCTGTCTAGAATCTCTATGGGTTCTTCCACAAAGTTGAGGCTCTCATTTAACTCGATTTCCTCGAGTGGGATCACAAGAGTCTCGTCGGATAGACACTTTTTCAAGTTCGAAACGTGGAAGGTAGGATGAATGTTACTTAGTTCTTGGGGTAGTCGAAGTTTGTAAGCTACAGGACCGATTGTGGCAAGAATCTCGAATGGTCCTATGTACCTTGGATTCAGTTTGTCACGCTTTCCAAAGCGTATCATGCCCTTCCAGGGTGAGACCTTTAACAAGACGCGGTCACCAACCTGGAACTCCAAGGGTTTTCTCCTTTTGTTAGCGTAGCTTTTCTGTCTATCTCTGGATGCTTTAAGTCGCTCCCTAATTTGTACGATTTTCTCTATAGTTACTCGATTAATTTCTGGACTAGTGACAGCACTGTCAGGAGTTTGACCTCTAGCTAGCTGCATGTCACCCACTTCAGCCCAACATAGAGGTGATCTGCACTTGCGGCCATAGAGGGCTTCGAATGGAGCAACCTTTATGCTAGTGTGATAATTGTTGTTATAAGAGAATTCGACAAGGGGTAAATGATTATCCCATGCCTTTACAAAGTCTATCACGCAAGCTGGCAACATGTCTTCTAATGTTTGAATCGTCCTCTCACTTTGTCCGTCGGTTTGTGGATGGTAGGCCGTACTCATGTCCAGCCTAGTTCCTAGAGACTTTCGTAAAGATTGCCAGAAACGAGAAGTGAATCTACTATCTCGGTCAGAAATAATAGATATTGGCACACCATGCAGTCTAACAATCTCCTTGAGGTAAGTTCTTGTTAACTTCTCCATCTTGTCGGTTTCTTTTATAGGCAAGAAGTGTACGGATTTGGTTAATCTATCGACGATTACCCAAATAGTATCATAACCACCTGATGTTTTGGGTAACTTAGTTATGAACTCCATTGTAATCCGCTCCCACTTCCATTCAGGGATTTCACGTTGTTGTAATAAACCTGAAGGTTTCTGGTACTCTACCTTGACTTTGGCACAAGTAAGGCACTTTCCCACAAAGGTAGCGATTTCGGCCTTCATGTTAGGCAACCAGTATAGTTTCTTGAGGTCCAGATACATCTTGTCTGAACCTGGATGAATGGAGTATCAGGTTTTGTGTGCTTCATTCATAACCATGTCTCTGTAACCACCAAAATTTGGCGTCCAGATCCGGTTCATGAAATAACACACTCCATTATCCCTGACTTCGAAGTTCTTATCCATTCCTCTTAGGGTTTCACCTGCCACGTTTTCGGGTTTCAAGGCTTCAAGTTGAGCTTCTTTGATCTGTGTGGACAGATGTGAATGAATTGTCATGGTAAACGACTTTACCCGGCGTACCGAGTATTCTTTTCTACTAAGGGCGTCAACTAATACGTTTGCTTTACCAGGATGATAAAGAATTTCACATTCGTAATCGTTGAGTAGCTCCACCCATCGTCGTTGTCTCATGTT
Source organism: Lactuca virosa (assembly GCF_052849685.1). NCBI lineage: Eukaryota > Viridiplantae > Streptophyta > Magnoliopsida > Asterales > Asteraceae > Lactuca > Lactuca virosa. The sequence goes on along the minus strand of NC_136429.1, from coordinate 440,874,742 downwards.
CAGCTCTTTCTGATCGAAGATATGCTGGAGACTTTTATGGTCCGTGAATATTGTGCATTTCGTTCCATATAAGTAATGTCTCCAGATCTTCAGTGCAAACACCACTGCTCCTAGCTCAAGGTCATGTGTTGTATAGTTGACCTCATGCGTCTTAAGCTATCTTGTGGCGTAGGATATAACCTTTCCCCTTTGCATAAGCACACACCCAAGCCCTTGATTAGAAGCATCACAGTACACTACAAAGTCCTCTGTCCCTTCAGGTAGAGACAAGATCTGTGCACTGCATAAAGCCCGTTTCAATGTTTGGAACGCCATTACTTACTTCTCTCCCCAACTAAAAGTTACACCCTTTTGTGTCAGGGTGGTAAGCAGTTTAGCGATTCGGGAGAAATTTTGGATGAATCGGCGATAGTAGCCAGCAAGACCTAAGAATTGTCGGATTTCTGTAGGTTTTTTGGGTGCGGGCCAGTTTTTCAATTGCCTTGATTTTGGAAGGGTCAACGTGTATTCCTTCTGAACTGACCACGTGACCTAGGAAATCAAACTTCCTGATCCAAAACTCACACTTTGAGTACTTCGCATAGAGTTTCTCTGTTCTAAGAGTTTGTAATACTTGACGAAGATGTTGGCCATGTTCCTCTTTGCTTCTTGAGTAGATAATAATGTCGTCAATGAAGACTATGACGAATTTGTCCAGGAATAGACGACACACTCTGTTCATTAGGTCCATGAACACAGCAGGGGCATTCGTCAATCCGAATGGCATCACTACAAACTCATAGTAGAGATTGTAACAAGGTTTCCAAAAATATAAAGAACACTAAAATCCGAGTTATAACGAAGAAGTTATGACCAATCGAAGATCCGTGACAAAACCGACAAAACACTGTTCAGTGTAAAAAGTGAGTTTTCAATAAAAGACTTTTTAGCCTTAACAATTTAAATGAAAGTTATAGATTATGTTAAACCGAGAACTTTGATAAAAAGAACGTCAAAATCTGACTTCGTATGAGGAAGTTATGATTTTTCTATGTTTCAGTATAGCAGTATATAGCTAAAAACTCAAAATAAAGATCGAGTGATTTTTAGCAAACACAACCTAAACGAGAATTGAAGGTCTCTTCAATAGTAGTACAACGGTAAAAAGACAGACAAAAACGGACTTTGGATAAAGAAGTTATGAATTTTAACGGATTTTCCTGTCCCGGTCTGTTAAAAATAATAATATTAAAAATAATATCAAAATTAGCCGACAAAGTCTAAACGAAAGTCGTAGAGTATAAATTTACCTACGCGTGCATATAAAGAACGTCGAAAACGGAGCTCGTATGTGAAGGTTATGTATTTCGCAAGTTTTGGGCACAAAAATCGAAAAATGTTGAAAACTGGGAAAAATCGCATGGCTGGGGTTCGGCCACGTCACCTCGCATGCGACGAGCCTAGTGTCCGCCCCGTGTCCGCTTCTGATTCGACCGAAGTCGCGGCCCAGTGAGAAGCCGACGCGCCTCGCCACCTGTCCGATGCGAGCTTCCCCCTCGCCACCTGTCCGAGGACGTATACTCTTCCCCTCCCTTCGGATCCGAGGCTTCGGCCTATATATAGTTGCGAGATCCTCCGGTTTTAACCCCATTTTTACACCATTTTCCATCCTCTTTCACCACTTTCACTCCCACAAACTTACTTACAACCCCCAAAGCCTCAGTATCATATCTAAAACCCTAAGCAAGCCTCGAAGCCCCGAGATTCTCGAGAAAAACAACCTTCCCCAGTCGAAACTCTGCCCGAGTAAAGCCGGTTTTTCATCAAATAAATTCATTTTCCAGAAAACGAAACGCTATCCAAATCACCACTTATCAAGTGAGTTCATACCCCCGTATTTTCATAGTTTTTACTGTTTTAAGGGGGGAATACAAGTCTAACACAAGAATTTTTTGTTACAAACAAATGATTTCAAATTGTGATAAAATGACATTAAGTCATCAAAAATACTTCAAAATATTAAACTCTTTTATAAACTTATATTTTTCCCCAAAAATCATATATATATATATATATATATATATATATATATATATATATATATATATATATATATATAAGATTTAAAATGCTTAGGACTGATAACTCATTCTGGGTCCTTTTCCTTGTTTGGATGTGTGCTTATAGTATCGGTTACTTGTCCGAATGTCGTTTAAATTTTACTTATATATAATTGTATATGTATATAAATATAAAAGTTATTTCATTCAGTTTAAATACCCTTTGTAACGTGTTGAGCAAGGGGTTACATTCAAAAACAGTTAATACCAATTCAGAAAGTACATATAAATTTTAATAGGTATACTTTATGATACATAGAACATTAATTCATGAGTCAAGTATACTAGGATACACCATTTTACACGAAACAAAGGTTTGATTCAAAACAAATCAAGGGTATAAAACTTTCAAATACATGTTAAGAATAGTAATTCAGGAATATAGAACCAATCATTATTTCAGGATGATTGGGTTTTCATAACTATTATACATGTAACGTTTATATGCTTTTTATGAGTCATTTGATTCAGGTTGTTTAATTCATTTAAACAACATAGTTAAAGTCTTGATATTATAACCAGAATCTCCAGTCAGGGGATCGAAACAAGTTGTGTGTAGATCTATATTGGGATTGACAACCCCGCACTCAGGTTGCTAGCTACAGTCAGGCATACATGCCAATGAGTGACAATTGTTATCAATAGTTTAAACGCCTACAAAGCGTTTGTTTCAGGCAATCTACTCTCAGTATGGTTATATTACTTCATTAAAAAGAACTGCAAATTGGCTTATATTATTACATAGGTTTGAAATAACAGTTTGTTACATTATCCCCCCGTTAGAGAGAATTTTGTCCCGAAATTAGCATTATAGATAGACTAGGAAAAAGATGTGGATATTTCTGTTACATTTGATCCTCCCGCTCCCAAGTGAATTCAGGTCCCCGTTTTGCATTCCAGCGAACCTTCACTATCGGGATACGGCTTTGTTTGGTTTTTTTAACTTCCCTGTCTAGAATCTCAACGGGTTCTTCCACAAAGTTGTGGCTCTCGTTTAACTCGATTTCCTCGAGTGGGATCACAAGAGTCTCGTCGGATAGACACTTTTTCAATTTCGAAACATGGAAGGTAGGATGAATATTACTTAGTTCTTAGGGTAGTCGAAGTTTGTAAGCTACAGGACCGATTCTGGCAAGAATCTTGAATGGTCCTATGTACCTTGGATTCAGTTTGTCACGCTTTCCAAAGCTTATCATGCCCTTCCAGGGTGAGACCTTTAACAAGACGCGGTCACCAACCTGGAATTCCAAGGGTTTTCTCCTTTTGTCAGCGTAGCTTTTCTGTCTATCTCTGGAAGATTTAAGTCGCTCCCGAATTTGAAAGATTTTCTCTGTAGTTTCTCAAATAATTTCTGGACCAGTGAGAGCACTGTTAGGAGTTTGACCTCTAGCTAGCTGTGTGTCACCCACTTCAGCCCAGCACAGAGGTGATCTGCACTTGCGGCCATAGAGGGCTTCGAATGGAGCAGCGTTTATGCTAGTGTGATAACTGTTGTTATAAGAGAATTCGAAAAGGGGTAAATGAGTATCCCATGCCTTTACAAAGTCTATCACACAAGCTCGCTACATGTCTTATAATGTTTGAATCGTCCTCTCACTTTGTCCGTCGGTTTGTGGATGGTAGGCTGTACTCATGTCCAGCCTAGTTCCCAGAAACGAGAAGTGAATCTACTATCTCGGTCAGAAATAATAGATATTGGCACACCATGCAGTCTAACAATCTCCTTGAGGTAAGTTCTTGTTAGCTTCTCCATCTTGTCGGTTTCTTTTATTGGCAAAAAGTGTGCGGATTTGGTTAATCTATCGACGATTACCCAAATAGTATCATAACCACCTGATGTTTTGGGTAACTTTGTTATGAAATCCATTGTAATCCGCTCCCATTTCCATTTAGGGATTTCAGGTTGTTGTAATAAACCTGAAGGTTTCTGGTACTCTACCTTGACTTTGGCACAAGTAAGGCACTTGCTCACAAAGGTAGCGATTTCGGCCTTCATGTTAGGCCACCAGTATAGTTTCTTGAGGTCCAGATACATCTTGTCTGAACCTGGATGAATGGAGTATCGGGTTTTGTGTGCTTTATTCATAACCATGTCTCTGTAACCACCAAACTTTGGCATCCAGATCCGGTTCATGAAATAATAGACTCCATTATCCCTGACTTCGAAGTTCTTATCCATTCCTCTCAGGGTTTCACCTGCCATGTTTTCGGGTTTCAAGGCTTCAAGTTGAGCTTCTTTGATCTGTGTGGACAGATGTGAACGAATTGTCATGGTCAACGACTTTACCCGGCATCCTGAGTATTCTTTTCTGCTAAGGGCGTCAGCTACTACGTTTGCTTTACCAGAGTGATAAAGAATTTCACATTCGTAATCGTTCAGTAGCTCCACCCATCATCGTTGTCTCATGTTCTGCTCTTTCTGATCGAATATATACTGGAGACTTTTATGGTCCGTGAACATTGTGCATTTCGTGCCATATAAGTAATGTCTCCAGATCTTCAGAGCAAACACCACTGCTCCTAGCTCAAGGTCATGTTTTGTATAGTTGACCTCATGCCTCTTAAGTTGTCTTGAGGCGTAGGATATAACCTTTCCTCTTTGTATAATCACACACCCAAGCCCTTGATTAGAAGCATCACAGTACACTACAAAGTCCTCTGTCCCTTCAGGTAGAGACAAGATCGGTGCACTGCATAAAGCTCGTTTCAGTGTTTGGAACGATGTTTCTTACTTCTCTCCCCAACTAAAAGTTACAACCTTTTGTGTCAGGGTGGTAAGCGGTTTAGCGATTCGGGAGATATTTTGGATGAATCGGCGATAGTAGCCAGCAAGACCTAAGAATTGTCGGAATTCTGTAGGTGTTTTGGGTGCTGGCCAGTTTTCAATTGCCTTTATTTTGGAAGGGTCCACATGTATTCCTTCTGAACTGACCACGTGACCTAGGAAATCAAGCTTCCTGATCCAAAACTCGCACTTTGAGAACTTCGCATAGAGTTTCTCTGTTCTAAGAGTTTGTAATACTTGACGAAGATGTTGGCCATGTTCCTCTTTGCTTCTTGAGTAGATAAGGATGTCGTCAATGAAGACTATGACGAAATTGTCCAGTAATGGACGACACACTTTGTTCATTAGGTCCATGAACACAGCAGGTACATTCGTCAATCCGAATGGCATCAATACAAACTCGTAATGATCATAACGAGTTCTGAACGCGGTTTTGGGAATTTCCTCCTCCAAAATTTGTAACTGCTGATACTCGGATCTAAAGTCTATTTTTGAGAAGTAGTTCACACCTTGAAGTTGGTCGAACAGATCGTCAATGCGAGGCAGAGGATATCGATTCTTGATGGTAAGTTTATTCTGCTCGCGGTAGTCTATGCACATGCAGAATGATCCATCCTTCTTCTTTACGAATAAAACTTGTGCTCCCTAGGGTGAGAAGCTTGGTCTTATGAAACCTTTGTTAATGAGTTCGTTAAGCTGGTTGGATAATTCCTACATCTCAAAAGGTGCAAGACGGTAGGGGGAATTGGCTACAGGGGTAGCACCAGGGATTAAGTCGATTCTGAATTCGACTTGTCGTTCGGGAGGCACTCCTGGAAGATTGTCGGGAAAAATGTCGGGAAAGTTACAGACCTCAGGAATGCTCGTGATGTCTTTCACTTCTTTCTTTTTGTCTACCACGTGAGCTAAGAAAGCACAGTACTCCTTGCGAAGGTATTTCTGTGCCTTGATGCAAGAAATGATCTGAAGGTTCGTTCCGGGTTTGTCGTCGTAGATAATAAGAGTTTCATTAGTTGGCGAGTTCAAGTGAATAGCTCTTTCATAGCATAGGATGTCAGCATGGTTAGAGCACAACTAATCCATACCTATTATGGCGTCAAAACTTTTTATAGAGACCAACATAAGGTCTATTGGGGATGAAAAGTTATTCAAGGTAAGGGTACATCCTATGTATATATCGTTGGTGGATTCGGATTTCCCGTTAGCCATTTCGACGGTGAAAGTTTCATTTAGTGGTTGGGAGTTTTGATTTAGTAGGTGTTTAAAATTATGGCTCACAAAGCTCCTCTCAGCACCACAATCAAATAGAATGCATGCATAAGTATTGTTGAGAAGAAACGTACCCGTGACCACCGCAAGGTCTGCCACGCTTCTTCGTGACCCAGTGCTAGAATCCTCCCGACTCCACCAACATTTCCAGCTTTTGGACAATCTCTCTTGAAATGCCCCACATCACCGCATTGGTAGCATGCTTGACCTATTCCAACGGCAGGTACTTGGTTAATCGGTTGGGGTGGTGTTCTACAGAATCGGGCAGTATGCCCTTTTCTGTTGCAGTTACGGCACTGCATTTCTCGGCAATTTCCGTTGTGGTGAAAATTTCACTTGTTGCATTTAGGGAGGTTACTAGCATAGGGCTTAGTTGGTGCAGGGTTAATAGGAACAGCAGCAGGTACAATAGTAGATACGGTAGCAGGTACAGTAGCAGCATGGACTGCCACTACTTGTTGCTTCTTTGAAGGTTCCTGGGGAGATTTGCCCTTCCTCTTGTTCCAACCCTTCTTCTTGCTATTGTTGTTGTTTTCCTTAGGTTGTTTTGGTGCAGCAACCACAGAGTTTTGATGATTTCCGCGGTCAATAAGTGACTGTGACAGCTCCTTGGCACTATCAAAGGTAACAGGCCTAGAAGCAATGACACTTTCCTGTATCAGGGGCGACAGCCCCCAAATATACCTTTCAATCTTTTTTCTCTCCAGAGAAACCATTTCTGGACAAAGGATCGCCAAGTCACAGAATCAATTCTTGTAGGTAGTTATGTCTGCACCAACCATGGTAAGACCCCAGAGCTCTTGTTCGAGTTTCTGAATTTCCCCTCGCGGACAGTATTCATGCATCAACATGGTTTTCAAGTTCTCCCAACTTATAGTATTAGCCACTACCAAAGTCAGTGACTTAACATGGCCGTTCCACCATGTTAGGGCTCTATCTGAAAAAGTACAAGCAACAAACTTAACCTTGCTACCCTCCGGACAGGAGTAGATTTCAAAAATTGCTTTTGTCTTCTCAATCCACTGTCTTAATGCCATAACTCCTCCAGTGCCATTAAAGGTCCTGGGTTTGGCATTCGAGAAATCTTTATAAGTACACTCTCGCGAGTGCCCATGACTCTCGCCATGGTTAGAAGGATGTGCACCAGCTCCCGACCCACTAGCACCAGGAGTATTGATATGAGACATGGCAGCCGCTACAGCCGACGTGACTGCTGCTTGAAACATAGCAGCGTCGAATTGAGGAGGTGGTGGCCGAGGTAGCGTCGGTGCTTCATTACCAGTGTTATGTCTTGGATTTCTACAAGGAGGCATCTTTTTCTATAAAAGTTAAAAGATACAAAGATGGTAAGATATCAAGAGTGAATATGAATTTTGATATCTCTGAACTAAAACATTTAGTTCAACATGAATCTTGTAATTAATTGGAAATAGAAGTCTATGACAAGTACAACTTGTAACAGGATGATATGAAATTGAGTGGTTATTTTTCAAAGAGTATGAAAATGCATGTCGATAATATTGGCATATTGAATACAAAAAGTCTGCAAAACTTCACCCTAAACGGGTCTACAATATACCAAATTCTGGGAAAAACATCGACATCATACTGACCTACCGAAAATGAAATTTTCGCGGTCGTACTGAAAAACATAAAAAAATAACGCTAGAACATATTCGTAGACTTTAACTATAACCAAAAGAGTGAACAGGAAACGAGTAGAGTATTATCCATTTCTTAAACCAAAGAAAGGATAAGTAGAGTGTCTCCTACTGGCGACGGACATCACTCGTACGGACCCTCAGCTCAGCCAGTTAATGCTCCACATCAAGCAGATGTCTTTCATACACTGTCTGGCGTGCTCGGAGCTCTATGACTTCAGCTCGAGTTACAGCTAACTCTTGCAGCAGGGCCTCATTGTCTCTCATTGCTCTGTTATGAGCAAGTTCAAGATTGCGAATACTATCCGTATCGGCATTCGTATCCGCATCAAGCTCTATAGTTTGTTGAATGGTAGCGACTCCTAGCTCAAGATTTCGAGCCACTCGGCGAACCAAAATAGGAAGAATTTTGTCTGCAGAGCCTCCCTCACTTATGTTGTAGAAGCTTCGGTCTCCGTTGTAGGGTAAGGGTTGACCTTGCTCTCGGCTCCACCTACCCAAGTTCTCAGCCCATGAAGGTGTCAGACCTTGGAAATTTTTTCGTGGATTAGGATTCTGAGCAAATGGTGGTGGATTATAGGCTTCTGAATCGGAATCAATGCCTTTAGGAAAGTTTTCTGCAAAATCATCATCTAAGGGAATTTTATGATTCTCTTCCGGCTCTGCATCTTGTCCTTGATTGGGAAAATAAGGGTCTCCAGGTAGATGAACTCCATCCATTGTTATCTAAGCGAGAATAGGGATAAGAGATATAGAATATAGTTAGTAACGATAGGTTAAAGATACAAGTTTCTATGAGAGAGACTTACAGTTAACATGTAATGTATTCTTTATGATTTGTTCTAGGTATTACTACAACTATAAAGTGTATATTAATTATATATAACTTGGGTATAATCAACCTTCGATTAAATGACACGGCTCTAAATCCACAACCAAACAAGGAACAGGAAATGAAGCTAGATCACATATTCTAAGTCTATATAACTTTAATTATATATAACTGTAATATACCCTTAATATTTATAGTTCTACCCTCAATTGTTCTATTGTTTTCACATGTTTGTGATTAGTATATAGTGCCTAAAATACCCCTATAGTATTTTAATATTTATGTTCTGTTCTAGAGTTCTTCTGAATATGTATGGTTGGTAAGTTTTAGACATGCCGCAACACCACTATCACTCCCAAACACATGTTCGTCATATCTCAAATCAATATAGTTGATCAGGCTATATTACTCCCAGATATGATTACATAACTACCCAGGTTTGACGATAATGTCCAACATCCAAATACTTTTAAGTTCGTATGACTGTGATACTGTCCTTGTAGGTATAAATGTTAGTATACTTCTTGTAAAAACACTTAAATTTTTAAAAAGTATACTTGTAGTCAGACCTCTTAGCCCCAAATGTATTTATAGTTTGTATATCTTTTATGGATTGATATACTGAGTTCACTATAAACAATGCTCTGATACCAATCCGTCACACCCCCAAACCAGACGGCGGAAACGTCCAGGGGTGGAGGACTTCATTTGTAGTATCACAACACATGCATCATAGTAATCAAAGTACAAACAACCATTGCATTTAAAAGTAAAGTATTTACATGTGTTCAATCACTGTATATTGACACCAAAATAGTTATAGCAAAATACAGAAGATATGACTCAAAATAGCTCCATCTTCTCAAAAAGCTCGGGGAGTACATGTTTATTGTTTCCCTGAGAATACAAGTAATTTGAAAAGAGAGTATCAACATAAAGTTGAGTGAGTGCATAAGTATTTATGTTTAAAAGTATGTTTTCTGTTCCATGAATCTGTAAGTTGTTCCAGAAAATCCTATATTTTCTGCTGTATATGAAAAGTAGTTTTAATCTCATAAAACCGTTCTTATTTGTAAACCAATGTTTTGTATTTGTATTCCTTTATGTAAAACTTGTAACTGTGAGTGTGCCTGGTTCCACCAGCTGTTATTGTAAACTGTAATGTACTACTGTAGTTTGTATTTTGTAAACTAGTACTTTGAAAATGTACATACATTTAGTTGATTATACACTAACGTATTGCTAATATCTTTTTAATGAGTTATTATAACAATATTGAGACTAGATGGCCTGAAACAAACGCTTTGTAGGCGTTTAAACTGTTGATAACAATTGTCACTCATTGGCGTGTATGACTGACTGTAGCTAGCAGCCTGAGTGCGGGGTTGTCAATCCCAATATAGATTATTTAACACTTCATTTTTTAGGGTCGATTATGTAAATGTACACAGTGTGCTAAAATTTCTCTTTATTATTTTAAAAAGAACTACAAATTGGCCTATATTATTACATAGGTTTGAAATAACGGTTTGTTACAAGTTGGTTGTACATTGATAGTGTGAAAACGCATCAGTAACTTGATGTTATAAAACGCACTATTGTGTATGATTTAACGAAAGCTAGTACAACCATATAATGTCAAAGTTTATATGTTCCTTTTAATTCTTGGAGGATTAAAAGCGATATCTTGGGCCCCTCGATGATTATGTTTTGACATATGTGTCAGGCCCGGTCGGGACTGAATTCATGTGTTCAATTAAAGTTCTCAGTCAAACAAATCGAAAATCGGGAAACCAACTGCTGGACAATAAGTAAGACATTGTTCCATGTATTTTTCCGGCTAATATCTTGAAGAGCAGAGGATTATATGATCCCTTATCTAAAGGACGTGTCACTGACTGGGTCAGAGTTCGACAGCGGCTTTTAAGAGCTAGCATTGCTAGTCGGGTTTTAAGTCGTACTTGCAGTTATAGTTATTAGACTTATACAAGTGGGGGACTGTTGGATTAGGTGTCTAAGCCTATAACTATAATTGGTATGTACTTGACCCGATAGTAGCATGGTCCTTTTGGGTTGCCTTCACTAGTGCAATTTGATAGGATGGACTTTTGAGAAGAGGATATTTATGATTTATTAATATATTACAAGTATAATATATTAATATGAAATCATATTATTTATTTAGTATTGATCAAGAATTAGTTTGGAATTAATTTAGTGATCAAAAAGAGACTAGTTAAATATACGGGGACTAATTAAGTAAATCAATGATTCTTATAGTGTGGGCCAATGATCCATAGTTATTTAGGATGGGCTAGACCAACATGGATAGTGTTGAAACATTAAAGTGACCCTCTTAAACTTAAAAGAGATCCGAAGCTGCTTCTGGAACCACAGTCAATCTCTCCCCGCAGTTAAGATCAGCAACCGCAGTCATCGTCATCAGTTCTTAGATTCAGTCTTATATCTGTCCTTTGTATAAGTACTTTCTTTTATCCAAAGTGCCCTGCGTGGGAACTCTTAAATAGATTAGACTGTATGTAATCTTCGGGACTCTATAAATAGAGTTCTCCCCTTCTCAATGAAAATACCTCTCTTACGCATCTTGAATCTTATCACTCATCTTTCTCACTACTATCTTATCACCTAAATATAATCATAACTCCTTGTAATCTCTCTTCAGAGCAAGTCTTTCTAGACTTAATCACTAAGTTTGATCTCACTTACTAACTTGGTCTGATTGCATTCCTAGTTAAGAATCAACTTAAGTGTATACTTGATATAATACTTGCTGTCTTTTATATTTCGTTATATTTCCGCAACTAATCATCTAACTATCTAACTCTAACTTATATTATTGTTGAGCTTTATGATCCTTTGAGATTAACTTTAATTTCCGCAATATAAACTTGTTCTAACGTTTGTTCAAGTGTTTTTCTCAAGTTTTTCTCTCAACAATTGGTATCAGAGCCAAAGTGGTTGCTTTTTGAAGCAAAACTCTGATTTTCAAAAGGCCTTCCATACCACTAAAGCTCATTTCTTATTAAAAAAACTATTTTCAAAACAAGGAAATATGACACAAGCATTATCTCTCAATGTTTTCAACAGTGTTGGTGGTTCTAATAGAGCCCCAATATTGGTGGCAAATGAATATCATCACTGGTCTCAGAGAATGGAAAGATACTTAAGGAGACTTGGTAGATATGTATGGCGATCTGTAGAAGAAGGGCCACATGTCCCTGTTCTTACACCAGTGCAAACCGACAGCACCACAACCAGACTAGGAGGAGGTAAACCAGCCATGAATCGTCCCACCAAAGACGATATCGATAAAATGGAAAATGATGATGTTGCCTTTTATGAAATCTCTTGTGGAGTTGCTCCTGACAACTTCGACATTATCATAAACTGCAAATCAGCAAAAGAGATCTGGGATGTTCTCAAAAACATGTATGAGGGTTCAGAACAAGCTCAAGATAAGAAGCTCACAACTGCACTCAATGAGTTCAACAATTTCAAAGCTCATACTGGCGAAAGTTTGGAAGACTCCTTCAAAAGGTTCAACCTGATTGTCACTAAGTTATCTAATGATGGCACCATATGAAGTAACCATGAAACAAATCTTTAGTTTCTCAATGGTTTGGGAAGATACTGGACTACTGCTAAGATGATAGTCCAAGGAGATAGAAAGATTCATTCCTTATCTCTCTACAAGCTCTATGGGGAACTGCAAGCACAAGAATCCACCGTACTCAAAGATTGTGCTGACTTCGGAGGACCACTTGCTCTTATAGAACAAGCTCCACATACTCAATCTTACTCTCCCTCGTATGACAATCCTCCGCAGTCATACGAAGCTGACTCAGAGTATGATGATGAAGAAGAGTTTCAGAATGCTATTTCTCTTGTTAGCCAACAGTTCAACCGGCTACCACCTCCTTCTTTTCGTAAAAATCAGCAGTTTAACAAATCTCCATTCAACCGCAACTTGAACCCTCAGAATAATCACTCTCGACATCCCAAAACTTCTCACCCACCACCGCAACATCATACTACTCAACCCAAAGAGGCACCGAAGCCCATCAATCCAACTGACTCTGGTACCTCTGCAGAAGATAAAAGTGATGTTGCAATTTGTCACAAGTGCAACAAAGTGAATCATTTTGCAAAAGACTGCAAGGCTAACATAGTGAAAGATAGAGCATTCTACCTTAGAATGGCTCAAGAATTGGAGGAAAAGGAAAAAGCAAGGGCATACGTAGCCCATGTAAAAAGAGACCATCAAGTTTGGTCATCCGGTGATGAAGATGAAGACATCAGCAACATCAAAGGAAAAGGCAAGATTTGCACGCTGGCAACTGCGGATGGTGATGGGTCTACAAAGCTGGAAAAGAACTACTGCTACATGGCAAAGGATGGAACTCTAAGCATCGTCGAACAGGTAAAACTCATGATTCAAACTCTAAATTATAGTATGCATGACTGTCAACCCTTCATAGACAATCTTAATAACACATGTGATGCCGTCCTTACAGACTATAACAAAGCTCTAGCTGAGAAGAACATAGCGTCCCAAGAGATGTTTCATGTAAGGGGACGACTGGATAACAAAAGACTAAAAGTAGATATGTTAGAAAAGGACTTAGAGTTAGAGAAAGATGCAAGAATGTTGAGTGAAACACAACTAGAAATAGCTTTGAACCAAAGAGATTTAGCTCAGAGTGAAATCGTACGATTAAATCTATTAATAGAAAAACTGTTCAATGAAAGTGAAGCTATTGAAAATTTGGTGAACAATGGAACCGTAAATAACACCTATAATTAGGTTTGGTCCAATGGATATCCTACCGCCAAGGATTTCCTCACCCCGGTTTAACAAATATCGACTTTATGTCCCTCTTGACTGAGAGTTCCGTTTCCCAGTCAATGACAAAACCTTTCCCGAAGACATCAGAACTCACTTCGGTAGACTTCATAATCTAAGTAACAACTGTGTCATTGAGGAAATTTTGCCTGAATTTTTGGGTCACTCAAGTGATCAAATTCCTATCTGTGGCACAATCTATCCCAATTCTCCGACTTCATCAGTTGTTGATGAGGAAATTGCCATAGAGAGTCCCGAAGTCTTAATGGACTTTCCATCTCTGCCCTCAGACCGCAGTGTATCTCACTGCAGCCATGGATCACAGTCTGCTCATCTACCAAATTTCAAATGTCCCACAAAAGTCTCAACCCAGACTTACTCTGCGGTAGTCAAATCTTCCTTACCGCAGACTATCGTCAAAGGCACTGTGACTCTTCAGCCAATTCATCATGAAATACCCATAGAAAAATTTGAAGTGGGTCAATGCTCTCAAAGTCCTGAATCTTCTAGTTCGGATGAATCTAGCCCTCGTTTTCAAAAAATTTCAAAGGTTTCTAGGAAACCGCAGCTGAACACCAATGACTGCAGTTCTCCAAAAACCGAGGCTAAAAAGGCTTTCAAAGAGGAAATTTCATCCCGAGGCAAAAATTGGGAAATCTTTTCAAAAAACAAAAAAACATGTCAGATTTCCAAAATCTAAGAGTCCAGAAAAGTTTGTTTTCTCACATTATTTTTCAAAAAACTCTCCAATCAAGAAAACATACAAAAAGGAATGTACAGTTTCAACAGCCATTTCAAAAACATCTGACACAACCCAAAAGAGAGTACAGTCTTTTTGAAGCAATGGTTTTCAAATCTATTCCTTAGATGACCCAAAATGGAAGGGGATTTTACCAACTCCAACACTTTTAATATCACTTCAAAGTTTTCAGAAATCACTCTCCAAGAAATCCTTCCGTGCTCTCACTTCTGCAAAACGTACTTTTTCAAGTACCAACACCACTATTGTCAGATCTCACCACTCTCGGACTGGTCACACGCCTACCTCGTCATTTAGACCGCTGACCAAATAAAGTGTCAGGGTAAATGACAAAATTTCTGCATGTCAGTGTAGTTGTCAAAAAGGTTCATCTCATGTCAAATCTGGTTCTTTTCAAAAACCTCGTAACTTTTCTAAATCTCGCAACACTCCAAAAATTCGCAAACACCCACGACTAGGTCTAAAAGTTGACATGAAACCTGTCCCTGCAACCTCGACTCGTGCATTCATAAAAAATTCATTTGTAGCTTCGGGCTCCAAACTTGTTTGGATGCCCAAACTAACCGTGTAATTCTTAGGATTTGTGCAAGGAGGAACAAGAAGAAGAATGGTTAATCGACAGTGCCTGCTCCTTGCACATGAACGGAAGGTTAGAATACCTTCGGGATTTCAGGCCAATTTGCAACGGTGGAAACGTCACATTCGGCAACAATGCGAATGGGATAATCCGAGGTTATGGTGTTCTTACGACGGGAAACTTCTCTATTCAAAAGGTTGCTTATGTAGAAAGCCTTAAACACAATCTCATCAGTGTAGGCCAACTGTGTAAAGCAGGCCACAGGGTTGAATTTGACAATGAGTACTGCTTTGTAATGACCAGCGATAGAAGCACTTGTTTGATCAAATCCAAGTCCGAAAGAACCATGTATCCTCTGGACGTCTCTCTGATCATTGGGAAACTGTGGCTATGCTTTCTATCCAAAGCAGTATCTGAAGTCAGCTGGCTATGGAACCGCAAGCTAGCCCATCTTAATTTCAGATATATCAACAATCTGGTCACCGGAGAACTCGTCCGAGGTCTCCGAATTCTCAAGTTCAGCAATGATACACTCTGTCCTGCATGTGAATGTGGCAAGCAATCAAAGGCAAGCCATCCCATTATAGTTGATTCTTCAATTTCTGAACCACTGGAACTCCTGCACATTGATCTCTGCGGTCCTTCTATTGTAGCCAGTCTTCATCAAAAAAAATGCATACTGGTTATAGTTGATGACTTCACTCGTTTCACCTGGGTCTTCTTCTTAAGACTCAAATCCGAAACTCCGCAGATACTGATCAATTTTATCAAAGAAATTGAACTTCAGATCAATTTACCAGTACGCCGCATCCGAAGTGATAATGGAACCGAGTTTACCAACCATCTCTTAAACAGTTTCTTGGTT
This sequence comes from Lactuca virosa, assembly GCF_052849685.1. Lineage (NCBI taxonomy): Eukaryota > Viridiplantae > Streptophyta > Magnoliopsida > Asterales > Asteraceae > Lactuca > Lactuca virosa. The sequence continues at coordinate 440,859,030 of NC_136429.1, read as the reverse complement.
TCAAAGGGTATCACTCACAATTTCTCAGCTCCCTACACACCGCAACAAAATGGAGTAGTAGAGCGAACAAACCGAACTCTGGTAGAAGCAGCCAGATCTATGCTTAACTTCGCACACCTTCCTCTCTACTTCTGGGCCGAAGCAGTGGCCACAGCTTGCTTTGTTCAAAACCAAAGCATCGTCTGCAAGCGTCTCAGTAAAACTCCTTATGAGGGTCTAAACAACCGCAAACCAAATTTCTGATTCTTCCATATCTTTGGGTGTAGATGTTTTGTGATCAACAACAGAGATCATCTTAACAAGTTCGCACCGAAGTCTGATGAAGGCATCTTTCTTGGCTACTCAACAAACAAAGCAGCTTATAGGGTTCTCATTAGATGCACAAGGCTAATAGTTGAAAGCTTCAATGCTAAATTCGATGACTATTACATCCGCAACATCGCTCCGTCAATCGAAACCAAAGAAATCCTAGAAAGTGATATTCCTACCTCTTCAGGTCCACTAAACATAGTTGAAGTAAACTATGACGATCTCTTTGACCCCGTAGAAACAACCAAGTTATCCGAAGTCCTTGTGTTCCATGAAGCTCAACAGCAGCATGCTGACGTATCTGGTCCATCCTTATCCGATGTAGTATCACTCAATACTTCCACCTCGTCGGTTAAGGGGGAAAGCTCCACCCGGGATCAAGTGACAACCATCGAGGTTCCAGTAGTTGATGATGCAGTTCCAGTTCCTATCCGTAAAGAATCCTTACCGTCAAATGTTTCTTCTGACTCAGATGATGAAGATATAGAGAACATTGACACAAGAACTGACTCGAGCATTATCACACTTCCAACAATCCAGGGGGAACCTTCTCAGGTTCAAGGGGAACTCCCGTCTGCAATCCAGGGGGAACCTCCATCATTTGCCCAAGAAAACTCCAATCCCACCTTTCCAATTCAAGACAATTCATCGGGATGCTCACATGTCCAGGGGGGACTGCCGTCCCCAACCGCAGAATCTTCAGATATTGTAGATATTCCGTCCACCGCAGCCGCTGACCATCTTCAACCCCGTCTACACGTATGGACGAAGGACCACCCTGTAACATCCGGATTTCTAGGTATTATGTTTGATCATTTATTTATGAATAAAAGAGAAGGACTAGACGAGTTGATGCGTGGACTCGTCGAGTAGGACCGCGATTGCTGACTGGATTAATGAACGGACTCGACGAGTCGGAAGGGTGGACTCGACGAGTCCGCGCTGTAAATTAAAACCCTAATTCTCGAGGTCTGTGCCCTATTTAAAGGCCTTTATGGCCTCCATTTGCGGCCACTTCACCCCTGAGAAACCCTAGAGAGCAGAGAGATCGTTTGTGGTGCAAGAGGAAGGCTAATTCACCATTTCTTGTGTGTTTTAGCAAGAAGGAAGGAGGTAGAACAAGCTTGGCGGGTTAAGGAGCATGGATCCACTTCTATTTGATCAGAGGAAGCTGTTGGAGGTATAAATATGTGCCATTCTCGTGTTTATTATGATTCTAGTGAAATTTAGGGTTTTCTTTATGCCTCTTTTAGTTGAATCTTGAGTATGTGAGGTCCCTAGGCGAGTTGGTTCATAGATCTGGACCTTAAGAGGTCCAGAGAGTCCTTACCACTCTGCTTTATGCCATACCTTTTAAGTTATGAGCCTAGGAGGTCATTTTAGAGATTATTTCACCAAAAGAAGCTTTGGGTGTGTTGCATGTGTACCAAGATTCGACCTCTACGTGATTATCAGGCTTGGGAAGGTCAGATCTATAGATTAGAGAACCAGATCTGACCTTAGAAGGTCATTTGAGTATGAACATGGAAGCAACTCGCCGAGTTCATAAGTGGACTCGACGAGTCGAGTCGGGGTTGCCCCGCGATTCGTGACAGGAGGAACCCGTCGAGTGGAAGGATGACTCGACGAGCCAAGAGAGGCTAGAAGGATTCAGAGGACCCGCATGGACTCGCTGAGTCGCCCATGTGCACTCGACGAGTCGGGTCAAAGTTTGACCGTTGACTTTCGTTGACTTTTAGGGTTTTGGTCAACATTTCGACTTTTGGGTCAAGGAGGGGTAAAATGGTCTTTTACGCTTCTGAGGGATTGTAGTAAGGGATTTAATCTAGACTTTGAGAGCCATTATTTATTTGAGGATATTGTGTATGTGATTAGGCGGGGGATAGATCAGTATATTCGTGTGCGAGATCATCCGAGATACCCGAGGTGAGTCTTCTCACCATACATTACCTAGAGTGGTATTTATGTCCAGACCGGAGGGTCTTGTATGCTATGTGTATATATGAGATTATGTGCATTGTGTTTTATGTATGCTATGTGTTGAACAGACCGGGCCGGAGGGCCCAACGAAATAGACCGGACCGAAGGGTCCAACGACACAGACTGGACCGAAGGGTCCGACGATCTATGACCGGACCAGAGGGTCCAACGAGCTACGGGACTGGAGGGTCCCGTTGAGACACATCGACCGGAGGGTCGTACTGTAGCCTCGGGGGAACATACTCGTCTCTGAACATGGTGGTGAACCTCTCCCAGGTCACCTCTGAAATCTCTGCAAGAGTGAAGCTCGTCGTCACGAACTTCCACCAGTCCTTCGCTCCCAAGCGAAGCTGGTTCAGCGCGAACCGTACCCTCAGATGCTCCGGACATGAACACGTATAGAAGCATCCCTCAATATCAGAAATCCATCTCATTGTAGCAATCGGATCTTGCGTCCCGTCAAACTCTGGGGGCTTCGTGTTGCTGAACTCTCGAAACAATAACGAGTCACCTCCCTGAGGCCTGGCAGCAGCCACAGCTGCAGTAGCTGCAGCAGCTGCAGCCTCAGTCACCGTTGTGTACCGCTCATCAAAAGTCTCAATCAATGTGGTCTTGGTAGACCCAAACATCTCCGGAATCTCGGCTCGAATCGCCGCTGCCACCTCATCATGGATCATCTGACGAGGCTCCTCGTCACTCACGCCGCTCGTCTCAGGTCTGTGGCGTGTCCCAACCATGATGTCTCTGAAATACAACATAATAATATCATAGATTTGCTCGAGCATACTCGCACTCGATAACTCAACCCTACTTGTTCCTTAGTACCCTAAGGATTCTTACTTAGAGTGCGCACTGCTCCGGTGTCTTCAGTAGTACGGGCCCTATACTACCGTCCACACCGCATCAGTATTCACCCTACGTCCTCCTCCTTGGATCCCAGATCACAAGCACCCTACATCTTGCTGGCATAGGCTACCCTTCGGTAGACCTCTCATAAGCTCCTCACTACTACCTACTCACTCTCAAGCATCACATAGCAGCGGAAATCTTCCTAGGCTAAGGCATCACAAATCAGGCCACTCTAGTCCTAATATGAATACCTAGCCTACTCCAGCATGCATATCATAACATATCTCATAGCACTTAATGTAAGGGTATTTTGGGAAATCACCGTTCGGGCGCTGGCTGATCGTACACACTGCTCCGTTCTGCCTTTCTCAAAATCTTTTACTCTCTTGGAAAAATTGTTTATTTTATGAAAAACTTTCTCTATTCCTCAATTTGAGTTCAGATACATCTGAAGTTGCACCCGAATCCCTCAAACCAAGGCTCTGATACCAACTTGTAACAATGTAAATTTTCAAAACAATTTTTCATTTTTATATCATATTTTCAATCATCAAAAACCATATCAAACAAACTGTATCCAATGTCATCATAACAACAAATCCCAGAATCTCAAAACATAATCTCTATGAGTGTGTACGGATCATGCCGGCGCCTTCCCGCGATCCTCGCTAGTACCTGAAACACATAACACAGCAACTGTAAGCATAAATGCTTAGTGAGTTCCCCAATATACCACATACAACCCATACGCCTTTCCAGGCCATAACTCTGTAGGATCTTCCGATCCAAGTGTCTCAGGGGACTTCCGTCCCGAATCCCGGTAGACCTTCCGGTCCTACCCGCCTCGACCTTCCGGTCTGTAACCTCCTGACCTTCCGGTCCATGTCATCTTGACCTTCCGGTCCTTATCATACATAGCATACATAACACATACATATCACATAACAGCATATAGCACATACATCTCATAGCATACAAGACCTTCCGGTCACACATAGGTACCACTCTAGGTACAGTATAGTGAGAAGACTCACCTCGGCTATCTCGGATAATCTCACACACGTATACACTGATCTAGCCTCCGCCTAAACACATAAACAATTATCTCAAATCAATAACGGCTCTCTAGGCTAGACTAGTCTCTTCCATGTCCTCTAAGAAGGCTAAAAGACCATTTTACCCTTCAAATGGTCCACAAGTCCAATTGTTGACCAAACCCTAAAAGTCAACAAAAGTCAACAGTCAAACTTTGACCAGACTCGTCGAGTGCACTCGTGTGACTTGGCGAGTCTATGCATGTCCTCTTCGCCCCTGGTCCTTACTCGACTCGCTGAGTCAACCCTACACTTATCGGGTTATCACAGGTCGCGAATCGCGGGGCAACCCGACTCGACTCGTCGAGTCCCTTATGGGCTCGGAGAGTTCCTTCCATGAAAACACTCAAACGATCATTTGAGGCCAGATCTGCTTCACCAACCAGTAGATCCAACCTTCTAACACTCGAAAGTCACGTAAAGGTTCAAACTTTACGTTCATGCAATGCTTATAGGACCAAAAATGGAGAAATAACCTTTAAAATGGGGTTCTACTCTCAAGGCTCACATGAAACCTCATAAAGCTGGAAGCTTGGGACCTTTTGGACCTCTCAAGGTCCAGATCTATCATCTATACCCAAAGGGACCTTATATGCTTCACAATCTAACTCAAAATTGTGCAAAGAAAACCCTAGATTCAAGGAATCTATCAAATACACGAAATGGGAAGGAACTTGTACCTCAAAACGTGAATCTCAGTGTGAACAACACAGATCCAAGCTCCACAATCGATCTAGCTTGGATTTTCCCACTCCTTCTTTTAAGATCACACCAAAGGATGAAGAATTAGCCTCCAAAATGCTCTCTAACTCTCTTTTCTCTCTAGGGTTTTCACAGGGGGGTAGTGGCCGCAAATGACAGCCATAAGGGCCTTTAAATAGGGCTCAAGCCTTGAGATTTAAGGTTCACTTAACAGCGCGGACTCGCCGAGTCCACTCATCGACTCGTCGAGTCCGGTTATTAATCCAGACAAGAACTCGCAATCCTACTCGGCGAGTCTGAGCGTCTACTCGCCGAGTCCCTCCATAAAACTCAAGATAAAAATTAAAATAAGATACTTGGGAATCCGGATGTTACATGTGGCAACTCGTTCCGAAGCCAACAGTTCACACTATTGTTGGCACCAGATGGGTGTACAAGAACAAATTGGATGAATCCGGTGCGGTAGTTCGAAACAAAGCAAGACTAGTCGCTAAGGGGTGTAGTCAACTTGAAGGTGTTGATTATGATGAAACATACGCCCCAGTAGCCAGAATGGAAGCCATACACATCTTCTTAGCATATGTTGTTCATAAGAATATCAAGGTACATCAAATGGATGTAAAAAGTGCCTTCCTGAATGGTGAATTGAAAGAGGAGGTTTATCTTCAGCAACCTCCGGGCTTCGAATGTCTTGAATTCCCAAATTACTGCTACATGCTTGAAAAAGTAGTCTACGGTCTAAAACAAGCACCAAGAGCATGGTACGAGACTCTCTCTGAATTTCTTGTCTCGTCCGGATACAAAAGAGGAGTGATTGATCCCACCTTATTTAGAAAGGAAAATGGTAATCACCTTATGCTTGTACAAATATATGTGGATGATATCATCTTCGGATCAACTGATCAGGGGATGGTGGATGAATTTGCAAAGCTCGTGACCAACAAATTCCAAATGAGCATGAATAGAGAGATTAACTTCTTTCTAGGACTTCAAATAAAACAAGTCCCTCAAGGGATATTCATCCATCAGGAGAAATACACCTCTCAACTACTGAAGAAATACTCAATGGACAACTGTTCTTCGGCCAAGGTACCCATGGCCTTTGGATATAAGATATCTGCTGATCCTTTCGGCGAACCAGTGGATCACAAAACTTATAGAGGAATAATTGGCTCATTGATGTACCTCACTGCAAGTCGACCAGACATTGTTTTTGCAACAGGAGTATGCGCAAGATACCAAGCTGATCCGAAAGTATCTCACATGACCGCAGCCAAGCAGATTCTTAGATACTTAAAGGGCAGCAAATCTCTAGGTCTCTGGTATCCCGCAGGGAACGACTTCAGCCTACAAGCATTCACTGATGCGGATCATGCTGGATGTAGGTTGGACATAAAAAGCACTTCCGGTGGATGTCAATTTCTCGGTGGAAGACTCGTTAGCTGGTCATCAAGGAAACAAAGTTGTGTCTCACTGTCTACCGCAGAAGTTGAATATGTGGCAGCAGCCAGCTGTTGCTCACAAGTCTTGTGGATGAAAACGCAGCTTATGGACTACGGATACATGATGCTGCGGATACCGATTTACTATGACTCAGAGAGTGCCATAGCGATTTCTCATAATCCTATTCATCACTCCAAAACAAAGCATATTGAACTACGGTACCACTTCATTAAAGACCAAATCCTGAAAGGTAACATTGAACTAATATACCATATATACCATAACCATATATCATACTTATATTTCAAGGGTCCTTATTGATTGTTATTTCTGATTGTGTTCAAGTGTTCTTCTCAGTTTCTCCTACTGCAGTTGTCTAACCACTCATCCGCAATGAAGTCTTCATCCGCAATGAGGTCTCAATCCGCAATGAAGTTTCAAACCGCAATCTCAGTGATTGAACTTTCAATCACTTCATAAATTCTTGAAACATTGTGTGCTATTTAATGATCCTTCATTAAATAAGAAAAACATTCTCAAAAAATATTCGTTTTGTCGCATATGATCGTTTCAGTTTCTCTTTTCAAATAAACCTTTTGTCAGACCTATTTTAGGTGTGATACCAAAATAAATCAGTTTCCAATAAAAGAAATCCTTTTAAAATCTTTTCCTTAAACTGTCTTTTCTTCTTACCCCCAACATGTCAAATCCGTTACAAATTCCACCTTTATCCAACGGATTATCGCCCCTCACCACACGTTCCTCAGACATGGGGTATTGGGCCTAACATTGCATTAAATGCCATCTTTTGCGAATTAACAAAAATACTTTTCATTAATTGTTTTTGTGGCTGGTAATGATTTCATTAATTTTTAAAAAAAAAAACTCAAAAGTTTATACCCTTAACCGCTTTTCTTTAGGGTAAAAACAATAAACATTTGAAATCAGCTACTATAAAAACCTTTTTCTTCCCCAAGAAAGCTTTACGCTTTCTGATCTCTCAAAGACGAACAACTTCTCCTTCTTCCCTGTTGCACTCCAAGCTTTTTCTGCAAGTTCTTCAAGTTTTTTAAAATGGTGAAGTCAAGACTTTCAAAGAACCAATCAAAGGCATCTGCCTCTGTTCAACAAACCGGTTCCGATTCACCTACTCGAAACCAATCGCCTACCATTGCATCTAGAAATTTTAGGGCAATCTTCGATGAGCACTCTTCATACAATGATTCGATTCGTCTCATGATCAAGTTCATCTCCAATCATCCACTATTTGGTCCATTCGACTCATTCACTGACGTGGTTCCCATCTCCATATTGTTCAAGTGTGCCTTTTCTGCATATCGTCCCCTCAACAATATGCAAGAAGTTCATCTAAACTTAGTAGATGATTCTTTGGTCATCTTGACCAAAGACAAGTTTCTTACTTCAATCAACTTACTGGTACATCCCTCGACAAAGTTCTTCTCACCCAGTGTTACAGACATCACCTCCACATTGTACCAAATGGGATACCAGAAGCAGATCAAGGGCATTGGAGAGTTCAAGAAAAAATCAACTGCCTGCGGTATGGCAATTTGTGTGCCATTTTGTGATCTGCAGTTTGTCTGGAAGAACCAGAGGCACAGACAACATGGGCCTCAAACTACTTGAACTCGTATGGAGCATCTTCATAGGCCACGATGTTAACTACAGTCAAATTCTTTGGGATGACTTTCTTCAGTACATCCCTAAGGAGAATCCAAAGGAAAATCCAACCGAGCTTACTTTTTCAAGGTTTTGGGCACTCTGCATTTCAGATCTTCATTCAGACGCCAAGATCAGTATGGGCAACGACATCAACTTCTTCGTCACCCGTGATCTCAAAAGGTACACTCCTTCTAAAGATCAGTCTATTTTTGGACCAATCAGACGCTTACCCATCCACATCTTGACTACGGTTGGACTTCAGACCCAAATAGTCACGGATCACATCGAGGCTACGGAAGGTATTGACCCATACCTTTCTACCCTGCCTCTTCCAAGTCAAAACATATTAGCCTCAACCGCACCCAATCAACCAGAGCGATCCGCAGTTCCATCTTCAACTGCACAATGAAGTCACCCGCCTCCGGACGTTTCCGCCGTCTGGTCCGGGGGTGTGACAGATTGGTATCAGAGCATTGTTTATAGTGAACTAGTATATCTAGCCATACAAGATATACAACTATAAATACAACGGGACTAAAACACTCTGACTAAGAGTATGCTTTAAAGATATAAGTATTTTATAAAAGTATACATACTTACTAGCGCAGTATCAAAACGAGAAGAAAGTAACTACATGTTGAACACTACAGTCAAACCTGGGCAGTTATGTAATCATATATGGGATAAATATAGCCTGATCAACTATATTTATTTGAGACATGACCAACATGTGCTTGGGAGTGATGGTGGTGTTGCAACAAACCTAAAACCCACCAACTATGCGTACAAGAGAACATTAGAATCGAACATCAAGTTTAAAATACTATAGGAGTATTTTAGGATACTATAAACCCCTCCCACACCTAAACCTTCCCCGTATATCTCGTACCTCGATTCTTGCACAAACAACATAGTTGAAATTCCTCACCAAGACTTCTACTACCCTGTCACGATGATTTACGGATGGGGCAAGGAGAGACCAAAAGAAGTCCATGAGGAAAACCCAGAAGTGGATCCTAAGGAATACCAAGAGATGAATTGTGAAAGGGAGGAATCCGACTAAGAGCCCAGCAAGGATGAAAGTGCCAAGGAAACCCTTAACGAGGTTTACCCAATTGGGAGTAGACCAGAGACCCTTTCACCTTTCTCTTCCCAGATACGTAGACACCCAATATAAGTGCCCCTGGAATGGAGATACCTAGAAACAAAACAATACCCACGCAAAGACAAGCTTAGTGATTAACTCCTACCCGGTTCAGGGCGCATCTCCACAAAAGACAATTCGATCCACAATCGACGTGCACCGAACTCCGATAGCCAACACCCTCACGAAATCAAGCATCACCTCCGTTTGGGCCACAAAGTAACCCGAATTTACTCCCGTCTCCAACCCTCTGTCATGGAGTAATGGAGACCATAAAGAAAGCCCATTGTACAACAATGTAAATCTGATCCCCCACAAGTAACAAGAACACCATTCCAAATGCCTTACGAAACCCACAAGTAGGACCAGAAAACTATGCAGACCATCTACACCCTTTGAATGATGAAGTGGTCATCTGGAGACCACAACTCATAGCAATCAAGGCTAGGACAGCCTGAGCAGTGTACGGAACACAAAAAGGGCACTCATAATATAAGTGCAATGGCCAAGCCCTTTGTGCGCCATGTCGATAAAAGAGGATCACCGCACTACTCGTTGTAGGTTCATTATGCCTTTAATCGCAACCAGTAGTAGTAACCCAAGAGGAGTACACCCTCCAAGAATCCATACAACCAAATCCGCTCACTATATTGCTAACTATGTGCTATTTTGACGGACTTAATGTGATACAATATATGTTTCCACTCTCTACCATAACTACATCATGGGCATGTAGGTTGACGCAATTAGCACCAGTACGTTAAAATTATACGAGTAGACTCACTTGGAATTAACTACGAGTGCTTACGAGCTCATTTTTCGTGTGCAACAGAGTCATGTCTTCTCATGAAGATAATCAGTACCCTGACGATGCACCGGTCCTACGAATAGACTCTGCCACTTTCCAAGCCACTGTAACAGCTGTCACAGCCGTCATGGCATACTTCAATGCCAACAACACAAACGAAATTGGAAGCAATGTCGATAATTTCAACCGTAACAACAACCAAGGAAACCAACGAAGGACAAGTCACCAATGCACTCAAAAAACTAAACCTAAGAACAAGAAACGAAAGTTCGGGAACGAAAAAGGAGGTAGTTCGACTCAGAGGCCTACAAAAAGGCAACAAGAGGGAGCAGTCCCTACCCCTACTAACCCTACTCCTCCCAAACCGAGACAATCATATCTTGGGAACATTCCACGTTGCAGCAAGTGCAAATATCATCATCGGGGAGCCTGCCGGAAATTTCGTTGCAAAAGGTGCAACAAGATGGGGCACACCTCCCGCTACTGTAGGGCCCCGGCCCCATGCGTCACTCCAACCCTCAACCCATAAGTAAGTCCAGTATGACACAAATGCGGTGCAACAGGACATTTCAAGAGAGATTGTCCAACAGAGATGACTAACGGAGGAGTTGACAACTAGACAGGAAGAGACGACAAGGAACCCTACCGCAGTTTTTGGTACGTTCCCACGATAAACTTTAGGCATCAAATTATCACAAAAAAAATTTCTCAATTAAAAAAAACATAATCCAAAAACTATTTCCTCATTAGAGCAAATCCTGTAAATCACGGAGAAGCTAGAGATCCTTACGAACGGACCATGATGGTTCCATATGAACGTTAGTATATAGTTAGGATCCCACAAACTAAGAGCGTGCGATTCCGCCTTATTTTCCTGTCCCTGGGCTGAATATTGATTAGGACAGAACCCCGCAGTCAATTATCTTTTAAAAGCCCTAAGTATGTACGGTTAGGTCACATCCATCTATAGAAGAGAAACCTGGCACAATTCGGATTACAAATTCCCTTGCCTTATGGCAGCGCCCTTGTGTTACTAAAACACCTGGAGAGCAGGAGCAAAATAGACCCAATGGTAACAACAAAAACGAAACTAGTGGTGATAAGAACATGAACATAGAACACCATGTCATTCCTAATAACCATTACTTCCCAATCAACGTAACACATGTTATAACAAGGAGTCCAATGTCATCAATTGGCACAGACTGGCTTGATTCTCACCCTACAAACTTCGAGCACTGCAAATAGACTTTCGCAACTGGATAACAAAACTCTTTCAGCCCGTAATGACAAATCCCTAGCAACCAGACACCTAAGTCCTGGTGTAAGAAATACCACGCTCTTCCCTAGCCCCAATAAAGATTGAAAATCAAGAAGCAAAAGGCATCAAGGGAATCTAAAAGGCTTCCAACCTTCCTCCAGAGATTCCCAAAATCCCTTTGGAAACCTCAACCATGTGCTAAGCAGAGATAGAATCACCTCAACTCCTGGAACCACCCCAATAACCAAACACCCGATGCCACTTAGCACGGTTACAAGAACAGATAGTGTTTGATCACAAGATCGACATAATAGATAAAGGAAACATCAGACCCGGCCCCTAACCACCGGAAGCACCTATCTAACTCATAAGGAAGAAAGACAAAATTACTATAAGCACCACTGACTACGAATAAGCCAAAGAAACCCATCCTCAAGGATCGACACTCCCTACCCCGAATCGGAGACTTGTTCAACCAACAGTAAGGAACTGGCAGAGGCCGACCTACCATTAGCTCGGAAAACCATAGGAAGAAAACTCCCAAGATAATCTAAGACTCATAAGGTTAACTACATCACACGCAAACTCAACCTTGGTGACCATAGTACCAACTATAAGGGCCCAGAAAACTCTACTTCTTGGACACCAGGATTCCGATCCCTAAAAGACCATTCAAAAGTCCTCGCCAAGATGGGCCCGATAACCCATAGCCTCCGATTAACCTAAGAACCCAGTTTCGGACATTTCACCTTCCATGTATTCAACACCCATAAGTGTCAGACCACCGAAGCTCTAGAAATCCCACTTGACGAGATCGAGGTAAACAAGAAGCCACACCCCGAAGAGGAGCATGTGTAATAGAAATTGACAAAGCCTGGGACACCCACCTGCCCCTAGTAGAATTTTCATATAACAATAGCTGCCATTCGAGCATAGGAGTTGCACCCTTCCAGGCCCTGCGTGGCCAGAGGTGCAGATCATCCTCTGTTAGACTGAACTGGGAGACACCCAACTGGCAAGAGGACAAACGCCCAATAGCACACTCACTAGACCCGAGATTAGTCGAGAAACAACGGAAAGGATAGTCCAAACCCGAGCACGACTCCAAACATTGTGAGGCCGACAAAAGAGCTATGCAGATAGCAGGTTAAAGCCTTGGAATCCCAAGTAGGGGATCTGAATATTATTAAAGATCTTCCCCCGGGGAAGGATGACACGATTTGAAAGGAAAGGTAAATTAAATCCCTGATGCATCGGATCATTCGAGACCCTTGCACGGATCGGTCCGGTAGCCTACAAACTCCAACTACCCTCCAAGCTTAGTGACGTACACCGTGTGTTCCATGTGTCGAACCTAGGAAGTGTCTATTGGACAACCCCCCCCCCCCCCCGTTCCACTTGACAAGATTAAAGTGAGCTAGAACCTCCTACTCGTTGATCAGCCTATCGAGACTATGGATAGAAAAGTTAAGCACATAAAACAAAGTTGCATCCCGATTGTGAAGGTTCGAGGGAACGCTAGGCTTAAGCCGGAATTCACTTGCGAACGCGAAGAACAGACGAAGCAAAAGTACTTTCACCTATTCCCGCACTCATAACCCTACCTTTCGAAAGAATTTCGGGACGAAATTCCCTCTAACGGGGGGATGATGTCACAACTAGCATTTTTGGCTAGGAAATTTCGTCCTCACGTAAGCAATGGCTATTGTGAGATTGTGCTAACACGTTAAAGTTTACATTATGGTTCCTAATGGACCATGTAATGTTATAATTCAAAGCATTTATGTATCCCAAATCTCTCTATGTATCCCAAATCTCTCTATGTATCTCATATCTCTCCATGAATATCATATCTCTCCCAAATCTCTCCATGAATATCAAATCTCTCCCAAATCTCTCCATGAATATCAAATCTCTCCCAAATCTCTCCATGAATATCAAATCTCTCCCAAATCTCTCCATGTATCTCAAATCTCTCTATGTATCTTCCTTAGTCGAAAACAGCTCAAAATCGAAGGAGAAAACCCAAAAGGACCCTCTTGGTCCGGAACCCCTCTTGGGCCGGAACCCCTCCCTGCTTCGGAGCTTTTGATGGATTCCGCAATACGCTTGCTCACTTCGGAACACCTTCACTCCCGAAGGTTTCGCTCCGGAATCACCCTCGTTCGGATCCTTCGGTTCTGCTTCGGAAGACCTCGCCTCGCTTCGGAATTGCTAGTCGGGTTCGTACCTCCGGTCCGGACCTGCGGACTTTGCATTTGAGTCCGGATCCGAGAAAATGCTCCGGAATTGAGTAAATGACTCCGGATTTTGCTAAATGGCTCCGGAAACCTCCCTAAGCACTTCGGACCCTCGCAGATTCCAGACTACACTCCGAATTTTTGCCCATTTCGGAACTTTTCATCATTTTAAGGTATTTTGACGTCGGGAATCCCACCAAACTCGTATTTTCCATAATTTAGACCCCTTAAACCTCTATTTTATGAAAAATGTGAGTGCTTAAAACATATTTACGTGAAATAATAACTAATGTTTATAAAAGCATTAAACCATAAAGAGATAAGAGAGTTGACTTTGTGATGTGACGTAAATTCCCATTTTCCATGCAACTCACAGTAACCCATGAATTACCCACCAAATATCAATATTTTAACTAACAGATAACCAAGCACATCTTATCACTCCCTTATCCTCTTTGAGCATAAACCCATTCTTTATTTCCACCAAAAACTCAATTCACATTCTGTGAAGTCTCAAACTATTCTTTAACGTATGCAAGCTCTAAGTCTCATTTTCTTCAAGTAATTTCCCAAATCCTTGTAAGTATTTCAAGTCTTGGGTAGTATTTCTCCATATTATCTTGTTTAAAAACACATGAAGTTATGTGTTAATATTCGTAGGAAGTTCCAAGGTTCAAAGAGTTATCAAACTCTTCGAGGATTAGAACTTGGAAACTCCTCATCATCTAGCCAAATCACCCACCAAATCAAACCAAGGTGAGCTTCATACCCCTACTTTTTCAAGATTTATATTGTTTTTGGGGGAGGATACAAGTCAAAGGTCTTGTGAAATCATCAACTATTTACTTGTCCATATTTCGCATGTTGTGATATATGTGTTTAAAACTTATGAAACTCCTTGTAGAAGCCCAAAATTCGAAATTTTGGTTAAGTCCCAAGAACTTAAACTATATTTCACAAACTATTGTTGATTTGAAGTAAAAACTAGTATTTATATGAATTATCATTCATAAAATCTTACGCCAAAAGTCACAAGGATTGTTCAAGGAAATTGTTTAAACAAAAGATTGGAACTAATATTTTGAAGATATTAAATTACGAAAATATTGATATCTTGGACTATTTCTCGTCCATACAAATATATATATATATATATATATATATATATATATATATATATATATATATATATATATATATATATATATATATATATATATATATACACATATATATCATTTTTGGAACATGAAATGGATTTGAAAAATCATTGAACATCTAACCTTCTAAAGGACCAAAAATGGAATTCTTTTTGGATAAACAAGGGCCTTTTTAGATGTTTCATAAATATATATATATATATATATATATATATATATATATATATATATATATATATATATATATATATATACACATATATATCATTTTTGGAACATGAAATGGATTTGAAAAATCATTGAACATCTAACCTTCTAAAGGACCAAAAATGGAATTCTTTTTGGATAAACAAGGGCCTTTTTAGATGTTTCATAAATATAAATCCATAATGAACATTTCATAAGAATTGGGCCATTCTCAACGATGCACCTAGTTTTGAATTACTCATGACACCTTTAACTAATATTGGGTCATTTTTTATAATTGTAACTCAAAGTTGATTAATTCCAATAAACGAAAACGATAGATCTAGTCAACGAGTACAAGTATCATTGTTTATTTAATAAATAATGGATCTCAACGATTTGCTCAAAAGGTTTTTAATATTCTAGTTAGACGAATCTCAAAAGTACCTAAATATAAAAATATTAGTGTACGTCTAAAGTCCTGTAAGGAGTTATAGCCAGAGTCTCCTGGAGGGAGAGCGGGAATTTGTGTATAGATCTATACGGGGTTGACACCCCGCACCTTCGTTGTTTGCTACAGCTAGACTGGTCAGTCTAGGGTGACAAATGTCTTTAAGCAAAACGTTGGCGCCTAAGAAACGCCAAAACAGGTCTTTGTAATATTAGTATGGTTATAACGGCTCACTACAATATGTTATTGTATCTAGAAAATTTATGTAAGGAAAACCTCATCAATAAACTTTGGCACGTTGTGTTGACTGCCCTACGCATGGTAGTGATGGTCCGCATTTGTTGTGTTGACTGTCCATTTTCATTGCGGGAAACGTCCACAATCGCCATGTTGATTTCTTTCACCTACAAGTATTAGAGTCTTAATACTGCTATTTTACAAATCAGAAAACATAGGATTTTAAGGGGAAACGTTTGTATACGATTTTGAAAATGATAAACTAACACACACATATGCAAGTATACATAATTGGAAACAGAACTTACGAATATTTTATAGCAGAAAATATAGGATTTTCTGGTGTAAACGATTTTATACGATTTCGATAACGATAAACTAGAACGCACACTCAATTATACCCGATAAGAAAAAAATAGATTTACAATTGTATTCTTTTTGAAAATAGGGGTTTCTGGAAACTGTTGATTATTACTACTCAAAAGAACTATTCTCGAACACAGCTCGTCTTTACAAATTATACTACTTTTCATAAATCACTCCTTATAAGGATGAACAAAAAGTAACGACATGCACGCATATATCCATAATTTTCAAAGCAAGACTTCAAACGATTTCATAGAAAATATCAGATTTTCTGAAAGTACAATGAGAACGATTCTAAACAAGTGTGAAACTATTTTATACAAAAAAAAAGTTTATGAAATCACCAACTTTTTAGTTGACGCTTTTCAAAACAACTTGTATTCTCAGGGATGTAGTAAGCAAGTAAAAAGGGACGCGGATGCAGGATTATTTTGCTGTAGTTTGGAATTTTTTGCTTATGTCTCTTTTGTGTAACTTGAAGGACAAATACAATATGTAAACAATGTAACTTTGATATCTCAATGTATGATGTTTGGATTTACTCTGTTTCATTTATATTCAATTGTTATGATACTGCACAATGAAGTCACCCGCCTACGGCCGTTTCCGCCGTCTGGTCCGGGGGTGTGACAATATCTTTAAGGACGAAGGAATATTTGATCACTTATGTAAGGGCAAATATCTGATCGGATCAGAGTTCGGCAGTTGCTTTAGAATGCACCCTTTGCTATTTGATTTATAAGTTATACATGTAATTTAGTTTTAGACTTATCCAAGTGGGAGACTGTTGGATTAGGTGTCTAAGTCAATAACTAAATTAGTATAATCTTGAATAATTAGCTAAGTCCATTTGGGTTTCCCTCATAACCAGAAAATAGCAAGAAATGATATTAGAAGAAAGAGAGATAAAATGACTTGTTAATATATTATATGATTAATATATTAGTTGAAAATAGATAATTGATATGTTAATTTATAATTAATAAATTAACATGAGATCAATAGTTAAATAATTGGTTTGAAATCAATTAGGATTAATTAATAATTGATTAGAATTAATTTGGAATTAATTAACTGTATAAGGGTTACTTTGTAATTGTTCAATAGTTAAGCAAAAGAGAGATTCTAGAAACCTCCATGCTTGGACGGTTTTGATATCCTATTAGGGTAATATAGAATTCTCCAAATGCATAATTAGAAAACTAGATAATTAGCTATTTATGGTTTATCATTATCTAGGGTTTCTTAGGGATATCCAATAGCTATATAAAGACCCCTTGGGCTAGGATTTTCGTATGTCTCCTGCTAAGAAGCAAATAAACGAAAATTCTTAGTCTCTTATCTCTCTCTCTCCTCTTCATTCTAGGGTTTCTAGTGTTTTAAGTGTGAGCCATTAGAGGCACGAAATTTCTGATGCTTGTTTTCTAAGGTTTTCTATAAGGCGTTTGAAGTGATTTACTTACTACAACAAATCAAAGGTGTGTAACCCTAATTCTTGTAATATGATTATACTAGGGATTCATTAGGTTCTGAAGTTATTTTGTTGTTCATGGCATGTTACCTTCAAAGTATTAAAGACACGGATCCTTTAGGTTGCATGTGCACTTAATCATTAAGTAAAATTTCACAAGCACATAGTTATTGTAATATATAAAACCCATCAAAAAACACAAGGAGGATTATGTTATATTGTGCCTTTATGTTGATGATATGATTATTGTTGGTATAAACGATAAAATGGTTCAATCAACAAAGAACATGCTAAACGAAAGATTAGAAATGAAAGATATGGGTTTGGCAGATGTCATCCTTGGTGTGAAGATCATAAGGACAGCAAATGGACTTACTTTAAGTCAAAACCATTATGTGGACAAAATTCTTGAAAAGTTTAACTCTAGTGATACTAATGTGGGTAGGACACCAATTAATAAAAGTCACCATCTAAGTAAGCATTGGGGTGAAGGAGTTGCACAAGTCGATATGCAAGAATTATTGGTAGTCTGATCTACCTTATTAGTTGTACCAGACCTGACTTAGCTTTTTCAATAAGTAAGCTAAGTAGGTATACAAGTAATCTAAGTGATGAACATTGGAAGAATGTTAAAATAGTATTACAATACTTAAGGTATACTCGCAATTTTGGGGTTAACTATTCAAGATATCCCGATGTAATAGAAGGGTATAGTGATGCGAATTGGATATCTGACATAAAACATTCCAAGTCAACCAACAGGTTTTTGTTCACACTTAGAGGTAGATCTATATCATGGAAGTTTTCAAAACAAATAATTATAGCTAGATCCACCATGTAATCTTATTTTATACCACTAGATAAAAGTGGAGAAGAAGCTGAATGGATACGACAATTTCTAGAAGATATACCGAAATGGCCTAAACTAGTTTCTACATTATCAATCCATTAGGATAGTCAATTTACAATTTGACGGACACAAAGTGATATGTATAATGGTAAGTCTCGACATATATGTCGAAGAGATAACACCATTCGATAACTACTCTTAACTGGAGTTATCTCAATCTACTACATATGGTCCAAGGATAACATTGCTGATCCGCTAACCAATGGGTTAAACAGGGAGTTACTTGCAAATTCGTCAAGATGAATGTTATAAAAACCCATGAACGAATAAGTTATTACAAAGGAAAACCCGATCTATTTGACTGGAGATCCCAAGATCTAGGTTCAATGGGACAACCTGCTTGCATATAATATATGTGACTCGCTGTGGGGGTCAAGCGCAGCCCATTCCTATAAATAAACAGTGATGTAGGTTTAGCTTATCGTACTTGATGTTAAGTTAGAAATTATCAAGATTTAGCTTTTAATGAGTATGATAGAATCACCTACGTGAGAGAGAAGTGGGGTCGCTTCAAAGGAAATTGAATGGGAAAAATCCTAAGAGCTCTTACAAAACTAGTAAAGTGTCCATGACCATAACGGACACATCAATGAGAGCCTAACTAGATCAGGGAGAATCATGTGAGACATCTATTAATTATTTACACAAATGACAGAACAGTTCAAGGAAATCGAGTCTACTGGTCCACTAGTAAAATAAATATGTATCTTAAGGGAAGATTCAAAGGATAACACCTACCTATCCTATGCATGATTGAACTATTTGATTTTACCTAAGCAGCTTGGAAATGTTGAAGCAATTTTCATTCATGTGGGGGATTATTGTAAACTAAGTTTTACTAAATTCCAAAAATAGGTTTTTCCCATTTTTGAGCATGAATTCTGGACTATAAATATAATCAAAACTGAATAATCATTATATATTTGTGTTCTCCTCCATTATACCTTCGTTTCGATGTATCACACATCCAAAATGGATTAAAGATAAATGCAAAATTATTTGTCAAAGTAAAGTAGTTGGAAGAGAATGATAAATGGGTTAAGTAGTTTTTAACTCATCCCACATTGGTGGGAGTATGAAAATGATATGGTTTTATAACTACAAAGACTTGTTAGCTTTGTAAGGATTTTCTAAACAAGTCTTTCTCTTGCGCGCACACACATTGGGTGCAAATGCGAGCCAGTTTCGCTTGGGTTCACTGAACAATTGTGCAACCGCGCATCCTGTAGGTATGAATGCACCACCGGTTGACCAAAAATGTTCAAGGACATCTTTGCAATTATTTTCCTTTTTAGTTAACATTTACTAAACAAAATTAAGAGCTATTAATCACAGATTTCAGTTTTGATTTCTCAATTATTTTTCTCTTTAATATTAACTATTACGATTTAGTGTTTAATGCATCAGTTTCTTTCTCCAGTATAAATACTGCACTTTTGTGACTGACTGAGACACACCTAATGAAACAATCTTCATTTCCTCTCTTGCGATTTTGCGTCTTCTTCCACTTCTTGCTGCAACCAAGGTATTTTTCGGGCGAAGTGAGGGTTTAGGTGATCTAGAAGAATCACTTACTACTGTTGTATTCTTGGAAACAAACACCCATATAGAGCGAATTTGTTTTAAAGAAATTGTGTTTAATATAGGCCTCAACCAATTTTCTTTTTGTTTTGTTCTTTTGTGTAGTTTTGGGTGATACTTTCCTAACAAAAGATAAGGAATGCAAAATTCAACAACAGTTAGCAACATTTTAGGAGCGGGTTCTAGACGATTTTAGTGTCCAAGTGAGAGGTTCGGATCCGACAAAGCAAAAATTAATTCAAAATTATTAAATTTCTTCAAAAGAAATGTAACGATCTCAACAACATGTATAATCGTAAGTTGAACATACTTGCTAGTGTGAGATCTAAGTTCGATGTTTTAAAATCGACACAAGCGGGTATCTGAGGCTTAGTAACATAAAAGCTTTTTCTTATGAAAAAAGTTAGGGATTTTCTGAAAAACCACGTGAAATGGTTGCGCGTAAAAAATAAAGCGAAGACTCCCTCATCATTTATCAAAACGAACGAAAACATCTTCCTCCAATGCCTGCACAACATCTTCAAATGCACAAATTCCACTCAGATTTGACCAACAAGAGGAAGTGTTTCATGTGTTGACTCATCGCCTCAGAGACAACAAAGAGGAAAGAAAACGACATCGACATCCTCACAACCAAAGGAAATAGTTGAGCTCGTCAACAAAATCGCCGACATCCACACTGTATGCAAATCGGAGGCGGTAGAGAGAAAACGGCAGTGGTATGAAAAATTGCATCATATACGAGAAACCAAAAAACGGAAAGTTCAACTATTGGAGCGAGAGATAGAGACTCAAGATAGTTTTTTTTTCAATCTCCATGATCATTTGACGAAAGTATTATGCAAACGGTGATTAAAAGGAAATGACAAATTGCAGCAAAATATGGTTGAAAGTTTTAAAATTTATGAATTTTAATTATTCCGTCTTTTTTAAATGTCGTTTTATCTTTTTTTTCCATTTATATTGGTTTATTTTTATTAAAAAAAATAGTATTGTTTTGTTTTATTTAGAATTTTGTGGTTTTAAATTAATAATAAAAATTTAATTTAAAAAAATATGAAAAATGAGTCGGTTGAAATGGATGAAAAATATGAGCTCCATGTGTTGTGGGATGGAAATGGAGGAAAAAAACTATATAATAGTGATGTCAAAAATACATGATGAAAAATATAAGTTTCATGTGTTGTGGGATGAAAAAAAATAAAAATAAATAAAACAAAAATAAAAATAAAAAATAAAAAAATTATAACAGTGATGTCAAAAATAGATGATGAAAAATATGAGCTTCATGCGCTTGTAGGTTGGAAGTGGAGGAAAAAAAATTATATATATATATATATATATATATATATATATATATATATATATATATATATATATATATATATATAACATTGATGTCAGAAATAGATCGAAAGAATTAGCAAACTTGAAAGAAGTGAAAAAATGAGTACTTCTCCCCTTAAAACCAACTTGAGTTGTTTTAGAAGTTAATTCTTGAACTTCCATCTAACAACTTGCAACTTGTTAGTTTATTTTAATGCAAAAATTATGGCCATTCAAAAAAAAAAAAAAAAAGAAGTTTTACCATCGTATTCCGAAGAAATAATATTTTTTTTTCAATTAAAGATTTTTGCTTAAAATACTCATAAAAACTCTTAAAAGATCGTTGGAAGATACTCTTACATAGCAAATTCACATTATTTTTGCGTTATATCAAATCTTAAAACATAAAAATGCCAATAAGAAAGGAGTACAATTAGAATTATAATTTCAAGATAGGAAAACAGAGTCGCCCCACACTAGTGTAAATGATTTTGACCATCTTTTATTAAACAGTTAGCTCATAAATGTAACGCAACATAAAGAAGAAGGAGGTATACAATTTAGGGATTTGATCTTAAATTTTAAATAGATGGGTCAATCGTAAAACTAATATCCTGTCATATTTTGATCCAACAATTATATAATTTGATCTAATTAAAGGTTTTAAGACCAATTTTTCATAAAAGTATTAATTAAAAAGTATATTTATTTATTTAACTAGTTGATTAAACGAAATAAAAATTTAGGGAATGTATGAATTTCTCCACATCAAATAGCCACCTTATGGCATCAATCGGGTCCTTGACCCCGTCGAACTCCGCGTTGCTGAAGTCCCGGTACTGCACCGTCCCTTTCCCTTGAACTCCAGCCACAGCAACGGCGGCAGTAGCATAACGTTTGTCAAATAGTTCGATCATGACGGTCTTGATAGACCCAAATACATCCGGGATCGCCTCCCTAACAGCCATGCTCACCTGAGTGGTGATCATCTCACAAATCTCATCATCAGTCAATCCTGGTCTCTCCGAGCCGTCAGCTCCTGATCCCGAACCTTTAGTGATCGTCATACTGAAAAACAAATCGGAATACATCAGACGAGCCACAATTCATACTATGGCACCGTTACGGGATCACTAAACCTTCGGGGTTCGTGACTTCCTTGATACGCGTATGGGTCCTGTGCTTTCAGTAGTACGAGCCCATACTACCTTCCACACCTACCCATATTTGTCTCCGATGATCGTCACGGACCACCCGGCCACAAAGGCCAATAACTAAGATACGCATACATCATATACTCACCCTCCCGAGAGTGGCTAATCATTCCTCAAGCTGGCCTACTACAAACCATACTCACTCATGAAACTTCTACTAATCTTGCAGCCGCTCGTGTATGCTAATCATACATAACACTGGATTCGATAAATAGTCGAATACTTTATTCTACCCTAAGCCCATAACCAAACAAGGAACAAAAAATAAGGCCAAATCAAACTTTCACGGGCTATAAAATCTTAGTTATATACAACTATGATGCACACACTAAGCAACCACAGTAATAATGTCAGTTTCAAATAACATACCAAAAATTCTCCTAAGCTATCACGCATCATAAATCAGGCAATTCTATCATGTAATTCCTGAACATCCTTAGCCTACAAACTAGCATGCAGTTCTATCATATCATCAATACACAAACAAGTGTGGCTATCTTGAGGAATACTTTCCTTGGCTCTGACTGATTTTATACAGTGTATCCTCGTTGTCGTTCATTTTAGATTTAATTTCGAAAAATATTTGCAGATCATTAGTTTGAGTCTGGAATCACACAAGTGTTCATCCAATTCTATCAAAAAAGGGCTCTGATACCCACTCGTAACGTCCCAAAAATCATGATAAATTTTTTTTAGAAACCATTTTTCATAAACCATACTTCATACAAAACATTGTCTCTAAACATAGTCATAAAAATCAGAGTATCCAAAAAAATCTCTCGACATAAATGTAGGATGACGTGCACAATCACGCATTCGCCTTGCCCCGATCATCTGATGTACCTGAGACCATGAAATCAACAACCGTAAGGCAAATATTAGTGAGTTTCCCGCTAAATACTCCCCCCCCCACACACACACACATCAAAATACATACAATGCATGCAAACAAGGCCTACAACATAAGGCTTGATCGCCACCGAGCCTTCACCTAAAGGTTGGACCGCTCACGAGCCTACAACATAAGATAGACCGCTCCCTTGGGCCTACAGTATTACTGGACCGCCGCCCTTGGGCCTATAATATCAATTGGACCGCCCGGGTATCTTGGCCTTCAGCACAAAGTAGGATCGCCTCAAACCAACCACAATATGTCGATATATGCACATAAACAAATAACCAACTAGCAAAGAAAATCATGCAGATCTACCAAGCTAACAGATCCCTATAACATAGAAACATCCTATATACAAGGATACATAAAACAGTCTAGTGGGTTGGCATTGGTGCCTTCGACCAGCGAGTACAGTGAGGAAAACTCACATCAAAGTCCAAAAGATAGTTGAACCGATCACTGCTCTAAAGACCGGCTCTACAATTCACCTATACAACAAACAAGGACCAAGCCTCAATTTACTACTCAAATCACTCCATTTTACCTAACATCAAAGTTCGTCAAATTCAACGGTCAACGGTCAATGTCAATACTCTAAGGTCACCCAGTCAGTCGTCCTGTCATGATCATCTATTGGTCATGTGGTGACCTAATAAAACAAAATAGTCATGATTCTTCCGTCTTCACGTTGTAACACCCAAGTTATCACGTCGTGACAACGCTCTGGATAAAAATGAGCTATAAGCCCTTGACCCAATAAGCCTTGCAATTCGGACCTTCCAGAAGGATTTCTCTATCCTAGAACACCATAAAAATCGTAGCTTTCTGGACATGCATGTCCAATGCATGTCCCAAACACAAGGTAGGGCAAAACAAGAAAAGAGTGGGGTTAGGATCTCATGCAAGAGTCCCAAAACCTAACCATACTTCAGATCAAACACTTATCTCATCAAAGGGACAACGGATATCCATAAAGTTGGCAACTTTATGGACCCTCATCGCTATATCAAGCCTAGACATGAAAGATGGTGCATAAAAACCTAGATCTTAGTTTATAGACTCATAAAGCATTGAACTTGGAAACT
The DNA here is from genome assembly GCF_052849685.1 of Lactuca virosa. Taxonomy (NCBI): domain Eukaryota; kingdom Viridiplantae; phylum Streptophyta; class Magnoliopsida; order Asterales; family Asteraceae; genus Lactuca; species Lactuca virosa. The sequence continues at coordinate 440,834,635 of NC_136429.1, read as the reverse complement.
CACAAGGGTCTAGAAGGTGTGAAAATGGATGATGGTGAAGCTTGAATGTTGAGTTGATGCACCAATCTCTATGTCTCCTTCTTCTTGGCTAGAAAACACCCAAATGAAGCTCAAAATCAACTATGGGGAATTACGATTTCAAGGGGGTGTTAGGAGGTGATGGAGGCTGAGGGTGTGATAACCCTACCCTCACTTCCTTTAAATACATGAAAAATCCCTGAAATTAGGTCTTGGCTCGCAACAGGTTTTACGTCGTGACCCATAAGTGGTCACGTCGTGACTCCAAAAGATATACGTGTTTGTTCCAGCGTGGTCAGGCTGTGACACATAAGTGCTCATGTTGTGACTAGGGTTAAAACCCCAAAGAATTCGATCAGATATTCTGAAGAAGTGTTTACCTGGTACTGGGTGTTACATATTTGTTTCATGACATAGTGTCCTTAGTGTGTATATATATATATATATATATATATATATATATATATAATCATGATTTAATAATTACAAAAATACATATTTATATAATTATAAATATGTGACCATATCATTTATTCCTGTATAACTTTATTATTGACAAAATTTATTAACACTTTAATATATACATATATAATACCAATTTTAGTAAAAATGTGAATATATACATATATATAATTTTTATAACAAAGTGTTAATGTCTTAAATGTTCCATTATATATAAAAAATTGTGTGAGTGATTTTTACCATCATTTTTATATATAAATCCTTTACAAAACTTTTTGACAACTTTTTATATTTAAATACCCATTTTTATGTATAATCACAACTCTTTCACATAAAAACCATATTTTGGCCATTTGAACAAATATTTTATATAAATACATTAAACACATATTTTTAACAAAAATCATTTATTTACATGCCAGGTAACATTTCATTTAGCCAAAAACATTTATTTGTCCATTTTTTATACTAGATAACAATTAAGTATTCTAGGATGTCATTTTATGTCTAATGTGTGTTTTAAAGCCTTTGTATGTTTATGACTATTTATGGATGTTTGAAACATACCAACTTCCAAATATATGATCGTAAAAGTGACATGTGAGTATTTAGAAGTTAGTTATTTTTCTAATAACTTATGTATAACACATATTGCACATAACATATCATATATATTTAGAGGTGCACAAAACCTGAATCCGATCCGATCCGATCCGGATCCGAATCCGATTCGGTTTCGCTTACATCATCAAAAATCCGATCCGGTCAAAATCCGATCCGGTTCCAACCAAAATCCGAATCCGATTCTAATCCGATTTGAAACCGGTTTAAACCGATTTTAGTGGGTTTTAATCGGATTTTGGGGCGGATTTGGATCCGGTTTTTAGCGAATCCGGTTTACGATCCGGTATCAAATCCGATTTGGAATATAGGATTAGGATCCGATTGAAAATCCGGTTTTAAATCCGATCCGATCCGGTTTGGTCAAAACCGGTTTTGACCCAATCCGGTTTCGAATTGGATCCGGTTTTGAATAGTGAAACCGGTTTTTGTGTGCATCTCTATATATATTGCTTATATGATTTCTAATATGTTTCATTTCATTATAACATAACTTAAATCATATTGTTGGGACCAGAAGTGTTGCGTCCTTGGGCTCGGTCCTTAGCCCAGTTTTGTTACCGGTTTGGGCCTGTCCAACCGTGTTTGTTTTTATTAGGGTTTAGTATTTAAGGTGCATGCATGCATCCTTTGTGATTAACGATTTCATTATTATTCTCATTATTGTACTACAAACCCTAGCTCGCCTCTACAATGGAAGTTCTTCATCGAGCTCTGCTGAGGCGTGACTACTTTTGAATCATTAAGCAATACTTTGATTCCATCTCGTGTTTATTGTGTTTGTTTGTTTTTATTGATTAACCTGTTGAAGATCTAATCGATCTAAGAGTTTTCAACTCATCAATTGGTATCAGAGCAGGAGACTGTGTAATCCATACACATTTCTTCTGTTGAAGAAGATCTTAGGGTTTTCCGCTTTGATTGATATTGTTAGAACCGTCATCTGCTATTCACGTAGTTCTTTAATATTCGATCTTACCCTAATGTTATTTACAAGTCTAATCTTAAGCAGGTTTTTGAACAAACATCATCGTGTCCATGGAAGATTCTTAGACGAATCCAATCAATATCTCCAACAGTATAGGATCGACGACAAGGATTATTATATTATACACTCAAGATTATGAGGTCTGGACGCATCACTTTGAAGACTACGTGATTGGTTCAGAAGACAATGGATACTTGATCTGGGAGGCGATTACTGTAGGTCCATTCGCTCACTCAAGCACTTCAAGAATTGTTAAAACTCAAAAGGAGTACAATCAGCTCGTCAATGTGTGAAAGACATACCCCAAGATGAGAAGGAAAAGTTTCAGTGCAACATCAAAGCTTTAAGGATGATAAGGTTCACTTTACAATCGGACACGTTTCGATTAGTAAGTTCATGAGCAACGGCGAAGGAAATATGGGACAGGTTGAAGGAACTATATTCTACGGATGAAGATCTTGAACATTCAATCCAAACATTGTTGCTCTCAGAATTTGGTGACTTCAAGCAGAAGCCCGAAGAGAAACTCATTCAAGCCTTCGATCGCTTTAATCATCTTCTTAGTAAGATGATAAAGCATGGAATTGAAAGGAAAGTCATTGAACAAAAGGTCACATTCATGAATGGCCTTAGACCCGAATGGATGGCTGTGGTGTCTACTGTGAAAGCACATGAACAATTCAAGGCTTATTCTCTAGCAAAACTGGTGGGAATATTAAAGTCACATGAGAGTGCGGTGACTAAAGAAACGAATGTGGTTTCTAGCATGGGGTCCTTCGCCCTAATCTCCAAAGGAAAGAATGCAGCTGAAGAAGAAGAAGATTTAGATCTTTTTGAATATGATATAACAAGTGAAGATTATGCTTTGATGGTGTCAAACCCCAAGAAGTTCATCAGAAGAAGGCTCCCAGCTAATAAGAACCGAAACTAGCAGGGAAGCTACAGTGCCGAGAAAGCGAAGGAGTAACCGAAGAGTGTTTCTCAAACCGAAGAATCAAAGAAGGAAGTAAAACTTGGTGGTGACTCAGGTTTTAATTGTCACTACTGTGGAGGCAAAAATCACTTTGCCAAAGATTGCATGTTGAGAAAGATGTCAGAGAAGAATGACGATGATGATGAGGAAGCGAACCTCACACGACGATTGGAGGAAATCAAGAAGAAGAAAGGTGGATCTATTAACACTATGAATGCTCTTATTGTGTAGGGAAATACTGTTGACATGAGTTCGGTGGTGTTGAAGTTTGGTCTACAGATTCTGAAGATGAAGAAGTGAGGAAGCCTACTCATGGCAGGGCTTTGCTAGTGAAAGAAGAGGACGTTGCAGGAAAGTGTCTAATGGTGACCTCTGGGGTGTCACAAATGAGAGGCTATACCACTGATAGGGGACTAGACGAGGAGAAAGAGCGAGAAGACAGGTGTTTTGCAGCGAAACCTGTCAGTGAGCAAATCAACGAATGTGATGAGTTGATCAAGAAGGTACAATCTATTCTTGTTTCCTTACAAATCCCCATCACAAACTATGAAAAAGAACTAAATGGACTAAAATTTAAATTTTCTAGTATAAGTGGTAGTTTAACTCAAACTCGCGTCACAAACTCTAACCTAACTAATCAAATTAGCAGGGTATCATCGAAGAGTGAGGAGAGGCGTATATGGATTGAGCAGAAGGAGAACGAGTTGATTAGGTGTAGGGATGAAACAATTTATTTGCAAATAGATAATTTAAAGCTTTTAAAACAACGAAATGTTTTTTGTTTGATTTCTAAACGATTATATTCCAACATTACTCAATTGCATCTTTATTGTGAAATAGGGAAGAAGATACATCGTATGATTTTACCCTTCCTTGAGTTAAAGGAGGATGAAATCGATGTCGATGCATATAACTGTGAAAACATTGTTTCTTCTGATGATATCTCTCCCACTTACAAAATTGGTCTTGACAAAATAGAATCCTTCATAAAGTCAAAAGACCATAAGGACATGCTCAAAAATTTATTGGATGAAAATGACAGATTAAAAATCAAAACCGAAACTGTACAGAAATTTGACTCCTTGAATGCCAAGTTTAGTTCAGAAAATAAAATTGATATTGAAAACACTTCTAAATTCAATGAGGATGATGATATGAGTGTAATATATGTAGAAGATGAGGTGGACTGTTCCGAATTTGTCAAGAGCGAACCCGAAACCAACAAAAATCTTATTTCTGAAAATTCTGTTGAGTTCGCTCGTTTATCCAAAGAGAATACCAAAGTCCTCAAGGAAAAGTCTGTTGTATATCAAAAGGTCCAAACAACTCCAAATCAAGTTTATACAGTTAAAGGAGTTACTCAGCAATAGACAGCCGAACTGACAGCATTAGTTGCAGAAGATAATGCTGATGGCTGTGATGAGTTTTTCTAGTCAGCACCGATTGATAACGCCGATGAAACAGAAGGGCTATCTAAGAAAACATCATGGAGGGTGAAAGGTAGGTATGTGGCAGAACCACTTAATGATCCTACACGCTTTGATGTGCCAAGCACAAGTGGTACCAAAATTCCTTCAGGCGAACCGGTCATGGTGTCAAGAAAAACCTCTTCACTAAAGAGCGAAACTCATGCTCAAGGACCAAAGAAAAAGGCCAACATCCACAAAAGTCCAAAACAGGTGTTAGAAAGAAAGCATCAACGAAATTTGAGATACAAGAAGAATCTCACTGAAAGGAAACAGTTTTGGCGTTCTCAAAACCCTAACTACGTTCGCTATGAAAAGCCCTCTAAGTCGAAGGAAGAAGCAAAAGCAAACTCAGCTTCTCACGCTCAATATAATGAAAACAACCGAAAGAAGAGTTTCGGTCCCCAGAATCAAAACAACCGAAAACAGAGTTTCGGTCCACACAGGTATAGCAACCAAAAGAAGAGTTTCGGTCCCCAGAATCAAAACAACCGAAAACAGAGTTTCGGTCCACAAAGTTATAGCAACCAAAAGAGAAGTTTCGGTCCTCAGACGGACGACAACCGAAAAAGAGGTTTCGGTCCTCAAGATGAGAGAAACCAAAAGGATGGTTTCGGTCCCAGACCAACCAATGAGAGGAACCGAAGGGAAAGTAGTTTCGTCTCTCAACCAAGTAAGAGCAATGACCGAAAGTTTAATTCTACTCCCAAGTCCCATCTTTCTCATTCTCACTCTAACTTACAGAATGATCGAAAGGGAAAAGGAAAGCTCTTTCCAGAAAACGAAAAGAAGACGTCGTTTAAACCCGATTTAGAGAACCGAAAGTCTGCTAACGTCAAATTCGCAAATCCAAAAACTGAACCTAAAGTACTCAAATCTAATAAAATCAAAGTTTTCACCATAAAAAGAAAAGATGAAACAACATTAATAAAAAGAACCTTTTTCGTTGATGTTTCTCTTACAATTCCATGTTCTGTAAAAGGCTCACAAGGACCCAAGAAACTTTGGGTTCCTAAATCTGCTTAATTTTTGCAGGTTATGCGTGAGGAGCAGTTCGACGATGAATGGTACATAGACAGTGGCTGCTCGCGTCACATGACAGGAAGAAAGGAAGAGCTGAGGGAATTTCAGTCCCTTCAAGATGGTGGAAGTGTCAATTATGGTAATAATTCTTTCGGCACAATCAAAGGTTATGGTATGATCACCAATGGTGATTTCTCGATACGAAAAGTGGCGTACGTTGAAGGTTTACAACACAACCTTATCAGTGTTTCTCAACTGGTAGTTGGTACCGGGTTAAAAGTTTCGTTCGATGACGATGGCTCAGAGATTATTGAAAAGAAGACGAACAATATTCTGCTGAAATCGAAGCGAAAAGGATATATGTACCCTCTGAATCTCAATCCCGTACGAGGGAAACCAGCTATTTGCTTGCTGACGAAAGCTCTCTCAAACGAAAGCTGGCTTTGGCACCGAAGACTCTCCCATCTCAATTTTAAATACATCAACAAACTGGTGCTTGGGGATCATGTTCGAGGTCTTCCTGTTCTGAAGTTCGACAAAGAACACTTGTGTGCTGCGTGTGAAATGGGAAAGCAAAGTCGACAGATTTATCCTTCTCGAGTCAATACAAAAGTCATTCAACCACTTGAATTACTTCACATTGATTTATGTGGTCCATCTTCAATCGAGAGCATTGTTGGTAACAAGTATATACATGTAATAGTGGATGACTTCTCTAGGTTTACTTGGGTGTTATTTTTAAAGCAGAAATCAGAGGCCACTCCCAAGCTTAAACTCTTTATCAAGCAGATAGAAGTTCAACTACGAAAGATAGTTCGAAATATAAGAAGCGACAACGGGTTGGAGTTCAAGAACAAAGACTTTTAAGATTTTCTTGCAGAGAAGGGGACAACTCACAACTTCTCATCTCCATATACTCCACAACATAATGGAATTGTCGAAAGGCGAAACCGATCTTTATGTGAAGCAGCCCAAACCATGCTGAGCTTTGCTTCTCTACCTCTATATTTCTGGGCTGATGCCATTGCTGCTGCTTGTTTCACACAGAATAGATCTTATCTCAACAAACGTTTCTCCATCACCCCTTATGAGATCTTGAAAAGCCTAAAGCCTAATGTAAATTTTTTCCATGTGTTCGGTTCAAGATGTTTTATCTTCAATTCAAAGGAGCACCGAAACAAGTTTGATGTCAAAGCAGACGAAGGAATTTTTCTGGTTTATTCCTTAAACTCCAAAGCATATAGGTTTTTGAACAAGCGTTCAAAGAAAATTGAAGAGACCTATTATGTCGCCTTCGATGATAACTACGTCAAGAAACTGAAGACAACCGAAGGTTCTGTGGAGGAAATATTTCCAAAATCTGGTCAAGTTACAGTACCAATTTCAAACCTCTTTGAGCAATACATGCTGCTATTTGATGAACCAGAAAAGGCTATTCACTCTGAATCCAAAGCTGCAGACAACAAGGCAGACAACTTGAAGAAGATAATCGATGATGCTGCAAAGAAAATGGCAGAAGAATAACCGCTAACAACCGAACAGCCTGACACAAGCGAACCTCCAAAAGATAGTTCTCATATTCAGGGGGAGGGTTCGTCTTTTCCAAATAACCAAGATTCACCATTCCAGGGGGAGAGCCCATCATCATCAATACCAACCGAAAGTCAAGTCCAGGGGGAGAATTCTGAGCCTGAAACTGAGGAAGTATCATCATTTGAGGGGGAGAATGTAAATGCATACGATGATGATACTCAGTCAGAATTCGAAGAAGAAGTGAATGCTGAACTGGATCCCTCATATGATCCTAATTACCCTCCACTCACCAAATGGACCAAAGATCATCCACTCACCAAATGAAAGCGAAACAAACTGCACTATTCTCTAAAATGGAATTTTGCATGTTTAATTCGTTCGTCTCCAAGGTTGAACCGAAGACGATCAACACTGCACTCGATCATTCTGATTGGGTACATGCGATGCAGGACGAACTCAATGAGTTCGAGCGAAATAAAGTGTGGAGACTGATTCCAACACCAAAGGATGCTTCTGTGGTTGGACTAAAGTGGGTTTTCAGGAACAAGATGGATAAGGAAGGAAATGTGATTCGCAACAAGGCAATATTGGTTGTGAAAGGTTACAGTCAAGAAGAAGGCATAGATTATGAAGAGACCTTCGCTCCAGTAGCAAGGCTAGAATCGGATCGTATTTTTCTCGCCTATGCTGCACACAAGAACTTTAAAGTATACCAAATGGATGTGAAGTGTGTCTTCTTAAAGGGAGAGCTGGAAGAGATGGTGTATATAGAGCAACCACCGGGGTTCGTGAACGAGAAGTATCCAGATCACTGCTACATTCTGGACAAGGCAGTCTATGGTCTCAAGCAAGCACCAAGGGCATGGTATGAAACGCTAACTAGATTTCTAAAAATGTCAAAGTTTAAACAAGGTTCGGTTGACCCAACCTTCTTTCGTAAGAAAGAGGGTGACCACCTTATGATATTTCAAATTTACGTTGATGATATCATCTTCGGTTCCACAAATCCTAGCTTAACAGCTGAATTTAGGAAATTGATGGAGACTAAATTTGAAATGGGCTCAATGGGTCCTATTAACTTTTTCCTTGGCTTGAATACTAGACAAGGACCCGAATGCATTTTCATTAATCAAGAGGCTTACACAAAAACCTTGCTTGCCAAGTTTGGAATGATGGGAGATTCGAAAGTAAAGGTTCCTATGGCGTTTGGCACAAAGTTAACACCTTCTTTGGACAAACCGGCTGCTGACATGACCCTCTATCGTCAGATGATAGGGTCCCTAATGTATCCAACAGCAAGTCGACCAGACATAATGTTCTCTGTTTGTTATTGTGCTAGGTTTCAAGCTAATCCACGCGAACCTCACCTGCTACCTGTGAAGAATATCTTTCGATACCTAAAGCGAACTTCTTCTCTCGGTCTATGGTACCCAGCCAAATCAGGGTTCTTTGTCCAAGCATTCTCTGATGCTGATCTAGGAGGATGTGGATTGGACCGAAAGAGTACCACTGGAGGATGCCAATTTCTGGATGGCAAACTTGTTAGCTGGCAGTCCAAGAAACAAACATGTGTGTCTCTCTCCACTGCTGAAGCAGAATATATAGCCGCAGCATCGTGCACATCTCAGGTCATTTGGATACAAAGTCAACTTCGAGACTATGGCCTGAACATGAAGAAAATCCCACTATATTGTGACTCAGAGAGTGCAATTAGGATTTGTCATAACCCAGTGCAACACTCAAAGACGAAACACATAGCACTGAGGTATCACTTTATCAAAGATCATGTGGAAGATGGTAATGTAGAAATTCATTTCGTAAGAACCACTGATCAATTGGCTGACATCTTCACTAAGGCCTTGCCTGAAGCAAGTTTTAAGAAAATCCTACAAGGCTTAGGAATGATGGAAGCTGAATCTGTACCAAAATCACTTTTGCCTCAATAAAAGTTGGAAGCGAAATAGAGCGAACGCTCGGCCCATTTCGGGTTCGGTTCTCCTGTGAACCGAAATGAACCGAACGCTCGGTCTATCTCGGGTTCGGTCCTACCGGGCTCGGTTCGCCTCTCATCTCCAAGTGATGGTTTTGATTGTATAGTATGTACACTCTTTTTCTCGTATTTTATTTTATGTTTTTCCTTTTATTTTCATAAAATCCAAAAATATTTTTCTTTCTGTTTTTAATCCTTTTTCAGAAAATCTTATAAAATCCAAAAATATTTTTTATTTCTGTTTTTATTTCTTTTCAGAAAATTCAAATCATAATTCAAAAATATTTTCTTTCATTTTATTTCAATTTACTTCAATCTTAATCTAATTCGTGTATACGGACTATTCCCAATGATGGAGCTGGGGCAGGTATAATTATTTATCTATGTACTAGCTAAGTGTCCCTAGAAGCATGCTGCTACATGTTGACCCAAGCCTCCAAAGATTTTGAGTGAAGCCTTAATGACTTGATATATACAAATCATGTCTTCCCAATCATGCTGTCAAATTCACTCTAATCATGAGCTACCTTACTCTTCTCAAATTGAGTTAAGAGTTTTTCTGCTTGGTCTATCTTTTATAGCAGAGGTACATTCGGTTCTTTAAACACCTCAAACTTTTTCTCCATCATAATTCATTTCATAAATGTAACCCTTGAGACTCTCAGCAACTACCACTGAGGTTTATGGTTACATAACTTCTGTGTTAATGATCTTAGTTTCGTGCCACTACGTGCTAAGTGAAACCCAAAAATTCAACACCTATAATGCATTGACGGTGAACAGTTAAATGTTCTAGCTTTCACCTTTGAATTAACGAAACCACTTTTGTGGAAGTACCTTGAAATCTCCTCTTATTTTTGAGAGATCCTTATGAAAATGTCTATCACCAAGACTTTTCTTCCCAAAGGATCCAGTTTTTATTTTTTCGTTGAGATTTCTAATTAACTATTGTCAACAAGTCACTGAATATGTTCCAAACCTACTTATTTAACAGGCGACATCGGTCTCACAAGTACTTCGTTCCATTTCGGTCTTATGTCAAGAACCAAAACCTGAATTGAAGCGAAAGCCACCCTTAATAGAATTATATATAAAAGATTCCTTTCAATGCTTCTTAACAAATACTTGATCATAATTCAACGGGAATCCAAACAAGCACTTTGAAGTCTCTCTTGACTTTGAAGGAAGAGATTCGTGCCCGGGATCCACTGCTTTGTGTCTTAAATGACATCACAAAATCCCACAAATAGTTTGATTTATTTCTTTATCTTTGACACTATCTTGCACGAAAATCTTGGATTTTCCAAAAGTCTAGTTCGGTTATTCATAAGCTATTCATAAATATATAGCTTCGATTCCTAATGGTGTAATGCAGTTGTTTTCAAACGAAGGGATGCGTCGGTATAAAGCCTTGGTTAATTATGGCCATAAAGATTCTATTAAAGGTTCAAGAGGTGAGTCAGTAGGAAGTCTAATCGATTGGTGATTTGAAAAGAGGATAAGTATGGAAAGGCGCGTGAATTTGAACCGTTACCCAATCATGCGTCATCAGCTACTTTATCAAGGTTGCTAGTTTTCCAATCACGCCTTTTAGGCGTCGTTTCCCAAATTGATGGAATCATTACTCCAGATTTTTCTCTCTCTACAAAATCATATATAAGGGTTTTGATTACCATGGTCTTACTCTTTACCATTCTTCAACTCTCTCAAGCAAAAAGGCGATTTCAGGCGATTTGGTGTTCACTGTTCATCTTCCTCTTCATCAAGCTTCAACAATGGCAGAGTCTTCTTCCGTTCAAGAAACCTCTGCTCGCTCCACTCTTCTCACAATCAAGCCTAACCAAAACTTGCTGATCGATCTCACACCATTCATCTACGATACTTACATGGTTTAGGTGGTGGAATGTCTTAAGTATTCCCCACTCGTCATCGCTCTATCAACGGTGGAAGTCGTACCAATGGCGTGCCTCTCACAAATCTATTCCATTGCTACTTACGACAAAGCTGCGGAGAAGATTTATTTCGACATTCTCAACCAGAAAGCTTCTGTCTCTAAGAACCGATTTTGCTCGTTGCTAGGGCTTCCTTATGAAGCATCCATGGTGAATCCTGATTCCATCACCACAGGTCAGCTTTTTTTGATGTTCTACAACATGGGGTATACCGAAACCCTAACTACTGTGACCAAGTTCAAGAAATCGTGCCTTCCTCCTCAATGGAATGGCCTCTTCACCCTCCTTTTCAAAGGGCTTTCAGAACGAAGTGCAGGCTCAGATGGTACTAGCAAGTCTTTCATGAATCTGCTTTATGGGTTAGACCATGGTATCAACCTTGATTATGGTTCGGTTCTATGGCTTCAACTTGTTCAAAGTTTGTCCTCTACCTCTCGCCACACAGAAATTTCGTGTGCCCGATTCTGGACCATTGTCACTAAATGGACAATGGAGCGCTTTCATGTTCCCATCATGGCAGATTCACTACTCTCCTCCATTGCTACATTTCACACTACGAATATCATTGTCGCTCATCCCTCGAAGTTTCTCTTCGTTGGCTCAATTCCAGAGTCAATGTATGCTTGTGTGTCCTCTGCAAGCAAGCTTATTCAGGAGTACAAGAAGCTCCCTTCATCTGGTCCAAGGGAACTCAGTCCAGAAATGTTAAAGTCTATTGAAGAAGCAGACAAACCTGCCAAGAGGGGCAAGAAGCAAGAAGCGAAAAAGGGAGAAAAAGGAGGTAGAGTATCAAAGGTACAGACTCCAAAGAAGCGAAAGTCTGAGAAGGCAGCACCTTCCCAGCCCAAGCAGAAGAAGGTCAAGAAACCTGCTCGGAAGCTTATTCTTGCATCATCAAGAGACTCAGACTCAGAGTACATGCCTACTGGTCATCAACCCATCATTCAAAGCAAATCAGAGAGCGAAAGCTCAGATGATGAAAGTTCGGTTCGTGGTGACACGCCACCTCCTTCGCCTACACCAGAGGTATCAGTTCGCTCCCAAGCTACATCTCCTCCACATGTTTCCATCCCTATTTCCTTTCCTCACATTTCCCCTATCATCACATCTCAACCTTCCTCCACTATTCCCATTCCTACACCTATATTCTCTAAAGCTACAACCACAACCACTACTGGAGTTCAGACCAACGTATCTGATACGGGGGTTCGTACTTCAGCACCCGAAACCCCTGTTACTAACAAATCTCCATCACCTACCCAATCGACAGAAACCAATACCGTTCTTGTTGGTGAAGATGTCGATTTCTATACCTTCTACTATAGTCCCTACAGGGTGCAAAGCGACGATGATGATGATGCCCCTGTCACCAAGCGCCATCTCAAGGAGCTGAATGAAAAGCTAGATAAGCTTATGGCCTCCTCCTCTACTCAGGATTCTCCTTCTGAGGCTGCCATAAAAGGCATGATGGCCACCTGGGTTAAGGAACACGAAGCTTCAATCACCAAAGCCACTTCAGCTATTGATGCTTCAACAAAAGTTTGCACCGAAGCGACCGAAAAAGTCGATAAACTAATTTCTAACGCAAATCTTTTCCTTGAGTCTTTACAGGATGCTGCAGAGGAAAATGCCAACAAGGTCAATGCCTCGGTTCAGACCCTCACTCAATCTCTTCAACAAGAGAAAGAGCTCCTTGAGGTGTTTCACAAGAACCTCACCTCTGATCACGTCAAACATCAAGCATCGGTCTCTGAACGTTTGGAGAAACTTCAGGCAGATCTTGCCTTGGAAAGTAGAGTGATGGATGAACTTGCTCTGAAGACCACTCAACTCAAAACCCAGACTCTGAAGCTCAATCAAGCGAACAAGGAACTTGAAGCACTGCGTTTGTAGCGGTCTGTGGTAAAAAGCTATGTTGGTGATGTACACTCCATTCTTCTTCATCTTCTTGAAGCCTACGATTCAGTTCTTACAATCTCGGTTAGACGTCATTTAGCTGAGAAGTTACGGCCTGCTCTTGCTATTCTAAGTCGGATAGAGGGTGTTCCGGAGTCCGTTGTCTCTCCGCAACAAGGGGGAGAGGAAACAAAGTCTTCATCCCAACCACCGAAACCACAACAACCGAAACCTCAACAACCGAAACCACAACAACCGAAGGTGGTTACTGAACTGAAGGGGAAGGAAGCTTCGGGTTCTGGTATGCAAGATATGAGAAAAGGAATTGTTGATGATAATGATGATGAGGATGATGTTGATGATATTGAAGAAACGGTTCCGAAACCAAGTTTTCTCAAAGCCAAGCCCACCACTCAGGAGATTAAAGAAAAAGTTGTTGAAGCGATTAATCAGGAGAATGAAAAGAGAGAAGCGAATCTGCTTAATCAGAGGAAATTGAAGTTTACTCTGTGGTCGTTGGAAAGGCTTCGAAAGGAGGTTATTGAAGCTCCAATTTCACATTGGCCAGAGCCTATTCTTTCATTCGATGTCGAGAATTCTAAAGATTCTCAATTCGACATGTCAATCACTCGTAAGGCTTTCATCTTTCACTGCTTTGAGTCTACAGTGGCGATTCCTTCTCCTGACCCGAAGGTTGATCAAGACTTGCTTGAATACTATCATGAATTCTCTCAACCTCAGTACCTAACCTGGAGTAACAAGAAGATCACAACAGTTAAGGTGTTGAAACCTACTGCAGCAGGGAAGTTCATTAATATCAAGCTCAAAGTGACCCGAGGATCAGGTGGTTCGGTTCATACGATCTCGCTTGCTGATTTGCCGAATCTGAATCCACATGATTGGATTCTCCTGAACAACATCCTACTCTCCAATCCGATGGAATATGAGCCAATCAAAGATCACATCAAGCGTATGCTAGTGTGTTACATTCATGAAGTGGCAAAGATGGATCAGGAGATTGCCGCTGCTATACGAAAGAGGCCCTTAATCAAGCCAATTGGGAAGGCAGGTGACACTAAGCTGATGGTAAAGGGTAAAATTGATCCACAGTCTCACACCGTTATGTTTCTTAGAGGCGAAGATCAAAGGTGCCTATTTGCTCTTGCTGACAAACATCTATTCTCCAATCCCTGCTTGGAGCACATTCTTGAGCTTATCCATGGGTGTGATCAAAACAGTGAGGCAGACAAGAAGATGTTCTCAGATATGCTTCGGTGGTATATGGCCTTCAGACAGACTCTTCTTGCCATTATTCCAAAGTTGTTCAAGGTTGTGAAGCGAACTCCTCAACCTCACCGAAGTGAAGTCTCGCCCCAATTGACGCAAAGGGGGAGATTGTTGGGACCAGAAGTGTTGCGTCCTTGGGCTCGGTCCTTAGCCCAGTTTTGTTACTGGTTTGGGCCTGTCCAACAGTGTTTGTTTTTATTAGGGCTTAGTATTTAAGGTGCATGCATGCATCCTTTATGATTAACGCTTTCATTATTATTCTCATTATTGTACTACAAACCCTAGCTCGCCTCTACAGTGGAAGTTCTTCATCGAGCTCTGCTGAGGCGTGACTAATTTTGAATCATTAAGCAATACTTTGAATTCAACTCGTGTTTATTGTGTTTGTTTGTTTTTATTGATTAACCTGTTGAAGATCTAATCGATCTAAGAGTTTTCAACTCATCACATATAAGACCCCAAAAGATCAAACCAATAATTCAAGAATCTTACCATGCAACCAAAATACGAAAGAGCATATAATAACATCATACTTTCATATTTAACAAAACAAGTATGCATCTCCCCCTCCCCCCCCCCCAAAAAAAAAAAATATGTAAGTCCCTGAATTCGGATCTCCCAAAGTATCAATGCAATCGTTTGATTTAATGAGAAATCTTAATCAAACAATGATATGAAACAATCAATTAGATATATCAAGAACACGTTTTTCAATAACATGAATGCACACAATTCTATTGAATAATTGTCAAGTACACTCAATAACACTTCAGCCGTGAATCCCTAGTATTCACCAAAAAACGCATTAGCCTAGAACGGCTATACACAAACCATATATATAATAAACCGATAACCTAAAGCCCAAAGATAATAAGCCCATCGAGAACACAGTAAGCCCACCGAAATTACTAGGTGATTTCGGTCTAAAACCGAGAACAACATAATACATTCAAAACAAAGCATAAACCACTAAATATAGCCCAACAATCTCCCCCTTGGTTTATTGCTTTATGTTCTCTTCAAGGTTTCTCTACATGATGTACATCTGCTTGGTCAAAAGCCCCTGCCCACAGCTTCTTTTCGATAATTGTAGCTACCATTCCAGTGAAAGCTTTCGCGGCAGCTTCAAATAGTTCATTCTCTACGATAATCTTAAAGTTTGAAAAAGTGTGGATATCACGTTCTCCAAATTTCAACAAATCTTTGGGATCGACAATACGAAACTGGTTTTTCTTCAGCTTGATCACCACCATTGCAGTAGCCTCATCATAAACCCATAATTGTATTGTATCCAAAGTGCCTTCAGGTAATCGCTTGGGAAGAGGAATCCTTTTGGCTTGCTTTGTGGGTGTCCACATGACATTCATCATTGTTTTTTTTTTGTGTGTGGATCAATGACACCCTTGGCTTTCTTATTTAACTATGAAGTAGTCTTTAAGTCTTCAAAGTTATTTTTCGCTTTAATCTCAAGAAATTCTTAAAGGACCATGCCATGGTATCATTGGTCGGATTGTGGAAAGTTGTGTGGATGAGTTCTGAAAGATCAACTTTTGTCCAGGACAAGAAGTCGACTTTCTTCTCATAATATTCAATTCTTCCACTTTTTCGCTTCATGATCCACGTCTTCTTATCCGAATCGTATCCCCACATGATGATGCCAGAACGATCACCATATTTGTCTGTGAACTTCTTCCCAGTTTCCCTGAAGAACATTTCAGGGTGATCGCCCGGAACATTTTGATCTGAATTTTTCATCAAGAGCATCTTACCTTTCAGCTGCTCAACCCAAATTTGCTTCTCTCTTCTTTCTTGAGCAGAAGATAAGAATGTATCAAGTTTAGCATCTGGAGCAGGTCTTGCAGCTCTTTCACTTGAAGATTATGAAGTTGGATCGGCGGGACCTGAACTAGAAGCAATAATCTTTTCTCATGCAGCACTCAATGGTTGAAATTCATCACCAAACTTCTGAAATAGGCATTGTTTTAGATCAAAGAATAGAGCAGTTAAACCACCGAGATTCTCTTGAAGCTCTGAGCTCTTTGTATCTTTATCGGAGTTCTCTTTCTCAAGCTCGCTGATTCGAATATACTATTTTCCAATTATCAAATCCTTTTCAGCAGAGTTTTGAAGTTGAACGACATCAACAAATTCAGATTCAGGCAACTTGCCTTTGCCTTTGGAGATGTCCAGCTCGGGTGTTTCAAATGAGATTCCTGAAGCTTGAGCTCCTTTTGAAGGTATGACTTCTTCTTCAACAATTGGGCTTTGAACATCCTGATCCATAGGAATGGGCTCAGCGGACGGGTTTGGTATTTATTGAATCGCTGAAGAGGACTTAGTGAATGTGCTTTGTATGTTTTGAGCCATAGAACCAGGCTCAATCGGTGTATATTGCTTTGAACTAGGTCCGTGATAAGCACTCTCGACCTTGGATCTCTTCTTTTTCGCTTCTTTGGGAGTAAAGCATAGGCTGATTATTCTGGATCACTTTCAGATGGAGGTTCAGTAGCGACAGGAACTGTTTGGGAAGGCTTCCTTGCAGTTCGCTAAAGTTCTTCTATGAGAGCATCCATCTATTCAGGTGTCGGTATGGAGGATTGCACCGTTGTGTCACTTTCCATTTCAGTCACAACAGGTGGTGTGACAGCTGCATCCTTCTCTGGGTTTGAGATATTTTGCAGAATAAAGTCTTTAAACTCTTTTTCTGTCAATTCATTTTATTGATCCTCTTGATCTTCTTCATCATCAGATAATTCAATCTCTTCAAAGGCGAATTGAAACTTTGGTTTGGGCGCCACGTGTTCGTCGGCAACCTCAACATTTATTGAACCAACGACAGGAGTGTCTTCAATCTCAGCAAACTTTCCAAATTTAACTAACTCCTTTAATCCTTGATAAGCAACTTTGGCAGACTTTCTAGATTGCTTCATGAGTCCAAAAGAGTTGGCACCCAAAGCTTTCAAATCCAATGTATCGGGCGTCCTTTTGATTTAGGGATATTTCTCATTAAAAATCATTTGAAGGAACCTAGGGTACATCAAAAAGAGGTCCTTTTTCTTTCCCAGGAGGTTGCTCTTTATTTCTTCGAAGACGAACTTTGAGAAGTTGTAATCCCAGTCCATAGCTAAAGCAACAATGGCTGAGGTCACAGTCTGACTGATTTCGTCAGAGCCTCCCTTTCTTCCGGAAATGCAACTCACGAAGGAGTGTGCCAGCAACCTCCAGTAGGGTGGCAGTAGCTTCTTGATAGTGGGAGGATAGTTTCCTTCATAACACATTTTCTCCAGAACTTCCTTGAAAGGATCAGCAGAGTACTCAATTGGGAATGCGGAAGCATCACCAAATTTGAGTACCTCTCGGATAATTTTTTCAGAGATAATCACGTGTGTTAATCGAAGCATTTTACAAAAAATAGGTGATCAGGTCTCTGTAAATGACTGGATTGGCACGAAGGGCTTGAGAGATCCTGCAGTTGTTCAAACGCACCATCATGGATTTAAATTCTTGATGAGCAGCAGGAGGATCCATGAGATATCCATCAATGTTATGAGAGTCTACGAATTAAGGTTGCTCTGCCATTTATCTACACCAAACTAGCCAAGTGAGAACTAATTTAAAATTAATCAAATTGAGTGTGAAATCTGATTTCGGTTAAACTCGAAATTTCAGTCGATTTCGGTCAAAGACAAAATTTCAGTCGATTTCAGTTAAAGATGATCGATTTCGGTCGAAATCACTTGTTGACCAGACGATTTCGGTCAACGTTGGTTGATTTCGGCCGAGAACCCAGATTTCGGTCAGATTGGGTTGGATCTTCATCGGATCTTGGTCGAATCCGGGTTGACCCGAAAACCCGAAATCTCATCGGAAACTGTTCCAACGTAGTTCGTCGGAAACCTCATATAGTCCATTCGAAAACCTATAAATCTGTGAAATCGAATACACCAAAAACAACCTAAATGTCATTGCCATGATCGAAAACCAAAAATCTACCTGATTTACCGAACAATTTTCAACAAAAACAACGAATGAGTAGTTTTTAGCAGAAAAAACTCGAAAATATTTGGACAGAAAACAATGACGGCTGTTTGGAGGTTTTCCGGTGAAAAACCCTAACCAGCCGAAAACGAAATATATATATATATATGACCGAGAAATCGGCCCAGATGGCCCACCTATAGTATTTCAACCCAAGGAAAAATACCCGTTTTTTTAATTAAAAAATTTCTTTCGATTTTACGTTTCAAAAAGCAAATACGAAAATAAAAATAAAATTAAACACACCTTTTATTATTATTATTATTATTATTATTATTATTATTAATATTTTATATTTTTTTAATTAATTTTTTAATTTTTAATTTTTTAATTTTTTAATTTCTCCCCTTAAATTTGTGTTTAACATTGAAAATATGTACAAATTTAAATAAGAACAAAATTTTAATAAACATATTCTAATAAAACAAAAAACTTTTGGGATCAAGCGTTATAAAGCAAATTAATGAGGTTTAACAGCACACACGTTCATGAAAAGCTATGGTCAATCATTGATATTGTGATCCACTTAAGCACAAATGACATTTTTCAGGACATATCATGAGTGACGATATATAGCTACTATATTCCTGGATAGACCATTTTGTCTGACGACGACCATGAATATTGTTGTCCACTTAAATTTAGCTAGTAAAATCTACCAGTCAGCCTTTAGTTATGGGTGCAGTTAATGTTAGTACACTGGAACATGTTCCCCACTTCATGGTATACCCTGGTAATCAAGGAAATTTCTTCGGAATCCTTTACTTTAGGTGAGTAAATAATCATTGTGAAATGCATATGCTGTGTCCCAGGTCGGATCTACCGGTCACGCAGAGGGAACAACATATGACTAACATAGAGAGTAGGATATATGTAGGAGACAATACACTAACTTAAAAGCACTGAACATCATCTGAGTGCATATGTTGTGTCCCAGGTTGGATCTTCCGATCACACAGAAGGGACAACATATGGCTGACTAAGAGAGAGAAAGAATACATATACGTGTGCACATGTTGTGTCACAGGTCGGATCTTCTGATCATGCAAAGGGGACAACATATGGCTGACTAAGAAAGAAAGAATAATGATTTTAAACAGACCCAATTTATCAGCGCCCCTTAGTCACCCCTTGTCAATACAAGAATTAAGGACACACGTTCATACACCCATGAAGTGTTGAGCCACAGATCTAGATGATAGTCAGCTTTAATTTATGTTATATGCCTCCTCGTCTATTTTACTGCTAAATCAATCCAAGTGTCGAATTGTCAGTCCAAATGAGGTTTTCTAAGTCCAAATGAGTCCATATTGTCTAGTTCATTATACTTAGTCCTTTATGCCTACCAACACATTGAACACGGAGTTTAGACAAATTAGCTTTAGTGCATTACACGTACTTCGTTTGCCCTTTATCACTAACTCATATCACTTCCCAAAAGATTGTTACAAAATTCCTTTTCTAAAAGTAAAACAAAATGAAAGAAAATAAGAAATACTAAATAAAAATGAAAAGAAATTTCAGTCTTCAAAATGTATCATCTTAAGAAATCCTACAAGCACGAGCTTGGTTTAAAAAAATAGGTTTTGGGACGATTGAAGGTCAGCATTATTATCACATAGAATAGAAGAGTCGGAGAATTCAAACCGTAATTCAGCAATTGATTTAATCCCAATTTGTGATCTTTCCTTTTCCTTTCCCGCAAAGGACACATGCTCTCTATTAAAATTCTGAATGTCATGCAGATAAGAGATGTCTCCTATCATGTGCCTAGAACAGCCACTATCAACATACCGAAGTCTGATAATATTCCTCCATAATTGCTCTGGCACAGAGTGCAGGATTAATTGGTTTTGGGAACCCATTCCATTTTTAAACTGGGTTGACCTTTGCCATCTACGCATGATACGCGTTCCCAAGTCATATCCTGTTTATCAAACACACAAAATGAAGAGATGTTAGAATTTTTAGGTGATTTGGAAGTGGGAACTTTTGGTACCCATTTGTAGTCAGGTTTAACCATTTTCTTGTTTAATCGGACGGAAGCTACAGCACTTGTTGTGGAGCATGAGACCGATCGTCGATATGACTTCGACCTTACCGATCTTGGTTTGACTGAACTATTTCTCAAATCAGATCTCTTGTCAGATTGTTTCACAACTTTATGTGGCTTAAAATTGTTAACTTTTGAAGAGTTTTCATTAAAACTAGAATTATCTTTGTTTTTCTTGCACCCGTCTTGCATTGTTACTTTCTCTGCACATGAAGTAGAAACATTAGTATCGTTCACCTCAATATTCTCAGTTCTGTCGGGTTGTTCAGTCTTAACTGAAACAGTTACAGTAGGCTGACCACTTTGAATAGATTTGTCTATCTCTATGGTTTCAGAAGACAGAGTATAGTTATCGTTGAAAGGAGGTGGTACACTGTGATACCCCAGACCCTCTTTCTGGTTACTCTTCCACTTTAACTGTTTTTCAATCATAGACTCAACTATATCACTTGATACATCGAATTTCTAAAAATTAAAGTCAGCATCCTTAAATTTAGCATTTAATGCATCAAGTTCGGCAGTTAAGTTTGCAATTTTCTCTTTGGCAAAAGGATAGTGAACACATTTGGTGCTATATTCATCTTTAATTCTGGTTAAATCTTTATTTTGTGCTTCTAGTTTTTCTTTAAGCGGTTTATTGACTTTCTTAATGTCATATATTTCATTTTTAAGGACAAAACCCTCTCTAACTAATAATTCATTTTGTTCACGGTATTTATTTATTTTATCTTCACAGGACTGAGAGCATGAGGTTCCACTTACCCCCTTGGGATTGTTGTAAGAGCTCATTATTTACCAACGGTAAAAGATCTGATTGTGCAATTTGATTTTGACCGAAGACCAAGATAAATGCCCTTTCACCGAAAACCTTGAAAGTCAACCAGTTTGACCGAGAACAGTTGACCGAAAACGATATTTCTTGGCCGACAACTCCTTCCTACCGAGAACCCCAAGTCTTTTTACCGAAAACACTAAGACCTAGCCGAAATCAAAGTCTTTGATCGAGTTTCTTTATCCAGAGAGTCCTAAATTCGGTAATTTACCAAAAATGATCTAAAACAAAATATCCTTCATATTTAGTGAAGAACACTAAGAACACGATGAACAACAACATCCTTTTTCCCAAGACAACCCAAAATCACCACAAACAAATTATTGTCTCGAAAGCAATTGATACCAAACGGCCTTAAGTCGGTTTTAAGGCTCTGATACCACTTTTAAGTCCCTGAATTCGGATCTCTCAAAGTATCAATGCAATCATTTGATTTAATGCGGAATCTTAATCAAACAATGATACGAAACAATCAATTAGATATACCAAAAACACATTTTTCAATAACATGAATGCACACTGTTGAGAGAAAAACTTGAGAGACACACTTCAGCAAACGTTAGAACAAGTTGATATTGCGGAAATTAAAGTTAATCTCAAAGGATCATAAAGCTCAACAATAACATAAGTTAGAGTTAGATAGTTAGATGATTAGTTGTGGAAAGATAAGGAAATATAAAAGACAGAAAGTATTATATCAAGTAAACACTTAAGTTGATTCTTAACAGGGAATGCAATCAGACCAAGTTAGTGAGTGAGATCAAACTTAGTGATTAAGTCTAGAAAAGACTTGCTCTTAAAGAGAGATTACAAGGAGTTACGATTATATTTGGGTGATAAGGTAGTAGAGAGAGAAGAGTGATAAGATTCAAGATGCGTAAGAGAGGTGTTTTCATTGAGAAATGGAGAACTCTATTTATAGAGTCTCGAAGATTACATGCAGCCTAATCTATTTGAGTTTCCACGCAGGGCACTACGGATAAAAGAAAGTAATTGTACAAGGAACAGAAAAAAGACTGAATCAAAGAACTGATGACGTTGACTGCGGATGCTGATCTGACTGCGGGTAGAAATTGATTGCGGTTCCATAAGCATCTTCGAATCTCTTCTAAGTTTAAGAGGGTCACTTTTAATGTTCCAACAATTCCCCCCTAAGTGACCTCTTCAACTTTTCTTTCAAGTGTTGAGCTTGAGGAACTTGATAAGGATCCACCAGAACTTCCTGACTTCTTTAAGCCATGCAATCCTTCTTGATATTTCAAACTTCACTTCAGCAGTCGTATGCATGGATTTGTTGACTGCGGCCTGAATAATCTCCAACTGCTTCCGGGTCATACGATTCATGGCAGTCATCGAGATGAAGTATTTAGTTTCATCATTTAATCGTTTGAAGATGACTCCAAGATCCGGGAAGTTGGTTGCTCCAAGGGATCTTTCTTGAAAGCCTTCAGTCAGGACCGAGGCTGGTTCAAGAGGAGGAAGATTGAATTTTTGAGCAAGTGCAGGGTGGATATCAGCATCGATCTTTATGAAGTCGCACACAGTCTCTTTGAGAAAGGTACATGCCCTTTCATAAGCGATCTTCATCCTTGGGTGCTTCTCGGACTTATTCTGAAATACCTTTGCAATCAGGAAGATTTCTTCCGGGTTCATGCAAGGGAAGTCAGCTTGGGTTCGGACATACTCTGAGCTTCTTCTTGTAAGAGTGTACTGGATGAACTCTGCCTTCACGAACTTTCGAGGCTTGTAATTCTTGACTGCGGAGGGTCTGTCATTTGACCAGATTCTCTCTATAGAGGACCCATGTTTGGCATGAAAGCTGTTGAGTCTCTCAAACTCTAAGGGTAACCTCTTATCATCAGGGATATTGCGGTCAAAGGGCTCAAATACAGTGAAGTATTTGGCGTTGGGAGAGATAGGAATATCCCAATAACCGTCAGTGGGAGGTTCAGCGTATGTGAGGTAGGGCTTGTAATCGTCATCCTGTAATCTTCTGTGCAGATTGACCCATGAGTTGATGAGGGATTCATCCATTGTAATGTCAACTCCATTTTCCCTCCAGATCATCTCAGCAAATTTAGCTGATCTCCAATTAGCTTTCTTCTGTTTTGTTGCAGGAGAGTCGTTTGAGTGATCTGATGACATGTGGGAAGCTAGGTTCTTGAAATGAGGGGGAGTCTCGGGTCTTTCAGGAGAAGAATGAAGTTTTTGAATTGGTAAATGTGGTGGAGATTGCGGTGGAGTTTGAATTGGTGGTTGTTGCGGTGGAGATTGATGAGTTGGACTCTTTTGAGGAGAAGGTTGTGGTGAAGGTTGAGGAGTATGAACTTTTTCATTTATGACTGGGGAGCTCCTATGTTGGTGCGGATGGGAATGCTGGTGAGAGAATTGATCCGAGCTTTGTCTTTGGTCTTCACTTCCCCCTCTTGAGGAAGGAGCAACTAGTACTTCCTCAAGCCATTGACGAAGACCGTCAATTTTACCACAAACTTGGTCAAATTGTGCCTTAAGAGCATCTGCAAGTTGTTGGTTTTTTGGGATTACGGGGTTGAAGAGCAAACGATGAATTTCCTTGGTGAGTTTCAGAATTTCAGGACCGTGGAAGTTGGAAGATAGTGACCTGCGGAGATTGTTGATTGTTGACTGTAGGACAGAGATTGCAGATTCATACGCATTGTGTGTTTCGTCAACAATTTTTTGAGACTGCGCAGACTGGTCCTTAATGATGATCTGAAGATCTGATTTGATGGAGTATACTTCAGAGATGAGTTTTTCAGCAGTGGAGATGAAGTGTTGATGATCAGCCTTGCGGTTGTTGTCTAGGGCCCGGATCCCCATTTCCACTTTGAGGGAGATGCATTCTGCAGCAAGACGTTTTCTGGCTTCCAGTCTTTCGATGCGGTCAATGAGAGATTGCGGGCCAGGAGATTCCTATGATTGTGGTTGGGAAGATTTGACTGCAGCCGGAATTTGATCTACTTTGCTTTGTAGAGACAGAAATTCTTTTCGGGAGACTGCTTGCTTCTTTTTCTTCTTCTTTTCCTTGGGCTTTGACGTCGAGTGCTGAGATCCGCTAGACTCTTCTTCTTCGAAAAACATCATAACATCTTCCGACTGCTCTGGTTGATTGACTTCATTTGGATCGAAGTCATCGAAGCCAAAGATTGGTGCTGAGCTGACTTCGATTGCAGTACCGTCCTCTTGAGAGTTATTATCAGCAGTGGTAGGAGGAGGCTTGGATGAACCTGCATTGGTTGGATTGGCCTGAGCTTTGCGGATTGTCTCAGCCATTTCTGCCATCCAGTCCTAGACCTTTTGAATTGTGGCAACCGTATTGGCGTTGTTGATGGCGTTGGCCCAGTATTTGGCTACGGTTTCAATCTCATGTTGTTTATGTTGAAGTTGCTTTGTTTGTTGGTCCTTTCTTGCTTGAAATGCCCTACGGAAAGCGGCATATTTCTGAATATCGGATTCTGATACCGGATTGTAATGCTTCGAAGAATCATTTGATTCCTAACCGTCAAATCCTTGAAAACGCACCGAGGTGTCCCTCGGGTTCACGGATCCTTGCACATTTGTGCTCACTGTGCCTAAACCACCTGGATTTGATGTAAGTAGAGTAGGATTTCCGGAGCTTCCTCGGTCTCCTTGACCCGTGGTCATGTTTGGCCTCGGCTCCGTTCTGGCATGGGCTGAAGAATCACCCTGCGGTTGGGTAGGTGTTTAGAGTGTTTGGATTACAGAGTCTAGAATGGAGCGCAACTCCGATTCTTGAAAGAAGTGTAGTCTGGAAGCCCTGGAGACCTTAGGGCGATAAGAACCAATTAGATCCTCTTGGGATCTAGGTGGGGGTGAGTCTCCACATTGAGATGAAACGAGCATACTGTATGTGTTCGAGTGGTTAGAGAGGGTAGTAGCAAATGGGTTTGCGGGAACCCCAAGGACTACCGGAGTCTTTTGAGAGACTACGGTATCGGTCCGGTCACGCATTTGGCTAGTGGATTTGGTTTTTCTTTTCTTGAGAATGGCAATAGGAGCAGAGTCAGGATCAGAATCATCATAAGAATGATTAGAGTGGGAGACATTTTCTGATGACACAACTTGTTGGATTTTTCGTTTCTTAGAGGGTTCTGCTTCCTTGGGAGTTTTGGCTTTCTTGGAAGCTTTGTGTTTCCTGCGGGTTTCACCGGTTGTGTTTGTTCTTGCTTTACTGCGGGGGCCTTTCTTTGGAGAAACCAGTTGTTTGAGCCTTGAGGCATTGGATAGAGTAGTAGAAGATGGAACTGCGGATCGTTCTGGTTGGTTGGGTGCGGTTGAGGCTAGTATGTTTTGACTTGGAAGAGGCGGGGTAGAAAGGTATGGGGCAATACCTTCCGTAGCCTCTATGTGATCCGTGACTATTTGGGTCTCAAGTCCAACCGTAATCAGGATGTGGATGGGTAGGCTTTTTATAGGTCCAAAAATAGGTTGATCTTTAGAAGGAGTGTACCTTTTGAGATCACGGGTGACGAAAAAGTTGATGTCGTTGCCCATACTGATCTTGGCGTCTGAATGAAGGTCTGAGATGCAGAGAGCCCAAAACCTTGCAAAGGTAAGCTCGGTTGGGTTTTCCTTTGGGTTCTCCTTAGGGATGTACTGAAGAAAACCATCCCAAAGAATTTGACCGTAGTTAACATCGTGGCCTGAGAAGATGCTCCATACGCGCTCAAGTAGCTTTAGGCCCATGTTGTCGATGCCTCCGGTTCGTCCTGAAAGGCTGCGGATCACATAGTGGCACACAAACTGCCATACCGCAGGCAGTTGGTTCTTCTTGAACTCTCCTATGCCCTTGATTTGCTTCTGGTATCCCATTTGATACAGTGTGGAGGTGATATCTGTAACACTTGGTGAGAAGAACTTTGTTGAGGGATGTACCAGTAGGTTGATTGAAGCAAGAAACTTGTCTTTGGTCAAGATGACCAAAGAATCATCGACTAAGTTCAGATGAACTTCTTGAAGGTTGTTGAGGGGACGATGTGCAGAAAAGGCGCACTTGAACAATGTGGAGATTGGAACCATGTCTGTGAAAGCGTCAAAAGGTCCAAACAGATGACGATTGGAGATGAACTTGATCATGATGCGAATCGAGTCATTGTATGAAGAGTGATCATCGAAGATTGCCCTAAAATTGCTAGATGCAATGATAGGCGATTGGTTCCTAGTAGCAGAATCGGAACCGGTGGGTTGAACAGAGGCTGATGCTTTCGATTGCTTCTTGGAGATTCCTGATTTCACCATTTTGAAAACGATTGAAGAACTTGCAGAAAAGTTTGAGTTGCAAGGGGGAAGAAGATGAAGTTGTTCGCCTTGAGAGATCAGAGAGCGTAAAGCTTTCTTGGAGAGGGAAAAAAGGTTTTATAGTGGCGGATTCCAAAAGTTATTGTATTTACACTAAAAAGTGATTAAGGGTAAAAACAAAAATATTAAAAGAAAATTATCAGCCACAAAATTGTTTTAACGAAAGTCTTTTTTGTTCATTTTCGAAAAAGAGCATTTAATGAAATGTCAGACTCAACACCCCATGTCTGTTGAACGTGTGGTGAGGGGTGACAAACCGTTGAATAAAGGTGGAATTTGTAACGGATTAGACGTTTTGGGGTAAGTTGAAAAGACAGTTTAAGGAAAAGATTTTCTAAGAGGATTTCTTTTATTGGAAACGGATTTATTTTGGCATCACACCTAAAATAGGTCTGACAAAAGGTTTATTTGAAAAGAGAAACTGAAACAATCATATGCGACAAAACGAATATTTTTTGAGAATGTTTTTCTTATTTAATGAAGGATCATTAAATAGCACACATTGTTTCAAGAATTTATGAAGTAGTTGAAAATTCAATCACTGAGATTGCGGTTTGAAACTTCATTGCGGATTGAGACCTCATTGCTGTTAAAGACTTCATTGCGGATGGGTGTTTAGAAACTGCAGTAGGAGAAACTGAGAAGAACACTTGAACACAATCAGAAATAACAATAAATAAAGACCCTTGAAATATAAGTATGATATATGGTTGTGGTGTATACGGTATATTATGGTACAAAGGATGTACTGCAGTATACAAGATATACCATAACTATGTAAGATAGATATATTTATTTAGGACCGCAATGGTGACCAAGAGTGGTCTGCGATACCTATCAATTCAAAAAGAATTGTGGATCCGGATTCAACATTCCAAACATTTGTAACAACTGTTGAGTTTTGTAGAGTCAAGTGCTTTTGTAAATACATCAGCAATCTCTTCATGAGTATGGACAAAAATTAGTTCAATGTTACCTTTCAGGATGTGATCTTTAATGAAGTGGTACCGTAGCTCAATATGCTTTGTTTTGGAGTGATGAATAGGATTATGAGAAATCGCTATGGCACTCTCTGAGTCACAGTAAATTAGTATTCGCAGCATCCTGTATCCGTAGTCCCTAAGCTGCGTTTTCATCCACTTGTTAGGAATAAATCCGAGATGACGAATGCGGAATATAAAGAACACTCAAGAATCAATCACCATAATATGCAAGTAATCTGATAAAGGTTTTTCATGTATTGATTATGAGATGAACGTACAGAGAAAACCCTAATCTGGTCAAAAGCTTTTACCAAAAGTAAACCTAATGATTATTTATAGGGAACAATAAATATATGTCATAAATATAAAATCTATGCCTAATATAAAACCAATGCCTTAGAAGAGCTCGATTAAGAACTTCTACTATAAAGGCATCGTAGGGAATCATAAAAATGATTAACCCTAAAAAGGCTTCCCTAAATAGACAAATATGCCAAATCAGTTTCAATATCTCAAATACTCAACAATCTCCCCCTAGATGTTGAAACTGATGAAGATCACGATTTCCGATCTTCTTGGCATTTCTCCCCCTAAATTGTGAGACTCATCAGTACATGGGGTCTTCAAAGCGAGAGATATAGAAATAATCATCCAAATACGAACTCCCCCTTGAATAGTCATCACTCCCCCTTGAATCTTCAACAAATACCATGGAGAGAATCCAGAAAGTTAAGAAGAATCATCAACAATCTTCAAAACCCGTCAGATTTGATGAAATAAATCTCTTTAGAATAAACCCAATCTTCAAAAAATTAAAACCGGAAAAATAACAAAAAAGAATTTTGTATTTTTCGATTTTCAAATTTAGACAAAAGAATAGAATAAGAAGCAATAATTTAGAAGGGTTTGAAAAGAAGAAGACCAAAGAAAAAGATAAGAAATGAAAATATTTTGGAAAGAAGGGGTTAAAATGGTAAAATCCCAAGAAATTTAAAGAACTAAGAATCTGGGGTAGAAACTGTCAAGATCCAAAAATTCCAATGGTTAAAACCATGGATTTTTAAAGAATTTAGAATGAGGTTAATGCAGCCAATCTTTGTAACTTCCGAGGGCTGAAACTGTAAATGGAGTCAACTTCTTCTTAAGAAACACGCTTTTGACTCCTTTTGAGTCTAGACAGTATATGGAACTGCCCATTTGTTCAAACTCAGGGGACAGAAACTGTAAAATATCCATCTTCTTCGTTTAATCTGATGAACACGTATTTTGACTTTAAAAAAGTCAAAATCAATTTCCGATCGCAGCTTTAATTTCGAGATTGATACTTCTGATTTCAGTTGTTGTAACAATCGATCCCCGTTTCTGATTATGACGATTTTGATTTCTAAAACAGAAACTCCGATTGTGAATCTGTGAAATTCCGGTTCCAAATCCTAGAACTCCAAACGAAATCAATTACAGATGTTTTTCGTATACGAGCAACAAAACTCGATCGTCTATGAACTTCTGAATGCGACTGCAACTTTGAGACTGAATCACGAATCGAAAATCGATTGAAACATGTGAATGCATAAACTCAAAATCAATTCCGATTTGTTATAACTGCGAGTCCGATTTTGGTTTCTAAATGCGAACCTCCGTTGACCCAAAGATTGTAGTTGTTAATCGTTTGCAACAGCCGAGCCTTGAACGCGAACCTGTTCATATCAGAATGCAACAACGAGTTTCGATTTTGGAGTCAAAATCACAAACCTTCGTTTCCAGTTGATGTCGATGTGATTTCAATTTCGACTCCAAATTGATCAACCGAAAGCGAATCTAATTCAATTGGTCAGGACCGAAAGCCAATCAAAGACCGAAAGCTAATTAAGGACCGAAAGCTTGATCAAGGACCGAAAGCAGGTTCGCTTCAAATCCAGTTGCAGTATCGTTCCTTCTCGCTCCGATTTCAAATGGACATGGACCGAAAGTAATCAAGGACCGAACGCAGATTAAGGACCGAAAGTGAATTGCAGTTCACTTCAATTTCATACCAAAGCGAAATCAACCGAACGTTCGGTTGTGAACAGTAGATTCGGGTTCGGATCTTATTCGTGAGGTTCGGTTGTTAATTTAAGTTCGGTTCTTAAACTGAGTTTCGCTCTTGTAATTGTAAGGTTCGCTTCAATGCTTCAGTGAACGACCAAACAAGCGAAACCTCTGTTGACCATAAATCCAAAAGCAACCCCTCCTGTTACAATAAACTGACAGTTTGTACCCTTTAAGCAGAAAAGTGTCAGAAGTCAGCTTTCTTTTTGCAGAAAAATGACACTTTTCACCCCCATCTTTTCAACTTTTTCAACTTTTGTCAATTCCAACACAAAAAAAACAATAAAATTGATTTCTTCAACACAATATCATATCATTGAACCAAATCCATCATATTCCACCAAGATTTTGTCCCCATTTTCGTTTTTTTTTTTTTTTTTTTTTTGATAAAGGACAAAACTTTTATGGGACTTTTGGTACCCATTTAAGATTCAACATTGAAGTATGTTTCTTGCATAACCACTTATTTGAAGAAAATCTATCATCCTCTGAAAATAATACCCGCTTCTTAGTTGGAAAACAAAAATTTCCAAAAATTTCATTAAACCAACCAAATTCTCTTTTCTTTTCCTTCCAACTTCTAAGATTTTTAACTGAAGAAAAATGAGAATCAGAGATTCTTTGAGCATGCTTGACATCAACTTTTTCAACTTTTTCACAAGCATTGGGTACTTGTACCTTGGGCATCCAAACTTTCTTCATTTTACTCTTGTTCTTTCTCTTCTTCTTCCTTTTCTTATTTTTAGGCTTCAGAAACAAATTTCGGATCTGAACCACTTTTTCTTCTTTCTGAAACTGAACATTTGAAGACTTTTGAACACAATCCTTAAGAGTTTGATAAATATGAACATCTTGAATTATTGGCTTTCTGTAGGGAACCAATCCTTCAAAGATATCATCAGAACACAATAAATCATCTGTTGTTGTTCCAATAGAACAAAATGTCTTTACTTTCATGACTTCCAAAGATTTACTTTGAGATTCATCTTCAAAACAACTAAAATCGGATTGTAACTCATCTGAAACACATGAACCACTTGACTCCCCCTCAACAATAACATCTAGAGTCATCTTTTCTTCAGAAACATGAGGAACAACATGAACTTCTTCTTTTTCTTTTTCAGCCCTTTTTATCTTCAACATTTGTTTATGTTCCCGATTTAAATGTTCATATATAATATGAAATTGTTCTACTATTCTCTCTTCTTCTCTTAACTCATGGTGATTAACAGATGAGTATCTAGATATTTTCTTATCAACAAGAAGATTATACAACTCAGGAATATCATTCAACATAGATCGACCACTGATTTGAAACATGGTCACTTTGTTAACACCAT
Organism: Lactuca virosa; assembly: GCF_052849685.1. Taxonomy (NCBI): domain Eukaryota; kingdom Viridiplantae; phylum Streptophyta; class Magnoliopsida; order Asterales; family Asteraceae; genus Lactuca; species Lactuca virosa. The sequence goes on along the minus strand of NC_136429.1, from coordinate 440,803,755 downwards.
AGATTGGTTTAGTAACCTTTAATCCAAGTTCTAAAATGGAGTCAAACAATAAATTCGTTTTATCCATTAGATCTTCAACAAATGATAGAACTTGAAGAGAGAGAAAGTAGATCTGATAAAGATTCTAGAGAGAAAAACGGATCTGAAAGGGTTTTTAGTGAGACAAAAACAGATCTGAAACGATTTTTAGAGAGACAAAGTAGATCTGACCACGAAAATTCGAATAAACACGAAATTTTCTTCTAATTCTCTTTCAGAACACAAATTAAGAACAAATCATATGATAGAATGGGTAGAAGATAACAGATCTGAACAATATTTGTCAATAAAACAAAGTAGTACTCTTTCTTGTCAGAAAACTTACAAAACTTGAAGAACAAGGTGAGATTCAAGATAAAATTTCGCCATAAACAAGATCGATTCTTGCAAAAATCGCTGAAATCTACAAGAACCCGCTCTGATACCACTTGTTAGGAATAAATCCGAGATGACGAATGCGGAATATCAAGAACACTCAAGAATCAATCACCATAATATGCAAGTAATCTGATAAAGGTTTTTCATGTATTGATTATGAGATGAACGTACAGAGAAAACCCTAATCTGGTCAAAAGCTTTTACCAAAAGTAAACCTAATGATTATTTATAGGGAATAATAAATATATGCCATAAATATAAAATCTATGCCTAATATAAAACCAATGCCTTAGAAGAGCTCGATTAAGAACTTCTACTATAAAGGCATCGTAGGGAATCATAAAAATGATTAACCCTAAAAAGGCTTCCCTAAATAACCAAATATGCCAAATCAGTTTCAATATCTCAAATACTCAACAATCCACAAGACTTGTGAGTAACAGCTGGCTGCTGCCACATATTCAGCTTCTGCGTTAGACAGTGAGACACAACTTTGTTTCCTTGATGACCAGCTAACCAGTCTTTCACTGAGGAATTGACATCCACCGGAAGTGCTTTTTCTGTCCAATCTACATCCAGCATGATCCGCATCAGTGAATGCTTGTAGGCTGAAGTCGTTCCCTGCGGGGTACCAGAGGCCTAGAGATTGGCTGCCTTTTAAGTATCTAAGAATCTGCTTAGCTGCGGTCATGTGAGATACTTTGGGATCGGCTTGGTATCTTGCGCATACTCCTCTTGCAAAGACAATGTCTGGTCGGCTTGCGGTGAGGTACATCAATGATCCAATTATACCTCTATAAGTCTTGTGATCCACTGATTCGCCGGAAGGATCAGCAAATATCTTATATCCGAAGGCCATGGGGACCTTGGCCGAAGAACAGTTGTCTATTGAGTATCTCTTCAGTAGTCCAGTGGTGTATTTCTCCTGATGGATGAATATCCCTTGAAGGACTTGTTTCACTTGAAGTCCTAGAAAGAAGTTAATCTCTCTATTCATGCTCATTTGGAACTTGTTCGTCATGAGCTTTGCAAATTCATCCACCAACCCCTGATCAGTTGATCCGAAGATGATATCATCCGCATATATTTGTACAAGCATAAGGTGATTACCATTTTCCTTTCAAAATAAGGTGGGATCAATCACTCCTCTTTTGTATCCGGACGAGACAAGAAATTCAGAGAGAGTCTCGTACCACGCTCTTGGGGCTTGTTTTAGACCGTAGACTGCTTTTTCAAGCTTGTAGCAATAGTCTGGGAATTCAAGACTTTCGAAGCCCGGAGGTTGTTGAAGATAAACCTCCTCTTTCAATTCACCATTCAGGAAAGCACTTTTTACATCCATTTGATGTACATTGATATTCTTGTGAGCAGCATACGCTAAGAAAATGCGTATGGCTTCCATTCTGGCTACTGGGGCATATGCTTCATCATAATCAACACCTTCAAGTTGACTATAACCTTTTGCGACTAGTCTAGCTTTGTTTCGAACTACCGCACCGGATTCATCCAATTTGTTCTTGTACACCCATCTGGTACCAACAATAGTGTGACCATTTGGCTTCGGAACGAGTTGCCAGACTTTGTTCCTTTTAAACTCTTACAGTTCTTCTTGCATTGCTGCTATCCAATCAGGCTCCATTAATGCTTCTTTGATGGTTCTGGGTTCGACCGAAGACATGAATGCTACGTAATAACATTGATCAGACAAGTCTTGTGAAGATCGACTTTGGATGCCTGCTGATGGGTTTCCGATGATTTGACCTGGTGGGTGGTCCTTCGTCCATACGTGTAGACGGGGTTGAAGGTGGTCATCGGCCGCGGTGGAAGGGATATCTACAATATCTGAAGATTTTGTGGTTGGGGATGGCAGTTCCACCTGGACATGTGAGCAGCCCGCTGAATTGTCTTGAATTGGAAAGGTGGGATTGGGGTCTTCTTGGACAAATGATGGAGGTTCCCCCTAGATTGCGGACGGGAGTTCCCCTTGACCCTGAGAAGGTTCCCCCTGGATTGTTGGAAGTGTGATAATCCTTGGGTCAGTTCTTGTGTCAATGTTCTCTACATTTTCATCAGAGTCAGAAGAAACATCTGATGGTAAGGATTCTCTGTGGATAGTAACTGGAACTGCATCATCAAGTATTGGAACCTCGATGGTTGTCACTTGATCCGGAGTCGAGCTTTCCCCATCAATCGGCGAGGTGGAAGTATTGAGTGATACTACATCGGATAGAGATGGACCAGATACGTTGACATGCTGCTGTTGAGCTTCTGGGGACACAAGGACTTCGGATAACTTGGCTGTTTCTATGGGGTCGAATAGATCGTCATAGTTTACTTCAACTATGTTTAGTGGACCCAAAGAGGCAGGAATATCACTTTCTAGGATTGCTTTGGTTTCGGTTGATGGAGCGGTGTTGCGGATGTAATAGTCATCGAATTTGACATCGAAGCTTTCGACTATTAGCCGTGTGAGTCTAATGAGAACCCTATAAGCAACTTTACTTGTTGAGTAGCCAAGAAAGATGCCTTCATCAGACTTCGGTGCGAACTTGTTAAGATGATCTCTATTGTTGATCACAAAACATCTACATCCAAAGATGTGGAAGAATCGGACATTTGGCTTGCGGTTGTTAAGGCCCTTATAAGGAGTTTTACTGAGACGCTTGCAGATGATGCTTCGGTTTTGAACAAAGCAAGCTGTGGCCACTGCTTCGGCCGAGAAGTAGAGAGGAAGGTGTGCGAAGTTAAGCATAGATCTGGCTGCTTCTACCAGAGTTCGGTTTATTCGCTCTACTACTCCATTTTGTTGCGGTGTGTAGGGAGCTGAGAAATTGTGAGTGACACCCTTGGAAACCAAGAAACTGTTTAAGAGATGGTTGGTAAACTCGGTTCCATTATCACTTCGGATGCGGCGTACTGGTAACTTGATTTGAAGTTCAATTTCTTTGATAAAATTGATCAATATTTGCGGAGTTTCGGATTTGAGTCTTAGGAAGAAGATCCAAGTGAAACGACTGAAGTCATCAACTATAACCAGTATGTATTTCTTATGATGAAGACTGGCTACGGTAGATGGACCGCAGAAATCAATGTGCAATAGTTCTAGTGGTTCAGAAATTGAAGAATCAATCACCATTGGGTGACTTGCTTTGGATTGCTTGCCACACTCACATGCAGGACAGAGTGTATCATTGCTGAGATTAAGAATTGGAAGACCTCGGACGAGTTCTCCGGTGACTAGATTGTTGATGTATCTGAAGTTAAGATGAGCTAGCTTGCGGTGCCATAGCCAGCTGACTTCAGATACTGCTTTTGAAAGAAAGCATAGTTGCGGTTTCCCAATGATCAGAGAGACGTCCAGAGGATACATGGTCCCTTCGGACTTGGATTTGATCAAACAAGTGCTTCTATCGCTGGTCATAACATAGCAGTATTCATTGTCAAATTCAACCCTGTGGCCTGCTTTACATAGTTGGCCTACACTAATGAGATTGTGTTTAATACTTTCTACATAAGCAACCTTTTGAATTGAGAAGTTCCCCGTAGTAAGAACACCATAACCTCGTATTATCCCATTCGCATTGTTGCCGAATGTAACGTTTCAACCGTTGCAAATTGGCCTGAAATCCCGAAGGTATTCTAACCTTCCGGTCATGTGCAAGGAGCAGGCACTGTCAATTAACCATTCTTCTTCTTGATCCTCCTTGCATAAAGCCTGAGAATTACACGGTTAGTTTAGGCATCCAAACTAGTTTGGAGCCTGGGGTAACAGATGAGTTTCTGATTGATGCATGAACCGAGGTTGCTGGGACAGATTTCGTGTCAACTTTTAGGCCTAGTCCTGGGTGTTTGTGAGTTTTTGGAGTGTTGTGAGATTTAGAAACGTTACGAGGTTTTTGAAAAGAACCAGATTTGACATGAGATGAACCTTTTTGACAACTACACTAACATACATAGATTTTGTCATTTACCCTGACATTTTGTTTGGTCAGCGGTCTAAATAACGAGGTAGGCTTGGGACCAGTCCGAGAGTGGTGAGATCTGACAGTGTTGGTATTTGAAAAAATACGTTTTGCAGATGTGAAAGTACGGAAGGATTTCTTGGAAAGTGATTTCTGAAAAATTTGATGTGATTTTAAAAGTGTTGGAGTTGGTAAAATCCCCTTCCATTTTGGGTCATCTAAGAAATAGATTTGAAAACCATTGCTTAGAAAAGACTGTACTCTCTTTTGGGTTGTGTCAGACGTTTTTGATATGGCTGTTGAAACTGTACATTCCTTTTTGTATGTTTTCTTGATTGGAGAGTTTTTTGAAAAATAATGTGAGAAAACAAACTTTTCTGGACTCTTAGATTTTGGAAATCTGACATGTTTTTTGTTTTTTGAAAAGATTTCCCGATTTTTGCCTCGGGATCGAATTTCCTCTTTGAAAGCCTTTTTAGCCTCGGTTTTTGGAGAACCGCAGGCATTGGTGTTCAGCTGCGGTTTCCTGGAAACCTTTGAAAATTTTTGAAAACGAGGGCTAGATTCATCCGAACTAGAAGATTCAGGGCTTTGAGAGCATTGACCCACTTCAAAGTTTTCTATGGGTAATTCATGATGAATTTGCTGAAGAGTCACAGAGCTTTTGACTGAGGACTGCGGTAAAGAGGATTTGACTACCGCAGAATAAGACCGAGTTGGGACTTCTGTGGGATTTTTGTGGGACTTCTGCGATCCATGACTGCAGTGAGGGACACTGCGGTCTGAGGACAGAGATGGAAAGTCCTTTGAGACTTCGGGACCCTCTATGACAATTTCCTCATCAACAACTGATGAAGTCTGAGAGTTAGGATATATTATTCCACAGATAGGAATTTGATCACTTGAGTGACCCGAAAATTCAGGCAAAATTTCCTCAATGACACAGTTGTTACTTAGATTATGAAGTCTACCGAAGTGAGTTCTGATGTCTTCGGGAAAGGTTTTGTCATTGACTGGGAAATGGAACCCTCGGTCAGGAGGGTCATTGACTGGGAAAGGATTCCTCGATCTTTGTTAAATCGGGGTGAGGAATCCTTTGCGGTTGGATATCCATTAGACCAACCCCAAGTATAGGTATTATCTACGGTTCCATTGTTCACCAAATTTTCAATAGCTTCACTTTCATTGAACAATTTTTCTATTAATAGATTTAATCGTACAATCTCACTTTGAGTTAAATCTCTTTGGTTCAAAGTTATCTCTAGTTGTGTTTCACTCAACATTCTTGCATCTTTATCTAACTCTAAGTCCTTTTATAACATACCTACTTTGAGTCTTTTGTTATCCAGTCATCCTCTTACATGAAACATCTCTTGGGACGCTATGTTCTTCTCATCTAGAGCTTTGTTATAGTCTGTAAGGACGGCGGCACATGTGTCATTAAGATTGTCTATGAAGGGTTGACAGTCATGCATGCTATAGTTTAGAGTTTGGATCATGAGTTTTACCTGTTCGACGATGCTTAGAGTTCCATCCTTTGCCATGTAGCAGTAGTTTTTTTTAGCTTTGTAGACCCATCGTTATCCGCAGTTGCCAGCATGCAGATCTTGCCTTTTGCTTTGATGTTGCTGATGTGTTCATCTTCATCTCCGGATGACCAAACTTGGTGGTCTCTTTTTACATGGGCTACGTATGCCCTTGCCTTTTCCTTTTCCTCCAACTCTTGAGCCATTCTAAGATAGAATGCTCTGTCTTTCACTATATTAGCCTTGCAGTCTTTTGCAAAATGATTCTCCTTGTTGCACTTGTGACAAATTACAACATCACTTTTATCTTCTGAAGAGGTACCGGAGTCAGTTGGATTGATGGGCTTCGGTGCCTCTTTGGGTTGAGTAGTCTGAGGTTGCGGTGGTGGGTGACAACTTTTGGGATATCGAGAGTGGTTATTCTGTGGGTTGAAGTTGCGGTTGAATGGAGGTTTGTTGAACTGCTGATTCTTACGAAAAGAAAGAGGTGGTAGTCAGTTGAACTGTTGGCTAACAAGAGCAATAGCCTTCTGAAATTCTTCCTCATCATCATACACTGAGTCAGCTTCGTATGACTGCGGAGGATTGTCATACGAGGGAGAGTAGGATTGGGTGTGTGGGGCTTGTGCTATAAGAGCAAGTGGTCCTCCAAAGTCAGCACAATCTTTGAGTACAATGGATTCTTGTGCTTGCAATTCCCCGTAGAGCTTGTAGAGAGACAAAGAATGAATATTTTTATCTCCTTGGACTATCATCTTAGCAGTAGTCCAGTGTCTTCCCAAACCATTAAGAAACTGAAGATTTGTTTCATGGTTACTGCGGATGGTGCCAGCATTAGATAACTTAGTGACTATTAGGTTGAACCTTTTGAAGGAGTCTTCCAAATTTTCGTCATTATGAGATTTGAAATGGTTGAACTCATTGAGTGCAGTTGTGAGTTTCTTATCTTGAGCTTGTTCTGAGCCTTCATATAGGTTTTTGAGAACATCCCAGATCTCTTTTGCTGATTTGCAGTTTATGATAATGCTGAAGTTGTCAGGAGCAACTCCACAAGGAATTTCATAAAAAGCAACAGCATCATTTTCCATTTTATCGAGATCGTCTTTGGTGGGACGATTCATGACTGGTTGACCTCCTCCTAGTCTGGCTGTGGCGCCGTCAGTTTGAACTGGTGTAAGAACAGGGACATGTGGTCCTTCTTCTACAGATCGCCATATATCTCTACCAAGTCTCCTTAAGTATCTTTCCATTCTCTGAGACCAGTGATGATATTCATTTGCCACCAATATTGGGGCTCTATTAGAACCACCAACACTGTTGGAAACATTGAGAGATAATGCTTGTGCCATATTTCCTTGTTTTTTTTTTGAAAAGTTTTTTTTGTTTTTTTTAAGAAATGAGCTCCAGTGGTATAGAAGGCCTTTTGAAAATCAGAGTTTTGCTTCAAAAAGCAACCACTTTGGCTCTGATACCAATTGTTGAGAGAAAATCGTGAGAGACACACTTGAGCAAATGTTAGCACAAGTTGATATTGCGGAAATTAAAGTTAATCTCAAAGGATCATAAAGCTCAACAATAACATAAGTTTGAGTTAGATAGTTAGATGATTAGTTGCGGAAAGATAAGGAAATATAAAAGACAGCAAGTATTATATCAATTAAACACTTAAGTTGATTCTTAACAGGGAATGCAATCAAAACAAGTTAGTGAGTGAGATCAAACTTAGTGATTAAGTCTAGAAAAGACTTGCTCTTAAAGAGAGATTACAAGGAGTTACGATTATATTTGGGTGATAAGGTAGTAGAGAGAGAAGAGTGATAAGATTCAAGATGCGTAAGAGAGGTGTTTTCATTGAGAAATGGAGAACTCTATTTATAGAGTCTCGAAGATTACATACAGCCTAATCTGTTTGAGTTGCCACGCAGGGCACTACGGATAAAACAAAGTACTTATACAAGGAACAGATAAAAGACTGAATCTAAGAACTGATGATGTTGATTGCGGATGCTGATCTGACTGCGGGTAGAAATTGACTGCGGTTCCATAAGCATCTTCGGATCTCTTCTAAGTTTAAGAGGGTCACTTTTAATGTTCCAACACACACAATTCTATTCAATAATTGTCAAGTACACTCAATAACACTTCAGCCATGAATCACTAGTATTAACCAAAAAATGCATTAGCCTAGAACGCCTATACACAGACCATATATATACTAAACCGATAACCTAAAGCCCAAACATAATATTCCCACCGAGAACACACTAAGCCCACCGAAATTACTAGGTGATTTTGGTCCAAAACCGAGAACAACATAATACATTCAAAACAAATCATAAACCACTAAATATAGCCCAACAAAATCATTATAACCATTAATGCGTGATCTTGATCTAGGCTCTAGATTTTGCTTGTCTTTCGGGAAGCTTTTCATTTTAAACCTCAATCCAATACCAATGGAGATCCGAACTGTGTTGATGCTTGAAACCTATGAGAATAAGAAGGAATGTGGGTTAATCAACTTTGGAAAAGAAAAGGAAAGGACCCACGAAGACAACCAAGGTGGTTGTCGATGGTAGAGGGCAGTGAGGGGCTGCTCCAGCAGCCTTCATGCTTCTTCTTCTTTTTTGTTTTGGTAGGTAACAACGAGGGAGAAGGGGGAGGGGGAGTATAAAGACAACATTCAAGGGGTGTTTTTGGTTTCCTATTCGATAGAAAAGAAGGAGGAAATAGGGTAGAGCAAGTGGTTGTTGCCTCTTATTTCTTATCGAGACAAACAATAACATAAAGGGCGTTCTTGGATGTGAATCAAAAAAGAAAAAGAAGGGAGAGAATGAAAGTGTTTTGAGTGTGTTTTGGGGCTGAAATCTCCTTAATGAAATACCCCTAATAGCTGACCATTTTATGCTTCTAAGATTGATGAACTTTGGTTAAAAACTAGAATCAATGTCTTACCCCTTTTAATCATTCATTGTACCATGTTACATAGGCTTAGGAGTGCAAGAGAGATAAAATGTGGGGAGGGTGAGATGGAGTGCAAGACTTGCTCTTGCATGATGACCTTGACTCTTAGAGTCTATTAGGATTGTACTTGGGTAGAAGACTAGGTGTATAAGTCTAATTCGTCAAATAATGAAAGTATGTGTGAGAGGAGGTGAGAAAACGTGGGTAGGCATAGAAATATGATTGCATGAGATGATAAAGCTAGTCATTTAAGACCATGCATGCCTTCATAGTACAATCCTAGGTGATATCACACTTATGACATTAAAGATGCCTCAAAATAACATTATAAATTCGTGTGCTCAATTCCCAACATCTGCTATTTTTTTGAAGTCAGCGAATGATAGTCTCAGGCTCAAGATTTCCAAAAATTCATACAAATCCTAAATCCGATATGTAGAACTCTGAGAAAAGACTATTGAAGTTTTGCGTCTTATTTGTCAAGATTCGACAGTTTTCGGGACTTTAAAAAATTTACGGTTTAAAAATATTGTGATTATGAAATCAAATATTAGACCTATGTCTGAGTTCAAAAATATTTTTGGAATTTCCATATGAGGTGTACAAGTGCCTCAACGGATTGATTCGGTTTTCTTTTATTAAGAAAATAGTATTATACTGATTTGCAATCTTATAATGGACGTAACTACTGCATATGAACTCCGTTTTTTATGTTCTTTAGATCTACAGAGTCATAAGAGTATAATCTATTTAATTTGATCATAAATTAGTTCTAAGTATACTCGATGAAAATTTCATTTTTAACGTTACTATTAATATCCATTTTTGTGATTTTTGATCTGGTCATTAGCAATAACCAGTTTGTTGAACATTTTGATATATACGAAAAGTAATTATGAGAAATAAACCATTAATATGCTTTATTAGCACATATTTATAAACATTAGGTGTTAATACAATAGGGTTCGTGGTGTTAATCCAAAGTCTTATGTCCTACATCAACATAAATTTTCTAACGACCACGTGTCAACCTTAATTGATCTTTAATCTGTACGATCTTTTCTATCATCTCGTGAATTATCTCTGGTCTAGTTGATAAAGTATCACCTGATTGATTCTTGGCCAATTGGGTGTCTCCGACCTCAGCCCAACATAACGATGATCGACATTTCCTTCCGTATAAAGCCTCAAACGGTGCGGCTTTGATGTTGGTGTGATAGTGGTTGTTATAGGTGAAGGGTTTTGAGCATTCTAACACTCCTAAGTGTACATGCAACCCTAAATACCTTGGATCTATGTTTTCTCTATTATACATGCAAATATGAATACTCCAAGGTATTACCCTAACTAGCATACAAAACATTGATTCATGTGTAATATAGCAAGTTAAAAGACATACCTTTTGATGTATCTTGATTCCATGAAGCTTAAGAGCCTAGTGCCCCAAGTGTGACACCTCAAATGGTTCACACAACATCAAATAGACTTGGAATAACTTAGAGAGAAATGAACCACTTCATGAAATCGGCTAGCCCTCTCCATTCCATCATAGTCTTCTCATGGTGGCCGATTTTGGGAAAAATAAGATGCTTATATAGTGTGTCACAATTAGGGTTACACCATGTAAACCCTAATTGTCATGGCCTTTCATTTCCATGATCCATGGGTACAAAAACACCATGGAGCATCCTATGGGTTTTAGCCCAACTAGATAATCCATGGAGCATTAGCCCACTATACAAGTATGGATGATTTACACAATCAACCCATATATTTAATTAGTCTCCTTTTGATCACTTAATTAATTCCAAATTAATTCTTGATCAATACTAATTAAATAATCTTATTAATATATTAGAACTTATAATATATTAATAAACCTTAAGTGTTATTTCTCTCATTTTAGTCGATCCAAATGCATGATGCCATGCAACCCAAATGGACCATGCCAACCAGGTCAAGTACATACCAAATATAGTTATGGACTTAGACACTAATCCAACAGTCTCCCACTTGGATATTTCTAAAACTATTATTGAGTATGACTTCAAAAACCGACTGGCAATCGTAGCTCTTTAAGTCGTTGTCGAACTCTGACGTTGTAACTGAACTCTGATCTCGTCAATGACTTGTCCATTAGATAAGGGATCATATATTCCTCCATTCTAGATATCATATGGACTGAGACATGGATTATCAATCATTATCTCAGTCCATTTGTTGTTTCCCGATTTCTAATTTATGATGACTGACTGATTGAACAAATCAAATCAGTCCTGGCTTGGCCAAGCACTCACATGTGTCATCGCTAAATCATCGAGGGGCCCACAGATATCGCTTTTATCTCAAAGGTCAAAGGAATGGATAAACTTCGACTCATATCGCTTGTTCTACTACTTGTTGAATCATACACAAAGGGAAATTTTATAACATCGAGTTACCAATGCGTTTTCGCGCAATCAATGTACAACCAACTCATAGTAACAACTCATATCTCTAGGTTTAAAGAATATAAGATATTATCGTCTCATGATCACTCATGATAAAATCCATGAAGTGATTCAAATAAACGCGGGTTGAATCCAATACTCGGAACTTATGAGTACTCATGAGTGTTGTAGCAATACTTTGCTATGTCCAAGATCTTAGACATCTACAAGCCAACTCATGACAGTCTTGATTCATATCTACTTCCAACATATGACCGACTGTGGATGGTTTGAATAACTTAGTCATTCGGGAAGAATGACCTAGTTTATTCTGGAAGTCAAAACATGCAAAATGAAACAGTATGCAAAGAATAATTGAATCCAATATGGTATCAAAACCTATGAATATAAATAGAACACTTTTTATTTATCACCATATTGATTACTCATTATTCATTGTTTCGGTTTTATCAACTTTATACTTGAATTAAAAACACTAGTTGTCCCATGCTCCAAGCATGTACACTATGTTTTTCTAAACAATAGCTTTGCCATACACCAACTAAGCACTCTATGTTTTTATATGATCTTTACTTTGTGAACTAGATCGATTGAACATAATTTTAATGATTCTCTTTTCACACTCCCAAATCCTTATCGAAAATGTAAGAATTCCAAATTTCTATCATTTATCGAAATCTGTTAGATTTTAAACTTATATGCATTGATCCTCTTGTAATGATTATGCACAAAGTCACAAAGACTTGTCAACAGACATTATAGAGTATTCCAATGGAGATCAACTCCATGGAAACATCCTTCTTGCATTAAGTTTTTCTAATTTTAAACAGATAGAATAACTTCCAACTATGAAACATTTCCATATTCCCATTTTGACTGTCACTTCTGAACAAGAGTTGCCTCCTTTCAGAGTATGTCAATATGGTCCTTCCAAAATTTAACACTATACTTCCAACTGTCCCTGACCAACCAATCTTTGGTAAACCTTAGATTGTTAGATTGTTCTCGACAATTGCTTAATCATTTTAGTCATATCCAATACTAGATTTTTCCCCCTTATTGCCCAGAGCATTTGGAAAATTTAGAAAGGATGAATATTATAGCACATGCAATCGATCCTATATCCGAAGCATATGGGACACGATTTATGATGTCTCACATAAATACATGATACTAGACCAGTCTTTTTGCTATAATATTTCTATGTCTATTTCCCAAGTTCTCATAATTCAGATTATGAAAAGGGATGTCGTAATCATAATCGAATTTTAGAACGCAAATAATGGACCCATATATAGAATTTCTTATGTTGAGCCACTCCAACATAAAATTCATATATATATCCTTGACTAAAGACGATTAAAACCTCAATCTAAGCTTTTAGAATTGAAATGAAGTATAATTTCCTCTCCCTTAATTATAGCAAAACAACTTTTTCCCAATTGAAACTTTTGTTTTCTATAATTAACATTGCTAACTTGAAATACTTACCATAATAATCATGCTCCCACTAACATGAAAATTATTAGCATAACATTTATGCTCCCACTAGCTTTGACATGTACTCAGAAATCAGCTGGACTTCTAGAAATCAATATTGTATTGACTTTCTTACCAAAGTTCAAATTTCTGATACGAGATGCTTTGATAAAACTTTATCAAAATCATACACCTTTCCTTAGATAGCACACATGTGTGTCTAAACAATTTCAGAACTATGAAAAGGGATGTCGTAATCATAGTCTCAATTGTTTAGACCTTTTCCATTTCTCACAAGTCCATGTTAGTGTGTCGGTTAACCACACACGCTCCACTAACGACTTTGAGAATGCAAATATCACAATTGCTATCTACTTCAAATCTACTTAGTGAAAGCGTTTCCTCACCATCATTTTCATGAATCGGAGAGAAACCTTATGACACTTAGATTTTATGGTGTATGTGTTCCTATCCATGTGAATTTGTCAAAACCATAATCTCAAGACAAGGTTAGTGACAAATCCAAACTCATATGGACTGGACTTGTGCAGTCTTAACTTCTTGCCACCTGGTAGCACAAGGGTCTTCCATTGCTTCCAAGTTGTTATGCAACCATTTGAGAACTCTCATAACTCATATGAAAAGCCAAATTTTAACTGGAATGGGCACAGAAATAGGATATGTCAACACGACAGGTTATAAAACCTCACGTCGTGTGCTAGTGTCAAACTACAGGTTTTTATTCTTGATTAGATCTTGAAATCCTTTCAGGATCCTTAAGACTCCCACTGCCCTCTTGACATATAAGACTATCTTGCCAAATATTCAATAGATAGTGCGGATTCTTTATCAAGACAAACACTTGGCCTTAGTTGGTCTTTGTTTTATCCAAAACATCACAACTTACCAATTTCAAATGTACAAGAGTAGGACACATTCTACTCTTACATTTAAAAAGTGTTAGTAATGTCACTTAAATTACAATCTTGGAGTATGACTCTAAGACTTGTTTTTGGAACGAAGTATGACTCATCTTCTTGATTTAACCATTTCAGCAATTCTTGATTCCTCTTCTTAGCCATAGGAATGTACTAAGATGTCCTTAGAGGACCAATTGTGATATGGTTTCTTAATCATTAAGATGATCACAAAGCATGATACTAAAGTACTCTCCCATCCTTTCAAATTTGAGAAACTTTTATATTTCTGCCTAATTTGATTCTTCTCATTCGTTCTGCCATACATCAAAACTTTTCCAATGTTTCAGAATTATACTTAAACTTGTAAGTATAACCATATTTACTAAACTTTAGTAAATCATCACGAATAGTCTTATCAATCTTTTTTGGTGGACCTGACCAGTGCACAAGAATGTGTACTTGATCCCTTAGTCCTTCACTTGACTCACATATACATGTGAACAAGGAAGTAGTCTTAATTTTCCAAAAATGAAACTTCTCATTCATCATACTATACAACTTGCATGATTCAAAGCTTCGTTCCAATTGAACATTGGGTGATGAGACTCTTTCCTTACTTGGTAAATTTAGACACTACCACAGATGAAAGAATCAAATTCATATTTCCAATATTGCTAGAAACATACAAACATCAAGTTTTCATAAATGCCATTGCAAGGAGATATAAAATAAAGTAAAACTTTTATTTATTTATAAAAATGCGGAAATTTTTTTTCCTTACAATGCAACTTGAAATGAAAACTATGCTATTACATGTTTCCTAACAATCTATCATAACTCCTAAGAAGTAGCTCAAGAATCCGATCTTCAAACCATGCGATAGAAATCCATCTACGCGATCAGATTCAGCATACTCTTTCTTAAAGTTTCCTTCCCTTTGCTTGATCCTGCCAAATATCAAAATGCAACCGAGTCACATTTTGTATTAAGACTCATTAACTGGGAACTTAACATAGTTAGATAGTGGACTTTACCTAAAGTAAAGTCAAACTTTTCACTTTACCATCCTTATGATCTTTAAGGTAAATTTGGCAGCTTCGCAACCAATGCCCCTTCCTTTGGCAATAGAAAGATATGGACTCTTTGGTAATGATACATGGGACTATCTCAGACTTAGCCTTTCTCTTTACCATTTGGTCAACCGAGTTGACTATGGCCGATCCCTTTCCATTGGGAAGAGAAAGCTTTTACTGGGTATCCAATGTTACCATTGTCAATGTCCATTAAAGGTTTGGGAAGTTGATCTTCTAATAAAATTTGCTTTACTAGTCCTCAAATCATTTCTGATTCAGCAGCACCAAGCAAATAGATAAGATCATTAAGGGTCATGTCATAGTCTGTTTCATAGTGGTCCCAAAGGAACTCGCTATGTGACTTAGAAAGTGATTGAACATCCAACTTCCTCAAGACTTTGACACCCAACTCTCCCGGCTTGTCAATATGTGACTTTATCTCCAAGATGTGAGCACACATATACTTTGTTTGCCAATAGGGCTTGAGTGACCTTAAACTTTTCAAGAACTTATGGGTTAGGGAGAATAATTGGAAGAGATGACAGAAAAGAAGTATGCTTTCCATGAACCAACCATGGGACATCATCTTCATTAGGAAAGCTTGTTCCAAGAGATTTGGGATGATCATAGATGTCTAAACCAGACATCTAATATGGGAGATATACAAGTAAGTTGATTTAAGTTCTTAATATAACACCCAATATGAAATATTAAGGCTAGGACCCAACACAATATTTTATAACTTGGAAGAGGGATGTCGTAATCCAGGCTATAAAATATTTCAAGGTAGGTGAATGACGATTCACCAATTTCCACCATGAAAAACGAAATAATTTATTAGGTTTTAATTGGTTTTGAAACTCCTAGATTCTTTTGAGATTCATTGAACTTTTCAATGGCATGTTTCAATCTCGATTGTGCCCTTCAGGTTTTGTGACTGGGATGCCGAGGATCACAAAACAAGGTGTGAAGTAACCATGCAAATTACTTGGTACTCTTAAATATTTATCACTCAACCGATGTGCCGGTTAACCACACATGCTCCACCGGCCTATGATAAACTTTAAGAAACCCTTTGCTTACTTTGTTAAAACCAGTTAGTGTGTCGGTTAACCACACACGCTCCACTAACAGCTCAAACAAAGTGCAAAGTGTAATTTCATGGATTAGCACCTTATTCATATTTTCCTAAGTAACTAAGATTGGGAATTTATAAGTGTTTAGTTACTTAGTATTTATCATTATACTTATAATGAAGGAATAATTATAGTCCTTGTCCTACCCGTTCGGCTAACGACCCTCTACCAGTCAAGGAAGCGGTGGGTGAGAGTGGACACCCATTAAACTGTCATTTTATAGGCAGTAACCTTATACCCCCCTTATAGACCGGCTTCGTGAATGAGGCCTACTAATGGTAAGACGACTTGCTATTATTTATATATATATATATATATATATATATATATATATATATATATATATATATATATATTATTAACTTATAATATTATAAAGTATAAGGGTTGAATTTTAACTTTTAAAATCCTAAGGGCTTAATTTGGAATTAAAGTATTCATGAAAGAAAACTTTTCAAATTCCAAAACTTGAGGGCAAGTTTTGAACTATTCAAAAACTTTTCAATTCCATAACTTATGTGTTTAAAGTAGTTTTAATTCAAAAAACTCTTCAAGTTCCATAACTTGAGGACAAGTAGTTATGGAAGACTTTAAACTATTAAAAGAATATGACTTTTCTTTATTCATAACATATGGAAATATTTATGAGTTTCATGAATCTTAAATGTGACTTTTCATATAACTTGAGGACAAGTTACAAAAACAAATTTTAGAACCAACTCTTAGATTAATTTGGATTGAAAACTACAATTTCACATAACTTTTCTATTAATCTAAGCAACTCATAAGAACAAGATAATTTAATCAAACTTTTTCATGTAATTAGCCTAACCATTAAACTAATACAAAACATGTATCTATTGACAATTATCTTTGAAATTGGATTAGCATGAACATTACCACATCAAAAACAGGTTTATAAGTTGAAAAACAGCTTAGGGTAATGTTCCTAGTCCAATTCCAGCCAAAATAGTCGAGGATATGCTGTCTGGGGGTCCAACTCGTCGAGTGCATGAACCAACTCGGCGAGTTGGATGAGTTTAGCCTTAGAATCGTCGAGTCCCTTCATGGACTCGGCGAGTATGTTGAGCAGACAGCAACAAACTTCGATTTTTCAGCCAATTTTGCAAGTATAACAAGAAAACAAGCCTAGGCTCTGAAGGGTTTTGAGCATTATAACACTCCTAAGTGTACATGCAACCCTAAATACCTTGGATCTATGTTTTCTCTATTATACATGCAAATATGAATATTCCAAGGTATTACCCTAACTAGCATACAAAACATTGATTCATGTGTAATATAGCAAGTTAAAAGACATACCTTTTGATGTATCTTGATTCCATGAAGCTTAAGAGCCTAGTGCCCCAAGTGTGACACCTCAAATGGTTCACACAACATCAAATACACTTGGAATAACTTAGAGAGAAATGAACCACTTCATGAAATCGGCTAGCCCTCACCATTCCATCATAGTCTTCTCATGGTGGCCGATTTTAGGAAGAATAAGATGCTTATATAGTGTCTCACAATTAGGGTTACACCATGTAAACCCTAATTGTCATGGCCTTTCATTTCCATGATCCATGGGTACAAAAACACCATGGAGCATCCATGGAGCATCTTATGGGTTTTAGCTCAACTAGATAATCCATGGAGCATTAGCCCACTATACAAGTATGGATGATTTACACAATCAACCCATATATTTAATTAGTCTCCTTTTGATCACTTAATTAATTCCAAATTAATTCTTGATCAATACTAATTAAATAATCTTATTAATATATTAGAACTTATAATATATTAATAAACCTTAAGTGTTATTTCTCTCATTTTAGTCTATCCAAATGCATGATGCCATGCAACCCAAATGGACCATGCCAACCGGGTCAAGTACATACCAAATATAGTTATGGACTTAGACACTAATCCAACAATAGGAAAATTCAATCAAGGGTAAATGAGTATCCAAAGAGTTCCCAGAGTCTATCATGCATGCCTGAAGAATATCCTCCAATGTTAGGGTGGTTTGTTCACTCTGACCATCTGTCTGTCTGTCCGTGGATTGTAAGTCGGGCTCATATCCAAGCGCATACCTAAGGACTTTTGCAATGATTTCCAAAAACCGAAAGGTAAATCTACTATTCTGTCATAAATGATAGAGATTGGCACCCCGTGTAGCTTGAAGATCTCCTTAAGGTTTGTTCTTCTCAGCATTTCAATCTTATCCATCTCTTTGATTGGTAGGAAGTGTGCAGAATTGGTTAGTCTGTTAACCAATACCCATATAGTGTCAAAACCACTAGGTGTCTTGGGAAGTTTAGTAATGAAGTCCATTGTGATTAGTTCCCACTTCCACTCAGGTATCTTGGGTTGTTGGAGTAGACCCGCGGGGTTCTGATGTTGTGCTTTGATTTTAGAGCAAGTTAGGCATTTGCTCACATAATTAGCAATCTTAACTTTCATGTTCGGCCACTAATACAATCTCTTTAATTTTTGATACATCTGGTCGGATCTAGGATTGACGAAATACATTGTCTTGTGAGCTTCATCCACAACTAAGGTCTCGATGTCGCCAAACTTAGGTGTCCAGATTCGATCCATGAAGTATTGTGTTTCGTTATCCCTGAGCTCAAATTGTTTACCCATTCCTCACAAAGATTCGTTTGCGATGTTTCCTTCCTTTATAACTTCTAGTTGAGCTTTGTGTATTTGTGTACTTAGGTTGGAATAGATAGTCATCGTTAGTGCTCGTACACATTGTGGTTTCAAATGCTCCTTGCGACTTAAAGCTTCTGCTACCATGTTTTCTTTTCCAAGGTCATATGATGAATCTCACATTCGTAATCATTTAGTAGTTCAAACCATCTTCGTTTTCTCATGTTAAATTCTTTTTGATCAAAGATGTGTTGAGACTCTTGTGATCAGTATAAATAGTACACTTTGTACCATACAAGTAGTGTCTCCAAAGCTTTAGGGCGAAAACCATTGCTCCTAACTCGAAATCATGAGTAGAGTAGTTGACTTCGTACACTTTCACTTGTTGTGAAGCGTAAGAAACTACCTTTTCTTTTTTTATTAAAATACAACCCAATCCTTGATGAGATACTTCGTAGTAGACAACGAAGTCTTCGGTTCCATCTGGGAGTGATAGGATCGGTGCGCTACACAGCATGTGTCTCAATTTTTGGAATGCAATTTCCTACTTGTTTTCCCGGTTAAAATTCACATCCTTCTATGTCAATGCAGTGAGAGACTTGGTTGTCTTAGAGAAATTCTAAATAAGTCTCCGGTAGTAGCCAACAAGGCCTAAAAATTGGCGTACCTCTGTTGGTGTTCTTAGTGCTTCCAAATTATCAATTGCTTTGATTTTTGTGGGAACCACATGTATTCCTTTGTTACTTCCGATATGCCCTAAGAAATGTACTTCTCTGATCCAAAATTCATATTTTGAGAATCTTGCATACAGTTTCTCTTTTCTCAGTAGTTCTAAAATTTGTCGTAGGTGTTGGCCGTGTTCTTCCGTAGTTCGTGAGTATATCAAGATGTCGTCGATGAATACGATCAAAAATTTATCCAGATACATCTTACAAACACGGTTCATGAGATCCATGAATACTGTAGGCGCATTGTCAGACTGAATGGCATAACCAGAAACTCGTAGTGGTCATACCCAGTTCGGAATGCAGTCTTTGGCACATCTTCTTCTAATACATTGAGTTAATGATATCCGCATCTTTCGTCAATCTTGGAATAGTATCTAGATCCTTAGAGTTGATCAAATAATTCATCGATCCTCGGGAGTGGATAACCTTTCTTGATTGATAATTTGTTTAGCTCCTGGTAATCGATACACATTCTAAACGATCTATCCTTCTTCTTGATAAACAAAATTGGTGCTCCCCAAGGTGAGAAACTGGGTCTAATGAATCCCATGCCAAGAAGTTCCTACAGTTGGCTCAAAAGTTCTAGAATCTCTATGGGAGTCAATCTGTAGAGTGACTTAGCAACTGGTGCAGTGCCTGGGATTAGGTAATTTATGAATTCAACCTGTCGATTCGGTGGGAGCCCAGAAAGATCCTCGGGAAAAACATCAAGGTAATCACATAGTTGTTGTATGTCCTTTATTTCTTCTTCCTCGCAATTCTTATCTACTATGTGGGCCAAAAAGGCGTAGCATTTCCTATGTAGATATTTCTGAGCCTTCGTGCAAGAGATTAACTTTATATTTTGTCCCGATTTATCACCGTATATGCTCATGATCTCTCCATTGGATAAGGTTAATCGAACCACTTTCTCGTAAATAGGATCTTGGCATGATGAAGGGATAGCGAGTCCATACATATGATACTGTCAAAGCTTCCCATAGGAATTAGCATGAGATCTGTTTGGAAAGTGTGTTCGTTTAGGGTTAATATGCAATTATTTAGTATTTCGGTGGTGCTTTCTATCTAACCGTTCGCTACTTTTACCTCATATTCTACATCTAATTTACTAGATCATGATTTAAGAGTTTCTTAGAAGTTGGAGTTACAAAAGTTCTATCGGCACCAGAGTCAAAAAGTATTGTAGTATACAAGTTACTAAAAAGGAACATACCAGTGACCACTAACGGATCTTGAATAACATCCATGTTCCCAATCACGAATGCCCTCCTTTGAGAATTCCCTCATTTGTTCTTGAACGGACAGTCCCATTAAAAATGCCCCTTCCCCCATACTCAAAACAAACTTTTCAACCTCAATTGCCAGATCTTTCTTCAGTCTTTCTGTTTCCTCCAGTACCTGCAGAGCTCTTATAGAAATTGGTAGTCTGCCCCTTCCTATTGAATTTGGTACACTCGAAATACTCCCTATTGTAGTGTGGATTGCAAGAGTTACACAGAGGGTGTTTACCATCCTAGTTCTTTTGTGGTGTTGGAGTTGGTGTTGGTGTTGGTGTTGTTGGTAGTGTTGTTGCAACATATACTTTCTTGGTCTCCTTTTCTTTAGTGGACTCGTGTTTCCTCTACACGAATTATGTTTATTTGATCCAAACTTGGGGGTTTCAACCCTTGCTTCCATGGCTCCCTGACTGATCGCATTGTTGGTCAGGCGGTTAGCTATGTTTTTTATGCTTTCAAAGATGTGGGTCTTAAAGAAATGACCACCCATTTGATTTTTGGCGCCAATCCCCAAGTATAGTGCTCTATTTTCACATATTCTTGTGCTACAAGCGCTAGACACAACAATGCAATATCATTGAATCTGGTAGTATATGCTTTAATGTATGAACCCTTCATTTTTAAGTTCCACAAATCGTTCTCCAGATTCTGAACTTCATCCCTGGGGCAGTATTTTTCCACAAGCATTGCCTTTACCTCTCTCAGAAACACAGAGGTTGCAGGGATGATGGTCATTGTCTTCACTGGTCATTCCACCAGAATAGTTCTGCATCCATGAAAGTACTGGTAGAAAAACATACCTTGCTACTCTCGGCATGGTAACTGATCTGAAATACAGACTCCATCCTTTCGAACCACCTGGTAAGGCCGATCATGCCTTTGTTGCCGTAAAAGTTTATAGGCTTGCAATTCATGTAGTCTTTATAGGTGCAGACTCTTCGGGTTTCATTAGGATTGATGTTTTTACTGCTTCCAGGTCGGGTTCTAGTTCCATCGACTTCTATGATGGTCATCCCATTATTCATGCTTCTTAAGTTTGCTAGAGTGATAGTAAGAAGATTGAAGACTAGTTGTTCTAACTCAGCTATTGCGAGTCTTTATATTTGTGTCCACCAGGATGTAGCCGAGTGATCCTTCTTTTCGGTGGAGTTTTTGATGTCCTATTATAGTTAGTATAAAGATATAAATTCAAGGTGTTTTGTTAGCATGTTTAAACATATTATCAAATGATTCCTTTATTTACAAGAGTTCACTGTTGTTCTTGAAAAGAAAAGGTTAACATCTATATTTACAAGAGATCAAGACTTTTAATAATATATCCTTCATATATTCACATTCGTTCAGGGGTTCCATATATTTGAAATACAATATGAAACAATCGCATGATACGGATGAAAATCTCAAAGCATGCATACAAAAGTCAATTACATGAAAATTCACAAGACTTTAAAAAGTTCTTGCTACACCCCTTACATGATTAACCAAACTATCCGAAGGTCACTAAGAAAACCAATGACCTATTACAACATATTCAAAAATAACACTTCTACACAAAATTGACAATCACTAAAGACTTTCCCACATACTTCCTCCTACCACTGACACACATCCATTGCCTAGCCCCAACTATACCAACCCAAAGTTACTGGATAGTATAGCCAAGATCTCCTGGATCTAATCATCTAAGGTCACAACTCGTTGCTCTACCCCTCCTGCTCTCGCATCTGCTTCAACTACCATTGCTAGTGCTACCATAATGTGTTCTTCAATCTCCAATCGCTGAATCGCATGGGTGATTGTGAATTCATAAACATATTGAAGCCTTCCACGATCCCTCTTCATATACTTATGGTCATGATCCTTTTGGGCCCTTATCTCCTTCATTTGTATGGCTCTCTGGGCATTATTTCCCCAACCATGTTCATCTCATCACTCATAGATTTGGCATGGCGGACAAGTCGCATAGTACGATCAAATAGTAGTGACAGTGTTTCCATATCTGTAAGGGCTGGGAGTTTTATCCATTTCGATTGCCGAACTTCATACATATGGCTTCCTACCTAATCTTTCTCCCACTCGTTTACTACATAAGCGATCCATGCAGGGTCATTGATCCTTCTCTGCTGAACATCAAGTCTAGGTCTTGGTAGTTGGATTTGCACCAGCTCGTCGGGGAAAGGGTAGTACTAGTCCAGGTTGTTCGTGATCATGTGCAGACCAAGAAGCTAAGTTTAGGGCTTCTTCTTGATGCCTCTACATACTAGAATGGATTTGTGTGCATTCTTCCAATCACACAGTATTCCAGAACCAAGTCGGTAAGAGATAGGAAATAGGGAAGCAACTAGATCCTCTTCCTTAATGGGAGTTATGTCATCTACAGACTCGTACTCTTCCGAGTCCATGTCGTCTTCTGGCTCTTTCTCTGAGTACTCCTTTGGATCCTCCTCCAGTTTGCTCTCTGTGATACGTATCGACACCTCATTCCCTATGGGGCTGGGTAATAGGGATCCCCTAGTATGTGGAAATGCAAGTCGACTTCTTGATCGTTTTCGTTCCATTATGGATGATTCATCCTATAAATAATTTTAAGTTTTTTTTTTCAGAATTTTGGATTTACCAAATATAGTACACACACACACACACACACACATATATATATATATATATATATATATATATACATATATATATATATATATATATATATATATATATATATATCTCACCGTTTAAGCATTCATAGGTTGGTTTAAATTTCATTAACATTTTTTTAATCATTTAACAAATCAACTATTTCACTTAGGTTAGATAGTGCATAGAATATGACCATAATAAAACTTAGGTGCACAACTAGGTTTAGTTGTGGTACGACCTATGTACTAGGGAACCTAGTTGGATATTTGATTTTTAAACTCTTATGTCTTCAGATTTTTCTTATCTTGTATTAGTTTTTTCTCATCGATGGACTATTTTTTTTATATAACTCTATATCTTGCATTTGTTTGTGTATTATTAATTAATATTTGTCACATCAGGTCTATCTAATAAGGTTCGGGTTAGATAGGATAGTCCGAGACAGGATCATTTTGGCATATAGTTGTTCTGAAATACAGCAACCCAAGTGTCATATCTATCCTTACACCGCTCCCGTAAGTAGTCCTTCAGTAGTATAGTTAATAATACTTATTACCAGTAGGTTTATAGGAATAAACATGAGTATAGAGTCGTATGTCTAAAGAAAGAACCTAAGCGTAATGTGTTGTAGTTTTATAAGAATAAACCTATTTGTAAGATGTTGTAGGTTTAGGAATACTGGGACCTATAAGAGTAAGCCCTAGACTATAGTTATGCTCTCCTAAGAAAGTACTAATTCATTATAGTCGTTAGCTCTGATACACTTCTGTAACATCCTGACTGATGGCAGAAATGTCGGGGTACGTGAGTGATGGTTCATAGTTAAACAACATATATTGAATAATTCTAGGATTTATATAACATTACATTCTTCCAGTGTTTAAGTATGAAGAACTACATTGTTTAATAAATCCAAAAGCAATAGATAATAAGTACAAGTTTAGCAAAGCGTAATAGTTTAACAAAAGGCCTTCTAAATTGGCCAAACATTTATTTTAAAAAAAATAATCCTTCAACCCACAGAGATTGTGTGTTCTTCTAGCTCTTTAAGTTCCTGTAGATACATACGTTTAAAACAATATGTCAAAAAAATTGTTGGTGAGCTTTATAGGTTTGGACTCAATATTTTTATAATCAAAAGTTTGTTTAAAACCAATGATTTATAAAAGAATAAATTACGAATTATTTACACTTTTAATTAAACACAAGTAAAAGAGTTTTGCTTGTTGATTATAACTTATTAAAGATAGGCAATAATTAATAAGTGCATCGTGTTGAATTTTTAGAAAACATGAGTTTTATAAATCAACATTCAACGCTTAACCATTGGAATAAATCATTATGTTTTATTCCTGCACATTCTAGAATGAATTAACGGGACCTAATGTGAGTCTATAACTGAGACTACTAACGATCCAACCACTGTAGGGCACGGTAAATAGAGGTATCTTGATCCTCACTAACATTTCATCGACGTCGTGAATTAAGAATAGAAAGAACAGTTACGCCCATTTGGTCTTGTCGGACAATGGTTGTAGCTAGCAACCACAGACGAGGCTATCAACTCATATAGCTCTAGACCAATAAATTCCATGTTCCTCCTAGATTAACGGTTAGAGCACAAAGTTCTTATACTATATTTATGTTCTTAGCGGATGAAGTAATAATTCTCACATAGAAAATCTCATATTTATCAAGTCTAGGGTTTTGTGCACATATTTTAGTCTGAAACTCCTACGATAGTTTTATTCACTAACTAATTGAACACTTTCAAGGAATTAGTTATTAAATCAAAAATCCTATGATACTTTTGTTGGAACTCCTATATATAGATACACACACATAAGATTTTTATATTACATCAATGTATTATATATATATATATATATATATATATATATATATATATATATATGAACAAAGGACATTATGTCATGATGGAAATAGTACTTAACGATATTTGAAACAAAATATAGTAATAGTGAATTATTATGGTTTCGGTTAATAACTGTTTTGTTCGTATATTTGTGTTTTTGAAGTGTGTAGTTTAGTTGATTTCACATTGGTTGAAATATGGATTTATTCGAAACGTAGTCGTTACGCTGCCCAATTTTTGTTAGAAAATCATTATAATACTTAAAAACTCTAAGTATAGAAATCTTAATAACTTAAGTTTTAAAGCTTGATATTCTTCCTTGAACGATTTGAATTAATTAGTCAATAAAACTATCATAGGATTTTCAGACTAAAATTTGTGCACAAAACCATAGACTTGATAAATATGGGACTTTCTATGTGAGAATTATTTCATCCACTAAGAACATAAACTTAGTATAAGCCCTTTGTGCTATAACCATTAATCTAGGAGGAACATGGAACTTATTAGTATAGATCTATATGAGTTGACAAACATTGTGTGACGAGACAAAATGGGCATAATTGTTCTTTCTATTCTTATTTTACAACGTCGATGAAGTGTTAATGACGATCAAGGCACCTCTATTTACCGTGCCCTACAGAGGCTGGATCGTCAGTAGTGCCGGTTATAGACTCACATTAGGACCCAAAAATTCATTCTAGAATGTGCAAGAATAAATAAAAATGATTTATTCAAATGCTTAAATGTTGAATGTTGATTTATAAAACTAATGTTTTATAAAAATTCAACACGATACACTTATTAATTATTGCATACATTTAATAAGTTATAATTAATAAGCAAAGCTCTTTTACTTGTGTGGAATTACAAGTGTAAACAATTTGCAATTTATTCTTTTAATAAATCATTAGTTTTAAACATGGTTCTTATTACGAAAATATTCAGTCCAAAACTATAAAGCTCACCGAAAATTTTGTTGAAGTATTGATTTAAACGTATGTATCTTCAGTAACGTAAAGAGCTAGAAGAACACAAAATCTATGTGTTTGAAGGATTTATTTCCTTAAAATAAATGGTTGGCCAATTTAGAAGGCCTTTTGTTAAACTATTACGCTTTGTTGAACTTGTACTTATTATCTATCGCTTTTGGATTTACTAAACAATGTAGTTCTTCATACTTGAAAATTTGAAGAATGTAATGTTATACAAATCCTAGTATTATTCAATATGTGTTGTTTAACTATGAACCATCACTCACGTCGCAACCTCGGTGTTTCCTCCTTCGGTCGGGGTGTTACAGATTGGTATCAGAGCTAACGAATATAGTAAATTAGTACTTTCTTCGGATAGCACAACTATAGTCAAGGGCTTACTCTTATAGGTCCATGTATCCCTAAACCTACAACATCTTACGAATATGTTTATTCTTATAAACCTGAAACACATTACGCTTAGGTTCTTTCTTTAGACATACGAATCTATACTCATGTTTATTCCTATAAACTTATAAGTAATGAGTACTATTAACTATATTACTAAAGGACTACTTACGAGAGTGGTCTAAGGATGGATATGATGCTTGCGTTGTTGGATTTTTCAACAATTATATCCCAAAATGGTCTCGTCCCGACTATCCTAACTGACTAGAGCCTTATCAGATAGACATGACGTGTCAAATATTAACTAATAATACACAAACAAATGCAAGTGTATCATCCCAAAATTTGTCATTTATAGTCCCTGGGGATGGAAGGGTGAAGCCATGAGAAGCCTAAGGGCTAAATTACAATTTTGGGATCAGGAGGTGTACGTTGCGCGTACATAAGGGTACGCTGAGCGTACTAGGCGTGCCCTAGTACGTTGGGAGTACACTTGTGTACGCTGGGCGTACTCATGACATAAGGAAACCCTAATATTTATGGTTTGGGTGCTATATAAACAACCTTATGAGCTCATAACCCTCCCTTACCTCAGCATCCACTGTTTAGAGTCGTTTTCCCCAAACCCTAATCATTTCCTTGAGTGTGTGAGCTTATACAGTGTATTTTGAGTAGTAGAAGAAGAATGTGTTGCATCAAGGTGTTGGAGAAGGAGATCAAGCTTGTAGATCTGAAGTTGTTTGGTGCCCTAGAAGCTCCAGAAGGTAAAAAAAGCTTCAAACTTTATGCTTGCATGATATAGATCTAGCTATTCTAGCCTTAAGGAACCATTTCTTGTCCCAAAAGTCCCAAGATGGTGCATGATGTGATTTGGACGAAATAAACTATCCTTCTAGACTCTTGAAGAGGTTTGACTGATAAAAATGAGGTCCCAATAGTTTAAGATGTCCATGCTTGGAGTAGGAAGGTCTTAATGGATTAAGACCAAGTATTAAGAGCCTTCTGGATGTCCAAAGTGTTAAAGTTCGTGACTTTATGAGTCCTAGGCACATTTGGTCACTTGATCTGAAGTTTGGGCTTAAGTGCTTAAGCCATTAATCACTTATTAGGGTTTTGGCAAAACCCCGCATACACCCAGCGTAAATACAGTACGCCCAGCGTATTGAGTCAACCACCCCGATGGTGGTCAACGTTAGGAGCAGTATGCCCAGCGTACCAGAGGAGTACGCCCCACGTACATCTTCTGTTGGGCTTTTGTTGAATTGGGCTTTGGGATTGGGCCACCTTTGGACTAGTTGGACTTGGGCCTTGATGGGCTTTTTGATAAGGGAGTTTTGGACCAGTTTTGAATATGGATCTTAGAATAAGGCCCAAATAGGGAGTTGGGCCCAATTTGGTAAATTGGGCCAATAATTGGCTTTGCATGAGGACTTTCAAGATTATGGATTTCACATTGGAAATTGGCCCAATAAAGAGAAAGGACATGATGGATTGTGTGGACCCTTAGTCAAGACTGATATCTTGTGTATTGACTTGGTATTTATTATGTGATAGTTTGGGATTCCCGGTGAGACAGCGATAAGAGGTTTTCAGTACTTTCAGCACTACTTGCGAGGTGAGTTATCCTCACTATACTAAGGGGTCTAAGGCACCAAGGCTGGCCCATTGGATATGATATCCTAGCAGTTGGTAGTATGTTGAGTATAAGTTCGTGTTGCATGCTAGTTGCTATGCCAGTTAGGTAGATCTGTAGGACTACCTGTATTATTATGTGATTATTTGTATGCGCATTAGTTGTGTTACATGTCGACATATTATGTGGGATGGGTTGAGGTGATACTGCTCCGTGCGGTAACCAACAAACCCAGGAGCATTCTAGATACGATCTGAGGGCCGGGTGGGGCATGCCAGACTCGTAATGTGGGCTCGGGAGCATTCCAGATACGAGCTGAGGGCTGGGTGGGGCATACGAGACTCGTACTGTGAGCTCGGTGGCAATCCAGATGTGAGTTGTGGGCCCGGAAGGTAATCCAGACTCACACTGTGGGCCTAGGGGTAATCCAGTTTGTAAAGCTATGGATCCAGTACATGTTGTTATTTATATATGTGTTATGTGCAGTGTATCGGTATTTTGGGGGAACTCACTAAGCCTCGGGCTTACAGTTTCAGTTTATTGTTTCAGGTACATCAGGTGATCGCGGAAAGACAAAGGCGTGATCGTACAGCTCCTCATATTTATGTTTATGTTTCTGGGATACTCTGATATTATATATTTTGAAAACAAGTTTTGTAATGATTAATGGTTTTGAAATGTTTTTAAAAGTTTAAATTTGGCATGAGTTTTATGGGTGTTACAAGTTAGTATCGGAGCCTTGGTTTGAGTGAATTTGAGGAACACTCGTGTGAATCCAGTCTCAAACTAAAGAAAATGTTTTCAAATTATTTTTAAACGGTTTTCAAAATAAGAAAAGGAGGATGCAGAGTGTACGGTCAGCCGGAGCCAGTAAGTAGACCCCAAAATACCATGCAGTTATTTGATTATGTGATATGTTAGAACAGCATGCTAGTACTAAGATAGGGATCCTCAGGAATCGTATGATAGAATTGTCTGATCTTTCATGCCTTATCTTAGGTAGAGTACCTTATCGATTGTTTATGACTCTTTCGTGTGTGAACTAACTATTGGGTGAATACTCTAAGTCACATGCTATAGGGGTTAAATGGTCTTAGGGTAAGGAATTTGGTCCTGCTGTGCAGCTCTTGTCTGATTCCAACCCTTGTAGGATTAAATCTTTTAGTCTAAGATTGTTTAAGCCATGCATAATGTGATTGTATTCATGCAATAGTTAACTGGCACCAATGGAGGGTCGTGTGGCAGTTCATAGATGGGTGGGTTGTGAGAGGTCAGGAGGCCAGTTACAAGATATTTAGCATTCCTGCAGGAGTGAGGATTGAGCGCTCGGCATGTTATGCATACAGTTAGGGCGTTGTGATGATACTTGAGACAAATATGGGTAAATGTGGAAGGTAGTATGGGCCCGCACTACTGAAAGCACAGGACCCATACACGTAGCAAGGAAGTCACAACCCCTAGGGTTTTAGGTTGGGAGTTGGTTCCCGGATTGTTATGAGGAGTATTTGTTATCTTTTCGGTATGTTTTCAGCATGGTGGTTACACAACGATTCGTGGCTGGATCCGAGTCAGGATCAGGAGAGGGCGGACAGGAGGCGCCGACAGCACCCGAGACTATCGGCCAGATGAGGCCAGACGAGATGGATGACAGGATCCGGGAGATCCTGCATGATGAGGTTGCTGCTATGTTCTGAGCTCAATTTCCGGAGATGTTTGAGTCTATCAAGACCGCTATGGTGGAGTATTTCGATGATCGTTATGCAGCCATTGTTGAGACGGCTACCGCAACAGCTTCAACAGATGTAACGGCGGTAGGGGAGGAGCTAGGGGCCAGGATAGGCCGATATTGTCCGTTGATCAGATGCGGGAGATAATTCCCATGGAGGTATCTCAGATTGTACAAGAAGAATTGTTCGGTGTCGTGAACCGGGTCACCGCCAGGGTGATCGCCAAGCTCGAGGAGCAAATTATGGCCCTACGAACTGTGAGAGATGTTGCTACTGGGATGACTACTAGGGAGTGCCGGTGGTGGGGTCACAACTAGGGAAGAGGAGGATGGACTTTCCAGCAGAGGACAAATAGTTGGAGGCTGCTAACCTGGGTACTGGAAGTCAATAGGGTCAGGAGGTATGTGGTAAGTGTGGGGGGACCCATTGATTTGCTTGTCACAAATTCAGGTGCTACAGGTGCGGGGAGAGAGGGCATGTGCAACAGGATTGCAAAAGGGATCATATATTCTTTCACTGTCACCGGCCAGGTCATTTCAGGTCCAACTGTCATACATTGAGGGCGGAAGGAATTCGGACTCCAGCGGTGATCGTTCCTCAGGAGGTCAAAGTCGAGCCGCAAGAAGCCTCTGGTATGTAATCGGAAACCCCCATTCTGTAATAATATTATGGTCAAATCGTCTTTGATCGGTAATTATTTTGTCTTGGAATATTGTTAAGTGTGGGTAAGCAGTAATTTCAGGTTAGTTGCCTGTTTTGTCTGATCTATATGTTGCGGAGCTTCAAGAGTCGTTAGGTCATTGGAGGTGTCAGGAGAACTTTATTATCAAAGGATTGTAGGTAGTTAGAGTTCAGGGTTTCATTAGTGGATGGGAAGTAGATGGTTGATTGATGGATTGGAATTTTATCACCTATGGAGAGGGTGGTACCATTTCAGTTCTTCCATGATCACCGGAGTGAACAGGCTTATGACCCAGGGACAGGTGGTATTTCCAGCCCGGGGTCCGTTGGTCGCAAGGGTTGGCAACAGTATTTCAGCGCTGGTACACGCTGGTGAGTTGACGTGGCATGATCATCTTGCTAGGCATATGCGATTACCGTCCCTACCCATAGGAGCTAAGATCTGATTCGCCTTGGATCTTTTGTATCGGGCGGTAAGGATTGATTGTGCGATTTATTGCACTTTTGGGATTGGATACTATGTCTTGGGAGTAGTTTGTAGCCCGGTATGGGGCAGAGATTGCTTCAGCTACTGCAGTTCAGCTGTGGACGACCAAGCGAGTGAGTGAGTCAAGGTGCGAGACCCTGAATGGTATGATTTCTAGAGCCGAAAGCGGGAGATTTATTTGGAGCACCTTGGAAAGAGGGGTATGATGTGGAAGGTCTACGGACAGGGTCCCACAAGATGGTTATTCAACATTGTCAGGATTCAGTGGTTTTAGTAATCGTTATTGATTGGTGGATGAGAGCGCCAAGGGAAGTAGCTCGTTGTTGAGATATTAGTTGGAGCACCTATCTTTAGGTCTTCAAGATTTGAGTGTGGGATCATTTAAGTACTAGGGACTGTCGGTTTCCCTGGATTCAGGAAGTGTTCAACTAGCTCTTAGAAGTGTGTGATCACTTGGGATTGGCTGGTAATGGAACACTAGTTGGAAAGAGTTGGTTGTCATCGGATCGATCATTGGAAAGTGAGAAGAATTGGGAATTCTTCAATTTTCACGTATTGTGAAGACCTAGTCGAATCTAAGTGGGGGAGAATTGTCTCGGAATGCAGAAGCAGGAGCGATTTTGAGACTGTGATAAATTTTGGCATTCCCATCAGGGAGGAAGGCGGCCCAAGTGGCTGTTTGGTTTGGGGTTGTGTTGGTTGGGGGTTCAGTAAAACTCCCCAGCACGAGAAACGCGTCTTCTTGGTGCTTGATAGCAAAATTTGGGGAACCAGGTTGGGGTTCTAGTCATGAATATAGTTTAGTTCGGGCGTTTGGTCAAGTGTGTGCTCGACTCTGAGGGTCTTTGGATTGATAGATTGAGGATTTTGTTTAGCTGCCCAGGATCGAAAGTATATTCAGCATGGGTGTGCGGGTTATTTAGCGTATATGGTAGATATGCGGGTCAGAGATCAGACCACGGTTTCCCGAGAGGGTGGGCGATCAACATGAGGTCTAGAGTTAGGCCGAAAGGTGCCAACTTTAAGCTAGAACTAGATCTAAGTGAAATACTCATCAAGGTTGGAGCTTTATACCTCCAGAAGGTGCACAAGGGAGTCTGGATGCTGGATCCAAGGCCTTAAGTGAAACACTACAACTTCAAATATCTTCCTTATCCACCAAGAGTAGCAAAGTGGCTCTAAATATACACTCCAAGCTTCAAAATGCACACACACACTTTAGGGTTTTGAAATGAGGTCAAGGAGGAATGGAGGTTGGAGTTAAGGAGGGGTATAGGGCTATAATGATGCTTAAATAGGGTCCAAACCCTAAAATTTAGGGTTTGCACCCTGGCTACGTATGCCCAGCGTATGCAAGCCTGCCCAAAAATTACGAAATTTCAATTAGGGACAAGTTTTGCAATCATTCAAAAACCAAGGGCCAAATTGAAAATACCTGGAAATCAAGATGTTACACCGTGTCGTGGTGACCATTTGACCTTGGTCAATGGTAGCCAATTTACACCACCATGTCGTGGCGATCTGTGTATAGCGTCACGGTACCTGGAGATCAACAAAATATATTTTTTTTATTCCATTCTAGCT
Source organism: Lactuca virosa (assembly GCF_052849685.1). NCBI lineage: Eukaryota > Viridiplantae > Streptophyta > Magnoliopsida > Asterales > Asteraceae > Lactuca > Lactuca virosa. The sequence goes on along the minus strand of NC_136429.1, from coordinate 440,771,158 downwards.
TTGGGGATAACTTTTGTCCCAAATTCTAACGCGCATAACTTTTTCGTTTCTAACCCGTTTTCTATGATATTTATATCCACGCGAAGGTTGGAATATAATATACAACTATGTTAAGTCATTTCTTATTGACTTAATACAAGTCTTAATCTATTAAGTCACTAACATGGCCCAAAAGGCATAAAAATACTCATTTTACCCTTTTGGTCAAAATGCATCTTCTCATGAATTCTTTCTCTTGAACTTACTCATATAACCTCTTATAAGTTACTTAAACTTATCTTGATCATTTCCATGAAGTCACAACTTCATAAACTTATAAAATTTCTCTAAATGACCATTTTTCCCTTTTGGTCAATATTTAACTAAAAGTCAAATTTTTCTAAATTTTGGGTTCTTACACTTGTGGTATCAAATTGAAACAGTTTATCATGCTTTGGTTCATTATGATACTGCTAATGTCTTGTTGAGTCAGATCGGATAGTGGTGTGGAATGGACTTGTTGGTTTTAAACTCGGTAAGAGACTTGTTGGATGTTTTGGATTCCTTTTTCTTGAATCCGTCTAAGAAGATGGTGCTTGATGTTATGGTAGTGATGGCTTGGTGGTGCCTTTCAAATTTCGTTAACAAACTTATGTTGATCATACGAGAACTAGAAATGATAGACTTTTTTGATGATATTGTTTATTTTTCTTTTATTTGGGTTATGCATAGGAAACATAAATTTCATCATAATTGGAATTTATGGATCCACAATCTTATTTTGAACTTTATGTACTTGTCTTGGTTTTTCACTAGCTTCCTGCTAGTATCTTTATTATATAATTCACGTTCCAAAAAAATTATGAAAAAATAATCTTCGGTAGAAATCAAGCAAGATTATCATGACCATGTACAACTAAATACAAGAGATCATAAAGGGATTAACGCTTATGCCGTGGCGCCTTTTGTAACTCAAGATGAACGAATAAATTTGTGATGCTCAATGAGGTTTACTGTAATCTATTTGCTTAATTATAAAACTGAATGGACACCTTTTTAGGCTTTGTGTAGGATTTTGATTAGAAAGACAATTTTTTTAGGATTTAGAAAGCTAAAAATTTGACTATTGCGTGAAGACTAAAACGTGAGATGGATCGTAGTTAGAACCCTAATGTCTCAACATACATCTTATTTCGTAATCGGTCGGAATCTAGTAGTGAGTGTTTATGAAAATCGAAATCTAAACAACCATTTTAAACCATGTTTTTTATATGAGTAATTTTGTTAAATGTTATGATGATACCTTTGTGACTTTACTCTTCAAAATATTGGATTCATAAAAAGATACATAATTTTCGATTTGACCTTTTGTATTTCCTTATTACAAATGTAGAAAAAAACAAGGATTGGTCCTACCAAACGAGGGGGTCCGAGCCACTTGTGTGTGTTACAGTGCAGCGGGTGTTCGAGACTTGATATGCCAACCTGGATGAAATCCATTGGTTACAAGTTTGAGTGGTAGGCATATATCTAAGTGGGGTCTCAGGCGAGAGCAATAATCGATATTTAGACATATAAATAATAAACTGAAAATTATCTTTGAATATTTATGATTTTAATATAATTTGCTCTTTACAAGATAGTTTTCCAATTTTCCTGAACTTGCAATTATCTTATCAAATAAGATTTTCATTTTAAGAGATCAATATTTTTTATTTGCCATATAATCTAATAAAAATATTAGTTCTTACAAAGTGGAAATAGTAACTATTAAGTTTTTTAACCAAACAATCCAACTGCATTTCTTTTTATTAATAAAAAAAACATTAAGAAACTATTTTATTATCGTGATATATCTAAACTGCTTTGTGAATAAAAGAAATTAAAATTAAGTTAGATGAATCATGGGGTAATTATTAATAACAAAAAGTTGAAATAGTATCTAAATGTTGCGTTATTTTGGGATGGGTAGAGTAGGTAAGAAATTTGATGAATAAATTCTTTTAGTATCTAACTGTTGCTTTATGAAACTATTTTATTATCGTGATATATCTAAACTGCTTGATGTAAGCAAAGACACAAATTCTTTTTAATATACATTGAAGATCACAATTGCATGATTAAGATTATAAATGATAATAATATTTTTAAAACTCATGTTGTAAAAATTGTAAGTACGTTGCATTAAACTGATGAATAAGATATCAAGATAACAATTCTTGTTTTTTTTTTTTTTTTAATATTAATATCCAGAAGTATTTGTAAGGGAAAATAAATGTATTTTCAGATTGGTAGCTAATAGACGCAGGGGAAGTTATGGAGGTGGTGTTAGTTAAATAAATGGAAGGTTTAGAGGTGGGGTGTGACAGCCATATACTATAACGACATGCTTTCAAATGTCTATCGAGTAAAGATCTATCAAGGATTAGACCATCTAACAACACATATGTTACACGTTACCGGAATCAAATTATTATATATAATAAAAAGAAAATATTTAATAATTTGCAAAATTAGAAATAGACCGCGACATACCGACAATCTTATGATCATATATTTTATTATTAGACAAATAACATAAAAATCATTATATGTTGTATCATTTTTTTCGGTTTAATGAACCAATTCTAAATTGTGTTAAAAATAGATATAACAATCGTATCGAATAAGAGTTGACGGGTCATAAAAGCTCAATCAGACCACAACACATATAAATATTTGTATCGTCTTGCTCAACCTTAACTCGGATTAGCCATAAACAGAGCAACTCACATAACACAATCAATTATATGAGTTCACGGGGTGAGATTCGGGTTCATGAGTCAGATTCAAATTCATGGATTAGAAACGTGTTTGTGTGTCACAGGAAAAAAATATTCTAAATATCACACTTTTACTTTGTAGGGTTTCGGAATATTATGTTGTGTCAAGTCTTGTAAGCGAGTGTGTTCGCAATTTGATTTGTAATATTTATAGTCTTCATTTCGTATGTGAGACTGTTTGTTTGTATTTCACATATCTACATTATGTTTAGGTTCACAGTTTTGAACTGTTGGCATAGACATTCCTTTTAGACTTCTCTCAACTCATATATATATATATATATATATATATATATATATATATATATATATATAAAAGGAAGTTAATTAGTAGAGAGAGTACTTTTTGACAGAATAGTTCCCTACATTTGTACCGCATTATTCTCGTGCTCTCTAATGAAACAATGATCTTATTTACCTTCTTGTGTGCTTAATCTTTCAATCAATAATGTCAATATCAGATTAAAATTATTCGTTCCTAAAATTCTAACAAATGGTATCAGAGTAGGAGATTTGTGATCTATTTTTGAATCCTAAGTTTTTCGAAGTTCTTCGTGTTTTTACCTTGAATTTTTTACCATTTCCGCATTTTTTGCAAGTTCTTTTGCAATTTTGATCTTTTGTTCTTTGTTCAAATTTATCTCTTCGATTTGAAATTCATTTTTAATGACAAATCTGATTCTAATTCTGATTTTGTTCAAAATTTCACTGAAAATGTCAAAAGAGGGTTCACATTCAATTTCTTTCAATCTTCATGGTAGTATTGGATCTACTAATCGTATTCCAATCCTATATCCAGAAGACTACGAAGTTTAGGCATTACATTTTGATGATTATATCCTTGGAATCGAAACTCACGGTTCAAGCATTTGGCATGTAATTATAAAAGGATATTACAAGTCCTTAAAGACTAAAGAGATTGTGACAACTCAATAACAATTGGATAACATCATTGTCGATGGTATTGCATCAGATGAAAAGGATAAGTTGCAAAAGAACCTGAAAGCAATTAAAATCTTAAGGTTTACTCTTCCTCCAGACACTTTTCGGTTGGTAAGTTCACTTGATACTGTTAAACTAATCTGGGATAGGTTAAAATAATTATATTCTTGTGATGTTTATTTAACTCATTCCATTCAAACTACACTTCTCTCTAAATTTGGATCTTTTAAGCATAAAACAAATGAAACAATTGATCAAATTGTTAATCATTTTAATCATTTGTTGAGTAGAATGCTTAAGCATGATTTGAGCAGGAAAATAAATTAAACATAAAGTAACTTTTCTTAATGGTTGAAGATCCGAATGGAAATTCATTGCATCACCCATCAATGCTCATAAACAGTTCACATATTACTCTTTTGATAAGATGGTATGAATTTTGATATCTCATGAGAAAGAAGCTCTTAAGGATGCAAAAATGATTTGAAATGTTGGTCCTCTGCATTTGTTGCGAAAGCACATGTTTCAAAGAACAAGGGGTCCAAGGTGGTTGATAATGTTTCAAAAGAATGCATGTTAAGGAAAATGAATGAATAGAAAGATAATACAAAAGATGAAGCATATTATGTGCAAAAGATTGAAGTGCTTCGGAAGTTTAATCCAATTGGAAATGTGCCACTTGTTGGGGAAGATGACACTGATGATGGTTATGTTGAGGTGTGGTCAACTCATGGTGAGTGTTTCATTGAGAAAGAAGGAAAGTTTGAGAAAAAAATAGGTGTTGCAAACGGAGGAAGGTGTCTGATGGTTGGCAGTCCCATCGAGGTTAAGGACCCAGTCCTTAGTCCTCCGTAGGTACTTAAGAATGTTCTTTACCGCAGTCTAGTGAGCTTTACCAGGATTCCCTTGATATCTGCTGACCATGCTCAAAGCAAAGGCCACATCAGGGCGATTACAAGTCATAACATACATGATCGAGCCAACTGTGGAAGCGTATGGTACTCGACTTATCTCTGCTATCTCGGCCTCTGTACTTGGACTCTGATTCTTACTCAGTTTGGTATTGATTTGGATAGGTAATTCACCTTTCTTGGAATTCTCCATGTTGAAACGCTTCAACACCTTGTCCAAGTAGGTACTTTGACTAAGTCTTGTTAGTCTTTTACTCCTGTTTCTCAATATCCTTATCCCAAGAATATAGGCAGCTTCTCCAAGGTCCTTCATAGTGAAACACTTCCCAAGCCAGGACTTAACCTCCTGCAAGGTTGGGATGTCGTTTCCTATGAGAAGTATGTCATCCACATACAACACCAGAAAGCTAACTATGCTCCCACTAGCTTCGACATATACACAGGACTCATCCTCGCTTCTGGAAAATCGAAACTCTTTAACATTCTCATCGAAACAAAGATTCCATCTGCGAGATGCTTGTTTCAATCCATAAATGGATTTCTCAAGCTTACACACTCTATTAGGGTACTTAGCACTGACAAAACCCTCTGGCTGACTCATGTAAACATCTTCAGCCAACTTCCCATTAAGGAAAGCGATTTTTACATCCATTTGCCATATTTCATAATCATCAAATGCATCTATGGCAAGCATAACCCTTATAGATTTAATCTTCACTATTGGTGAGAAGGTCTCATCATAGTCAACTCCAGGAGTTTGAGTAAAGCCCTTCGCAACCAATCGCACCTTATATGTGTGTACTTTCCCATCCATGTCGGTCTTCTTCATGAAGATCCATTTGCACCCAACTGTCTTACCACCTGGTACATTGTCAACCAAGTTCCAAACTTGATTCTCATACATGGACTGAATCTCGCTATCCATAGCCTCTTTCCATTTTGCAGACTCGGGGCCTACCATGGCTTCCTTGTATTTGTTAGGTTCATCCAAATTTACCAGTGTGCTATCACTGATAAATGTATCACCATCTGTAGTACTATGGAAACCATATAACACAGGTGGAACACTAACTCTACTGGAACGCCTCAGAGGTAAGGAATCGTCAACTGGTTCAACAGGAGTTTCCTACTCAGGTTGAGCGCTAGTGTTTGAGGTTCCTTCATCACTTAACTATTGAAGCTCTTCAAGTTCAATTTGTCTCCCACTGTCTTCTTGGCATATGAGTTCTCTCTCTCGGAAAACCCCTCTCCTCGCAACGAATACAACATTATCACTCGGTCTGTCGAAGATATATCCAAAAGACTTCTATAGGTAGCCGATGAAAATGCAACGCTCACTATGAGGTTCGAGCTTGTCGTAAGTATCATGCATCACGAAAGCCTCGCAACCCCAAACCTTGATGTGTGCTAACGAGGGAATGAGATAGGTAACGAAGGTATACCCCTAGAATGAGATAGGTAACGAAGCTCGACTCATCATGGAACGAACCATGTCCAACAAGGTCTGATTGCGCCTCTCAGCCACACCATTAAGCAGTGGTGTCCTTGGTGGCGTCAATTGTGAAATAATTCCACATTCCTTAAGATAGTCTAGGAACTCGATACTAAGATACTCACCACCTCGATCGGATCGAAGCATCTTTATCTTCCTGCCCAGCTGATTCTCCACTTCTTGTTTAAACTCTTTGAACTTTTCAAAGGTTTCTAACTTATGCTTGATTAAGTAGATATAGCTATATCTGTTGTAATCATCAGTAAAAGTCACATAGAAGCGGTTAGCATCCCTTGTGGCGAATCTGAAGGGTACACACACATCGGTGTGTATGAGATCCAACAGACCCTCACCCCTTTCACAAGTACCAGTGAAGGGTGACTTGGTCATCTTTCCAAGCAAACAAGATTCGCAAGTGTCATCTTACTTTAAGTCGAATGACTCCAACACACCAGCCTTTTGGAGTTGGCCTATGCGCTTCTATTTGACATGTCCAAGACGACAATGCCATAAGCATGCCTTGTCCAAATTATTAGACGAATCAATATGCAATACATTATTTCGTAAGTTGTCTACAACCATCACAGTTTCATATACACCATTACAAGGCAATGGTTTAAAATAAAATACATCAATATAAAAAGCATTAATAGAACAAATTTCATTATCAAATGAAAATCTAAAACCTTTTTTGTACAAACTATGAAAGGAAATAATGTTTCTCACCATATCGGACGAGTAGCAATAATTATTCAAATCTAATTCTAACCCATTACTAAGCAATAAAGAATAAACTCCAATCTTGGTGACAGGCGACATTTTCCTATTCCCCATGATCAAGTTCATCTTCCCGTGCTCCACATCCCTACTTCATTTTAGTCCTTGCATATCAGAACAAATGTGAATACCACAACCTGTATCAAGGACCCAAGATATAGCATGTGATGAGTTATTAGACAGAATAGTGTAAATACCTACATGGATGGGCTTTATCTTCCCGTCCTTGACATCCTGCAAGTATTTGGGGCAGCTTCGCTTCCAGTGCCCTTTATCATGACAATAGAAGCACTCTGCTTCTTTTGGATTGGTGGAGGGATTAGCAGAACCAGCTTTGGTCCCACTAGAAGAGGATCTATCATGAGACTTTCCCTTGCGACTCTTAGAAGGAGCCTTCCTCTTCTTCCCTTTCCCATGTCCATATGCCAGGACTGGGGCAGCAACAGTAGGATTAGGAGTAGATACAATAGATTATCCTTTTAGACTACTTTCAGCAGTTCTCAAAAGGCCTTGAAGCTTGCTAAGAGTGACCTCCTCCTTGTTCATATGATAAGTCATGCGAAACTTATCATAACAGGGAGGCAAAGAGTGTAGGATAGTATCAATGGCCAACTCTTCATCGAAGTTAACATTCAACTTCAGCAAGCGGTCCACAAACCTTTGCATTTTTTGCAAGTGGGTCGTGATGGACTCTCTATCCATCATTTTTGTTGTAATCATGGAGGCGATGATTTCATACCTTTCCTGACGAGCTCTTTGATGGTATCTTTCCATCAAGTCTTGGTGCATCTCGAAAGGGTAGTAGTCCTCATAGGACTTTTGAAGTTCAGCTGTCATAATGGCTAACATGATACAAGACACCTTTGTGGCGTCCTTCTCATGAGTCCTAAATTCAACAACTTCTTCAGGAGTAGCAGTGGCCTCATCAATTTCCTTAAGCTCTTTATCGAGTACATATTCCTTGTCGTCGTAACGAGTGACCATCCTAATGTTCCAAATCCAATCATTGAAGTTCGAACCATCAAAGATGACCCTCCCACACAAGTTCATGAGGGAGAAAGAGCCAGAAGGGTTTGAGCCAGAAGCGGTGTTGGAAGACATCTGAAAAAGAAAGCCAAAGTTTAGATTAGATAAGAATCCTTAATATAACACCCAAATGAAATATTAAGGCTAGGACCCAACACAATATTCTACAATTCGGAAGAGGGGTGTCGTAATCCAATTGCAAAATATTTGAAGGTAGGTAAATGACGATTTACCAATTTCCACCATGAAAAACGAAATTGATTATTAAGTTTTAAATTGGATTGAAATTCCTAGATTCTTTTGAGATTCATTGAACTTTTCAATGGCATGTTTAAATCTCGATTATGCCCTTGAAGTTTGTGACTGGGATACCGAGGATCACAAATAAGGTGTGAATAACCATGCAAATGTGCTTGGTACACTTGATGTCATTTATCACCTAATCAATGTGCCGGTTAACCACATACACTCCATTAATCTATGAAAAACATCAAGCTACCCTTTTCCACCCTTGTTAGTCCAAGTTAGTGTATCGGTTAACCACACATGCTCCACTAACGACTTGGCAAGGTGCAAAGTGCAATTTCATGGAGTAGCATCATTTTCACATTTTTCCTAAAGTAACTAAGATTGGGAATTTAATAAAACATTTACTTACTTTATAATTATCATTATACTTTTAACGAGAATTAATGTCCTATCCTACCCGTTCAGCTAACGACCCTCCACCAGTCAAGGAAGTGGTGGGTGAGAGTGGACACCCATTAAACCACCATTTTATAGGCAGTAACCTTATACCCCCTTATAGACCGACTTCGTGAATGAGGCCTACTAACGGTAAGATTGACTTGTCTTATACATATATATAATTATTAAACTTATAATATTATAATAGTATAAGGGTTGAATTTTAAACTTTTAAAATTCGAAGGTTTGGAATTAAATGTTTCATAAGTGAGACTTTACGAATTCCAAAACTTGAGGGTAAGTTTTGAAACTCTTCAAAACTCTTGGGTTCCATAACTTATGAGTTAATGTATTTTAATGAATGACACTCTTGATGTTCCATAACATGAGTAAAAGTTATGGAGTTCATTAAAAACATTTAGATCAATTTTTAATTAATAACATTATCATATAATTTACCATTGATCTAATCTAACTCATATAGCAAGGCAATTCATATCAAATAATACTAATAATCATCTTATTATCTTAGAATTTGAAAATTGTCCTTTAATTGGATGAGGATAATCATTACCATATCAGAAAACACAAATTTTATGATACAAAACAGTTTGTGGTAATGATCCTAATCCAATTCTGGCCAAAAGACTTGAAAATCTGCAAGCAAAATGTTCTACTCGACGAGTGCATGAACTGGACTCGTCGAGTTGCCTTTTTGTGAGTGAACTCGTCTAGTCAGATCATTGGACTCGTTGAGTTCATCAGTCAGAGGCCAGAAATTCAAATTTTCCAGCTTTGGAAAATAACCAAGCATCAATATAACAGAAAACAATCTTAGGCTCTGATACCACCGATGGGTTTTGAACAATATAACAACCTTATGGTGCACATGCAACCCTATTTCTTTGGATCTAAGTTTTCTCTAATTATACATGCAATATTGTTTCCAAAGCATAAAGCCTAAACTAGCATACAAAATTTTGGTATATGAATCATAAAACTAGTTAGAAGAATACCTCTTGTTGTAGCTTGTTGTATTTGGCCTTTAAGAACTTAGCACCTCAAGTGTGATGCCTCAAATGGTTCACAAAACACCACCAACAATTGGAGAGCTTGAGAGAGAGGATATGAGGCACTCAAAATCGGCTATAGTATCTCTAAGATTACTTGTGTCACCAATTTTAGGCCAAGGGGTTACATATATATAGTGTAGAATTCCAAGGGTTATGTGCAAACCCTAATTCTTACACTTGGGCTTGTAATGTACTAACACTTTATGGAACCTTACATAAGCTTATCCCATCACTAATCAATCATGGATTATTGGCCCAACCTATATGTATCATTGATTTACACAACCAGCCCCTATATATTTAATTAGTCTTTTGATCACTAAATTAATTCCAAATTAATTCTTGATCAAAACTAATTAAATAATAAACCTCTTTCTCAAATATCCATCCTATCAGATTATTCTGGTGAATGCAACCCAAAATGGATCATGCTACTCTCGGGTCAAGTACATACCAATTATAGTTATGGGCTTAGACACCTAATCCAACAAGATATCAGCATGGATTTTGTGTTAGGTTTACCACGTACTCAACGGGGCAATGATTCAATCTTTGTAGCTGTTGATCGTTTTTCTAAGAAGGTGCACTATATTCCTTGCAAAAGACGACAGATGCACTTAATTTGGCTCAGTTATTCTTTCAAGACGTCTACCGTTTGCATGGATTGCCGTCTTCTATTGTTTCAGATCGAGACACTAGGTTTTTGAGTCATTTTTGGCACATCTTGTAGAAAATGGTGAACACTTATCTCAATTTTAGTAGTGCATATCATCCTCAAATGGATGGCCAAACAGAAGTTGTCAATCGATCACTCGGTAATCTTTTGTGGTGTTTAGTGGGTGATCATGTGAAGGCCTAGGATCAGAAGCTTTGTCAAGCTAAGTTTGCTCATAATCATGTTATCAACCGAAGTACAGGATTTACACCATTCCAGGTGGTCTATTTTGTTCAACCACAGGGACCACTTGATTTGATGTCACTTCCTGTTTCTAGTGTTGTTCCAAAGAAAGTGCATGATTTTTTTGAAGGATTGCATGATGTTCATAAGGTTGTTCATGACAACTTGGTCCAAGCTAACTCCAAGTACAAGCAAGATGCAGATAAAAAACACAAACAAGATGATTTTGAAGTAGGTGACTTTGTTTGGGCTGTTTTGACTAAAGATCATTTTTGCGGTTGGTGAGTACAACAAGTTGTCAGCCAAGAAAATTGGACCAGTGGAGATTGTGGAGAAGATCAATTCCAATGCTTATCGTCTGCAGTTGCCAAGCCACATTCGTTGTTCCGAACATTTCAATGTAAAACATTTGCTTCCTTATTATGAGGATTCTTTAGATGATGACCATAGTGCACATTCGAGGTCGAATTTTGTCTACCCAAGAGGGTATGATGCGGGTCCTAGTGTGGAGGATCGGGCCCTTGCGTTCCTAGAGGCCCACGATCGTGTGACTAAAGGGGCTTCACGGAAATGACCATAACTTTGGCTACGGGACTCCGTTTTGGGCCGGCGACTAGTCAAATCGAAGCTTGGAATGAGGAGCACGTCTTGATAAGTACCCAAAGGGGACTTACCCTTTTTGAGTCCAGAAATCGCTTTCTAAATGGAGTTATGAACAATTTTGTTATTTTTCCTTAATATTTGAGTTTTGTTTTTGGGTTTGTATTTGGCCCATGGACCTTTAGGGTTCTGTTTTAATTTATGCTTCTTATTTAACTGTTGTTGATGTAATTTGGATGGTCGATCATCAATTTTATGAATTTCAATTTTCTCCCAAATTTTGAAGTCAATCCCATAGTATTCGTAGAATCAACGTGGTTTTGAAGAGATTGTCCTGGTTATTCTTTTAGAATCAATAACTAGTTTGAAGAAGGAGATGGGATAAAAATTGGACATACTTGGAAGCGATTAGTTCAACATTGGAACCAATTGAAGGACTGGAATCTCGATCCAAGAATGCTTATCAAAAAATAAGTCGGAGATGGGAAGGCACATTTTTTGTATTGATTAGTGGACAGGGGAGAGACCTCTATAGATGGAATTCCCAAGATTTTTCATTCTAGAAGCCAACAAAGGATGTTCGGTGGACGAGAGATTGCATGTTAGTCGGGGTTCTTGGGACTAGAGAGGGGAGGTTCGAGTTAGTAGATGTCGGTAGGAGCTGGATTGGTTGACTGAGGATCTCTCATCAATATCTTTTCTTAACAAGGAAGACAAATGAAGCTGCCCAGGCAATCCTAAAGGAAGTTTCTCGGAGAGTTGGATGAGAAAAGAGGTGAAAAAAAGCCCCAATTATGGATTGGAAAAAATAGAGGGAGCAATTGGATTCCTAAAAAGCACAATATCTTTGTTTGGAGACTAACTCGAAATAGAATAGCAGTGAAGGAGAAACCGGATAAAATGGTGATAAACCAGCAATCTATCCTCTGTGAAGTATGTAATACGAAAGAGGAAACAATTATTCATTCCTTTAAAAAATGTGATATAGCTAAAGAGGTGTGGGACAAGTGCAAACATGGTGGGATCTATGAAATCAGGAGACAAACATGGTGGAGGGAATTTTTTGTTGGTTGGAAGAGGAAGCTAGAAGCAATCTTTAGAAGAAAGCTTTGATAACCGGGGGGGATCGCTACCATGTGTATTTTATGGATGAATAGAAATGATGAAACTTTTTAAAATCAATCTAGGAAGGCGGAGGATATTTTCGTCCACATTTAAAAGGAGTCTCTCCTTCGGATCAATAGCAGGGCGTCGAAAATGATGATAGATAGGAGTTTGTGGTTATCTTCTCTTAGATTAGCTATTGCACCTATGTAATCATTGTTTGAGCGCCCCTAGTTCCTGGCTGGGGTTTTGCTCTCTTTATAAAAGTTGCCTTTCATATATATATATATATATATATATATATATATATATATATATATATATATATATATATATATATATATATATATATATAGTGTGGATCTGGTGACGACTCAAAATATGGTGAGGAGTGCAATGACAATTATCCACCACCCTTTCGTCAATGGCACAAACATCAAACTCAATACTTGGATGTGATTCATTCACATGCGACACACGTCCGCGACAATTAATACGGACTTGAGAATTTAATCGCGTGAGACGAACGACCATGGAACGTCATTTAAATGAGTTTTATTATTTATTTTCTGCTCTTTTTATTTATTTTTTAAGAATTAAAAAAAATTAACATATATATATATATATATATATATATATATATATATATATATATATATATATATATATATATTCTAGATTTTCATGTTTTTTATTTTATTTTACGTTTATTTTTACTTCTTTCACTTTTTTTTTACTTTTAAAAATATTTTTTTGTTTTATTTTTATTTTTATTTATTGTCTTTACTACATATTTGAAGATGTTAATGTTTTTGTTTATTTTGTTTTTACTTTTTTGATTTCTTTTTTCCATTTTTATTATTTTTTGATTTTTTATACTAAATATCAGTTCGAGTTTTTATTGTTTAACAATTATAAAAGTTTTAAATAATAAAAAGATTGAGAATCATAATATTTTTCGTTCATACCATTTGTTGAGATAATAAACCAGGATTTGACATGCGGAAATAAGAATCACACAATCGACATGATATAATATGGTGAACATGATCTTGTAAATAACTTGAGGAAGTTACAAAAAGAAAATAGATATCTCTCTAAACTATCTAATGAACCTCAACTCACTTAAAGGACTATGTCATGTCACATACTCACATAAATAGTGGTACAAGCCTATTTATAGGAAAATAATACAAGTCATGTAAATTAACCTATAAGTCAGAAAGAAGGTCCTTGTCATCCTCAATGTAGAACTTTGCATTCAACATTCTCCCCCTCAAAGTTTGGAATTGATGACAAGGCTTTATCTTCCAAAACAATCATCTAGCAAATAAGAAGAGAACTTATGACAAGGAATCATCAAAGCGATCTACAAATATCGATTCTTCAATAGTCTTCAAAACAGGTTCTAGGATTTAAGAATGTGAAGCTAAGCATCAAAGGGAAAATCAACTTCAAACGCAAAAGATCTCCAAAAGTGATTTTGCGACCTTCCACTTCTAATGTAATCCCAAAGATAATCAACAATGCCTAAAATGATACAGCCCACTTTCAAATCACTTTCACAAGCTTCATAAAAATCACTAATTTGATAAATCACAATTCACTTTCGAATGACCATATCAAATTCTCTCCCTTTTATAATCGAAAAATGATAATAAAACCTTCAAATGGTCATGATAATGAGCTAGAATAGGATAGATCAATACTATACTTCCCTTCGACAAATGTAATAAACTTGAAACTTTAAATCCGAAAAGATCTAAAAGTATGACTTTTTGCGAAATTTTGAATCATATTATTTTGAATCATAATATTTTGAATCATAGTGTTTTGGATAATATCATTTTTGAGTCATATGATTTTGGGTCAATAATATATTCAATTAAATAAACTATTTGTTTATAAAACACATTTGGGATCATTATATATTTTAAATCATTTAATTTTGAATCATAAAAGATATAATTAATGATCATAAAATATTTGAATCATAATATTTTTAGATCATAACAAATTAAGGATCATAGACATTTTGAATCATAACATTTTTTGAATCATAAATATTTTGAATCATTTAATTTTGGATCATATTATGTTTAAAAAAAAAAACTTCTAATCTTTTAAAATAAATTTGGTATCTAAACAACCTTATTTTTAAAATTTTGTTATCAAAAAGTTCATAATATATGATATATAATAAACTTTTAAAATGATTTTTAATTTGGAGAAAGAAAAATTTCATGTCTTAATTTTTATAAAATTTTATATCATTTAAACAAAACGTTTGTATTCTTAAAAATATATTTTTAAAAAATTTTCCTTTACAAACTCACTAAAATAGTTTTAGGAGAAACCCTATCATTTAATTTTTTTTAATTTGGATGAAAAATTTTCGTTAAATTTTATAAAAACTAATATTTCTTAAACTTAAAAAATAAACACATTGAAAACTTATTTTTGAAAATTTTTGTTTACAAAAGTCACTAGTATATTAAGTATAAGTATTTCTTAAATTTTTATTATTTTTGGATAACTTTTTTCTAGGTTCTTTATAAAAAATTAAAAATTAAAAAAATAATTTTTTTTTTCAACTTTTCATGATTGTATTCGGTTTGTAGATAATTAAATTTTAAGAACTTAGTTTTTTTTTAAATTTATTTTCAAAAGAAAAGTTATGGCCAAAACATAAAATGGATGGGAAAAAAAAGTTTGGGCAATTACCATGCAACATGTGGCTGAGAGAAAAAAAAAAGAGGGGAAAAGAGGCGAGAAGATGTTGGCCGTGTCATTTTCCATTTCATTTTTTTTGTTATTTTGTTTTTTGTTTTTTTTTTTTTTTGTTTTGTTTTGTTTTTTTTTTGTTTTGCCTAATAACCCTCCAAACAATTAATCTTTGTCGAAAAATATCAAATTTCCAAACATAATTATAAAAATGTTATATAATATCATGAAATTTTGACTATAAATAAAATTAAATGTTGACCTTATATTTTTTTAATCCAACAACAAAGATTTATCCTGGCATTTATCACTAATTAGTAAAAAATTATAAAAACTATAAGAACAATTTCCCAATCAATTGGGCTGAAGTTGGGTCATTCGTGGCGCTGCCAGTTATTAGGCCACTATTGCGTGAGCTACCTTGGTTTAATTTTGGGTTGCAAAGCCTATAGTTAACTTGGGCCATAATTGTTGATATAATTTAGGGAAATGTATTTAATAAAGTAATTAATTTTTCGGTTTGTTCATATTTGGGTAACTATCTTTTTTCATACACATCTAGATAACGAATTTTTTGAAAGTGTTCACATATGACCATTATGACCGGCTGTAGCAGGTTACATCCGGTCATAACCGGTCATATGTGAACACTTCCAAAAAGTTCGTTACCTAGATGTGTACAAAAAAAAGATAGTTACCCAGATGTGAACAAATCGTAAAGGTAAAAGTAAATTACACGAATGGTCCCTGTAGTTTGGGTAATTTGTACGTTTGGTCCCTAACTTATTTTTTAACTTGGATAATCCATACTGTTTATTTTTGTTGTGCGTTTGGTCTCTGTTTTACCTCAAAAGACTATTGTGCCCTTTTTTAATTTATTTTCTTATTTATGTATTTATTTTTTTGATATTTTACTAAGGAATCATGAATTTTATATATTTTTTCACTTATGTCAGGAAAGAGTCTAATTATGTTCTTAGGCCGAATGGTGCATGGCTAACCGTACTGTGCAATTTGTGAACCGCATTCACGAATATGACGTTATGGGTGCGGTATAAAAATGTGTGCTCCTTCTCCATTCTAATGATTGGTTGTGTAATGTTATTTTGATTTTCAAATGGTTTAATATATATATATATATATATATATATATATATATATATATATATATATATATATATAGGGAAAAGTTTAATAAATAATTATTATTAATCAAAGAACCAATGAACCAATCCAAAGCGTCGGAATTTAAAACGATCAACGGCAAAGCGAAGGGTTGTAGACTTTTAAAATTGACGTACATGCACCGGATTATAACAAAACTCATTTCATTTTTTTCTTTTAATTATTTTTAAGTCATGTATTTTATCGAATAAAGAAAAAGGATATACCATTGTTCATGATTTTTCGTCATCTTTCTATAGTGATCCATATTGATATACAAAATATATATATATATATATATATATATATATATATATATATATATATATATATATATTAAAAAAAACGACTTTATTTCTTTGTTTTTTAAAAAGTTAAGGCCTATTTTTTATCTAAAAAATTTAATAACTACATTAAATTTCATATTTTTTTTGTACTCTTTAAACATATACTAAGTCAGATTCACAATGTGAATAACTGTAAGTCAGATTTACAGTGTAAAATGTTAAAATTAAATTATTTACAGTTTAGATTCACAATGTGAATCTGAATCAATTGAGTTTTTTTTAATCGTTGATGTTGTTTATTAATATAGGACAAAAAATTGAGATTTTTGGTATAATTGGTTTTTTATTTTATAAAAATAAACTTAAATATTGAAAAAAACAACAAAACGAAGTGAGTTTTTTTCGAATAAAAAAAACAAAAAAAAATTGAGATTTAGTATAATGGTATATTCCATTTTGTTTCAATAAAAAACGTGACTTAAAAAAAATTAACAAAAAAAAGAGGTGGGTTTTTTTGTAAAGATGTGGGTTTATGGTATAATTTGGTGTATGTGTGTCCAATGTACATCCATTCTCTTGCCCGTTGATCGCTTTAAATTTCGACGCTAATGATTGGTTACTTGGTTCATTGGTTCTTTGTTAATAATGGTTCTCTATTGAACCTCACCTTATATATATATATATATATATATATATATATATATATATATATATATATATATATATATATATATATCAATAGAAAATACATAATCCTAAAAAAAATCCTAGAAACCCTAGAAATACATAAAAAAAATACTTTGAGAGATCTAATTTTTTTTAACTTTACAAACCTAAAAAATGCAACTTTTTATTCAAAATTGTTAAAAAAAAATTTAATATATACATATAATTTTTATAAAAAAATTCATTTTTTTTCAGCGAATTTGTATAAAAAGTTATGATTTTTATCCCTATAAATTAAAAAATAAAATAAAATAAAAAAATTAGATATCTCAAAGTATTTTTTTTCTATGTATTTCTATTGATTTTTTAGGTTTCTAGGATTTCCAAAGGTTTATGCATTTTCTATTGATTTTTCCTTTTATATATATATATATATATATATATATATATATATATATATATATATTAATTTACAACTCTATAAATACCAAAAACTTTACAACATTTTTGTCACACCAATGGTTATATTTCTCTCAAAAAAATCATTCAACCACAATGTCGCCATTGACATCTAGTTCGCCGGATTCGATGACACTAGAAGAAGCAACATTTGTCGGTTCTGTTATGAAAAACTCAGTCGTGTATTGCATATACCAACAAGCTCAAAGCTCACATTTTCAAACTAGAAGCCCTCCATTGAAGAGAAATCGCTAATTCGATCACATTCATCTTATAAAAGACTATTTTGTGTACAACGCCGACTAAGCTAAAAAAGTTTTACGATGATTCCAGATGAGAAAAGAGTTATTTTTACGTATTGTTTTTGCCTTGAATGGTCGATTTCCATATTTTTCAGTTGAAGACTTGAAGTACGATGCAAGAAGTAGAAAAGGTTTTTCTTTAATTCAAAAATGCACAACCGCAAGTCGTTAGTTAGCATACGGCATAGGAGAAAACAAATGGGATTAGTATTTGAGGATGTTCGAGCGTACTACACACGAAAGTGTGTACAAGTTCGCTACAGTTGTTAATTTGGTTTACGACAAACGATATTTTCGCAAAACAACGATCAATGATGTTGACCAACTGTACATAGGGCATGAAAACAAGCATGGGTTCTCATGAATTCTAAGTAGCATCGATTGCATGCACTGGTCTTGGGCAATGTGCCTAATGCATGGCGTGGTCAATACATGAGAGGTGATCATAAAGATTCGACAATTATCCTAGAAGCAATCGTGTCCCACGATCTTTGGATATGGCATGCATTATTTAGTCCCGCTGGTGCAAGTAACTGATGAGTTTTCTAGGTTACAATAATAATTAATCAAATATGATTTGCACAGCGGAATTTCACATAAACAATTATAGGCACATGCAACATAGAAATCTATGGATTTTCTCATAAGAGCAACATACTTTGAAAACTAATCTAAATAACCTTATGTAATTGAAAATTACATGAAAGAAATCATACCTTTGCTTAATTCCAATTAAGCCAAACACCTCTCTTGAAAACATTATTGGAAAACTAGCTCGAATAATGTGGAAGACTCTAATGTGTCACACCTAAACACTAGTAAACCCTAGGATCGAAAATTAGAGATAAATGAGGAAGAGTAATTTCGAAATTCACTATGAATGGTCTAGGGTTTTTCAAGCCTTCTATGGATCCCTATTTATAGCTGTAGAAAAACCTGATTTGAATATTAAAATAATAATATTTTAATCTGGTTCAAGTCACTTACCATATCAGGAAAGGGAGGCTTCTAGAAACCCTAATATGGGCTCCCAAAACTGTACACCACATGGAGGTTCTAGAATGTCTCCCTTGTTCAACTATTAAACAATCGCACTCTAATTCTAACTAATCCAAAAATAAAAAATAATTTTGATTAATTCTTAATTAATTATTTATTAGTTCTAATTATTATATTAGTCATATAATATATTAATAAATCATTTATCTCTCTCTTAATATCAATCCAAACTATTTTCTGGTTATGAGGGCGACCCAAAAAGCACTTTACTTTTATTCACTAATAATATACCAATTTAGTTAAGACTTTATACACTTAATCTAATAGTCTCCTACTTGGATAATTTGCCAACTATAATTGCAAGTATAACTTTGAATAACTAGTAAAGTTTGCTTTCTAAAGACACAACTAAACTCTGATCAAATCAGACGTTAGCCCTAAGATAAACGATCAGCTATCTCTTCGTTCTTCCTAATATAGTATGGAAATGAGACATGGATTATAATCGATCTCATAGTCCAAAATTCTGTTTCTCGATCTCCCAATTTGTGATGACGTCATTAGACTATGAATTGAACACATCAATTTAGTCCTGGTTTGGCCCAACACTATAATGTCAACATCAAATCACCGAGGGGCCAATAGATATCACTTTTCCTTAATAGGAAAAAAGAATGAATAAACTTTAACTATATAATGATACCTTTTACAAATCACATCACACATGGAATTACATTTTATAACATCCAGTTACATATGCGTTGTTGTAAAGCCAATGTACAACAGATTCGCAAACTATGATCTTTAAGCGTGGGTTTAACTAATACTCAAAATCTACATTTTCTAAGTACTCATGAATATTCCAGCAATCCCTATGCAATATCAAATCCCTATTGACAATCTAAAAATATCCATGACAGTCTTAAATTAATACTTACTCCCTAACATATGAGCAACTGTGACATTTCGAATAAATTAATATTCAGGAAGTAAAACATGCAAAGAGAAACACAAGAATAAAATAACTGACTATGGTATCACACACTTTAAACACAAATAAATCTCTTTTACTTAAACACCATTCAGTTACAATTTATTATTGTTACATTGTTTCAAAGCTATCAACTAACTACAAAAATCAACAATCTAATTCATCTCTTAACCCAATTGTCACAACTAGCATTTTAGCTAGGAAATTCTATTCTCATGTAAACATTCATCTAGTGTAATGACTTGTACTCTAAATGAATATCATACTCTATGCTCATTCAAATACATCTCATATGTTTAAATAAGTGTTGGAAGCCCTAGAAATCCCGGTTCAAGTTCATTATGGACTAGGATTCTCTTATTGGGCCTAAGGGACCAATAAATCACCAATTCAACTATATTGGGTCCAAGAAACCCTAATTGGGTTCTAATTGGACCCACATTCATAAAACTTAACATTTTGGGCCTTGTGGGCCTAAAATGGTTTATTTTATTCCAATGGGCCATGATGGGCCATAAATGATTTAATTAGCCCTAATGGGCCATAAACCCATTCCTTTTTACCATATTGGGTCGTGAACTTTCATAAAGGCCCAATGGGCCGAAAAATATGGTTAGACTTCTTAAAATTCGAACAAGGCCAAGGTTGGACCCAAATCATTTCATTCTTATTTTTTTGGCCAAAATCTCGGCCCAATAGAGATAATTATGCATATTAGATAAAAAAAGAGAAATGAAGGGATTTTGTGCTTATGACACCTCATGTTTGCATGGTGGATATCCATGCAAACATCACCTCAAACTTCCTCTCCTCCCCTCTTCTTATCTTCGGCCGAGACTCCCACCACCCCACCTCCATTTCTCATTTGAAGCACTTTCAAAACTCTCTCAAAAGAACTCCTCCTTTTTCCTCTAAATTTCGAGATTTGTGGGTATTCTCAAGAGATTTTTCACCAAGATCATCATCTTTGGTAAGTTTTCACTTGGATCTATTGTTTAGCTTCTTGTTTTCTTCAAAAATCTCTTCTTAAACCATAACATTTCATGATTTATACATCTTTGCTTCGTAGAGTTCGAAAATCCTTCAAGGAGCTTGCTAAAGTCGAGATCTTCACTTCATTCTTCATCAAAACCGAATACAAACCTCAAAGTGAGTTCATACCCCCTAGATTTCGGTTTTACATTGTTTGGGGGGGGGGGGAGAATACAAGTTTCTATGTTTTAGATCTATGTATTTGTGCATGTTTATGTGTGTTTTCTAAGTGTATGTTGTGATTGTGTGAAGAAATTCATAGATCTTTAAAATATTTGGAAACCACAACACTTTATACAACTTACTATAAGAATAAATATGCTAAAACAGGTGAAGATCCATAAGAAAACTAAACAACTCTTGAAAGAGGGTTATTTTTGACAAATAAACAAAAGATTGAGACTTTTATGCCATATACGGTTTTACAAGGGCTAAAATGGTCTCATTTACATAAAAATGATCTTTTATAATATTTATAGTTTCCAAGGGGCTAAAAGTGAAATTTTTCGCATAATGGGCCATAAAATGGGCCTTACGGTTTTTCTTGGGCTTAAAGTGCAAAACTTTGGTTTTTGTGGACTAAAATGTCATTTTATACAAATTTGAGTCGAAAATGTGAATTTACGGAATATAGGGGCTGAAAATGTCAATTTCCTCGAATTTGGGCCAAAACTGTTATTTTATAAAGTTTGGGCTGAAATTGTCATTTTTATCAAAAATGGGCTGAAAATGTAAAGGCTCATAGTAAAAGGGACGAAAACAGCAATTTAAACATATTTGGGCCAAAGACGTTAATATTTATGATTTTGGACCAAAAATGAAGTGTTTAACCAAAATGGGCCATAAAAGCCATTTTATTAGAATTAAGCCCATAAAATGAAAATTTTTAGCCTTAAGGGACCTAAAGTGTCAAATTTTCCAAAATGTGACTAAATTGTATATTTTCGGTCTAGTGGGCCAAAAATGTCACTATTGCGAAAATTAAACATTTTTATGTTATTCTGTTAAACTCTTAAACAAAAACAAACAACGAAATAATAACGAATGTACTAAATACCTTGATAACATTTTATTGGGCCTAATACCCTCGTTACATGGCTAATGGGCCTTAGGGGCCCATCTAAATGTATATTGGGCCTAATATTTTCTATGACATGTTTATTGGACCTTTATGGTCCATTTTCATGTTAATTTGGGTCTGAACTATGGAACACATGTTTATTGGGCTTTAGTGGTCCATTTACATGCATATTGGGCCTGGATTACCCTTTCACATGTTTATTGGGCCTTATGGGTCCATTTACATGCTAATTGGGTCTGGACTGAAAATCACATGCTTAGTGGACCTTAACTGTCCCAATACATATTTGTTGAACTTCATGTACTCATATACATACTTTTGGATTTGAAAACTTAAAACATACCCGTAAACGTTATACTTGGTGTAGTACATTACTCGTGAACAAGTTAAGGATCTAGTGAGACTTGTTGGTTGACACCTTTGAGTGTATGATCGTAGCCTGTAGTTATAACCAGAGTCTCCTGGAGGGAGAGCGGGAGTTTGTGTATAGATCTATACGGGGTGACACCCCACACCTGAGCTGTTCGCTACAGCTAGACTAGGCCAGTCTAGGGTGACAAACCTTACCTTCGACAAACCAGCGTCTGATACGCCATGACAGACGAATTAGTCATTATTAAGCATGGTTGTAACGAATCACATAGAGATTAATACCATCAGAATATTACGGAATACAAATACAAATCGTGGCGACACAAAACGTACACACACTAATACTTGGTCTTAGGGTTTTAAGACTACATTACTTTTATAATCAGAAAATATCGGATTTTCTGGGGAAAAATATACATTTGCACACTGCCTTCAATTTACAACAGAAACAAACATGATTTTTCGGGAACTTATTCTTACATATTTTCTACAATAGAAACCACACATGCATTAATACTTGATTTGATACATCATTATCAAACTCTTTTGCAGAAAATATTGGATTTTCTGGTGTTGTACTATCGATACAAAACTTTTCATTTAAAATACACTTATGAACTCACCAACATTGTTATGTTGACCGTTTTCAAAATAACTTGTATTCTCAGGAACTCGTTAAGTGGAAGAATCAACAAGAATATGGATTTTGTTTTGTGTATTGTTAAACATCGTACTTTGAATGTTATGGTCATGTAATTTAAAATGATGTACTTGATGTGAACAATGACAGTTGTATTATATTATGCATGGTGATGATGATGTTATGTTTCATTTATATTCATTGTAATGATATTTCAAGATGAAGTCACGCGCAAGCCCCCGGACGTTTCCGCCGTCTGGTTCGGGGGTGTGACAGATTGGTATCAGAGCATTGTTTATAGTGAATTGGCATATCTAATCATACTTGATATGCAACTATAAATACAATGGGAGTAAAACAATCTAAATAAAGTGCATACATTAAAACAATAACATTAAAAGTCTCTGATGGAAATGGAACACTGTGATTAAACCCGGGCAGTTATGTAGTCATATTGGGGGTAAATATAGCCTAATCAACTATATTTATTCAAAATATGACCAACATGTGTTTGGGGGTAATCATGGCAGAAAATTGACCTAGAAACTTACCTCGTATCCAAAACTTCTTGGGAATTCAAACACAAATAATTAAAATACTATAGGAGTATTTTGGAAATACTATATGCATACTTTTTCTTACAACGTCTTACACCCCTCGTGCAGACTCTATGGCCGGCTTTCATCATCCTGGAGATCCCTATTTCCCCAATCAGGGAAATGGTGGATGGTTAAAACTCGAGGAAGAACCCGAGGAAGAACCCAAGGAAGAACCGGAAGAGGAGCCCGTGGAAGGACCGGCAGAACAGGTAGCCGACTCGGACGAGGAGGAGGCAGAGGGCAGCGACACAGATGACTCGGACACGGGGTCCGAAGTCATCAATCCCCCGTACATGGCCAGCGTGCCCCCATACCGGATGGGCCCCAATGGACCTACGCCCCCATGGGCACACGACATCTGGAGATAGAGCCGCCAACAGGGGGTGCGGCCCCCATTTGGTATGAACCGGGACTACTACGATCTGAGTCACGGTGGACCCGCCGATCGAGCCTTGCCGGTGATAGTGAGGAGGACTCGCGACATCGGCGAGCAGGCGCAGGCGACCGCTGGCCAGATGGTGGCCATGAGAGACGCAATGGAGCGCACGGAGAGGATAACGCACAAGGTAGTCAGGGACTACCAGATGCGTCAGGCTGCTTTAGAAGCCCGGCTTCAGGACGCCGAGCGCCACCTGGCTATACTTCAGGGCGCATCCACCTCATCGTCAGCACCGCCAGATCCACCTCGTCGCGACTAGCACCTGTTCCTGTACTATCGTTATGATCTTCTTTTTATGTTTTACTCTATGTACTATCGACCATATGTTTAAGTGATTACACTACTCATAGGGTCTTCATGCTGTCGGATTATATGTTTCCCCATGTACTGTATGCCTTTTGGAAAAATTTCATGTATTAAAATTGATTATTATTAATGGAAATGTCCTATGTTTTATCGTGATGTTGTTACCTGCTATGTGTTGTATTTCCTTGTTTTATGTTAATACATGAAATCACTTAGATGCACAAAATCGATTCGCCAAGTCTGTGAAAATCTAAACTCGGAATGCGATATGTACTCAACATCTTTCCGTTCTTTGACAGAAAGATGCCTCAAAGACCCAACCGTGGAAATAACACAACACCGACCCCACCTGAAATAAACTCAGTTGCATTCCAAGCAGCAGTGTCTGCTGCGGTCACTGCAACACTTGCACATATTCGCAACGGAAACAACGGAGAAGGCAACGGACAGGGAACCGGAAGCACAAATCAAGGAACAAACCACAGAACCACACGAACCTGCACCTACAAGGACTTCACCAACGCCAAACCTTGAACCTTCAATGGAACCCGAGGCATAATAGCCCTGAAGCGATGGATGGAGAAGGTGGAATCAGTTTTTGAAATCTACGGGTGTCCGGATGGGTGCAAGGTCAAGTTTGCGGCCTGCACATTCATTGATCAAGCTCTCTCCTGGTGGAATGGTCACGTAGAGGCCATGACCCTCCCGGTGGCGAATGCGATGCCATGGGAAGAGCTTAAGGAAATGTTGTTGGCTGAATACTGTCCAAGAGGCGAAATTCAGAAGATGGAACAAGAGCTGTGGAACCTCACGGTTCAAAATCCTGACAACAACGCATACATATCCAGGTATAGTGAGCTGTCTCTCTTGTGTCCCGAAATGATCACCTCTGAAGGGAAAAGTTTGAGAGGTTTATCTGGGGATTAACCGCGCCAATCCAAGGGAATGTCATTGCGGCAAACCCTGAGACGTATGATAGTGCAAAGAGGCTGGCCAAGAAATTGTATGATCATGGCAACAAAAAGGGTGCCAAAATAGGAGAAGCGGAAGTTAAGAAAGAATGTGATAACAAGAAGGGGAAAAACAACAAGCGGAAGGGAAAACAAAACTCTGAATCATCAAAGAAACAACAAACTGTGACTGTCCATGCTGCAACTCAAGCTACCACCACACCATATGCTCCAGCCTCATCCACACCAAATAATCCCAAGCAATACTCAGGGACCCTTCCTAAGTGCAACAAATGCAATTTTCACTATCAGGGAGAATGTAGAGAGATGCACCGCACAAGCTGCAACCGAAGGGGTCACACTGCAAGGTACTGCAGAACATATCCGCAACAAAATCAACAGTCAAACAACAACAACAACAACAACAACAATCGCAACAACAACAACAACAACAACAACAACAACAACAACAACAACAATCGCAACAACAACAACAACAACAATGCTGGGGCCAGTTACACCTGCTATGGGTGTGGAGAAACCGGCCATTTCCGGCGCAACTGCCCTAAAGCAAACAATCAAGGGGCATGAGCAGCAGGAAGAGTGTTGACAATGGGTCAAGGCGAAGCAGTGCAGGACCCAGCAGTTGTTAGTGATGGGTTTTACACAAAATAACATCATATGTGCTTATGCAAACCCTAATGCTTGGATCTAGGCTTCTCTATTGTACATGCAATTCATCCAAGTCTTGCAAACCCTAGATCTAGTGTATATAATTCGAAATTAGTATAACAAAACAGATCTAGATGATTACCTTGATTGTTGATTGTAGATCTTGAAGCCTTGAGAACTTTAGCACCTCAAATGTTGTGCCTCTAATGAATCAACAAACACCAAAAAGCAATTGGATGAAACAAGAGAGAAAGGGGAGATGAGAAATTCGGCTCTAAGACTTCTAGGGTTAGGTCTTACCGAATTCTCATGCCCAAGGGGTTCTTATATAGGTGTAGGAATTAGGGTTTCAATCATTATCCTTATCTGGTTACTTAGTCACCAAGCAGTCCATAAGATAATTCTAGAATCCCCATTATGGACGAATTCTTAAGGCCTTATCCTTAGAATTCGTCCACCCTATCATTTAGGGTTTCCTTGCCCAACCTTGTAACTATCACATAATTACAATTCAGTCCCCCTAGTTCAATTAACTTCTTTTGATCACAGAATTAATTCTCAATTAATTCTTGACCAATGTTAATTAAAAAAAAGGTTTTTCTTTTAATATATTATTCTTATAATATATTAATAAACCATAATAACCTCTTTCTCTAATATTCCTCCAGTCAAGTTGCTTTGGTGAAGGCAAACCAAAAGGACCATGCACAACCGGGTCAAGTACATACCAAATATAGTTATGGACTTAGACACTAATCCAACAGGTACTCGTACGTTCCTACTTAACGACTCATACGCATGCATCTTATTTGATAGTGGGGCGGAGCGAAGTTTCGTTAGTAATAAATTCAAACACTTACTAAATCAACAACCCCAGAAGCTCAACGAAGCCTTCACGGTGGAAATGGCCAATGGGAAAACTGAAACAACTAAAGATATCTATGTAGGGTGCACATTAACACTAAAAAATCACTCCTTTCAAATAGACTTGATGCCAGTAAATATTAGGAGTTTTGATGTGATAATCGGCATGGATTGGTTAAGCCCCCACCATGCTGATATTATGTGTTGCGAGAAGACCGTTCGCCTTCATCTCCCCGATCACGAAACCCTAATAATCTATGGCGATAAACCTGGCACCAACCTTCGCCTTATCTCGTGTATCAAGGCACAAAAGTGTCTACACTAGAAGAACTACGCATTCCTTGCTCATGTGGTGGATAAGACCAAAGAAGAAGTGAACATTCAAGACATTCCAGTGGCATGTGACTTCCCGGATGTATTTCCAGAAGATCTTCCGGGAATACCCCCAGAAGGACAGGTCGAATTCCGCATCGACCTGATACCAGGAGCCACACCAATTGCCAAATCACCCTACAGGTTAGCTCCTGCGAAATGCAGGAGTTATCCAGTCAACTAAGCGAGCTGCTGAGCAAGGGATTCATCCGACCAAGCTTCTCGCCCTGGGGAGCTCCGGTCCAGTTTGTCAAGAAAAAGGACGGATCCTTTAGAATGTGCATCGATTATAGGGAACTAAATAAGCTTACCATCAAAAATCGGTATCCACTTCCACGAATCGACGATCTATTTGACCAGCTTCAAGGAACTAGTTATTTCTCAAAAATAGATATGAGATCCGGTTATCATCAACTCCGAGTTTGGGAAGCGGATATTCCCAAAACTGCTTTTCGAACACGATACGGTCATTACGAATTTGTCGTGATGCCCTTCGGTCTAACAAATACCCCCGCTGCATTTATGGACCTCATGAATCGAGTCTGTCGTCATTCCTGGATAAATTTGTGATTGTCTTCATCGACGATATTATCATTTATTCTCGAAGCGAAGAAGAGCATGGTCAACGTCTCCGTCAAATCTTGGAAACCCTAAGAACTGAAAGACTTTACGCGAAGCTTTCCAAAGGCGAATTCTGGATCCGCAGTGTAAACTTTTTGGGTCATGTAGTCAGCAAGGAAGGGATTCACGTAGATCCTTCCAAGATAAAGGCCATTGAAGGCTGGGCTATCCCGAGAACCCCAACAGAAATCCGTCAATTCTTGGGTCTCGCAGGCTAGTACCGGAGGTTTATCCAGAATTTCTCTAAGATAGCCAAACCCCTTACCACGTTGACACAAAAGGGTGAGTCTTTCAACTGGACGAAAAAGCAAGAAGCCGCCTTCCAAACCCTAAAGCGAGCCTTTTGTAACGCACTAGTACTATCCTTACCAGAGGGAACCAAAGATTTCATGGTCTACTGTGATGCTTCGAACCAAGGATTAGGCTGTGTCCTCATGCAGCGCGGAAAGGTGATAGCTTATGCATCCATGCAACTAAAGACGCACGAAGTAAATTACACCACTCATGATCTCGAGCTGGGAGCGGTGGTCTTCGCCCTAAAGATTTGGAGGCACTACCTCTACGATACAAAGTGCACCATTTTCACCGACCACAAAAGTCTCCAGCACATTCTGAATCAGAAAGAGTTAAACATGATTCAGTGAAGATGGGTTGAGCTGCTAAATGATTACGAGTGCGAGATCAAGTACCACCCGAGTAAGGCTAACGTGGTAGCCGCTGCCTTGAGCAGAAAAGAATATTCAGGTCACCGGGTGAAAACCTTAACAATAACAATCCAATCCCACCTAACCTCTCAAATCAAGGAAGCCCAAGCAGATGCATTGAAGCAGGAGAACATCGCAAATGAAATGCTGCGTGGGATGGACAAGAACTTCGAAGTCAAGGAGGACGGAGCTTACTATTTCATGAACATAATCTGGGTCCCTAAATTTGGGGGATTCAGAGGAATGATCATGGATGAATCTCACAAGATGCGATATTCCATCCATCTGGGTTCAGATAAGATGTACCTGGACATAAAACAACATTATTGGTGGTCAAATATGAAGGCAGAAATTGCCACTTACGTGGGCAAGTGTCTCACCTGCGCCAAAGTGAAAGTGGAATACCAAAAGCCCTCGGGATTATTGCAACAGCCAGTGATACCCGAGTGGAAATGGGAAAGGATTACTATGGACTTCGTGACCAAATTACCAAAGACAACAGACGGACTGGATGCTATCTGGGTAATCATCGATAGGTTAACAAAATCCGCTCATTTCCTGCCAATAAAAGAATCCTACAAAATGGAAAAGCTGACGCGAATATACATCAAGGAGATCGTAAGACTTCATGTAGTACCGGTGTCTATTATCTCAGATCGAGATAGTAGGTTTATCTCGAGGTTTTGGCAGTCACTTCAGAAGGCAATGGGAATGCAATTGGACATGAGTACTACTTATCACCCTCAAACCGATGACCAAAGTGAACGAACCATACAAACACTTGAGGACATGCTGCGAGCTGGTGTGATTGATTTCGGCAAGTCATGGGATGCCCACTTACCCTTGGTCGAATTTTCATACAACAACAGTTATCACACGAGCATCAAGGTTGCTCCTTTCGAGGCTCTTTATGGTCACAAATGCAGATCGCCTCTATGTTGGGCTGAGGTGGGTGACACTCAACTAGTGAAAGGACAATCACCAGACAACACTCTCACAGGGACAGAGATCATTCGGGAAACGACCGAAAAGATAGCCCAAATCAAAGCTCGACTTCAAGCATCGCGAGATCGACAGAAGAGATATGTTGACAAACGGCGAAAGCATCTGGAATTCCAAGTCGGAGACCGGGTACTATTGAAAGTCTCTCCCTGGAAAGGAATGATTCGCTTTGGGAAACGGGGAAAACTGAACCCGCGATACATCGGACCGTTCGAGATTCTCGCCCGAATTGGTCTGGTAGCCTATAAGCTGCAGCTACCTTCGGAGCTCAGCAATGTACACCCCGTGTTCCACGTCTCGAACTTGAAAAAGTGCTTATCAGACGAAACTCTTGTCATTCCTTTGGAAGAGATCGAAATAAACGAGAATCTCCTGTTCGTCGAAGAACCAGTCGAGATATTGGATAGGGAAATGAAGCGTACGAAGCAGAGCCGCATTCCGATTGTGAAGGTTCGATGGAATGCTAAGCATGGACCAGAATTCACATGGGAACGCGAAGATCAGTTGAAGCAGAAGTACCCTCACCTATTCTCTCATTCTTAAGTCCATCTTTCAAAAGAATCTCGGGACGAAATTCCCTCTAACGGGGGGATGATGTCACAACTAGCATTTTAGCTAGGAAATTCTATTCTCATGTAAACATTCATCTAGTGTAATGACTTGTACTCTAAATGAATATCATACTCTATGCTCATTCAAATACATCTCATATGTTCAAATAAGAGTTGGAAGCCCTAGAAATCCCGGTTAAAGTTCATTATGGACTAGGATTCTCTTATTGGGCCTAAGGGACCAATAAATCACCAATTCGACTATATTGGGCCCAAGAAACCCTAATTGGGTTCTAATTGGACCCACATTCATAAAACTTAACATTTTGGGCCTTGTGGGCCTAAAATGGTTTATTTTATTCCAATGGGCCATGATGGGCCATAAATGATTTAATTAGCCCTTATGGGCCATAAACCCATTCCTTTTTACCATATTGGGCCGTGAACTTTCATAAAGGCCCAATGGGCCGAAAAATGTGGTTAGACTTCTTAAAATTCGAGAAGGCCAAGGTTGGACCCAAATCATTTCATTCTTATTTCCTTGGCCCAAATCTCGGCCCAATAGAGATAATTATGCATATTAGATAAAAAAAGAGAAATAAAGGGATTTTATGCTTATGACACCTCATGTTTGTATGGTGGATATCCATGCAAACATCACCTCAAACCTCCTCTCCTCCCCTCTTCTCATCTTCGGCTGAGACTCCCACCACCCCACCTCCATTTCTTATTTGAAGCACTTTCAAAACTCTCTCAAAATAACTCCTCCTTTTTCCTCTAAATTTCGAGATTTGTGGGTATTCTCAAGAGATTTTTCACCAAGATCATCATCTTTGGTAAGTTTTCACTTGGATCTATGGTTTAGCTTCTTGTTTTCTTCAAAAATCTTTTCTTAAACCATAACATTTCATGATTTATACATCTTTGCTTCGTAGAGTTCGAAAATCCTTTAAGGAGCTTGCTAAAGTCGAGATCTTCACTTCGTTCTTCATCAAAACCGAATCCAAACCTCAAAGTGAGTTCATACCCCTAAGATTTCGGTTTTACATTGTTTTTGGGGGAGAATACAAGTTGCTATGTGTTAGATCTATGTATTTGTGCATCTTTATGTGTCTTTTCTAAGTGTATGTTGTGATTGTGTGAATAAATTCGTAGATCTAGAAAATATTTGGAAACCACAACACTTTATACAACTTACTATAAGAATAAATATTCTAAAACATGTGAAGATCCATAAGAAAACTAAACAACTCTTGAAAGAGGGTTATTTTTGACAAATAAACAAAAGACTGAGACTTTTATGCCATATACGGTTTTACAAGGGCTAAAATGGTCTCATTTACATAAAAACGAGTTTTTATAATATTCATAGTTTCCAAGGGGCTAAAAGTGAATTTTTCGCATAATGGGCCATAAAATGGGCCTTATGGTTTTTCTTGGGCTTAAGGTGCAAAACTTTGGTTTTTGTGGACTAAAATGTCATTTTATACAACTTTGAGTCGAAAATGTAAATTTACGGAATATAGGGGCTGAAAATGTCACTTTCCTCGAATTTGGGCCAAAAATGTTATTTTTATAAAGTTTGGGCCAAAATTGTCATTTTTATCAAAAATGGGGCTGAAAATGTAAATTCTCATAGTAAAAGGGCCGAAAACAGCAATTTAAATATATTTGGGCCAAAGACGTTAATATTTATGATTTTGGACCAAAAATGAAGTGTTTAACCAAAATGGGCCATAAAAGCCATTTTATTAGAATTAAGCCCATAAAATGAAAACTCTTAGCCTTAAGGGACCTAAAGTGTCAAATTTTCCAAAATATGACTAAATTGTATATTTTCGGTCTAGTGGGCCAAAAATGTCACTATTGCGAAAATTAAACATTTTTATGTTATTCTGTTAAACTCTTAAACAAAAACAAACAACGAAATAATAACGAATGGACTAAATACCTTGATAACATTTTATTGGGCCTAATACCCTCGTTACATGGCTAATGGGCCTTAGGGGCCCATTTAAATGTATATTGGGCCTAATATTTTCCATGACATGTTTATTGGACCTTTATGGTCCATTTTCATGTTAATTTGGGCCTGAACTATGGAACACATGTTTATTGGGCTTTAGTGGTCCATTTACATGCCTATTGGGCCTGGATTACCCTTTCACATGTTTATTGGGCCTTATGGGTCCATTTACATGCTAATTGGGTCTGGACTGAAAATCACATGCTTAGTGGACCTTAACTGTCCCACTACATATTTGTTGAACTTCATGTACTCATATACATACTTTTGGATTTGAAAACTTAAAACATACCCGTAAACGTTATACTTGGTGTAGTACATTACTCGTGAACAAGTTAAGGATCTAGTGAGACTTGTCGGTTGACACCTTTGAGTGTATGATCGTAGCCTGTAGTTATAACCAGAGTCTCCTGGAGGGAGAGCGGGAGTTTGTGTATAGATCTATACGGGGTGACACCCCACACCTGAGCTGTTCGCTACAACTAGACTAGGCCAGTCTAGGATGACAAACCTTACCTTCGACAAACCAACGTCTGATACGCCATGACAGACGAATTAGTCATTAGTAAGCATGGTTGTAACGACTCACATAGAGATCAATACCATCAGAATATTACGGAATACAAATACAAATCGCGGCGACACAAAACGTACACACACTAATACTTGGTCTTAGGGTTTTAAGACTACATTACTTTTATAATCAGAAAATATCGGATTTTCTGGGAAAAATATACATTTGCACACTGCCTTCAATTTACAACAAAAACAAACAGGATTTTTCGGGAACTTATTCTTACATATTTTCTACAATGGAAACCACACATGCATTAATACTTGATTTGATACATCATTATCAAACTCTTTTGCAGAAAATATCGGATTTTCTGGTGTTGTACTATCGATACAAAACTTTTCATTTAAAATAAACTTATGAACTCACCAACATTGTTATGTTGACCGTTTTCAAAATAACTTGTATTCTCAGGAACTCGTTAAGCGGAAGAATCAACAAGAATATGGATTTTGTTTTGTGTACTGTTAAACATCGTACTTTGAATGTTATGGTCATGTAATTTAAAATGTTGTACTTGATGTGAACAATGACAGTTGTATTATATTATGCATGGTGATGATGATGTTATGTTTCATTTATATTCATTGTAATGATATTTCAAGATGAAGTCACGCGCAACCCCCTGGACGTTTCCGCCGTCTGGTTCGGGGGTGTGTGTCACACCCCAAAACCGGAACGGCGGAAACCTTCGGGGGTGGAGGTTTCCGCCGTCTTGTATTCTCAGAAGTGTTTACAAAGTGTGTGTTTACAAAACATAGAATTCATAAGAAAATAACAAAACAGGACTTGAAGCTACTATGCTCCATCTTCTGAATTCCCAGCACGAGTACCTGTCTACTAGGCTCCTGAGAATACAAGTTATTTGAAAGAGTTGATCAGCAATTAAGCTAGTGAGTTCACAAGATTTTAGTGATGTAAGTAAGTTGTAAAATGTTGTTGTAAAATGTAGTTGAAAATGTATTTGAAAATGTAGTTGAAAGATGTAGTAAGTTGTAAGTTCTGTTTAGAAAAGTTCGCCTGTTCCCCTAGAAAATCCTATATTTCCTACTTTAATGAAAGATAAGTAAAAATGACTCTACAATCCCTTCTATGTGTACTAAATGGATACAAGTTATATAAGACTCAGAGTAAACAAACAATCGATTGTGTGCATCTGCCCTAAGGCGGAAAGCACACATCCCATTGTTTGTTTGATCATTGTGGTATATAACCCTGGTGTATTCACTTGTTACTCATGGAGTTAATTGTAATGGTTCCTTTATATTTAATGAAAAGATTCTTTAAAAAAACCCTTATTTCTTATAATAAAATGGTGACCACAGTGATTACTTCTATAATCAGTTAGTTTATACTGGTTATATATGATCTAATATCGGATAGAAAGTTAATTGGGTGAATCTGCCATAAGCCCACAACCAAACAAGGAACAGGAAGTAAGGCGGAAAGCACACATCCAACTACCTATTGGGTATTAATTATATATAACCATGATGTATAAACTAAAGTATTATAGAGTTAATCACCTAAGGTCCTTTAAGTTTATACTGGTTTAATAAAATGGATTAAACCCTTTAATGGTAAGTTTCTAGTTTTGTATACCAAAAGTTTTGATTTGGAAAGTATGTTTTGTACTAGAAAACTGTGCATTGACTTTGTGTCCTATGACTTGACCCATACCTGGTACCCTTATGATGACTTAATGTATACTGAGCATATATATATATATATATATATATATATATATATATATATATATATATATATATATATATATATATATATATATATCTAGAATCGAATAGAAAATAGACTGGGTGAATTCGTTCCAAGCCCACAACCAAACAAGGAACAGGAAATGAAGCGGAGAGCACACATCCTATTACGTGTCAGATCCTATTGATATATATATCCTTTGATGTATACATTAAGGAATCATAAGGTTAGCATTATGGCCATCTCTACTAAACGTAGCCTTCTACCAAGGCATCTAATGTTATCTATGTTTGTTTCTTGCATGAGTTGTGTAATTTCCCAAGTGAGACTATCATTTACCAAAAATATAGTTTTTTTACATTACTGTTTATTGTGAGAAGATCACAATGTGAATGAAATAGGGAAATAATAAAGTACTGTAGTGTTGTATTGTAGTAACTACTGCTGTACTTTCTACCTTAATCCGGCCGTTAATTAAGGTTAAATGTGAAATGGTTGCACCATACTATCGACTAATAACACGACGATGAAAGACGTCGGAAGAAATCACATTTGGAACTCGTAGACTTGCAAGTCCCACTGTAGCTAACAGCAAGGTGTAGGATAGTCAATCCAGTATAGATCTATACACAAATTCACGCTCTCCCTCCTGGAGATTCTGGCTACAAATCGAGCAATGACAGGTGATGCCATGCCCCGAACGATGGTTCACATTTAAGTGATTGTATACTTGTATATGTAATGTATGTACTAGCTGTATTGTATGTTCTCTCTGTCTAGTATGTATGTATGTTCTGTTTGTTTCTCATCATAGTATGTTTGACTCATATATGAACTGACTCTTTGTATGCTTCATTGTACTAGAAGTAATGAATAGTATCTTCCTAAACTATACCTATTATAGTTTACTAATGTTTTTACTTGAACTGTTATTGAAAAGACTCATTTTACTACTAAGTTATGCTTGTACTTTAAAAACGGAGTTTGATTAACTATAAAGTAACATAACTTTAAAAGAGTTTTTGAAATGTTTTGATCACTTATAAAAGACATAAGCAACATTTTGAAAGATGTTTATAACAAACAATTACACAATTATCATTGTGTTCAACTTGTATTCCCCCCCCCCCTTAAAAGCATTTAAAACAGTTAAAAGATTCATTACGGGGTATGAACTCACCTAATGTGGGTGATTCAACGAATACGCGTGTATGGATGAGAAGTTCCACGAATGAAGTCTCGAGACACAACAAGTACTAAATGACATATATTGACATATATTGGCATGAATATAGTGTTTATAAGCAACTATATGAAAGGAAACACCTCCCGGGACTAGGAAACACTTTGACCAAGTGTTGGAATCACATGTGATTCATCAAAGGAGAGTGGGATGGTACTATCATGAGTTTACTACCATGGGTTTACGGCCAAAGGGAGTTTACGGCCGTAAACTCATGGTCAAACATGCACAAGTGTGTGTTTGAAGGCTAGGGAAGTTTTAGGGACTTTTGCTCTACACAAGGATGAGAAAGACCAACTCAATGGAGGCTTTTGATGAGTTTACGGCCCAAATGAGTTTACAACCGTAAACTCAATGGAGGCTTTTGATGAGTTTACGGCCCAAATGAGTTTACAGCCGTAAACTCAGGGACTTTTGCTAGATCTTCCAAATGAGTTTACAGCCGTAAACTCATGGTCATTATGCATTTGAGAGTGAAACTTGAAGATCTAGCAAATGGAATGATTTCATGGATGGAATCATTAGATGATACTAGATTAGAAGATGTATCAACTAATCAAGGAAGAACACTTACAACTTTTGAAGATCTAGGATGAAAATCGGGATGGTTGTTGAGAGAGAAATGGAGTGTTCTTGAGTTGGAAATGAGAGAATGAAGAAAGTTAAAGGAAATGAGCCTATATGGAGGGAGTTTACGGCCCCCTTGAGTTTACGGCCGTAAACTCAAGTGTTGTGGCCGTGAACTCTAAATGAAAAGGGTAAGGCTTGATTTGTTGAACAGTGTCTCTAGCAGGTACATTCTAACACTCATTCCTTAAGTGTACGAGGCTTAAAACTCCTTAGAATGACCTTTAACCAGGATAGAACTCATTACCAATGAGTCTGACACTCAGTTGAGTTGACTGACTGAGCTTTTAAAACAAAAAATTTTCGGGTTGTCACATCATCCCCCCGTTAGATGGAATTTCGTCCCGAAATTAGCCTTCTTACAGCAATACTGGGGGTTGCGCTCCTCTGATTTGCAGAATACCCACTCATAGACCTGGCAACTTTGCCCTGGTGTTCATGATAGGATTCGTACTTGGTCCATCTATCATTACCTCGTGTATACAAGTCGTATATAGTTAGGATTAGTAAGACGGTCGGATGTGCGACTCTGCCCCAAGTCCACAACCAAACAAGGAACAGGAGATAGGGCGGAAACACACATACTAAATCTGCGTAATCATAATCATATACCACCCTGTCGTATACCCTGAATAGTGATAGGTGGGCTGTATTCGTCCATAGCCTCTGTGCTCGAACTTAGCCTGTTGGACGAATGGTATTTCGTGATGGTCTGCGGACATCTGACGATAAGGCTTCGGAGGACAAAGTACTCTTCGCACAAGTACTTCAGGGTTTAGAATACGAAAGATAAAACTGAGGTTTAGGTCGGACTGTCGATATGAATGACGAAAGTTTCGAGAACTTGCCGATCGAGGCGATAGAAACATATGAACTTAGTATGGTGAGGACCACGCCAATTCATGACGAATGATAGTAATAAACTCTTTACTGAACAAAGTTTTGGCCAATTTGAAAGAAACGTCTGTTATACGATGATGTATCCCTAGTGTGTTCGATAATGTACTCCTAGTGTGTTCGACAATGTACTCTTTGTAAATGATCCAGGGCTTTCTGTTTTCCCTTTGATGTTAACACTCCTACGTATCGTACCGCTATGTGCGCATACATACAAATGAAAGTGCTTTGATAATTGGTGATGATACTTTATATCATGATCCTCCTTGGTACCACTACGATCGCCTGTCATATACAAGTTATGAATATTTAAGATGAATAAGACAGTCAACTGAGTAACTTTGCCTCAAATCCTCTTCCAAATAAGGAACAGGGATTAAGGCGGAATCACTCACTCTAAGCCTGCAGCCTCTTAGTTATTCACAACCATGATGTATATGCTACGCCATCATAGCTTCTCTAAACAGATCTTTTAGTTCTCTTGAATACTGTGATCTATTTCAATATGTGAGTTATTATAATTACTTTTTAAGTGTTTTCCCCAAGTTTTAATCTTATATGAATATAAATTAATTTTCAAAGTAATTACTATTTCGAAAACGTATCGCTGCTCTTCGACGACTCCGGGGTAGATTCCCCTGCGGTGATCATCAGAATTCGTCCATCCGCTCCTGAGTTCTTTGTTATCGGGCAGTCCCTCTGATAGTGCTCAGTCTCACCACAGCCATAACAGGCTTGGTTTTCTTCAGCTCCGGGGACTTGGGTGATCGGTTGAGCCGGTGCCCTGCAGAAACGGACTGTGTGTCCCTTTCTTTGGCAGTTCAGACACTGCATTTCCCTGCATACTTCGGTGTGGTGATAATTGCACTTTCCACACTTTGGGAGGGTTCCAGCATATCGACTGGCAGGTGCTGTAGCAGCAGGTGTTGTAGCGACGTACATGGTACTCGCTTGTTGCTCTTGCGGGGTGTCTTGTGTTGTTCGCTTCTTCTTCCTCTTGTTCCCCGACTTCCGTTTATAGTCCTCTTCCCTCGATGGCTCGGGAACAGGGACTTCTATACCATGGCGGACTCCATGGTCAATGAGTCGCTGGGCCAGGCGTTTGGCTCTACCAAATGTGGCTGGGTTAGAAGACAACACATCTCCTTGGGTCGGAGTAGTCAGACCCCAAATGTATCGTTCTATCTTCTTGCTCTCCGGAGTAACCATCTAGGGGCATAGTGCTTCCAGGTCACTAAACCTGTCAGTGTAGGCCACTATGTCTGAGCCGACCATAGTGAGCTCCCATAGTTCTTGTTCCAGCTTTTGAACTTCGCCCCTTGGGCAGTATTCTTCCAGCATTAACTCTTTTAGGTTCTCCCAACCTATTGAGTTAGCCACTGATAGGGTCAGTGACTTAACATGGATGTTCCACCATGTTAGGGCTTTGTCAGAGAAGGTGCATGCAGCAAACTTCACTTTGTTCCCTTCAGGGCACGAACAGATTTCGAAGACCGAATCTGTTTTCTCGAACCATCGCATCAGAGCAATGACTCCACCTTTTCCATTAAAAGAAAGAGGTTTGCAGTTGGTGAAGTCTTTGTAGGAGCACTCTCTCGAGCGCACAGGGACCTCACCTTGAGTAGAATGAACAGGGGTTCCACCTCCGCTGGAACAGGTAGGATGATATTGAGCCATGGCTGTTGCCACAGCCGCAGCTACTGCAACATTTAGAGTTGTCGTATCGATTTGTGGAGGAGGTGTTGGAGTTATCGGAGTAGTGTGTCTGTTTGATCTGCGAGGAGGCATCTTTGCTAAAAGAATACAAAGATGAGACGGAATAAGTCTCAAGCAATGGACACAAGCCGAAAGCTAAAAGACAAGGTTATCCTAGTTCTGGGTGTATCGGGTCCTGAATTCCACAGGGTTCTAGAAACAATCCATAAAAGAGTCTATACCTAATAAACTCTATGAATTTAAAATGGCTATCCTCGAATGAATATCTGTTACCTGAATAACTGTTACTAGCTACATGTAAGCAAATAATCCTAACACATAATATGAGCAGTGTTTCCATTCGCTCATTAAGTTAACAAGATTATTATTTATTTGTGTGACGGGTAAGACGTTTTAATTACTTCTGTTGACCCCTCTTTGAAAGCTCCTCATGAACTTGCTCTTGTTTCCTCCTGACTCTTATGTTGTCTACTATGAGGAAGTGGTTACATCTATCTG
Organism: Lactuca virosa; assembly: GCF_052849685.1. Lineage (NCBI taxonomy): Eukaryota > Viridiplantae > Streptophyta > Magnoliopsida > Asterales > Asteraceae > Lactuca > Lactuca virosa. The sequence goes on along the minus strand of NC_136429.1, from coordinate 440,731,753 downwards.
GGCTTGTCGTGCGAGAATGGATGTGACTAAAGAATCTATGATATTTAAGGTAACTTTATGGGGTGATCCTTACAGAGTCCTGCTATAATTGTACAAGGTATACAAGTTGTATATAATTCAAGATTAAATAGACCTTCGAATAAGTGATCCTACTCCAAAACCATAACCATAAAAGGAATGGGTAGTGAAGCGTAGATCACCAATTCTAAGTCTATAAGATCTCAATTATATAAAACTTTAAGAGTATACATTACAAGATTATAGACCTATTCGTAAAGGTCTTTTAAGTTATCACATAAGTTGTTTATATAGTGCCTAAAATACTCCTATAGTATTTTAACGTGATGTACTTGGTATGTTTTAAACTTGTTATCGCATTATGGTATCATAGAATACTCCTATAGTATTCTAAATCTAATGTATTTGATCTAGTATTCTCTTGACTGGTAGTTAGGTAAGTTTTAAGACTGTTGCAACACCACATCCCTCCCAAACACATGTCGGTCACATCTCGAATGAATATAGTTGATCAGGCTATATTGATCCTAGCTATGATTACATAACTGTTCAGGTTTGACGACAGTGTTCAACCTTTAAATACTTTATTTATGTTCCTCTTGTGATACTTGGTCTAGTATGTACATGTATAAGCAAGTAGGTATATTTTTATAACTTATCATTATACTCTTAAAATATAACATTATCCAGAGCACTTAAGCCCCATTGTATTTATAGTTGTATATCTTTTATTGGTTGATATACTTAGTTCACTATAAACAATGCTCTGATACCAATCTGTCACACCCCAAAACTGGAACGGCGGAAACGTTCGGGGGTGGAGGACGTCATGTTTAGTATCACAAGATATGCATTATAGTAAGCAAGTAATGAACAACCATTTCATTTGAAAGAAAGTGTTTACAAAGTGTGTGTTCACAAAACATAGAATTCATAAGCAAATAACAAAACAAGACTTGAAGCTACTATGCTCCACCTTCTGAATTCCCAGCACGCGTACCTGTCTACTAGGCTCCTGAGAATACAAGTTATTTGAAAGAGTTCATCAGTAATTACGCTGGTGAGTTCATAAGATTTTAGTGATGTAAGTAAGTTGTAAAATGTTGTTGTAAAATGTAGTTGAAAATGTATTTGACAATGTAGTTGAAAGATGTAGTAAGTTGTAAGTTCTGATTAGAAAAGTTCGCCTGTTCCCCTAGAAATGCTTGCACCATACTATCGACTAATAACACGACGATGAAAGACGTCGGAAGAAATGACATTTGGCACCCGTAGACTTGCAAGTCCCACTGTAGCTAACAGCAAGGTGTAGGATAGTCAATCCAGTATAGATCTATACACAAATTCACGCTCTCCCTCCAAGAGATTCTGGCTACAAACCGAGCCATGACAGGTGATGCCATGCCCCGAACGATGGTTCACATTTAAGTGATTGTATACTTGTATATGTAATGTATGTACTAGCTGTATTGTATGTTCTCTCTGTCTAGTATGTATGTATGTTCTGTTTGTTTCTCATCATAGTATGTTTGACTCATGTATGAACTGACTCTTTGTATGCTTCATTGTACTAGAAGTAATGAATAGTATCTTCCTAAACTATACATATTATAGTTTACTAATGTTTTTACTTGAACTGTTATTGAAAAGACTCATTTTACTACTAAGTTATGCTTGTACTTTAAAAACGGAGTTTGATTAACTATAAAGTAACATAACTTTAAAAGAGTTTTTGAAATGTTTTGATCACTTATAAAAGACATAAGCAACATTTTGAAAGATGTTTATAACAAACAATTACACAATTATCATTGTGTTCAACTTGTATTCCCCCCCCCCCTTAAAAGCATTTAAAACAGTTAAAAGATTCATTACGGGGTATGAACTCACCTAATGTGGGTGATTCAACGAATACGCGTGTATGGATGAGAAGTTCCACGAATGAAGTCTCGAGACACAACAAGTACTAAATGACATATATTGACATATATTGGCATGAATATAGTGTTTATAAGCAACTATATGAAAGGAAACACCTCCCGGGACTAGGAAACACTTTGACCAAGTGTTGGAATCACATGTGATTCATCAAAGGAGAGTGGGATGGTACTATCATGAGTTTACTACCATGGGTTTACGGCCAAAGGGAGTTTACAGCCGTAAAATCATGGTCAAACATGCACAAGTGTGTGTTTGAAGGCTAGGGAAGTTTTAGGGATTTTTGCTCTACACAAGGATGAGAAAGACCAACTCAATGGAGGTTTTTGATGAGTTTACGGCCCAAAGGAGTTTACAGCCGTAAACTCATGGTCATTATGCATTTGAGAGTAGTTTAAGGTCCTATTTCCATCAAGGAAGGGTTCTAGGTCACAAGCTTTGCATCCGGGAGGGTTTATGGCCAAAATGGCACTCTTAAAGGGGTTTACGGCCATGGGAGATGGCTTGGCCATAAACTCCTTTTGTTCTTGTGTTTTTGATGTTTTCAAGGCTCTAAGCATGAGTCCTAACTAGATATCAAGTGTAGGGAAGAGTACTTACGACATAGAGGCTTGAAATGGTTGATTTTGGCCAAGAACACTAGTGTGTGTTCTTGGTGTTCTTGGTGAAACTTGAAGATCTAGCAAATGGAATGATTTCATGGATGGAATCATTAGATGATACTAGATTAGAAGATGTATCAACTAATCAAGGAAGAACACTTACAACTTTTGAAGATCTAGGATGAAAATCGGGATGGTAGTTGAGAGAGAAATGGAGTGTTCTTGAGTTGGAAATGAGATAATGAAGAAAGTTAAAGGAAATGAGCCTATATGGAGGGAGTTTACGACCCACCTTGAGTTTACGGCCGTAAGCTCAAGTGTTGTGGTCGTGAACTCTAAATGAAAAGGGTAAGGCTTGATTTGTTGAACAGTGTCTCTAGCAGGTACATTCTAACACTCATTCCTTAAGTGTACTAGGCTTAAAACTCCTTAGAATGACCTTTAACCAGGCTAGAACTCATTACCAATGAGTCTGACACTCAGTTGAGTTGATTGACTGAGCTTTTAAAACAAAATTTTTTTGGGTTGTCACAGTGTGACACCAATGCTCCTAGCATGCTCGAAGTGCTTAATTTTGCTCAAATCCTTTGTGAGAGGATAAGCAGGATTCTCCTATGATGATGCACGATTCACCACGAGTTTGACTTCTTCAACCCGATGTCGAATATAATGGTATTTTCTTTCAATGTTCCTTCATCTATCATGATCCTTTGGTTATTTGGTCAAAGTTATCTTACCTTCGTCGTCACATAAAATCTTCATGGAATCTTGGATTGATGGAACAACTCTAAGGTCTCCAATGAAATTTTTTTAACCATGTCGCTTCCTTTTCCGCCTCACATGTGTCAATATACTCTGATTCCCAAGTAGAATCAGCCACCATTTGTTTCTTGGAACTCTTCCAATTAACCATTCCACAATTCAATAGAAACACCCAACCATATTGTGAATAACTATTATCCCGATTTGTTTGAAAATTGACGTCACTATAACCACTCACTTTAAGTTCATATTTTCCACCAAAAACTAATATCATGTCTTTTGTTTTTCGCAAATACATAAGTATGTTTTTCATTGCTGGCCAATGAGTTGCGTCGGGATTTCCCTGATATCAGCTAACCATGCTCAAAGCATATGCCACGTCAGCTTCATTTCGAACTAATGCACTGACTAGTGCTACATTTCATAACTTATTGGGTTGAATACCCCCATTTAGCTCCAAATTAACTCTAAATTGGGTTGTCTTGTGAAAGTTCATATTTTCAAAAGATGTAAAGTAAAACCCCAAGTCATAGAACGAATTCTTTATTTTTCTACAAAAATAAGAATTTAATGGTCATAAATTCAAAATAATTATTTTTCAAAATAGATAAAAATCTGAAATTTTGTAGGACTAATGTATGTCCCAAATAAGAATTTCACCTAAATGTTTATGCCATTTGGCCACTGTTTGTTATTTTATTCGGAACTTTTATTGACTTAGAGGGTGAATTTACAAAGCCGGGTCCTAGGACTCAAAGGCACAAACCAATATGTTTACCAACTTTGGAAATCTTATGATAACCTGTAAAATTAATTTATGAATTTGTGCATTGTTTACTACTTATTCTCGAATTTTCTTATTATTTAGGCTTACATTAAGAATAAACATCAAAATGACCTTCAAAATTCACAATAAAATTTCAGGAACCTCATATGACCTTTTAGAACATGAAAATAAATTTTATAATTTTTGAAGTTCATTTTCATGTTTTTATGGATTTTTGAACATAAGGTGCCGTAAATTCAACATTTATCGATAATGAACCGAACAAAGTTTGAGCACTTTGTAACACCACTAGTTGGCTAGGTAGTTACTAGATAATAGTTTTAGGAATTATATCTCACTAGAAACTATTTGGTCCGTAGGGCACTAGTACAAATCGACCTCATCGACACTGAACTGCAAAGCTAGAACCACGAACTTTCCATTGTGAGTATTCACAACCCCTTTTTATAGTTTTCGTGTTTTGGGATGGAAAGCATGCTACTATTTTATGAAATCCGTTTTATGATCTTTGTGATATGAACTTTGTGTTGTGAACCTTGTGCTATGAACTTTGTGTGTTAAGTCCCCGAGAACTAAAGTAAAACCTATTAGCTCGTTTTTGAGCCGACTATCTTATGGATGATGCTATTTAGGGTAGACAGCCCCCATTCACCTAGAACTGTGAGTGCATATTTCCGTGAACACACATAATGAGAACCATGGACGTGATGGAATGGGGCAGTTCGGTCATTAGGCTTGGTAATGAACAAAATGCATTAGCATTCATCATTTTCATGAATCGGAACCTTTCATGAACATAATTTATTTTTCTGAAATGATGTACTCTTATAAACCTATGAACTCACCATCTATTTCTATAGTTGAACCTCATTTTGAATGCTTTTCAGGGAACAGTTAGTGATCCAATTAAAGACACCACCACGAATTATGTTTGTTGTTTATGATATGTACTAAACAATGTAGTATGAAACTGAATGTGATTTATTTTGAATACGATGTAAACTTTAACGCTTGATGATTATGGTTGGTATTCTTTTTTACCTTTTGTTATGACACATTAGCATGTCACCCTTCGTATTTCCGCTTTAACGGGGTGTGACATAACTAGAGTGAGATTTTATGGAATGTTCCAGTACTTACAGATTATACTTTTAATGTGATTAGTGTCTTATCAAACCCTTTCGGTAACGACCATCCACCATACAAAGAAGCGGTGGGTAAAAAGGACACCCATTCAACGGTCATTTTATAGGCCGTTTCCTTATACCTCTCTTATAGCGTGGCTTCGTTCATGAGACATACTCTTGATTTGACCGAATTTATGTTTTACATAGAGTATTATAAATCATATATATATATATATATATATATATATATATATATATATATATATATATATATATATATATATATAAGAGTGTACTTTAAAACCTTTTAAAATTAACAAGGTTCAAATCTTATTAATGCAATAAACTTTTAATTAATTAAAAATTAAATCTTGTAAGAATTAATCATTATCTTTAATTAACTTTTAATTAATTAATATTTAATCATAAAATTAGAAATTAGGGTTTATCATTTACGTAGTTTTTAGTTGTTCAAATTTTAGGCAAGTAAAATAATAAATAGGGAATCTAGTAAAACCCTAGCATTTCGAAATAAGCAAGAGAGAGAGAGAGAGCAAAATCGAAAAACCTTAGAGGGTTAGGGAGTTTCGGAAATTAGGTTTCTATTAGAAATTTCACAAATGTGCATATTATAGACAAAACCTTACGCTCTGATACAACGGATATAGGTTTTCTAGGTTACAATAATAATTAATCAAACATGATTTGCACAATGGAATTTCACATAAACAATTATGGACACATGCAACCTAGAAATCTATAACTTTTCTCATAATAGCAGTATACTTTGAAAACTAATATAATTAACCTTATGTAATTGAAAATTACATGAAAGAAATCATACATGTGCTTAATTTGAATTAAGCCAAATACATCTCTTAAAAAACCTTCTTGGAAAGCTAGCTCCAATAATGTGGAAGCATCTAATGTGTCACACCCAAACCCTAGGAAATCCTAAAATCGAAAATTAGAGAGATGGGAGGAAAAGTAATTTTGAAATTCATTATGAATTTTGTCTAGGGTTTTTCAAGCCTTCTATAGGTCCGTATTTATAGTTGTAGGAAACCCAAATTTGAATATTACAAAAATAATATTTTAATCTTATTTAAATCACTTACCATATCAGCAAACGGAAGCTTCCGAAAACCAAAATAAGGGCTCCTAAAACCTACCACCATAGGGAGGTTGTAGAATGCCTCCATTGTTCAACTATTGAACAATTGCACTCTAACTCTTGTACCTTTACTTAATTTTAATTACTCCAAAATAAATAAATACATAAATTATGATTAATTCTTAATTAATTATTTATTATTTCTAATTAATATATTAATCATATAATATATTAATAAGTTAGTTATCTCTCTATTAATATCAATCCAAAGTATTTTCTAATTATGAGGGCAACCAAAAAAGGCAACCAAAAAAAAAACTTTACATTTATTCACTAAGAATATACCAATTTAGTTAAGAACTTATACACTTAATCCAACAGTAACCACATCAAGGTTCTTGACAAATTTATCGATATTCAACGACATCCATCTTGTAAAGGCGCACGATGTACTGTTTCAAGTAAATGAAGTAGCATATAAGCATGGGTACTATCTTACTGATGAAATATATCATCACTTATCTATTTTTATGAAATCTTCCACATGTCCGAATGAAGAAAAAAAAATAAAGTTTAAGCAGATACAAGAATCAGCTAGAAAGGACGTAGAGCGAACATTTGGTGTACAAAAGAGGCATTGGCAAGTCCTGCAAGTCGGGGCACGATCATATGAAGTCGCAATGTTGCAAAACATAATGTACGCATGCATCATATTACGTAATATGATTTTAAAAGATGAATGAAGAGCGATATGCTGGTATGGTTAAAAATGAATTTTGCCAACCATCAAAGGAGTAGGTATTGGTACGCAAGAGTATAGGGCAAACATAAGAGAAGTACATGATCATGACATCCATCACTCCCTCCATTTTGATTTGGTGGAACATATTTAATGGGATAACATATAGCTCGAGATCGAGGAGTGATATGATGATTCGTTTGACGAATCAGATGATTCGGATATGTTGGTCGTATTCGGACGAGGATTAAGACGACAATTCGAAGTGATGTAATTTTTTAATAATGTTTTATTATTTCTGTTACGTAATTTTTAATTATGTTTTCTTGGTTTTGTTATCCAATTTTGATTTTTAACTAATGAAATATGTTTATTTTTATTAATTTTGCGTTTCTAAATTATTTTTAATTAATTACTTTTATTTTCTAAATTATATTATTTTAAATTAAATTAATTTTATTGTAAAAAAAGTGAAATATGAGTATGTGACAATTTCTTGAATTTTGAAGAATAAAAAAGGATGAAGGAAAAAGGAGATGGCTTGACGCGAGACATGAAAAATGAAGGGATAATGACTTAAAAGGGTAATATATTTTTCAATTTGTACCCATTTGGTCACTGATTTTTTTTTCGTCCACATTTACCCCTTCAACTTTTTGAACTGTACACATTTAGTCCTTATGACCGGCTACTCCAGGTTAGCCGGTAAAAATGACTTAATACGGTAATATATTTCTCACTTTGTATACATTTAGTCCTTAACATTTTTGTACACATTTAGTCCTTAATATATATATATATATATATATATATATATATATATATATATATATATATATATATATATATATATATATATATATATATATATGCAAAATAAGTCATTTTTGTTTTTGTTCTCATTCAGTACTTATACATGATTTTCTTTAGGTTTTTATCACGACATCTTACATGAGATAGTCATTAATGAGGTGTTTGGAGATTTTGATGCTTATGTCAATCGCGATCTCAAATACTTGGTTGCTTAGGTCATTTGTTCTGAACATGGTAACTTCTTCATATGATCTCGGATTTTAACGATTTTTATATCCTTGTGTTCGTATTTTAGTCTACTACAATTTCCGTTTAGATTACTCCCGTTAAAAAGTAATATATTTTTACTTACGATCTTTATATCCATATGTTTTTTTATGAATGTATGTATGAATGATTTTTTTATAAAACCGTAAGTAAAAATTTATTACATTTTAACTAGAGTAATCTTAACAAAAGTTGTAGTAGACTCAAAAAACAAACACGTGGATATAAAGATCGTTAAAATCTGATATTGTATGAAGAAATTACGACGTTCAGAACACAAGATCTAAGTCAAACCACAAGACCTACGCAACCAAGCAGTCGAGATCGCGATGAATATAAGCATCAACAGCCCCAAACACCTCATCAATGATTGTCCCACGTAATATGTCGTGAGAAAAACCTAAAAAAATCATTCATAAGTACTGAATGAGTAGAAAAACAAAAATGATTTATTTTGAAACAAAAAAATATTAAGGACTAAATATGTACAAAATATTAAGGACTAAATATGTACAAAATGAAAAATATATTACCCTATTATTAAGTCATTTTTTCGGCTAATCTGGAGTAACCGGTCATAAGGACTGAATGTGTACAGTTTAGCAAATTGAAGGAGTAAATGTGGATGGAAAAAAAGTCAGTGAGCAAATGTGTACAAATCGAAAATATATTACCCTTTTAAGTCTTTATCCCAGAAATGAAAGGTTAAAAATGAATACACTATTGGGTCATAACTAGTTTTCAACGTTTTTTTAATTACCAAGCTTTTACCCTACATTTTCTGTAAAAATATATAAAATTGTATTTAGCCGATTAAAGTAATTGTTTATTTTTTTAAACGGCAAAACGTATTTTTTCAAAAGTGTTTATAATATAGCAGCGAAAAAAAAAATCCGTTCATGTATTGTGTATAATATATATGTTATAGCTTATACTAAACGATATTTTTATTATACCTCAAACATACACGAACATATATATATATATATATATATATATATATATATATATATATATATATATATATATATATATATATATATATATATATATATAGGCTTAGGTTATTTTGTTTTTACTAACTATTGTGTGTCAGAATGCACAAATCTGGACCACCGGATGAATAGAATCAACAATCATGATCTGAGGGTCTATGATATTACAATAGGGTAGCATGTATCATATAATCACACAAATTTCAGCAAAAAGGCATTTTAGTCAATTAACCTATTTTAAAAAAAGAAATTTTCGGATTTTAAGGGATCCTTAATTCCCTTATTTTTAAAAAATCTGAATTTTTTAAATTAATTCAAATTTAAAAATCCGATTTTATTCTGTCAGAATGACTGAATGCCAACCATAAACTAGTAAATATATTTTCGATTTTATTCTTGCAGAATATATTTCCAATACAGGTATTTTTGATAATTAACCTGATTTAAGAATTCTAGATTATTATTCATATACATCCAAGTTGGGTCTATGATTTTATTTTTAATACACGTCCGAAATAAAATACAAATTCATACATATTCTTACAGACTAATATCCTTATACATTTTAATATATTTATACATATTCTAATAGAATATCATCAAAAATGAATAAAATTCTTAAAAAATAGCATTCTTGAATTTATTTTTGAATTCAGTGGTCCATATAATCCACTTGATTTTCGCATATATACTTGTTGTTGAGCTCGATTCCAAATATTTCTCTTTGTCTGATCAATATTGAGTTCATTCTCCATGCAATTCTGAAAGAATAAGATACATTACTCGTTAGTTTTACGTTAGTATTACCAGTTAAACAAAAATACTTGTTGTTAACAAACATTCTCAGAAGACATTCTAACAGAATGCATATATATAAATAAATTCTAACAGAATACATTACTCGTTAGTATTACCAGTTAAACAAAAATATTTGTTGTTAAAAAACATTCTTAGAAGACATTCTAACAGAATGCATATATATAAATAAATTCTAACAGAATATATAACAGAATACACTTAAATCATATTCTTTTTTTTATATGCATAAACATTCTAAAGCATGTATAAATGTATTTTGTCAAAATTACTAGCAACACATGTTGTATGTAATATTTATATTCTCATAGAATGAACATGTGTTTGCATTCTAATATGAACCAAGCCAAGTAACACATAATTGGAAATTAAAATTAAGAAAAAAAATAATTCACGAAAACTAATGGGATTCAAATCGAAAGAGATCACCAAGTGAAAGAAACATACATCATCCCAAATTGAAGCTAGATCCTCTGGAGTTTGAAGCTTTTCTCCCTCAACATTAATGAGGGATTCCAATGGCTTGTGCTTCAATGGAGTGAAGCCATAGGCAATGCTTGAAAAGCTGTGGGTGGGAATTGAAACCCATTTGTGAAAGTCCCCTGGAATGGAATGCTTTATTCCGGACTTTCTTCCCATAGAATTGGTGAAGAATGACTGTTTTCTGAAGAATGATGAATGATATTCAGCTGAAGATAGTGCACTTCTTGTGAGTTTGGTTGCTACACGTAGCATGGTGATTCTCTGTTATGCAATGTAAAAGAAAAAGTTATAGATCTTTCAGAGCTATATAGATAAGATATCAAGAAATAAAGTGTAACTCTTTTCATAGTAATAACTATAGATCAAACACTATTTGAGTATTTCCCAATTGAAAAGTTTCATGTTTGACATTGACAATCAAAATGCAGCTCTTACTGTTGCTACAGAGAGAGAAAAAGACATTTCGAAGTTGGATTTGAGTATACTTTAACCTAAAAGCAACACGTGTCTTACACAGGACTGATCAAACTTCTTTCTGGCATTTCGTCGAGCAGTTGGAATGCATCATATGTATGAAGCATCGGTTATTAGGCAGAAAAGATAGAAAGAAGGATAATCATGAGGAAGATAGAAAGAAGGATAGTCAAGCTAACTGACCTAGAGCCTTTCTGTTTTTCTTCTTTATACTGACTTCCTCTACATCCTCAAGAACCAAATTCATGTACTCATCAAAACCCTACATCAAACAACCAAGCATACGAAATTATAATTAGCCAATTCAAACAACCATATCTGGATACGCGCTTTCTGTTTCACACACAACATAAAACTCAGAAAATCAGCCAATTCGTCCAAACAAACCATTGAATGAAATTCAAAATGTGAGTAGATCTTACACTTTGAATGAATCTGAATATCAGGTTCTGGAATTAAGAGGAAAAAGTTAAAGATTCTATTAGTCGTAACTTCAAATAAAAGTGAAAATGCGGGAAATCAATTAGGGTTGCCAGTTAATTAAGTTGGTTTTGGAGAAGGAAAGAATACGTACGATAAGTTGGGTCATTATCCTCTGAACTTTAGTCGCCATGGCTGCTTGTTGAATATGAGACAGAGATCTTCACCCGAGTCTTTTGGTTTCTGGCTGAGCGAAAATATGAATCTTCAATCAAACAATTAATCTTCAATTGATTATTTTATCAAATTTGGAAGTGGTAGTTGTGGAAGAGAGAAGAAGAAAAAAAATGGTATTACCGTCATTTGAAGGTGTCCTCTCCGATGTTGTTTTTAATCGATCTACAGGGGTGGTGGGAAGCGGTGAAATCGATTTAGGGCTAATGTTTTATATTTATCTTTGCTTCTTGCGTGATATAAGGAATTGTTGTTTATCTACCATAATTAACTATGCAAAGATTACTATAATACCCTTAAATGATTTATTTAATGATTTATTTTTTCCTAATTACCTATTGGTGCATTCATGCACACAATAGTTGCTAGAAACATTTGAACCTAGCTCTCTCTCTCTCTCTCTCTCTCTCTATATATATATATATATATATATATATATATATATATATATATATATATATATATATATATATATATATATATATATATATCAAAAGTTATTTTCTCATCATTTCAAAAAGCTTTGCCAATATTCTAATTGTAATGAATCTGTAACCAAACATTTATGTATGTATTTCTAAAAGCTTATCCCTTACCCCGTGGGTTTTTATTTGGAGGAACATTTTAGGCCCAAATAAAAAAATATAAATCGTAAACATAAACCTATATGACCCAGGCTCACTCCCGCCTTCCTGCCGACTCCGCACTTTGAATTCTGAAATTAATTTTAAACACACATTCCCTTTAAAACATAAAGATGTCCCCATAAATCATCATTAAAAATCTGAATGAAGGGCTGTAAACAATAATATGCCGAATGTTTGCAACGGAAAAAAATCCATTGCTTCCTAATTCCTTCGCTAATGTGTTGAGTGGCCCACAAACACATATTAACGACAATTTTAAGCAAATTCCCAACAGTAGTGAAGACATTGATATCCCTATTGAACTTCCGTGGTTAACAAAAGTTGTTCTATTTATGCTGGTATTCTTTGTTGTTACTTTGTTGGACATAAACTCATTTATTCTGTTGTCTGGTACGTTGCCTCTAGAGCTTGGTCCCAATGTGGTCTCTATATGTACTTATGAAATGCATCTCATTAAATTTAATGATCACCAAGGACCTAAACAAATTGACGGACAATGGACCATGGACTTTTGAAACAGTCCCAGTTATAATGAGACCGGGTCTAAACCTCAATAAACATAGACATGACAAACTTTCCATATGGGTCAAAGTACATAACATTTTTATGACACTTGGAATCTTGAAGGTCCGAGCTGCATTGCCACCAAAATTTGTAAGTCTCTTGCCATGGATTCTTGGACGGACATATGCGTACTTACGTCGCGGGTAAATCGACTTTTGGTTAGGTCCTTCTTCAGGTCACCTTTAGACAAAAATGGACGGAGGAAGCTAGTTCTGCATTCTTGACCCCGATACTCTTTATTTACTTTACATAGGTTAATCTTATAATGTGATTGAAAACCTCTTTTATGCACCCATTTTTTTTGGCCATGACACTCTGTTGCATGCATGCTATCACTAAAAATTCCGTAGGATCCCTTGAGGTAGTTTTAGAAATGGATTGACGTTTAGTTTAAATCAAATAATCGAAACCGAACCTGTGAACCTGAGTGAAAATTCGAAAACTGATAAACCAAACCCATTGGTTTAGGTTCAGATTCTTGGAAACCAATGTTCTTCGGTTTGGGTTTGGTTTTAGGTCGAAACCTACCCATGCACAATCCTAGTAGGTGGAGTCTCACACATTTAGGATGGACCCCATACATCATAATGCATGATACAAAAAGAAGAAAAATAAAATGAGAGATTTTTATTAAACAATAAAATGTAAAATTTTGTCAGTTTTCCATCACTATAGTAAAAAAAATATCACAATTGTTCAAATAACCTAAAACGCATGTAGATGCCAAAATTACAAACAATACACTGATATATACGTACCAAATGATAATGTCAAAGATAAAAATAAGAATCAAATAAACATAAGACAAATCAACATTAGTGGATGCAACATCAGATACTTTGAGTTGATCCACAACATAGAGTTATCCTAGCCTACAACTGATCCTAATCATCATTTAAGATTGTGGATCCTATACGAAGTATACAGAATCATAAAGAAAACCTAATAACTAGATTTATACAACTGATTAACCAAATAAACTGCAACATCTGTTTTCGAGGTATATTTTCTTTTGAAGTTTATTGTTAAAAAACCTTAATTTTGGGAGTTTTGACTGGCCATGATGTGGCCACGCCATTAAAATGGACGCTTCATCTTGTTTGGCCACAACGTGCCATATGTATACCCACGACGCGGTAGCGGCTGAGATGCAAAACCCTAAATCTTAGGTTTTGAGCCCTATTTAATGGATCTAACTCTTAGGGTTGCCCCATTTGGCAGTCCCCATTTCCAAAGAAACCCTCTTTCCCAAACCCTAGCCTCCATAAGTGTTTTTTGAGTGTTTTAATCTCATTTTATGAAGGTTGAAGGGAAAAAGGAGTCCCTCTTGTTACTTGAGTACTTGGTTCCAACATACATCCATCATCTTCATCATATCTCTAGCCATTTAGAGGTATAAAGCTTCTACCTTGTTCATTATTTCATTAAATCTAGTTTAGGTTTCTTTATGAGCTTTTTGGTCAAAGTCTTCATGTTGTTGGAGTTTGAGTGAACTCTAGAACCCTTTGGTGGTTACAAATGATGCTTTCATGACCTATCCTTGTGGTTCATGCACTTGATCTATCCATTAAGAACTTTGGTTTCAAGATCTAGACTCTTTGGGGGTATCCTAATGGATAAAGTTGGAAATTTTATCCATTAAGACCTTTAATGAGATTTTTGGTAAAAATCTTCATGTTCTTGGAGTTGGAGTGAACTCTAGAATCCTTTGGTGGTTAGAAATGATGCTTAGAAGACCTAGCCTTATGGTTCATGCACTTGATGTATCCATTAAGAACTTTGGTTTCTAGATCTAGACACTTTGGGGTATCCGAATGCATAAAGTTGGAAATGTTATCCATTAAGACCTTTAGAAGAATCATATCTGAACGTTTGTTTTGATGTCTGGCTACGACGCGGTTGTATGTAGACAACGATGTGGTGGCGGGTTGAACTGTGACTAGGTTGTCATGTAGCCATCACGTCGCGACCATGGTGTTGGCTATGTGTGTGTGTGTGTGTTATTGATGTTCATCAATTTTGTTATAAATTTTAATAAACTTGTGATATTTTTATATGTTTAATATTCCCAAAATAATTTCTTTATAATATACCAAATCTGAGTACTCCCGAAATACTCCCTATTTAGGTCGACTACTTGCTACTTACTAGTTAGCCGACCAAGTACCGCCTATAAAATTTTGCAATATTAAGATCATTAGTATTTTATGATACACTAAGTATGTATGGGTTTTCATAATAATATAAAAGGATGTATGTATAGTTTCATAAGACATTATGCTACAAGGATCTAAGTGAAAGATCTATATGCCCAAGAGTCATTATAGAATGATATTTCTAGATAATATATAATCATAAAGGGTCATACTAACAACAACTTGATGCAAATATATTATTTATAAGAATTTGATTCTTAGTTACTAAATATAAATCTTGTAATTAATTGAAAATTATTTATTTCATGAAAATATTAATTTTCAATGTTAAGTATCATAATATATAATATGGTATGATTTATTAAGTCATGTATATCTTTTTGGACTATAAAGACTTTTGTCTTTTAGCTAAATGGATAATACTTTATTATTTATAAAAGAATGAGTGATTTTTTATAAAAAAAAACTCTTTCTTTTTCATATACAGGTCAAAAATGACTTTAGGGTACAAGACTTGATGCTAGTTGATTATTATAAGGAACATGTCTTACTTTAGAAGCATTGGAACTTTAATAATCATAAGGCGTGGGTTATGGAAGTATGGTGTGTCTTAAAAGTTTAAGACACAATGGTCAATAGCTAAAAGAAGAGCTTAAAAGGCTTTCACTTACTCTTTCTTTCCACGCTTTCAAAATCCAAAACTACATATCCTCTCTCCCTCTTTCTCTCTAGATTTCTTAAGGGATTAAGATCAAGAAGAAAATGTTTGATAATTGCATACCCTTTTTTAAGACAAACTAATTTCTTTGTCTTAAAAGCTTAAGAGATTATTTTATTACAAGAAGAAGACTAGCATCTTATCAAGTTGGCTAATTGGTGGTGGATACGTCTAGAGAACGTCTACTTGGAGTTTTAAAGCCACATTCATCAACTTCCTAATTACCAAAAGGAACCAAAGTCTTCAAAGGTTATTTTACTTTCTTCTTGTTTGATTATGTTTAATCTTTCTATGTTCTTGCAAAATGATCCTTGGTGGGTATAAAACTAGTTCTATTTTGTTCAAAAATCAAAGTCTTGTATTGCCATCCTTATATTTTTGAAACTATTATTGAATAAATACCTAACAATTGGTATCAGAGCCATTTTTGCAAGATTAATTAGAATATTTGTTAAGTTGATGAAATCTTTGTTTTTGGAAAACATGGATGGTTTTCTCTTTGCAAGAAAAATCCATACATATTTTCTTTAACAAGTTTATAATTTTTATTTTTTGGTGACAAAAGTTTACATGTATTTTTTTTTGTTACAAAAGCTGTTTTAGAAAAAACAAAGAGTTGTTTTATATAATTTTGAGTATATATATGTATGATGTGCATAAACTAGCCATGAACCCTTGTGTTGTTTTTTGTGTTGATTGTTTAAAATGGTTGTAATAATTTATTTATTCACATGGTATGTAATAATTAAATAAATTAGTTTTCATTTTGTTTATTTTTGTAAGTAATAGATTAGTTTTAGAAATAGTTTATTTTGTACAAAAATGTAACAAGAAATGAAGATGAAGCCATTTTTGAAAATCACAAGGGGTTATTTTCGCAACTTTTTAGTGCAGGTGCAAAATGCAACCTTTTCTAAAAGTGTTGCTAAAAATTTTGTTGTTGGAAAAGTGTTACATCGGATTCCTTTAGGTGCAGGTCCTAAGGAAACACTTTCCTGATGTGTTGCATGTTGCTGAAAATACACCATTCAAGAAGTTTTCTACTTTTTTGGAAGCACTGGATGTTTTCTTCAGTGGAAGCTTCAACAACAACATCACTAAAAGTTCTTAGTCCCTTAAATGTCCCTTTAAGAATGGACTTGACATTTTTGTGATGGATCACAAAAATGTCAGTAGACTTGGTTGGTTTATGCGTATATGTTTTGCATGTTTGTGTTGTTTAATTTATGTTGTTATTATTATGTTATGGTTGATAAATTAGTTTTCAAATGATAACTAATATTTGAACATAAATAACATTACAAGGAGTTTGGTTTTAATGAGATTTACCTTTTAACATAAGATGGTAAAATAGTTTTAAAAGTAAATTGAGTTTTATCATTAAAACTAACAACCAATAAATTTCGTCGATTAAATATTATAAGTTTAAAATTGAGATTTATAAACTTATCAAACTCCAAACCTTATTTTATAAAATAAATGTCTAATAAAAGGTTTACAAATGTTCTAAAGTCCTCAAACGGTAAAACAAAATACTAGTTATTAAATTTAAAATTTGATCGCTTTAATTTTATAAAAACGGGTTTTATAAAAGAACATTGTTAAAATGTGATTTTATATAAAATGATATTTTAAAAAAAAGTATACCATGGCTTATTGGATGCATTAAAAAACCATGATATAATATGTTTTTTAAAACTAGAATTATAAAAACACCAAACACCCCTTATAAACCTCAAATCTATGCAATATGTTTTGAAGAAAACTCGCACATCTCTTGTATGCACTAGTGTAATAAAGGTCACCTAACCTCTTAGTGTTATCTTTTGATGGACAGGGTGTATTCGTGATTTCTATAACAAAGTTATAGGACGATTACACAAGTTGTTCAAATTAGATGATTTGATTGAAAATCTTTTGTGATAAAGGATACCTAAGCAAAAGAGTTTTGATGAATAGATGAGATCAAACATATTTAATTAAATTTGTTATTACTAATCCCATAAATCTAGAAATTATATACTAGTATATAATTGATTATCGATATCTATATAGTTGGATTCAAATGAATGGGATAAAGGATAACCATTTGTTTGTTTTGCAACTTGGATCCTAGACTTTGATAATTCATGTTTTTGAAAACTAAAAGGGTATTAATTATTAAAGATTATTTTTCAAAAATACTAAATGATTTTTTTAAGTTTTTATAAATATATATAATTTGCTTTCATTACCATGAGTCGTTATTTTATTAAATGATCTGAAAATCAAAAAACAAACAATAGAAACAATTTCAATGAATGGATTCATGTTTTGAGAAACTGGAAATTGTACACTCGTATATGACCTATTTCTAAACCACCTGCTTTGAGCAATAGACCTGCACATGATACCTGGTAAAGGCATTACTGTGATGCTTAAGATGCTTCTAACATCGTACTAGGAATAGTTATTCATGACTTCCAGGAAGTCTTGGATAACTTAGATGTATATCAGATGTGACATCCCCAAATTCACGGCCAGAAAAGACCGATTTGTTTATGCTTTGTTTTAAAATCAGAGTAATCTTTTAAAGAAAACAGTTGCGGAATTTGTTCCCAAACAAAATAATATAAAACTTTATCAAAACATTTCTCAAAGAGAATGTACTTTTCATTAATAATAAAACCTCGGGATGTCATGTTCCGATACAGACCAAAAGCATAAACAGTATAATTCGACCTTACAACAGTTATTTACAACTACTGGTCTATTATCCAAAATCTCTCGTCAAGTCCACCAACTTATACTCTTGTGCCATTACCTGTAATACAAACAAAACAGAGTGGGTCAGGCTAGGGAGCCTGGTGAGCATATAGGGTTTTCAACCCACAATGTTATATCATATATATATATATATATATATATATATATATATATATATATATATATATATATATATATTAGAACTCACAAACATATACAATTTCTCTATATACAAGCAACTCTTATCCCACCCCGTCGATCCTTACAACGAAACGATCCATACTCTCGTATCACAATTTACCTCTTTACCCAATCCATACTCACGGATCTAAAACTAACCTCTCTACCAAATCCATACTCACGGATCTAAAACTAACCTCTCTACCAAATCCATACTCACGGATCTAAGACTAACCTCTCTTCCAAATCAATACTCACGGATCTAAAACTAACCTCTCTTCCAAATCCATACTCACGGATCTAAAACTAACCTCTCTTCCAAATCCATACTCCCGGATCTGGTATATCTGATCCATACTCCCGGATCTAAATTAACCTCTTGATCTGATCCATACTCCCGGATCAATAACTGTGCCCAATCCATACTCCCAGAATATAGACAATTAACTATACCTAAATCCTGATCTGATCCATACTCCCGGATCAATAACTCCCGGATCAATAACTGTGCCCAACCCATACTCCCGGAATAGGGACAATTAACTATACCTTAATCCGTAGCTACCAAAGTTCTTCTTTAACAGGTGCTAGGTCCATAAGTATCGATGTTTACTCATACCATCTTTCATCTCTCATCGTTCATCTACCCATGTTTTACCCAACATAATTTTTAGATATAAAATACATATACAGTTTAACTCATTTAAAAACTATATAAAACATCCATTCCACACCCATATCATATAAACAAACAATATATAACACATAGCACGTATTTCGTAGCAAATACTTTGTATTTATGTGTTAGAAGAAAGTAACTACACACTCACTCATAACATAGATGTAATACATTCAACCAATACTTGTATTAAAATCGTGTTTATGAAAGGGACTATGCACTCACTTGATCAGAAGATGATCAGACAACACTACGACTCTAAGAGTAGTGTTCTTCGGTGAAACTGTGATCTCTTCACACACCGGGCTTCTCGCGGGCAAAGCTTCGGCTTGGAAACTCTTTTCTTCTCGGGATCTTCGGGCTTTGGGACTCGCTTCGGGTCTCGGGATGATACCGGGGATTCGGGGGTTTAAAAGAGGGCTTAGAGAGAGTATCGGGAGTGAGAGAGAAGAGATTGAGAAACCAAACTTGGCTGCCCCTTGAATTCTATTTACAGGGCCAACATTCTGTACTCACGTCGTGAGCACAGTAGGTCACTGCGTTCGTCATTCGTCCACTTGCTCTGGAGGACGTCCAGTCTGTTCTCACGTCGTGAGCACTGTGCTCACCTCGTGAGTTCTGACACAACCTCGAATATTATGTTCCGAACTTCATAAATTCGTATCTCTCACATACGAACTCCGTTTTCGACGTTCTTTATATGCACGCATAGGTGAGATCATGCTCTACAACTCTCGTTTAGACTCTATTGGCTAATTTTGATTTTATTTTTATTATATTATTTTTAGTAGGCCGGGACAGGAAAACTCCGTTAGAAAATCATAAGTCCTTCATCTGACGTCCGTTTTCGTCTGTCTTTTTACCGATGGACTACTATCGACGAGATCTTCGATTCTCATTTAGATTGTTTCGGCTAGAAACCACTCGATTTCATATTCGAACTTTGGGCTGCATACCGCTAAGTTTAAACTTCGAAAAATCATAACTTCCTCATACGAAGTTAGATTTAGACGTTCTGTTTATGCACACTCTCGGTTTAACGTATTCTACGACTTTATTTTAGATCACTAAGGCTAAATATCGCTCTATCGTAAATTCACTATTTACGTCGCGCTGTGTCGTGCCGGTTGTGTCGCGAAACTTCGACATGTCATAACTTATTCGTTATAACTCGGATTTCGGCAATCTTTATATGTACGGAAACCTTGTAACATATACTACAACTTTTATTAGGACTATTCATTCTAAATAATCTTCTATCAAAAAGTCGTTTTCGACACTTATTGTCTCTTAATTGACTAGCCCTGATCTACGGGCGTTACAATTATCTCCACCTTAGGATGATTACGTCCCGGAATCATCAACGAAATAGGGCTTGTATAATGATTTCATACGTTATCTTTCCATCCTAAGTAATAACCGTGATGCTAAATCTTGCACCTGTTCTTCGTACTATGTTGGACTTTCAATCGTAACCTACAAGTTACAAAATAAATCCTTATTGAGGACTCCTTCTTCTTCTTAGGATAAGTACTCCCCCTTATCTATTGTAACTGATCGATGGGTCATGTTCTAATGACCTCTCATCGTATGATGCAATGATTTAACTCAAGTCTCTTAGAGTCAAATTCCAAAATGGAGTATACCTTCCTTCATATTCTAATGTGATATGATCAAATTTTAGCATGTAGCATTTCTAGCTACTAACTTCTTTAACAACGAGCGCGATGCCATCGATCGCATTGATTTCAATCTTCTGACTTAAGTCAGATGTTACATCGAACTTGGTTCTCTGAACCACGTAACATACTCATCGTAGTCGGACTCATTTTGATATGACCACTTAGGTCAGATTAACATTCATCTTTTAAGTCATTACCGAAACGATGGTAACGACATATATGAATAAAACGAACTCAATTACAAGCTTCTTGGTAACCTTGTGACTTTCCCTGATCCAAGCGTGAGTCCTGTGCTTCCAGTAGTATAGATCTCTACAACTATTCACACCTATTCATACTCGTCCCAAGTATTGTCTCTCAGTCTAACCAAGTCACCATACAAAAATCACACAATCATTTAAGACATCAGATATTAAAACCATAAATATCACATAGATATCAAAACCAGGGTTTTTATTATTTCTTGAAACGATTACACAAAGGTTCAAGTTCACCCTTTACTTATGACTCTAATAGGCTACACCACATGTTAATATTCACATCGCTACTTCATAACTTGATCTTTAGATATAAAATCCTTATTCCTAATTCCTTGCATTGTCATATGCTTCATCAAGGATCATTTGAAATGCTCTTGCCTTTGGCTTTGGCAGCACATTTGGCTTTGTAACCTCTTCCCTTCTTAGGGCAGTTTTGCTTGAAGTGCCCTTCTTCACCACACTTAAAGCAGGCTTCTCTTTTCTTTGTGCATTCGCTGGCATAATGACCAGTCTTCCCGCATTTGAAGCAGGTCATTTCTTTAGAGCATCTCCCAATGTGCTTCCTCTTGCACTTATCACACCATTGTGCTTCTTCTTCAAAAATTTTCTCTTTTCATCGGACCTCGAGGATCCTTCAAACTTTCTTTTCTCGCCAACTTCAACCTTGCTGGCGGTCCTTCCCTTAATCATATCTTCAACAGACTTGGCAGCCCAGATAGTTGCCTCTAGAGTAAGTGCCTGACGCACTGGCACCACATACTCCCATGGAAGTCCCTTTGCGTACCTGTCGATTTTTGTCAGCTCGTCTGGGACGATGCGCAAAGCAAACTACATCTTGTCTGTAAAGGCATTAGTGTATTCATCAACTGACATGCTGTCTTTCTTTAATATCAGAAATTTGTTCTCCAACTCTAGCAGATTTTGGGCCGAGCAGAACTTGCGCTTGAATTGCATTAACAACTCTGCCCAAGTCAGTTGCAGAGGCTCGTTAGGGCTTAGGGTCTTCCCCAGAGTGTTCCACCAGCGAATAGCGCCACCTCTGAACTGACGCACTGCAAATATGGTTTGTAACTTGCCTCTGCAGCCACACGTCATGAAGGCTAGCTCCATCTCCGAGATCCAATCCATAACTCCGATCGGATCCTCCTTTCCAGTGAAGATCGATGGTTTGCAAGTCAAAAAGTCTTTGTACTTGCATCTAAGTCTATCATTTCCTCCATCCTGGTTGATTTGTCTAATCAACGGTGGGTTGGCTTGACCAACAGTCCCACTGAAGTTACCTCCTTCCGACTGCCCTTCACTTAATTCGGGCTGCACAATCGGCATTGAAGGTTCTCCACGATTCTGTTGAAGCAGACGCCTCGTTTATTCCATCTGACGATCCAACATCGTTTGAATCATCAATTGTACACCAACCATTGTCATTGGCTCAGGTGCTGCTGCTACAACGGGTATTTGCTCGATTACAGGTGGTTGATTCCTATTTTCGTTCACGTTTCCAACTCCGCTTCTTGTTCTTGCCATCGTTGATCTATACACCGAATAAGGTGAATTTAGATCCTCAATCACGATAGATAATCAAATCATCCTTATCACTCCGAAACGTTTACATGCTAGTTCTAATATCGTAGCCGTACGCTTAGAATCCTAAACACATAAGGTTTCCAGATCCGGTCGGCAACAGACCATAGATCCGAACACACAATATCATATATGGCAAACATATAACATTTAGCACATAAAAGCATTTTTAGGCATCTTTCCTAAAATATACTAGTGCTGGTGTCAATGTAGGTGTACTACCTAACATATTTTAGACACACTCCTCACGATCATTACTTAGCATTCTAAGTTTAAGTCAAGAAATCCTACAAATTCCTAGTTTGCTTAAACTAATGCTCTGATACCAACCGTGACATCCCCAAATTCACGGCCAGAAAAGACCGATTTGTTTATGTTTTGTTTTAAAATCAGAGTAATCTTTTAAAGAAAACAGTTGCGGAATTTGTTCCCAAACAAAATATGCTAAAACTTTATCAAAACATTTCTCAAAGAGAATGTACTTTTCATTAATAATAAAACCTCGGGATGTCATGTTCTGATACAGACCAAAAGCATAAACAGTATAATTCGACCTTACAACAGTTATTTACAACTACTGGTCTATTATCCAAAATCTCTCGTCAAGTCCACCAACTTATACTCTTGTGCCATTACCTGTAATACAAAGAAAACTGAGTGGGTCAGGCTTGGGAGCCTGGTGAGCATATAGGGTTTTCAACCCACAATGTTATATCATATATATATATATATATATATATATATATATATATATATATATATATATATATTAGAACTCACAAACATATACAATTTCTCTATATACAAGCAATTCTTATCCCACCCCGTCGATCCTTACAACGAAACGATCCATACTCTCGTATCACAATTTACCTCTTTACCCAATCCATACTCATGGATCTAAAACTAACCTCTCTACCAAATCCATACTCACGGATCTAAAACTAACCTCTCTACCAAATCCGTACTCATGGATCTAAGACTAACCTCTCTTCCAAATCCGTACTCACGGATCTAAAACTAACCTCTCTTCCAAATCCGTACTCCCGGATCTAAAACTAACCTCTCTTTCAAATCCATACTCCCAGATCTGGTATATCTGATCCATACTCCCGGATCTAAATTAACCTCTTGATCTGATCCATACTCCCCGATCAATAACTGTGCCCAATCCGTACTCTCGGAATAGAGACAATTAACTATACCTAAATCCTGATCTGATCCATACTCCCGGATCAATAACTATGCCCAACCCATACTCCCGGAATAGGGACAATTAACTATACCTTAATCCGTAGCTACCAAAGGTCTTCTCTAACAGGTGCTAGGTCCATAACTATCGATGTGTACTCATACCATCTTTCATCTCTCATCGTTCATCTACCCATGTTCTACCCAACATAATTTTTGGATACAAAATACATATACAGTTTAAATCATTTAAAAACTATATAAAACATCCATTCCACACCCGTCTCATATAAACAAACAATATATAACACATAGCACGTATTTCGTAGCAAATACTTTGTATTTATGTGTTAGAAGAAAGTAACTACACACTCACTCATAACATAGATGTAATACATTCAACCAATACTTGTATTAAAACCGTGTTTATGAAAGGGACTATGCACTCACTTGATCAGAAGATGATCGGACAGCACTACGGCTCTAAGAGTAGTGTTCTTCGGTGAAACTGCAATCTATTCACACATCGGGCTTCTCGCGGGCAGAGCTTCTGCTTGAAAACTGTTTTCTTCTCCGGATCTTCGGGCTTCGGGACTCGCTTCGGGTCTCGGGATGATACCGGTGCTTCGGGGGGTTAAAAGAGGGCTTAGAGAGAGTATCGGGAGTGAGAGAGAGAAGAGATTGAGCAACCAAACTCGGCTGCCCCTTGAATTCTATTTATAGGGCCAACATTCTGTACTCACGTCGTGACTTTTAAGTGCTCACGTCGTGAGCACAGTAGGTCACTGCGTTCGTCATTCGTCCACTTGCTCTGGAGGACGTCCAGTCTGTTCTCACGTCGTGAGCACTGTGCTCACCTCGTGAGTTCTGACACAACCTCGAATATTGTGTTCCGAACTTCAGAAATTCGTATCTCTCGCATACGAACTTCGTTTTCGACGTTCTTTGTATGCACGCGTAGGTGAGATCATGCTCTACAACTCTCGTTTAGACTCCGTTGGCTAATTTTGATTTATTTTTATTATATTATTTTTAGTCGGCCGGGACAGGAAAAATCCGTTAGAAAATCATAACTCCTTCATCTGACGTCCGTTTTCGTCTATCTTTTTACCGTTGGACTACTATCGACGAGATCTTCGATTCTCGTTTAGATTGTTTCTGCTAGAAACCAATCGATCTCATATTCGAACTTTGGGCTGCATACCGCTAAGTCGAAACTTCGAAAAATCATAACTTGCTTATACGAAGTCAGATTTAGACGTTCTTTTTATGCACGCTCTCGGTTTAACGTATTCTACGACTTTCATTTAGATCACTAAGGCTAAATATCGCTCTATCGTAAATTCACTATTTACGTCGCGCTGTGTCGTGCCGGTTCTGTCGCGAAACTTCGACAGGTCATAACTTCTTCGTTATAACTCGGATTTCGGCATTCTTTATATGTACGGAAACCTTGTAACATATACTAAAACTTTTATTAAGATTATTCATTCTAAATAATATTCTATCAAAAAGTCGTTTTCGACACTTATTGTCTCTTAATTGACTAGCCCTGATCTACGGGCGTTACATCAGATGATATAACTAGTGATGCAAATATTGCAACCATACAATTATATTTTGTTTTATGCTAATTCAAATAATGGAATAATACAAGTTTGAAAAAAGTCATCGTGTGTGATCTAAGTGGTGCATAGTTTATGGAATGAACACATTTAGGCCCAAGAAATCCAATAAGGGCCATATAGATGGATCTTGTTTCTTTTATGGAGAAACATGATAATGGAAAAGGAACTACTGGTCTTTATGAAAAGAATGTCTGAAAGAGACTAATACTTCAGGTATCTACTAGATAGAACTTATGCTTCTCATTTAACACTCAAGTACTCGGTACTTAAATGTTAATCTAATATTTGTAACTTGCTTGCAGATATTTACATAAGAGTAACTAGCTAAGCATAAGCAAGTTGAAACTTCACTCTCATAGTTTAGTTTATAATTCATACTTAGAACATAATGTACTTGTATTAAAAAACAATGTTTGTTTTGGAACAATCTATGTTTTAATTTAGCATGTCTAAATATATGTCTCGGTTAATTTATTAAAATTTGATTATTTAGTTAAATCGTCTTTCATAACGATAATATTCATATTCGGTAACGATTAATTTCTATTTATGAGACTAGATCTCATATTATAATTATAAAGTATATATTAAAGTTTTCTAAATAACAAGTTCTATAGGCAAACACTTTTGACTTAAACTTGTTTTGAATCAAAGTTATCTAAGACATTGTTATCTTTATTATATAAATGAAATACTCGTATTACAACATTAAGAACGGGATATTTGAAGACAAATAATATAGTTTATTTAATATATGTGAATCTTATTTATATATAAAAGATTACTAAAGACATTTTCAATAAACTGTAGAGAAAATAATTATTAAGGAAATATACAATGTGATGTATGATTTTCTTTCTAATGAATGTCTAAGATTTAGCAAAAGGATACCAAATTAACTTTATTAACAACTATAGTAGTTATAAATTATATTTTACATGTTAAAACATAATTGTGAAATATTTGTTGAAGTTTTCAAATATAAAGTTGAGATATAAACTAATAATACCATCTAAAGCCTTAGTGATAATAAATGATGAATTAAACCTTACTAGATAAAATTTACTTTCTGGCCAATAGAATTATCCTCATTTATTCTCTTGGGATTACACTTTAATCACTATTTTTATCTTCAATACAAACCCCAACAAATAAGTAGATAAAACGCTTTATATGATTATAATCCTAAAATCTACCCAAATGCATATTTGTAGAATACTCTAAAAGGTTGTTTAGATTATTACATACAAACCCACCAAGAATAAGTTCTCTTATTCATCTGAAAGCTGAGTTAGCAGAAATCAAGCTTCTAATAACAAAGAAAGTGGGAGGGTGTAACATACACGTTTTGAAATCGTGTTTTGTAATAAATATATTACGAAATATTATGTGAATTTGAGTAATTGAGTTCTAACAGATAGTTTTTACTTGAAATGATGTAAAACTATGTTTAGAATCACTCGGAAAATATTGGAAGTCTTATGAGATTCCAATCAAATGGTAAATATTGAAATTTAACGAAAATATAAAATTTGAAATAAGTAAAAGTTTATTATTGAAATTTGTAGATAATTTCATTAGAAATGTATAGGCGAAAACCTCATCGAAAACGGAGTTCCGAGCGAAAAGTTATGCAATTTTTAGTGTTTAGGGGTAAAATGAGTACCCAAACCGGGTCAAACCCGACCCAACTCGGGTTTTTACCCATTGAAACACGATTTTGGGTCATTTTTCTGCCATTTTCAGTTCCTCACCATCCCTATGGGAGATTTTCACACACATGATCAATCGTGAACAACTTTTGAAGATTAAATCAAGATATTGAGTGTTCTTGAAGTATCAAGTCTAGTAATCAAGGTATGAACTCTTAATTTTTTGATTAACCCTTGTAATTAGTGAGTTATTAAGAGATTAGGGTTTGATCAAAGTGGGTTTACCACTAATTTCATGAAATTAGGCATGAGTTTATGTTATTCACCTAGAATCTTAAATGGAAATCAAGTAACTACATGTAAACTTGAGAATTACTCTTGGTTTAAAAGTAATTAGTGAAAATTAGTAATAAAACCCATGGTTTATACTTGAATTAGCATAGATTACTAAATTACTTAGTGTTATCATTTTAAAACAAGAACTTAGTGATATTGATCATGAGGTTTGATCATGTAAAGGGTAAAATGAAATCATAAAGGGTATAATTGTCCTGTTTTTGTAAAAATCACCAAAAATCATAGAAAAATCGTATGGATATGTTCTGTCAATCCCTGGAAAGCTGAGAATGTCTAATTTGAGTTTTATGTTAACACAAAAATCTAATTTCGGACTTAAGATGGGTGAAAACAGCTATATGTTCAGTGCAGTAAGGCTGAATTTTGACATCTTTGGGACATTTTGACAGCTTTGGGATGCTGTGTTGTAAAATTCATAGTAAATTATAGAAAAATCATAAAAATGTGAGGTTAGTGGCACTAGAAAGATATAAGAGTCTATTTTGTTAATATTTAGAATTTATTAGTTATTTTGATATTTAAGAAGGGTAAAACAGGTCTGCAAGTGACAGCTATACAAAGAACAAAAACTAAAATTTCTAAATTGAAAACAACATAACTTGAGATTAGTTGAGTAATTGCTTATGAAATTTGAAATATATACTCCTGGATTATAACTGAAGGTTTTAGAGGCCTGAGGATGGTGTAATTTCAATAGAATTCGGAATTCTATCGCAACATTCGGTTACAACACAGTGAGTTCAATATATAGGAACAATTGTATGTTATGTGTTATATGTGCTTTGTGCTTTTCCGTTGTTATTATTTCCGCTATTTTGATAGCAAAGTTATACCTTTGACCATGTGATTAGTGAAAGGACTTAGATTCACGGTGGTACTGGTATGAAGCCTTTGGCCATGTAGAGCATGTCTCGTAAGAGAATGACTTCTATTCTATGGTATTGGCAGAAGGTTAGACAGGGCGTGAAAACCTGAAATCTACCTTAATGTTAATTAGAAATTGTTTGTCTTCAGTGCCATTTGGGCCGAAGCGTTATTGATGTTTATCAAGTATTGAAATTGTTATATCTCATTGACAGTATATCTTTGAATCGAGTCATTGATTGATATGAAAAGCTTGTCACATGATTTCTCATATGTCTTTGTTGTTCCTCTTTGCTTCTGCTATATTGATGTATATATATGACATAACGTTATATTGTATCTATTATTGAACTCACTAAGCGTCACCGCTTACCCCTTTCAATGTTTAACAATTGCAGGAAATAAATAAGCAGTATGGTAGTATACTGTTGGAAGATTTAGAATAGTTTGTAATATCACTTTTTTATTTCGGTTTATGTTTGTATAAAATTACAATATCCTGGGTAGTTATGTAAAATATTAAAACTTAGTCGGTTTGTATCCAGTCGTTTGTAAACAAGTTATCAATGTACAATATTATTTGTGAATATGCATGTAGCATGTTTTGGAGTAATAATGTAGAATTTATGAAAGTGTGGGTCTTTCAATCATGGTATCAGAGCAGTAGTTTAAGTGAACTAAATTCCATGGATTGGTATTTAGACTTAAACTATTGGAAGTTCAATATATGAACTAAATCATTGTAAATATATGGATAGAAACCATAGGAAATACTGAAGTGGGGTATTGGGTAGTGATAAACCCTAGTATTCTAAGATATTAAGTTACTTCAAAATTTTCAGAGAATTAGTTTATGTGAACTAGGAATTTTGAGAATTTCTAGATTTAAACATGGATTGTTAAGTGAAGTTGATACGATATGTATCTAGTATACTTTAGGTTGAATACCTAATGGGGACAAGCACTAGAATATTAAGAGGAGATATGCCTTATATTCTATTAAGTGCTAAATGATAAGTAAATATAGCATGCTTTAGGTTTCATACCTATATTGCTATTATTTGAGAAAGTTAAAGGTCTGTTGCCGACCTTGGTTTAGAAAATTTTATGTTCAAAATTCTAAGAATTTGCGTAATAGAATTTACATGAAACTTTTCGAAGTGATAAAGAGACTTATGATAGTTGACATCGATAAGTTTATAAATAAACGATTGCGGGATATCGTAAAATTAAAAAAAAATGAAGTGAACACTCCAGTATCTCCTCGTGAGCTGCGACTTATGGATAAACTCACTGGTGTTATTCGGCAGACTCTCGAAGAACACAAAAAGAATAATGATAAAGGCAAAGAGAAAGCCACTGGAGAATCTTCGGGAGAGAAGGCGAGACATCCCTCATTTAAGACTTTCAAGAGTAGCGGTGCTACGGAGTTTTCTGGTATCCTTAATCCCATAGTTTTTCTAACTTGGATTCAGAACACCGAGAAATTATTTCGTGTTTCTCATGTGGATAATGAAGACAAGGCCATTTATGCTTCTGCAATGCTCATCAGAGAAGCTTTGGTCTGGTGGGAAGCAACTTATGAAGCTCTCAACGAGTATGACCAAGAGAATATATCTTGGGAGATGTTCAAAACTCGTTTGCTAGGGAAGTATTGTCCTCTAGACATGAGGAGGAGATTGGAGAAAGAATTCCTTGAGCTTAAACAAGGAGGAATGACTGTGAATGAGTATGAAACTCAGTTTAATCAAAAAGCACGGTTTGCTGCGAAGTATATTCCAACTGAAGATGAGAAAATTCAGTTATTCTTGGAGGAACTACGACATGAAATCCACGATTTTGTAATCAATCGGAATATTCTGTCATTTGACAAAACTGATGTGTATACCCAAAAGCACGAGCACGAATTAGAAATATGTGGTGCTATTCTTTCTGTTCTGAAGCATCCACGTGTTGATCAAACTCTCTTTGTTTTCTATATTCCACCAGCTCGATTTATTTGATCTGATTCTAATACACGAGTTTGGTTCGTTATGTGTCTTGTGCATTATAAAATCAAAGGTCATTAGAATATGACCATTCGAGTTGTTTTTGTAGCAAATGTAAAGACAATATCTTGCGTTTAGTCTATAAACCAAGAAGGAGCAGGAGTCTGCAATGAGAATTGAGTTTTAACTCAAAGATTAGGATCGAAGGCCCAATAGAGAATGATGAGCGGGTGCAGGTTTGAGCACCGCTAGTAACTAAGAAGTTTGAAGAGTTTGACAATCGTTTGGCAAACCAAAAGTTAAATATCGTACATTTTAGATTACCACAGAGGAAGTAAGTTAGGACTGAAATGTTGTGACTAGTAATTTTCTCGTAAACTCTAGATCTGCTCACATCTTATTTGATTTCGATGCCTCAGATTCTTTCGTGCCTTATAAATTCGCACATTCTTTTCAAATTGCTTGTTACGCAATTGTCCAATCATTTCATATAGATAACATAGGAAGTATATCATTACTTGCTGATAAAGTCTATAGAGATAGTGTCATAGGAATTGAAGGTTATAATCTTCTTGCTAACCTAATTCCTATCTCCTTGCCCAACTTTGTTATTATTCTCGGCATGGATTGGTTATCAAAGAACCACGCAGAACTCTTGTGCTACAAAAAGATTCTCTAATAGAGAAATATGCGCAAGTATACTTGGACGGAATTGTGGCGAGACATGGTGCGCCACTAAAGATCATTTCCGATCGTGATACTCGCTTCACTTCTCACTTTTGGGCGAGTATGCAACGTGAATTGGGATCTCGAGTTGCACTCAGCACAACTTATCATCCCCAGACAGATGGTCAAACAGAGAGAACAATCCAAACAGTGGAAGCTATGCTTCGTGCATGTGTCTTGGAGTTCGGTGGTAACTGGGATAAATACTTACCTCTTGTTGAATTCTCGTACAATAACAGTTACCACGCTTCAATCAAAATGCCACCATATGAAGAATTATATGGTCGTAAATTTCGTACGCCATTATGTTGGCGTGATGTAGGACAGAAGATCCTTGGAGGCCTTGAAATGATTCAAGACACCACCGACAAGATTCAAATCGTACGAGAAAGAATGAAAGCGGCCCAGGATCGACAAAAGTCCTATACAGAAAAGAGGAGGCGACCCATAGAATTCCAGGTGGGTGATTTTGTAATGCTGAAGGTATCCCCGTGGAAAGGCCTTATGCGATTTGGGAAAAAAGGAAAGTTGAGTCCCAGATTTGTTGGACCTTTCAAAATCATCCAGAGAATTGGAAAACAAGCATACCGATTGGAATTACCTGAAGATTTGACAGGTATTCATGATGTGTTTCATGTGAGTTATCTGCGCAAATGCTTGAGCATATATGATGAAACGGTTCCGTTATCCGAAGTGAAATTGGATAATAAATTAAGATACGTAGAAGAGCCTGAAGAGATCGTAAATGAAAGAACGACTGAGCTACGTAATAAAAAAGTAGAATTAGTGCTTGTCAAGTGGAAACACCATCGAGGCCCAAATTATACTTGGGAAAATAAGAATGAGATAAAAGCGAAATATCCCCATTTTTTTTAATCGATGTAATTTCGGGGACGAAATCCTCAAAAGGAGGAGGCATTTGTAACATACACGTTTTGAAATCGTGTTTTGTAGTGAATATATTACGAAATAGTATGTGGAAAACGGAGTTCCGAGCGAAAAGTTATGCAATTTTTAGTGTTTAGGGGTAAAATGAGTACCCAAACCGGGTCAAACCCGACCCAACTCGGGTTTTTACCCATTGAAACACGATTTTGGGTCATTTTTCTGCCATTTTCAGTTCCTCACCATCCCTATGGGAGATTTTCACACACATGATCAATCGTGAACAACTTTTGAAGATTAAATCAAGATATTGAGTGTTCTTGAAGTATCAAGTCTAGTAATCAAGGTATGAACTCTTAATTTTTTGATTAACCCTTGTAATTAGTGAGTTATTAAGAGATTAGGGTTTGATCAAAGTGGGTTTACCACTGATTTCATGAAATTAGGCATGAGTTTATGTTATTCACCTAGAATCTTAAATGGAAATCAAGTAACTACATGTAAACTTGAGAATTACTCTTGGTTTAAAAGTAATTAGTGAAAATTAGTAATAAAACACATGGTTTATACTTGAATTAGCATAGATTACTAAATTACTCAGTGTTATCATTGTAAAACAAGAACTTAGTGATATTGATCATGAGGTTTGATCATGTAAAGGGTAAAATGAAATCATAAAGGGTATAATTGTCCTGTTTTTGTAAAAATCACCAAAAATCATAGAAAAATCGTATGGATATGTTCTGTATATCCCTGGAAAGATGAGAATGTCTAATTTGATTTTTATGTTAACACAAAAATCTAATTTCGGACTTAAGATGGGTGAAAACAGCTATATGCTCAGTGCAGTAAGGCTGAATTTTGACAGCTTTGGGACATTTTGACAGCTTTGGGATGCTATGTTGTAAAATTCATAGTAAATTATAGAAAAATCATAAAAATGTGAGGTCAGTGGCACTAGAAAGATATAAGAGTGTATTTTGTTAATATTTAGAATTTATTAGTTATTTTGATATTTAAGAAGGGGAAAACAGGTCTGCAAGTGACAGCTATACAAAGAACAAAAACTAAAATTTCTAAATTGAAAACAACATAACTTGAGATTAGTTGAGTAATTGCTTATGAAATTTGAAATATATACTCCAGGAGTATAACTGAAGGTTTTAGAGGCCTGAGGATGGTGTAATTTCAATAGAATTCGGAATTCTATCGCAACATTCGGTTACAACACAGTGAGTTCAATATATAGGAACAATTGTATGCTATGTGTTATATGTGCGTTGTGCTTTTCCGTTGTTATTATTTCCGCTATTTTGATAGCAAAGTTATACCTTTGACCATGTGATCAGTGAAAGGACTTAGATTCACGGTGGTACTGGTATGAAGCCTTTGGCCATGTAGAGCATGTCTCGTAAGAGAATGACTTCTATTCTATGGTATTGGCAGAAGGTTAGACAGGGCGTGAAAACCTGAAATCTACCTTAATGTTAATCAGAAATTGTTTGTCTTCAGTGCCATTTGGGCCTAAGCGTTATTGATGTTTATCAAGTATTGAAATTGTTATATCTCATTGACTGTATATCTTTGAATCGAGTCATTGATTGATATGAAAAGCTTGTCACATGATTTCTCATATGTCTTTGTTGTTCCTCTTTGCTTCCGCCATATTGATGTATATATATATATATATATATATGGCATAACGTTATATTGTATCTATTATTGAACTCACTAAGCGTCACCGCTTACCCCTCTCAATGTTTAACAATTGCAGGAAATAAATAAGCAGTATGGTAGTATATTGTTGGAAGATTTAGAATAGTTTGTAATAGTACTTTTGTATTTCGGTTTATGTTTGTATAAAATTACAATATCCTGGGTAGTTATGTAAAATATTAAAACTTAGTCAGTTTGTATCCAGTCGTTTGTAAACAAGTTATCAATGTAAAATATTATTTGTGAATATGCATGTAGCATGTTTTGGAGTAATAATGTAGAATTTATGAAAGTGTGGGTCTTTCAGAGGGACATGTAACTTGAAGCAACTCAAAAACTATAACATGATGTAGCAAGAGTTGGCACTAGTTTCAGCAAGGAATTGTTGAACTTGAATAACAACTATTCATATACACAAATCGTTCGCATTAATGGTAGAAATCATCTATGACTTGAGAAATATGGAATCTCTCATTGATGAACTCTCTTAATGGTTTCTGGAAAATCCATCAAACTACCAAAATGCTATATCAGATCTTGAATATGGTTAATGACTTAAAGTCATGAATATTGAGATGTATACCATATATGGGATTGATTAATCTTATTCCCTATAGCAAGGCTAAAAGGAATAAGTGATTCTTTTAGAAAGAATACATACATTGATATCTATACACATTTAGCAAGGCTTGTAATAAAAGGATATTTCTCATACTCATTTCATTGACTATGGTCCTTATCATACTGATGACATTTACTATGATCAAACATTTTCACAAGTAGATATGCTTAGATCAACAATGATATTATTTACTATAACTGGATATTCTTAATATGGGATACAACAAATAGATTTCAACAAAAACTGCTTTTCTTAATAGATATTTACTTGAAAATATCTATATAGCTTAGCCCAAAGGTTTTCTTAATCCATCTTATCCTAACAAAATGTGTAAGGCTTAAGATCCACTTATGGATATAAAAAAAATCTCAAGGTTGGAATCATCATTTTAATATATATAAATACAAGGGGTAATTTTATATCAAAATGAATATGACATTTATGTTTACTAAGAAATAGTGGGAGCATAGTTATATTCCTAATCTTATATGAATGGGACATACTTAATCATAAGAAATTACATGTTGACTATGCCAGACTTTTCACCTTTACTCGGAATGTCTTTCTAACATGAAAGACTTAGGAATTTGTTAAAAAGTTGTCACGGGCGTCTTAAGCAAATAAATTATCACTGCTCGAATGCACTAAAGAATATCATAGGTAAGTAGGGTCGAATCCACAGGGACACAACCTAATGGTCAATGCCTCTTTGCGTAAGGAACATAATAGTCATAAAACAGAAAATGTAAAAGGGGGATTTTTGATTAATAATTAAAAATTAAATAGAAATGAAAATAACTAAATAAAACGCAGTAATAAAAACAAATTCAGTTCTGCTAAGATTTTCCTAATCATGCAATCAACATAAACCTGATTACTCAAAATGTGTTCTATCTAAGCTGGTAGTAAAAACTAGTAACAAGCTCTAGTAAGTTTTCTTTTACCTAGTTAATTAACCAAAACAAGCTTTTCAATTAATCCCAACTCTTTACTAATTCAAATAAGCAAACTCTTAATTAAAATCAGACAAGCAGCCTTAAGATCTATGTAAAATTCCTAGCAATATTCAATACTTCTCACAAGCTCGGAAGTGTAAAAATATGAAATTTCAGTTTATATCAGAGTTAAATCCCAACATGGAACAAATCTGATACTTGTTACTTGTTACCAGTTGATTAGAACAATTACGGATTCCATTAACTGATTAACTAGATTGATTTAATCCTAAATTATGTGGTCAAGCTAAAAAGAATAAAATCAAACATTCATTAAGTACAAAACTGAAATTACTAGATAGAGACACAAATCGAAAACCAGATCTAATGATTGATTACATGAAAAGTACTGATCTATGTAGAACTGAAATTTAGGGTTTAGCCAGATATGGCTAAAATACGATCTAGAACAATAAAAAGAGACAGTAAATAGCTAAATCTTACTAAACTAAATGAATGAGATGATCCACAACCTTCGGATCTTCAGAAATTGATGAAAACAGAGAGAAATCGCCTCAACAATTGTCTGAAAAGGGTTTATCATTGTCTGGGAACGTCTAGGGTTTAAACTGGTCAGATAGTTGATATTTATATACGAGCCAACAATAAAAAAACGCGAAAAGGTGAAATGCACGATCATGTTTTTAGGAAAAACATGATCGTTTCGATAGTGTTTTTTTCTCCGAAGTCCTGAATTCTCCGTTTTTTTTTCGTTTAATGAAGTACGATGCTGTTTCAGACATATTTGATAAAACCACGATCGCGTTTTATGGAGAAAAACAACCGTGTAAAACTCTATGAAGTCCCGAAATTTGATTTTTGGCTTGGAAAAGTTGCGAAGGTGAAGCACGATCAAAAACACGATCGCAGGGTGAACAACACGATCGTGTAAATCATAAAACGAGCGTTTCGGACGCAAACTCTTCAGTTTCAACAAATCTAACCCAGGTTCCCCCTTCCTTTGGTATTTTAGGTACATTAAGCTCCATATATGCATCCAAGTTGCTTCCAAAGTACCGCTCCACTCGAGATACTTGAAAAATACATAAAAAAACACGAGCAATACGAGAATTCTAATGAAATACATGAGTTGAACATTAATTAAACTAATGCATACACAAATGCACAAAATATGTTGCAAAAAACTAATATAAAAGATGCATAAAATGGCATCTAACAAATCTCCCCAAGCTTAAACCTTACTTGCCGTCAAGTAATAAAAAGATTAAACGTTATAACCAAAAATGGAAAGATGTAGATGACCTAAAAAGAAATTAGAACAAAAACTAAAAACTTGAACTAAGTACACTTCACTCTTTTTTTTTTCACATGTTCAGACTTTACACCGAGGAAGCTCCAATGAAATAATGACCTTAGACAACAATCTCAATACCTTTATTGTAGTTCCAGATCTCAAACTTCGTAAGTCAAACCAACCTTTGAGTAAATAATTTTTATGCAGAATTAAATTTGTGAAAACAGTGTATTTTTAGAAAAAATTTCACGAAAATCCGTTTATAAAAGCTTAACTTGACCGACTCATCCTTTTTCCCGAACTCGTCCAGTAAACGTGGTAAGCTCCATTATGGACAGAAAAATCAAGCTTACCCCTATGATTCCACTATCAAGGGACCTAACTCATTGTACAACACATCTTCTTTGTCTTGATCAACTATTCAGATTTAACTTTGCTTGGTTGTTGATTTCGACTTGAAATTGACTTGGATTTGACTTTTGAATTATAGATTTCTTCAAGTTGCTTGGTGTACCATTTCTAACAAGTACATTGATTGGGTGTGGATTTCTCTTTGTGACCTACCATATATTCAATACTTCAAAAATGATAATTATTTGTGTGGATATAACAAGAGTTCCCTCCTAACCTTAAAAGGCACAGAAACTATAGGGTTCAGTATTTCAAGGAAAGAAAAGGGTTATTCAATATAAAGTCTTTTTAAGGCATTTAAGGAAATCATTTTTAAAAACACTATTTGGTTTTGCATCCCACACTTCCCTTGTAAAAATTATTCGACTCTTACATTAGTTCATATCGCGTAAACATTTAAAATACTTCCTGATTTGAAAAGATAATTATTATATTTAGTTGTAGTGAGACTGTTATTTTCGGTTCCTATCACACTTCATCTTACAGAGCTATAGAATGTAAAGGATTTCATCATTTCATGTAACTATTTCTGATTTTTTATATTTTTTTTCATTTTTTTCTCATAATTTTTATGAAAATGCAATGCAAAAAATAAAATTGAAAATTTTAACTAAAAAACTAAACTTTTTTAAAAGTTTTAACAAAAAATGCAAATTTTCACACTAACCCCCTCCCCAAGCTTAGAATGATGCATTGTCCTCAATGCTCAGAGAGGAATGTACAACTCAATAAAGCATATAAAAAAATGTTGCAGCTAGGAAAGAATTTATCTGATATGTTGTAGAAAATTCTGATTTTGACGAAGATGTTGGGGAAAAATCTGATTTTCAGCAACTCTGGAAGATTCCCTGGTTTCTCCAAGCTTTCTTGGAGCTGCGACCACTCTTTATTCAATGCATAAAAATAAACTACTCATCAGGTTGCCTCCCAAAAATCCACCTTTTTTTAAAGTCGTTGGATCAACTTTGTCCAACCAGAATTGTTAACTGGTTTGGTTGGGACTCCTCTTCAGCTCAACTCTTTTCTTCCTCACTCCAGATCCCTTCAGATATGGCAAAGATTTCAGATCTGGTATGTGCACACAAGACTGAAAGATTTTCAAATTTTTAGCAGAAGACTTTATTTCTAGATTTTTTATTCTTTTCCTTTTTCTAATCATTCATTTAGAAATGTCCTCCTCTTCTCCATGGTTGGCTTTTTCTGTCAGCTTCTTGAATCTTTTTTTCTTTTGGATTTTGTAAACAACAACCAAGTCTTTCTCCTCCCCAAGCTTATTTCTTTTCAGCTTCTTCTCTGCAACCACCTTCTCTTCTTCTTCCCTTAAGCTTGACCTTTTTCATCTCTTTTGATGTGTCATTAGATAATTTTCTATGAAAAAATATTTCTTGCGCAAAATCATTAGAAAACTTACAACAGTCCTCGAGCAAAGGACTGCTGGTACCCAGAAAGTTAATATAAAGATTATCAGTTGGAGTTTCAGCATCATTTATATTAAAATTGGCTACATCACCAGCAAACTCCGTAGAAAGTGTACCACCAAAAACATCATGTTGGGTATTAGATGTTGCGTCATTGGGACTTTTATTTAGTCTTTTATATTATCGAGTTGGGCCTGTCCACTCGTTATTAATTCTAGGGTTAGAGTATTTAAGATGCATGCATGCATCGTATTTTAGAAAACTCTGATCATTATGCTGTAACCCTAATCAAGCCTCTACAGTAGCAATTCCTTATCGAGTTCTTCTGAGGCGTGACATTTAATCATTCGAAATTCTTGAATCTTCATTGTGTTCTTGATTTACCTGTTCTTGAATCTAACCGATCATTAAGGATTTTAATCTTAACAATTGGTATCAGAGCAGGAGACTGTGTAATCTATATGCATCTCTTCTGTTTACAGAGTTTTAGGGTTTCCGTTGATATAGGATCTAGTTCAGTCGTATTCATTGTCATATTGACGGCTTAAAGTGATCTTGATATTACTCTACAAACAATCTCGGTTTACACGTCTGATTCTTTACAGGTATTAAAGAAAACCTCATCATGCAACACGGCGATTCCAACATCAACTCCATTAATATCTCAAGCAGTATTGGAGCAACAACAAGGATCCCGATTCTCTTCCCTCATGAATATGAAGTTTGGGCGCTCCACTTTGAAGATTATGTTCTCGGCTCAGACGACAATGGTTATTTGATATGGGAATCCATTACTCTAGGTCCATTTGTTCACACAGAGACCAAAAGAACCATCAAAACTTAGAAGGAATACAACCAGCTGCTCCTTGATGTGAAGGATGTTCCTCAAGATGAGAAAGATAAACTGATCAGAAATGTCAAAGAAACGAGGACCATTAGATTCGCTTTGCAAGCGAACACTTTTCGTCTTGTCAGTTCGTGTGATACTGCGAAAGCCATCTGGGAAAGGATCAAAGAACTTTACTCCACTGATGCAGATCTTGAGCACTCTACTCAAACACTCCTGCTTTCGGAGTTTGGTGCTTTCGCGTAGAAGCCAGAAGAAAATATGAGCCAGTCATTCAATCGCTACAATCATCTTCTTAGCAAGATGATGAAACATGGTATTGGACGCGAATTGATAGAGCAAAAGGTTTCTTTTATAAATGGGCTTAGATCTTAGTGGATGGCAGTGGTTTCTACCGTCAAAGCACACGAACAGTTCAAAAGTTACACTTTAGCCAAGCTTGTTGGGATTCTTAAGGCACATGAAAGTGAAGTGTCGAAAGAAGCGAAAGTTGTTTCTAGTATGGGGCCTCTAGCTCTTGTCACGAAGGGCAAGAATGTTGTAGAGGAAGAGCCTGAGTCTGATAACTCTGAATGTGATCTCAAAAGCGAGGAGTATGCTTTAATGGTCTCAAATCCCAAGCGGTTTGCAAGAAAGAAATTTCCATCAAACAAGAACCGAAACTGGCAGGGCAACTAGAGCTCTGAAAAGGTGAAAGAGGAGAACAAAAGCGCTTCTCAAAAGGAGGAAGAAAAGAAGGAGAAAAAGCTCATGGGTGACTCCGGCTATGACTGCAACTATTGTAATGGCAAAAATCATCTGGCCAAGGATTGCATGCTGAAAAGGCTAAACGAGAAAAGAGAAGGAGAAGATGATGAGTCCTACCACATGCGAAAGCTGGAGGAGATCAAGAAGAAAAAGGTTACTGATAACTCTATGCCTGCTTTGATTGTGCATGAAAGTATGGCTAAGAATGAGTTTGGAGGAGTTGAAGTCTGGTCAACTAACTCGGAAGACGAAAATTCACAAGATGATTTTACCATTTCTCGAATTAAAGGAAGACAAAATTGACGCCGACTGTTATAAATGCGAATCCATTGTCTCGTCTGATGAGACTTCTGATGCTTATAGGGTAGGACTGGAACGAATTGAATCATACATTAAGTCCAAAGACCATAAATATATGTTAAAACAACTTTTGGACGAAAATGATAAAAAGCAAATCAAATCTGATACTATACAGAATTTCATTTCATTGAGTACCAAGTTGAGTTCAGAAAATAAGATAAATGTTGAAAGCACATCTGAATTCGATGAGGACAGTGATATGAGAGAAATCTCTGTAGAGGATGAGGTAGATTGCTCAGAGTTTGTTAAAAACGAAAATGAAAATGCGAAACCTTTGATTTCTGGAAATTCAGTTGAGTTCACACGTATTTCTTAAAACAAACCTGGAATTTTAAAAGCCAAAGCAACGGTTTTTCCCAAAGTGCAAATAGTCCCTAATCAAGTGTTTTCCACTAAAGGACTTGACAAAAGCGAAACTGTTGAACTAACTTCCATTGTCAACGAAGACAACAAAGATGGGTGTGACGAGTTTTTCTGGTCCGCTCCTATCGACAATGCAGACGAAACGAAGGGTCTGTCTGAACGAACCTCATGGAGAGTGAAAGGAAGATATGTGGCAGAATCGCTGAATAATCATTCCGGTTATGAGAAAGGAAGTTCAAGTGGAACAAAAGAAAGTCCAAACGAACCTCAGTCAGTTGAGAAAGAATCTCATGCAAGAAAACCGAAACCCAAGGCGAATGTTCACAAGTCTACTGAGCAACTTGCAGAGAAAAAACGACAAAGAAATCGGAGATATCAGAGAAATCTCAGTGAAAGGAAGAAATTTTGGCAATCCCAAAATTCCAACTATGTCCGCATAGAAAAATCTTCCAATCAGAATGCGAAAGCTCATTCGCATGCGAATCCTAGTCAATGTTCGCATTATCATTCCTGCAATCCACAGAAACCAACTAGGAACTTTGCTCCAAAACCATCTTTTTCAAAAAAGCCCAATGAGAAACCAAAATCTCATCATTCTCAACCCGTGAAGGCTTCGCTCAAAGATGTCAAGGGAAAGGGAAAGTCAGTCTCAGATTCTGAAGCTCAAATCAAGAAATCGACTGCTAACCTAAAGAAAGTTGAGAAAGAATACGTCAAGAATCAAATCAAAAATAAACGAAAGCAATCTGATTCAAAAGAAACGAAAAAGAAAGATAATAAAGTAAAAGTTTTCACCATAACTAAGAAAGATAAAACCACCTTAGTTAAACGAACTTATATGGTTGATCTTGCAATTACTTTTCCTCGTTTTGTAAAAGGCTCACAAGGACCCAAGCAACTTTGGGTTCCTAAATCTGCTTAATTTTGCAGGTTATTCGTGACGAGCAGTTTGACACCGAATTGTACATCGACAGTTGCTGCTCGCGTCACATGACTGGGAGGAAGGAGGAGTTGCGAGAGTTTCGATCTCTTAAAGATGGTGGAAATGTAAAGTATGGAAACAATTCGTATGGAAAGATCAAAGGCTATGACATGATAACGAATGGAGATTTTTCGATTCGTAAGGTAGCGTATATGGAAGGCTTACAACTCAACCTAATTAGTGTTTCACAATTGGTTGTAGGGACGGGTTTGAAAGTATCCTTTGATGATGAAGGATCTGAAATAATTGAAAAGAAAATGAAAGCAGTTCTCTTAAAGTCGGAACGAAAAGGAGAAATGTATCCTTTGAATCTGAAACCGATAAGAGGGAAGCCTGCCATATGCTTGCTTACGAAAGCTCACTCTGATGATAGTTGGCTATGGCATAGAAGACTTTCGCACCTCAACTTCAAAGACATCAACAAGCTTGTTCTTGGTGATCATGTGCGAGGGCTTCCTCTCTTGAAGTTTGATAAGGATCATTTGTGTGCATCCTGTGAAATGGGGAAGCAAAGCAGAAAAAGTCATCCAACACTAGTAAACACGAAAATCATCGAACCTTTGGAACTTCTACACATCGACCTTTGTGGACCTTCTGCAATCGAAAGTGTCGGTGGTAGTAAGTATATTCTTGTTCTTATTGATGATTTTTCTCGTTTCACTTGGGTGTTCTTTCTTAAACAGAAATCTGAAGTTACTCCTAAACTCAAAAATTTTATAATGCAAATAGAGCTTCAACTGCGAAAGCTGGTTCACAATGTTCGCATCGACAATGGGCTAGAATTCAAAAACCAAGCGTTTGAAGAATTTCTTGCTGAGAAGGGAGTCTCACAACAACTTTTCTGCTCCTTACACTCCACAACAGAACGGTGTAGTTGAAATATGAAATCTACTCTGAATAAGCGATTCTATGTTACTCCTTATGAAATATTAAACAATCGCAAACCTAATGTTAAGTTTTTCCATGTATTTGGTTCTAGGTGTTTCATTTTCAATTCCAAGGAACAACGAAACAAATTCGATGTGAAAGCTGACGAGGGGATATTCTTGGGATTTTCGCTGACCTCCAAGGCATATAGGGTTCTCAACAAACGCTCAAAGAAGATGGAAGAAACCTATTATGTTACGTTCGATGACAACTACTTGAAGAGGATTCAATCGAAAGATAATCAATCGGAGGAAATTTTTCCTAACCCAAGTCCAGCCTGTGTTCCAATCTCCAATTTGTATGATGAATTCATGCTACTTTTTGATGAACCAGAAAAGGCTGTCACATCCGAAGCAAAAGCAGCTGACAACAAAGTGGATGAATTGAAGAAGATAATTGATGATGTTACGAAAGACATGTACAATCAGCCATCAACTACGAACATGCCTTAAGACACGATCTCTACATTCTAGGGGGAGAATTCTGACTCCAATGCACGTCCTCAGGGGGAGCAACCAACTCCACAAGATATGAATATTCCATCGCAGGGGGAGGGTTACACTTCGTCTCTTTCGTCTGACTCACCCTCTGATACAAATGACTCACCTCCCACAGTGTCTCTCGAACCTCCATTCACCAGCGATACTTCAATACCTGAAGAAGAGGACCACTCGTCATTCGAGAGGGAGAATAAGGATGTGAATGACAATTCAGACATTCAATTAGAATTCGAAGAAGTAAACGCTGAATTGGATCCCTCTTATGATCCGAACTATCCTCTACTAGCCAAATCGACCAGAGATCACCCCAAAACCCAAGTAATCGGTGAATCTTCTGTAGGAGTTTTTACGAGATCTCAAGCAAAAAACGAAACAAAATGCATTGTTCTCTCAAGTAGAATATTATATGTTTAACTCAATCGTTTCCAAGGTAGAACCCAAAACCGTCAATACTGCTCTTGATCATTCTGATTGGATGCAAGCGATGCAAGACGAACTCAATGAGTTTAAACGAAACAAAGTTTGGAGGCTAATTCCAACTCCACCAGATGCATCGGTTGTAGGTTTAAAATGGTTGTTTCGCAACAAAATGGATAAAGAAGGGAACGTTATAAAAAACAAGGCGAGACTCATGGTTAAGGGATACTGTCAGGAAGAAGGCATCGACTACGAAGAAACCTTTGCACCTGTTGCAAGGTTGGAATCTGTTCGCATCTTCCTGGCATATGAAGCAGACAAGAACTTTGAGGTGTTTCAGATGGATGTTAAGTGTGCATTCTTAAACGGAGAATTAGGTGAGACTATATACGTGGAACAACCACCTGGGTTCGTTAATAAGAGGTATCCCAATCACTGATACACATTGGATAAGACAGTCTATGGTCTGAAGCAAGCTCCGAGAGCCTGGTATGAAACTCTCACTCGTTTTCTTAAAATGTCTAAATTTAAACAAGGTTCGGTTGACCCAACCTTCTTTCGCAAGAAAGAGGGTGACCACTTAATGATCGTCCAAATTTATGTTGAT
Organism: Lactuca virosa; assembly: GCF_052849685.1. Classification (NCBI taxonomy): domain Eukaryota; kingdom Viridiplantae; phylum Streptophyta; class Magnoliopsida; order Asterales; family Asteraceae; genus Lactuca; species Lactuca virosa. Next base: position 440,687,494 of record NC_136429.1, on the reverse strand, counting down.
GACATCATCTTCGGCACTACGAATCCTAGCTTAACAGCTGAATTCCGAAAGTTGATGGAAACTAAATTTGAGATGAGTTCCATGGGTCCAATTAACTTTCTCCTTGGATTGAATATAAGACAGGGACTAGAAGGCATTTTCATAAATCAGGAAGCATATACGAAGACCTTACTGGCTAAGTTTGGCATGGTGGGAGACTCCAAAGCGAAGGTTCCAATGGCATTTGGAACGAAACGGACACCATCTCTGGAAAAACTAGCTGCTGATATGACCCTTTATCGTCAAATGATAGGATCATTAATGTATCTAAAAGATAGTAGACCAGATATTATGTTTTCCGTTTGTTATTGTGCTAGGTTCCAAGAAAATCCTCGCGAACCTCATATGGTGGCTATCAAGAATATCTTCAGATACTTGAAACAAACCTCCTCTCTTGGCATATGGTACCCTGCGAAATCAGGCTTCTTCGTACAAGCGTTTTCAGATGCTGATCTTGAAGGATGTGGATTAGATAGAAAAAGAACCACTAGAGGATGTCAATTTCTCGATGGCAAACTTGTCAGTTGACAATCCAAGAAGCAAACAAGTGTGTGTCCTTGTCAACAGCTGAAGCTGAGTATATAGCTGCTGTTTCATGTACATCTCAAGTCATCTGGATTCAAAGTCAGCTTCGTGACTATGGCTTAAGCATGAAACGAATTCCACTATATTGTAACTCTGAAAGTGCTATTCACATTTGTAACAACCCAGTGCAACACTCAAACACGAAACACATAACACTGAGGTATCATTTCATCAAGGATCATGTAGAAGGCGGCAACGTTGAAATTCATTTCGTGAGATCCGCTGATCAATTGGCTGACATATTCACAAAGGCCTTACCTGAAACAACCTTCAATAGAATTCTTCAAGGCCTAAGAATGATGGAAGCTGAATCTGTTCCAAAACCACTTTTGCATACATAATGATTATCCTGCGAATCGGTGCGAACGTTTACAGTAGTTCGTAGTCCACTGTTCATTCGCAGTCTACTTTGTCAATGTGAATCGGTGCGAACGCTCGCAGTAGTTCGCAGTCTACTGTTCATCGGTGGTTCAAATTTTCCAATATCCTTTTGTAGTTTATGTATATTACTTCTTATCCTTGTTTTGTCTTTAAATATTTTCTGTTTTTATTTCTTTTTTCAGAAAATTTCAAAATACAAAAATATTCCGTTTGTGTTTATTTTTATTTCTTTTATTTTCATAAATCTCAAAATACCAAAAATATCTTAAGAAAATCATGGAGGCACAGATTCGTGTGATAGGGAAGGTATAATATTCTTCATCTATGTATTAGCTAAGTGTCCCTAGAAGCATGCTGTTGTATGTTGTCCAAAGCCTCGATTGACTCGATGTGGAGCCTTAATGAATCGAATCTACCATTCGTTTCTTCCCAACCAGGCTGTTATATTCACATTCGTCATGAGCTACCTTACTCTTCTCACTTTGAGATAAAAGTTATCTACTCAGTCACTTTCATATAACAGAGGTACATTCGCTTTTATGGAACCACCTTCACACTTCTCTATTGACTTCGTACTCATAAATGTAACCCTTGAGACTCTCAGCTATACCACTGAGGTTTATGGTTACACAACTTCTGTGTTAATGATCTTAGCTTCGTTCACCATGAACTCAGTGAAACCCAAAATTCAACTCACTTAATTGAATTGATAGTGAACAGTTAAAAGTTCTAGATTTTCACCATGGAATTAACGAAATCCACTTTCGTGGTCTGTACCAAGGAATCTCTTTTTATTTTGCGAGATCTTTATGAAGTGTTCTCATTCCAAGTCACTTCTACCCATAAGATCTAGTTTTTTTTTTTTTTTTTTTTTTTTTTTTTTTTGAGATTTCAAAGTTTAATCTTGTCACCTAAACAATTCCAAACCTACTCGTTCAACTGACTACACTGGTCACACGAGTACTTCATCCAACATTCGCACTTATATCAAGTTCGTTGTTTGGTTGGAGAAATAGCCACCCGTTAAACCTTATTAAAAGATGCCTTTCAATGTTTCTTATCAAACACTTGATCGTATTTGAACGGGAAACCACCCAGACACTTCTTAGTCACTCTTTGTCATAACTAGCATTTTTAGCTAAGAAATTATGTCTTCATGAAAAATCAACTCTTGAAAAACTTGTAATCTAAATTGATATCATGTACTATGCTCATTCCAAATCAACCATTTGAGTCAAAACTCATGAGTGAAGTTCAAAACCCAATTCAATGCATCTCATATACTCAACTATGGGTTTAAAACCCTAATATCCCAGTTCAAACTCAGAATGGACCAGGATCCCCTTATTGGGCCTAATGGGCCAATAAACTCATAACTTGGTCATTATGGGCTAAGAATCCTTATATGGACCTTAAATAGACCAATATTCATTAAATAATAGCATTTTGGGCCATAAGACTTCTCATGGACCTTATTGGGCATAAAATGTCTCACCTTATCATCATGGGCCTTGATGGGTCGTAAATGGTTTCATAAGCCCTATTGGGCCGTAAACCCCATTCCTTCACCACCTTTGGGCCGTAAACCCTCAACAGGGCCCAATGGGCCGAAAATTCCCACATTTGGGCCTTGTAACTTCAAGAGTATTCAAATTCTAGCCCAACACACCTCTTATTCCCTCTTCTCACCCAAATTCTCGGTTTCTATATATATATATATATATATATATATATATATATATATATATATATATATATATATATATATATATATATATATATATATATATATATATATATATATATATATATATATATATATATAAAGGGGGAGAAAAGATGGGGATTAAGCATGTGACACCTCATAATTATCTAGTGGATATTTAGGCTAATTATCCAAGTTAAGCCTTAATCCTCCATGTAAAAACCTCATGTCAAATCACCCTCTTCCTTCTCATTCTTCTACTTTCGGCCGAGAACCCCCAACACACCCCCATCTCTCTCATTTCTCTAACACAAACTCCTCTTTAAGCCCTCATTGCCCCAAGGAAAAATCATATGGGATTGTGTGTGTGTTCAAGAACACATCATCAAGGTTCATCATCATCTTGGTAAGATACCTTACATTCTAGTGATTAACTTCATCATATGACAAATCTTTCATCCATTAACATATCATCTCGTGATCCATGCGCTAGATCCATCTTAGGTTCGAAAACTCCCCTCAAGAAAGCTTCTAGGGCCGAGATCCTCATCATTCTTCACCAAAAATCGAAATCTTAAAACTAGTGAGAGTTCATACCCCCTATTTTCGGTTTTTACTATGTTTTGGGGGAGAATACAAGTTGTTTGTGTAGATCTATGTGTGTATGCATGATTTTGTGTGTTTTTCATGATATATGTGTGATTTATGTGTTATAAAGTCCATGAACTTGAAGATCTACTAAAATGTGATGATATTTGTAGAACATAACACTTATTTCAACATATTATACAAAGAAAAGGTTTAAAAATACATCAAAGTTACTTAAAACTAAGAAATTTGCATAAGAGGGCCAAAAATGACAAAATAACCAAAAATGAGGTATTTTTAGGTAACTTACGGTTTTAAGGGATAAAAAAGGATGTATTTTGATAAATACGAATCTTTATGTTATTTGTGATCTTAAAAAGGGCTAGGAGTGTAAAAGTTCATAAATGGGCTTCTTTTGGTTTTTTACGAAATTTTGGGCCAAGATTGTAAATTTTTGGACTTTTGTGGGCTTAAATTTCATTTTCAACAAATTTGTGCCAAAAATGTAAACTTTTGATAAGAAGAACTAAAAATGTGAATTTATTAAAACTTGGGCCAAAAAGATGAATTTATTTATAAATGGGCTGAAAATGCACATTTTCATAAAACCAAGCCAAAAATGATATTTTTGACAAAAGTGAGTTAAAAATGTTATTTCTACTTAAAACTAGCCTTAAATACAAACTTTGGCCTTAAAGAACCTAAAATGTCATTTTTACCAAAAATGTGCCATAATTGTAAATTTTGGGTTTTTAGGACCAAAAATGACCTTTTACAAAAAGGTGGGCTTTTATGTCATTTTGGTAAACAACCAATGTAACAAACCACGGATCAATTTAGGTATTCACTTCCTTATTGGGCCTGGAAATAATATACATGTTTAATGGGCCTTAGTTGTCCTTTTACATGTATATTGGGCCCGATATATATATATTCACATTCCTTTTGAGCCTGGAAATAATATACATGTTTAGTGGGCCTTAGTTGTCCACTTACATGTTTATTGGGTCTGGAATATACCTTATATGTTTATTCGCGTAAATTCGATTAAGGATCTAGTGAGACGTTTCGTTTGGCACCAAATGAGTGTACAAACGTAGCCTGTAGTTATAACCAGAGTCTCTCGAAGAGAGAGCATGAGTTTGTGTATAGATCTATACGGGGGTGACGCCCCACACCTGAGCTGTTCGCTACAGTTAGACTAGGCCAGTCTAGGGTGAAAAACCGTACCTTAAACAAGTCGGCGTCTAATAGACGTCATGACATGCGAAATTGTCATTATCAAGTATGGTTATAACGGATCACGTAGAGGAATTAACATTATAAAATTTACGGGGAAACCATCTTTAGTTGGAAAACAAGGTAACCTACACGCGCTGGTACTCAACCTTAGGTGTTGAGATTCCAGCATTCTAAGAATATCGGATTTTCTGGTGTTTACAAAGCAATACAAAACATTTTACTCAAACATGCTTATGAACTCACCAACATTTTTATGTTGACCTTTTTAAATTAACTTGTATTCTCAGGAAACCGTTGAGCAGGTTGGTCAGCAAGATTGCATGGATATTTTGTTATGTTTTGATTTCATCATACTTTGAATATTTTGGCATGTAATATTGAAATACAATATTTGATGTAAACAAATGACAGTTGTAATATTACATGTGTGATGATGATGATGTTATGTTTCAATTATATACTCTGTGATGATACTACAAGAATGAAGTCACCCAAGCCCCCGGACGTTTCCGCCGTCTGGTTCGGGGGGTGTGACAGATTGGTATCAGAGCATTGTTTCTAGTGAACTGGCATATCTAATTATACAAGATATGCAACTATAAATATAATGGGACTAAAACACTCTGAATAAAATAATACCTAGGTGTGCAATAATACTATAACTCTAAAAGTCTCTAGAAGAAACTGAACACCGTGGTTAAACCCGGATAGCTATGTAGTCGTATTGGGGATAAATAGAGCCTGATCAACTATATTTATTCAAAATACGGCCAACATGTGTTTGGGAGTGATCGTTGTGGGCAATGAATCCAGAAACTAACCAACCTTGTATCCAAAAAGCTTTTAAGGAACTCAAACATAAACAATTAAAATTCTATAGGAGTATTTGGAATGCTATCTACATACACTCTCCTTACACACTTCTTACCTCTCATGCAGACCCTATGGCTGTATTCCATCATCCGGGAGATCCTTATTTCCCCAACTAGTGGAACGGAGGATGGTTAGAGCCGGAACCGGAGGAAGAGACGGAGAAGGAACTAGAAGAAGAACCCAGAGAAGAACCTATAGGAGGACCGGCAGAACCGGTAGCAGACTAAGATGAGGAGGAGGCTGATGGTAGCGATGCAGATAACTCGGATGCGGAGTCCGAAGTCATTAATCCGCCATACATGGCCAGAGTACCCCCGTACAGGATGTGTCCCAACAGTCCTACGCCCCCATGGGCACACGAGATCTGCAGATGCCCTGAAGAGTGCAAGGTGAAGTTTGCAGCTTGCACTTTCGTCGATCAAGCGCTTTCTTGGTGGGATGGTCACGTGGAGGCCATGACGCTCCAAGTGGAGAACGCTATGCCATGGGAGGAGCTGAAATAAATGTTAATGGCAGAATGATGTCCCAGAGGGGAGATCCAGCAGATGGAGCAGGAACTGTGGAATCTCACAGTCCAAAACTCCGACGTCGATGCTTACATCTCAAGGTTCAGTGAGTGGTCACTCCTGAGTCCAGGCATGATCACGTCTGAAGGAAAGAAGATTAAAAGGTTCATTTGGGGATTGACCTCTCCAATTCAAGGAAATGTAATCGCAGCAAACCCTGGAACGTATGACAGTGCTAAAAGACTAGCCAAGAAGTTATACGGCCATGGCAATAAGAAAGGTGCTAAAACTGGAGAAACTGAAAGCAAGAAAGAGGGAAAAGGTAACATGAAAAACAAAGACAACAAGCGAAAGGGGCGACTAAACCAAGAGTCATCGAAAAGGCAGCAAACTGTAGCAGCCCATGCTGTTACTGCTCAGGTTACCTCAATACCACATGCTCCAGCCTCAACTACGCAAACTACTACCAGGTAATACTCAGGAACCCTACCCAAGTGTAACAAATGCAGCTACCACCACTATGGAGAATGGAAGGATATGCAGTGTACAAGTTGCAACCGTAAGGGCCATACCGCTCGATACTGCAGATCTCAACCCAACCGAACCAACAGCCAAACAACAACAACAACAACAACAACAACAACAACCACAACAACAATAACAACAACAATAACGCTAGGGCTAGTCACACGTGTTATGGATGTGGAGGAACCCGTCATTTCAGACGCAATTGCCCCAAAGCCAACAACCAAGGGGCAGGAGGATCAGGAAGGGTCCTAACGTTGGGTCAATGTGAAGCGGTTCAAGACCCGACGATTGTTACTTGTACGTTCCCACTTAACAACACTTACGCATGTATTTTATTGGATAGCGGAGCCGAGCGGAGCTTCATTAGTAACAAATTCAAACACTTACTAAAACAACAACCCCAGAAGCTAAACGAAGCCTTCACAGTGGAGATGGCTAATGGGAAAACCGAAACAACCAAAGATGGTTACGTAGGGTGCACTTTAACACTAAACAACCATTCATTTCAAATGGATTTGATGCCAGTAAATATTTGGAGTTTTGATGTGATAATCGGAATGGATTGGTTAAGGCCCCCCCGTGCTGATATTATGTGTCACGAGAAGGCCGTTTGCCTTCACCTCCGCAATCACGAAACCCTAATAATATATGACGATAAGCCTGGCGCCAATCTTCGTCTTATCTCATACATCAAGGCACAAAAGTGCCTGCATAAGAAGAACTGTGCTTTCCTTGCTCATGTCGTGGACAAAGGCAAAGAAGAAGTAGACATTAAAGACATCCCAGTGGCATGCGGCTTCCCGGATGTATTTCCCGAGGACCTTCTGGGAATACCCCCAGAGAGACAGGTTGAATTCCATATCGACCTAATATCGGGAGCCACATCAATTGCCAAATCACCCTATAGGTTAGCTCCCGCCAAAATGTAGGAGTTATCCAGTCAATTAAGAGAACTTCTGAACAAAGGATTCATCAAGCCAAGCTTCTCACCCTGGGGAGCCCCGGTCTTGTTTGTCAAAAAGAAGGACGAATCCTTCAGGATGTGCATCGATTATAGGAATTTGAATAAGCTCACTGTGAAAAACCGATACCCACTCCCTCGGATTGACGATCTATTTGACCAGCTTCAAGGAGCTAGTTAGTTCTCCAAAATAGATCTAAGATCCGGTTATCATCAGCTCCGAGTCCGAGAAGTGGACATTCTGAAAACTGCTTTCCGAACTCGATACGGTCATTACGAATTTGTTGTGATGCCCTTCGGTTTGACGAATGCCCCCGTAGCATTCATGGACCTCATGAATCGAGTCTGCCGCCCATTTCTTGATAATTTCGTAATCGTCTTCATAGATGATATTCTCATGTACTCCCGAAGCAAGGAGGAGAACGGTCAACATCTCCGCCAAGTCTTGGAAACTCTAAGAGCTGAAAGATTAGATGAAAAATTCTCCAAATGCGAGTTCTGGATTCCCAGTGTAAACTTCTTGGGTCATGTAGTCAGTGAGAAAGGGATTCGCGTAGATCCTTCCAAGATCAAGGCCATTGAAGTCTGGGCGATTCCGAAAACACCAACATAAATCCGACAATTTTTGGGTCTCGCAGGCTACTACCGAAGGTTTATCCAGAACTTTTCCAAGATAGCCAAGCCCCTCACCACCTCGACACAAAAAGGTGTATCTTTCAACTGGACGGAAAAGCAAGAAAATGCCTTCCAAACCTTGAAGCGATCCCTCTGTAGTTCACCCGTGCTATCCTTACCGGAGGGAACCGAAGACATCGTAGTATACTGCGATGCTTCAAACCAAGGGTTAGGCTGTGTCCTCATGCAGCGTGGAAAGGTGATAGCTTACACGTCCAGATAATTGAAGACGCATGAAGTAAATGACACCACCCATGATCTCGATCTGGGAGCTGTGGTCTTCCCCCTAAAGATATGGAGGCACTACCTCTACGGTACAAAGTGCACCATCTTCACGGATCACAAAAGTCTCCAGCACATTCTGAACCAAAAGGAGTTGAACATGAGGCAACGAAGGTAGGTTAAGCTGCTAAACGATTATGAATGCGAGATAAAGTACCACCCAGGGAATGCTAACGTGGTAGCCGATGCCCTGAGTAGGAAAGAATACTCCGGTAGTCGGGTGAAGACATTATCAATAACCATCCACTCCCACCTAACCTCACAGATCAAGGGAGCCCAATCAAATGCATTGAAGCCGGAGAAAGCTAAAAATTAAACGTTGCGTGGGATGGATAAAAACCTTGAAGTCAAAGAGGACAGAGCTTACTACTTCATGAATAGAATTCGGGTCCCTATAGTTTGGGGGATTCAGAGATATAGTCATGAACAAGGCTCATAAAACGCAATATTCCGTCCATCCAAGTTCGGATAAAATGTACCTGGACATTAAACAACATTATCGGTGGCCAAATATGAAGGCAGAGATCGCCACTTACGTGGGCAAGTGTCTCACTTGTGCCAAAGTGAAAGTGGAGTACCAAAAGCCCTCGGGGTTATTACAACAGCCAGTGATACCCGAGTGGAAATGGGAAAGGATTACCATGGACTTCATAACCAAATTACCTAAGACAACGGACGGATTGGATGCTATCTGGGTAATTGTCGATAGGTTAACCAAATCCGCCCATTTCCTGCCAATCAAGGAAACGTACAAGATGGAAAGATTAACACGAATCTATATAAAAGAGATCATGAGACTTCATGGAGTACCAGTATCTATTATCTCGGATCGGGATAGTAGATTTACTTCACGGTTTTGGCAGTCGCTCCAGAAGGCGATGAGAACACAACTAGACATGAGCACTGCTTACTGCCCGCAAACCGATGGCCAGAGCGAATGAACCATCCAGACCCTTAAGGACATGCTCCGAGCCTGTGTGATCGATTTCGGAAAATCATGGGATGCCCACTTGCCCTTGATTGAATTCTCGTACAACAACAGCTATCACACAAGCATAAAGGTTGCTCCTTTTGAGGCTTTGTACGGTCGCAAATGCAAATCGCCTCTCCGCTGGCCTGAGGTGGGTGACACCCAGCTGGCAAAAGGGCAATCACCGAGCAGTACTCTTACAGGACCGGAGATCATTCGAGAAACGACAGAGAAGATAATCTAAATCAAAGCCCGACTCCAAGCATCGCGAGACCGACAAAAGAGATATGCTGACAAACGACGAAAGCCTCTGGAATTCCAAGTCGGAGATCGGGTGCTATTAAAGGTCTCTCCCTGGAAAGGGATGATCCGTTTTGGGAAACGGGCAAAACTAAACCCGTGATACATCGGGCCATTCGAGATTCTTGCCCGGATTGGTCCGGTGGCTTATAAGCTGCAGCTACCTGCGGAGCTCAGCAACGTACACCCCGGAGCTCAGCAAGGTTCGATGGAACACGAAGCGTGGACCGGAATTCACATGGGAACGCGAAGACCAGATGAATCAGAAGTACCCTCACCTATTATGTCGTTCATAGCTCTATCTTTCAAAAGAATTTCAGGACGAAATTCCATCTAACGGGGGGATGATGTCACAACTAGCATTTTTAGCTAAGAAATTCTGTCTTCATGAAAAATCAACTCTTGAAAAACTTGTAATCTAAATTGATATCATGTACTATGCTCATTCCAAATCAACCATTTGAGTCAAAACTCATGAGTGAAGTTCAAAACCTAATTCAATGCATCTCATATACTCAACTATGGGTTTAAAAGCCTAATATCCCAGTTCAAACTCAGAATCGACCAGGATCCCCTTATTGGGCCTAATGGGCCAATAAACTCATAACTTGGTCATTATGGGCTAAGAATCCTTATATGGACCTTAAATAGACCCATATTCATTAAATAATAGCATTTTGGGCCATAAGACTTCTCATGGACCTTATTGGGCATAAAATGTGTCACCTTATCGTCATGGGCCTTGATGGGCCGTAAATGGTTTCATAAGCCCTATTGGGCCGTAAACCCCATTCCTTCACCACCTTTGGGCCATAAACCCTCAAGAGGGCCCAATGGGCCGAAAATTCCCACATTTGGGCCTTGTAACTTCAAGAGTATTCAAATTCTAGCCCAACACACCTCTTATTCCCTCTTCTCACCCAAATTATCGGTTTCTATATATATATATATATATATATATATATATATATATATATATATAAAGGGGGAGAAAAGATGGGGATTAAGCATGTGACACCTCATAATTATCTAGTGGATATCTAGGCTAATTATCCAAGTTAAGCCTTAATCCTCCATGTAATAACCTTATGTCAAATCACCCTCTTCCTTCTTCTTCTTCTACTTTCGGCCGAGAACCCCCAACACACCCCCCATCTCTCTCATTTCTCCAACACAAAGTCCTCTCTAAGCCCTCATTGCCCCAAGGAAAAATCGTATGGGATTGTGTGTGTGTTCAAGAACACATCAATAAGGTTCATCATCATCTTGGTAAGATACCTTACATTCTAGTGATTAACGTCATCATATGACAAATCTTTCATCCATTAACACATCATCTCGTGATGCATGCTCTAGATCCATCTTAGGTTCGAAAACTTCCCTCAAGAAAGCTTCTAGGACTGAGATCCTCATCATTCTTCACCAAAAACCGAAATCTTTAAACCAACGTGAGTTCATACCCCCTATTTCCGGTTTTTATTATGTTTTGGGGGAGAATACAAGTTGTTTGTGTAGATCTATGTGTGTATGCATGAATTTGTGTGTTTTTCATGATATATGTCTGATTTATGTGTTTTAAACTCCATGAACTTGAATATCTACTAAAATGTGATGATCTTTGTAGAACATAACACTTATTTCAACATATTATGCAAATAAAAGTTTTAAAAATACATCAAAGTTACTTAAAACTAAGAAATTTGCATAAGAGGGCCAAAAATGACAAAATAACCAAAAATGAGGTATTTTTATGTAACTCACGGTTTTAAGGTATCAAAAAGGATGTATTTTGATAAATACGAATCTTTATGGTATTTGTGATCTTAAAAAGGGCTAGGAGTGTAAAAGTTCATAAATGGGCTTCTTTTGGGTTTTTACGAATTTTTGGGCGAAGATTGTAAATTTTTGGACTTTTGTGTGCTTAAATGTCATTTTCAACAAAGTTGTGCCAAAAATGTAAACTATTTATACGAAGAACTTAAAATGTGAATTTATTAAAACTTGGGCCAAAAAGATGAATTTATTTATAAATGGGCCGAAAATGAACATTTTCATAAAACCAAGCCAAAAATGATATTTTTGACAAAAGTGATTTAAAAATGTTATTTCTACTTAAAACTAGCCATAGATGCAAACTTTGGCCTTAAAGAACCTAAAATGTCATTTTTACCAAAAATGTGCCATAATTGTAAATTTTAGGTTTTTAGGACCAAAAATGACCTTTTACAAAAAAGTGGGCTTTTTATGTCATTTTAGTAAACAACATAGCTTAAACAACCAACGTAACAAACCACAAACCAATTTCGGTATTCATGTCCTTATTGGGCCTGGAAATAATATATATGTTTAATGGGCCTTAGTTGTTCTTTTACATGTATATTGGCCCGGGATATATATATATATATATATATATATATATATATATATATATATATATATATATATATATATATTCACATTCCTTTTGAGCCTGGAAATAATATACATGTTTAGTGGGCCTTAGTTGTCCACTTACATGTTTATTGGGCCTGGAATATACCTTATATTTTTATTCGCGTAAATTGGATTAAGGATCTAGTGAGACGTTTCGTTTGGCACCAAATAAGTGTACAAACGTAGCCTGTAGTTATAACCAGAGTCTTCCGATGTGAGAGCGTGAGTTTGTGTATAGATCTATACGGGGGTGACGCCCCACACCTGAGTTGTTCGCTACAGTTAGACTAGGCCAGTCTAGGGTGACAAACTGTACCTTAAACAAGTCGGCGTCTAATAGACGTCATGACAGGCGAAATTGTCATTATCAAGTATGGTTATAACGGATCACTTAGAGGAATTAACATTATAAAATTTACGGGGAAACCATCTTTAGTTGGAAAACACGGTAACCTACACGCGCTGGTACTCAACCTCAGGTGTTGAGATTCCAGCATTCTTATAAGCAGACAACATGGGGTTGTCTGGGGTCATTCTCTTTATAGTCTTACAAACATTAACACACATGCATTAATATAAGATCGGACACAAACATTTCAAACTGTTTTTCGGAAAATATCGGATTTTCTGGTGTTTACAAAGCAATACAAAACATTTTACTCAAACATGCTTATGAACTCACCAACATTTTTATGTTGACCTTTTTAAATTAACTTGTATTCTCAGGAAACCGTTGAGCAGGTTGGTCGGCAAGATTGGATGGGTATTTTGTTATGTTTTGATTTCATCATACTTTGAATATTTTGGTGTGTAATATTGAAATACAATATTTGATGTAAACAAATTATAGTTGTAATATTACATGTGTGATGATGATGATGTTATGTTTCAATTATATACTCTGTGATGATACTACAAGAATGAAGTCACCCATGCCCCCGGACGTTTCCGCCGTCTGGTTCGGGGTGTGACACTCTTGACTTTGAAGGAAGAGATCTTCGCCAGGGATCCATAGGTTTATGTGTTTATTAAGACATCACAAAATCCCACATAACAGTGTGTTATTTCTTTATCTTTGAAACTCTTGCACGAAGATCCTTGTGATTTTCAAAAAGTTTGGTTCGTGGTACTTATGTTTGTTTCAGGTTCGCAGTTTAATCAATGACGTTCATTTCCAAGCAAGACGAATGTAATCTCTCTCAACTGCGAAAGGGCAAAGCTGACGCAGCATTTGCTATTGATAAGAATTCAAATGGGCGCGTGAATTTGAATCAACAGCTACTTTATCGCCGCATGACATAAGGGACTGACACCTACAATTGTCGCGCTATTTTAGGTGATGTTCCAGTAACCGATGCTTTCTCTCTCCAGATTTCTCTCACAAATCAAATGGTATAAAAAGGTTTTGACGACTCATTCTTCATTACCACTCTTAAAATACTTTCAAAATCTCCGGAAATCAAAGGAGTACTATTCATCTTCTTCCTCAAAGCTTCATCAATGGCGGGTTCATCTGAAAACTTCTCTGCTCAAGATCAAACGACACATTCTTCTCTTCTGGCTGTCAAACAACATAAAAATCTAGTGATTGATCTCGATCCAGTCAAGTATGATAGCTTTATGCTACCCATGATCGAGTGCATCAAATATTCTCCTCTCACAATCGCTCTTTCCATAATGGAGAACGTTCCTATGTCACTGCTGTCTAAGGCTTACTCATCAGCAAACTACATCAAGGAAGAACAAAGAATCACGTTCGAGAAGCACGACCGTAAGACCTCAATCACAAAATCTCGATTTTGTTCTCTCCTTTAACTTCCTCAATCTGATGATATGATCAACCCAGAGTCGGTGACAAGTGCCACTCTTATCGAGATGTTCTACCAAATGGGTTACAAAGAAACCCTAACTGCCGTCTCAAAGTTCAGAAAACCCAATTTGCCTCCACAGTGGAATAAGATCTTCACCCTACTGTTTAAGGGGTTCTTTGAAAGGGTCACTGGATCAGACTGTGCTAGCAAACTTTTCATGGCCATTCTCTACGGTCTCTACACTGGCTCAAACATTGACTATGGCTCAGTTCTATGGGCTCAAGTTGTTCAGAGTAGTCTCTCCACCACACATCACAATGAGATTTCCTGTGCACGTTTCTGTAATCTCATCGTCAATCATTCTATTGAAAAGCACCAGATCCCGGTGATGCAAAACACTTTGATGGCCTCAATCTCTACTTTTCACACTACTGGAATTATCGTTTCATATTCTTCCAAGTTTTCCTTCATTGGCTCAATCCCAGAAGCCATGTTTAGAGATATGCCTCCTTCTAGCAAAATCTTGGAGGGATACAGGAAGTTGTCTCCATCTGGGCCTTGTGAGTTAACAGACGAAATGCAAGCTACCATTGCTGAGGCTGATAAACCCAAAAAGGGGGGCAAAAAGGTTTGAAGAAAGGAGAGAAGAAATCTACTGACAAGGAAGGACCATCTGTCACTACGAAACCACCTTCCAAATGAAAGGTACGAACGACCACCTCCACTGCTACTCCCTAAAAGCGAAAGCAGCCGGCTCGCAAGCGAAAGGCTCCCACACCAAGTGAAAGCAAAGGTTCGGAGTCTGACACTCCGTCAGACATTCGCAACGAGGAGGATGATACAGCTCACAACGAATATGAAATCGTTCACAATACAGAGGAGACATCCAATCCTGAGGTAACTCAAACTTTCAATGATTCTATTCCTTCTCCACATCCTTCACCCAAAAACACCTCCATCCCAATTACCATTGCCCCATGCCCTCCACCAATTTCTTCACAACAACAAACCAGTATTCCTCTCATCATCCCACTGTTCACTGATTCTACAGTTCCTGCTATTTCCCCTATTAACCGATATGACCCAGAAATGGTCTTTGGTGATGATGAAGACGAAGATCTTGGGGGGTCTACTTACAGTCCTTTTCAAATCCGGACTGAGAGTGAAGATGAGGTGAAGGTTACGAAAGGGAAACTTCAGTCCCTTCATGAAAAGATTGACAATTAATTCTCTCTGCCAAGACTTCCTCTTCTGATGCATATTCTAAATCCACGGTTGATTCACTCTTTGAACGAATCTCGAAGGAGCATACAGTCAATGCTGACAAGATGAACAAGGCTGTTGCTGATTCCTAAAAGGTTTGCAAGTCCACGACCGAAAAATTCGATAAACTAATTGATGACACCACTGCCTTCATGGAGAACTTCCAAACCACTTTCAACTCCAACACCATGGCAGCCAATGAAGCGTTGAAGAGTCTGGGCTCTCTCTTCAAAACCGAGAAGACGAAGTTGCAAGAGATTCGCACTGGTCTGAAAACTGACCATGAAGCGTTTCAAACCTCCATCTTGTCTCAAATCTCAAAGCTTCAGGAAGAACTAGAAAAGGAGAGTAAGCTCAAGGACTCTCTTTCCATCAAGACAGAAGAAATTAAGGAGTTAAGTGTCAAGTTGAACACTTCAGAGAAGCAGCTCAATGATCTGTTATCTGAGAGGGCAGTCATGCGAAGTTGTATCACTGATGTTACTGACATGCTCTCAGATATCATAGAGACCAGGGACTCCATGATCACCATCACAATGCATAAGCATCTGGCAAAAAAGTTAAGGCCAGTCTTCGCAATTCTTCACCGCCTTGAAGGTGTTTCTGATCAATCCTTTCATCCGAAACGAGGGGGAGAAGGTGTGTCTGGTGGATCATGAAAAGAAGAACCCAAAGCTCCTGTCAAGCCCGTTGTCAAGAAAGAACCGAAGGGCAAGGAAAAGTTTTTTAGTGAGGAGCCCATTATTGATAATGAAGAAGAAGAAGTGCCTGATGATTAAGAACTTAAAAGGCGAAAAGCTCTTGAAGCTAAACTGGATAAGGACCAGCGAATCATCCGTGAGGCTGAAGAAAAGGAAATGGCTGAGAAAGAGCACATGGTACTCTTTAGAGCAAAAAGCTCTTGCTCCCAAAATGGACCTTGAAGCGAATCCAGCGTGATACTGTTGATCTTCCAAGCCAGTATTGGTTAGAGCCAGTAGTTTCGTTTGATCTTCAGAACACATGAGACTCACAACTGGATCTGCATGTCACTCCAAAAGCCTTTAGGTTCTTTTCTTTTGTAAAAGTGGCGAACGCTCCATTCACAGACAGTGGGGATGATCATATGCTATTCTCATTTTATCTTAAGCATATGAAGCCACAATACGAAACCTGGTCATTGAGCAAAATTACTGCTGTGAAAGTTACAGGACCGATCGAGGCTGATAGCTTTCGAAACGCAAAGTTCAAAGTGGCAAGAGGTTTAGCCAGCCAGTGCTACGAGTTCACTCTCGCAGACTTACCATGCCTTAACCCCAATGACTGGTTCGTTCTTTACTACATGTTGGTGAAGGACAAAGAAAAATACGAACCTGTCATGACTCATCTCAAGAATATGATAAAGTCATATATTCAGGAGATTGGGGAGATGGATGTTGAGGTTGCTGCTGTGATGCGAAAGAAGCCTTCTGTTGTTCGCAAGCAAACTCCTAAAGATTTTGAAAAGCTGAAGCTGGGGAAGATTTATAGTGGAGAATAGTTCGTGGTTTATTCTACTAGGGAACGAACTGGAACACACTTTCACAAAGGATGCTTCTTTCTTTCTGATAAACATCTTTATACCACATCCTTCCTTGAGTATATTTTGGACCTGGTGGTCAAGTACAAAGGCAACAGCAAGGATGACCTCAAGTGCTTCTCAGATATGGTCCTGTGGTACATTGAGATTCGCCAGGCAATTTTTGCCATCATTCTGAAGGTGTATGAAGTGCAGAAGCGAATACAAGGCTAATGGTTTCGTGCCTCAATTGACGCAAAGGGTGAGATTGTTGGGTATTAGATGTTGCGTCATTGGGCCTTTTATTTAGTCTTTTGCATTATTGAGTTTGGCCTGTCCACTCGTTATTAATTCTAGGGTTAGAGTATTTAAGATGCATGCATGCATCGTATTTTAGAAAACTCTGATCATTACGCTGTAACCCTAATCACGCCTCTACAGTAGCAATTCCTTATCGAGTTATTCTGAGGCGTGACAATTAATCATTCGACATTCTTGAATCTTCATTGTGTTCTTGATTTACCTGTTCTTGAATCTAATCCATCATTAAGGATTTTAATCCTAACACATCAGTTTTAGTTTTAGCAGTTTTCAAAAAATGTATTCCTAAAATAATTGAGTTTATCTGATACATCCACAATGCCCATGTCTAATATGTAAAAATTAGCGGGAAAAATTAATTCATTCACATGGACAAGAACATCCTCCAATAAACCTTTGGGTTTACTGTGGAGTGATCAGCTAACTGAATGATAGTCCCGATCGTTTGTAAACATCCCAATTTGAATTTTTCAAAAATAAATAAGGGAAGGATATTGACTGAATCACCTAAGTCAAGCATGACTTTTGAAAAATTTAAGCTACCCAATTTACAAGGAATCGAGAAATTTCCCGGATCATTGCACTTTGGAGGTGAGCTTGTGAGAACAAGATTCAATGTGTAGACAATGTTTGAAAACTCAAACCTTGAATTAACTTTTAAGATCAATGTCTGCTGCTAGTATATAGGTCCAATCAAATGTGGTAAACCAGTCGAGACTTGAGGATGATATTCAATAAAGTGTTCAACAAAATATCTAAGTAAGGTAAAATGAGTACGATCAAAGTAAAGATAATTAAGAACAAGTAGAATGTAAGTGAAAGAACTTTGACTTGCAAGAGAGTTTGAAATTGATTACTTGATTTTCTTGGTTGTTAATACATGAAACATCATCTCCTTATATAGTAAAGGAGAGAACAAGGTACAGACCGAGAACATTCTTTGGACTACTTAATACTAAGTGTTTGACAACCTGAAACTTAAAATATTTACTAAATTGGTCATAGGAATTGTTCAATCAACATTAAGACAAAAAACATTTAATGCTTGTACAGACTCAATCACATCAACAAACTTCGGAAACGTCTTCATCTAGGATTCAGACAATCTTTAGAATTCTTCACATCTCGGACTGGGGGTTGACTTCAGATCTGGTTAGGCTTGGATTACTAGAGGTTCACTTTTTATGCATTAACATAGCTTTTTTGCAAAATAGTAGAGATATTTTCGATAGCTTTTAGTGTTTCGTTAATTTTTAGCTTTTTCTTTGAAACACATAAATCTTTCAAAAAATGGTCATAACGACTACCGAGGTATTTGCTTAATAATATCAAGTAAAAGAATATTTAACTCCACATAACGAAAGGTGTCCATGATTTCCTCGTCCCCTCGCTCGCGTTTCGTGCTCTTCAATCCCGATAGGAATGGTGGGATTGGCTTGTACTAATTCGGAATCGGCTTCACTGGTCTTGGACTTTCTTTTTCTTCCATATTTTCAGCTTCTTTTTCTTCCATAACCTCTTCAATTTTTTTAGCCTCATCTTCTGGTTCACATTCGCTTTGACCTTCATAACTCTTCCTGTTTCTCAAGGAAATTGCACACATGTTATGTTTCAGGTTATTTTCGGTTTGCCCTGGTAATTTTCCTTGAGATTCCTGTCGGCTTATAGAAGTGGCAAGGTAAGACACCTATTGTTTTAGATTCTTGATACTAGATCTAGTTTCATTCTGAAACGCATGAGTGTTGGTAGGTAGGGTTTTTATTATGTCTTCCAAGGCCACGTTAGAGCTACCAAATTGCTGATGTGAATTACGTTGCTGCTGAAAATTTTGCTGGTGTAGATTCTAAAAACTGAGCTGCTGCTAAAATTGATTCTGCTGAAAACCAAGAGGGTGCTGAAATTGTTGTCTTCGCTGAAAATTACCATTCCAACCCTGATTATTCTGCTGATTAAAATTTTTCTGTTGTTGGTATCCTCCGACAACTTTCACTGCAGAAACATCCTCTTGTAGTAGTGGACACATATCAGTTGGATGCTTAGTTTTTAAGCAGATACCACACTACTTTTCACATACACGATTCCTTTCTCTTTTATCAACAACATAACTACTTTTTTTAGTTCAGAAAGATGAGCTTCAAGATGTGGTGAATTAATTTCCTTTACTCCTCGCGGTTGATCTGGATACCATTCTTCTTCAGTTGCAGAATGCTTTGACTTTATTGCCAGTTTTTCGATTAACGCTCAAATCTTTGTTGGCGTCATATCTCCTAACGAACCTCTGCTTGAAGCGTTTATCATATGTCTCTCCATAGGTGTTAGGCCTTCTATGAAGTAGTTGTAGCACTGCTAATCGCTTATCTCGTGTTGTAGGCACTAAACCAGCATCTTTTTAAATCGCTCTCAGTATATGTATAGAGCTTCTCTTTTTCCTTGTTTGACACCAAGGATCTCTCTGCGAAGGTTTGATACACACACTTCTAGAAAATATTGCTCTAAGAACATCTTTGCGAGCGTGTTCCTTGTGGTCATGGAGCCTGATGGGAGATCATAAAACCATTCTTTTTCGAGTCTTGCACTGAAAAGTAGAATGCCCTTAACTTTATCTGATTAACCAAGATGGCATGCGACTTCATTCCGGAACAAACCACATGAAATTCGTTAAGGAATTTATGTGGGTCTTCGTTTTTTTAAGCCTTTAAAGGTGGGAAGGAGGTGTATCAGCCCAAATTTGAGTTTGAAATTTTGGGCTTCTGGAAAAGTAACGCAAAGAGGTTGTTGAGTAACCTCTTGTATGGCCCACTGTCTGAGTGTTTTCTCTTCGCCCGTTCTGTCACTCTTGGCTAAATTTTAGGGAGTTGGGTTCAAAGGGTTGGGGTGATTCTGTTTTTTCATAGGGTCTTGGTGAGTAGGTTTTGAATGGAATATAAGAAGGTGAAGATAGAGGTGCTTTTGGAAATAATGAAAAACCGGGTTCAGGTTCGTTCCACAAGGGTCTGTCTTTTGGATCGAAGACTATAGGTTTACATGTACGAAAAGGTCTTAGCATACAAACTATTAGAGCATCATATCCCCGACAACAACTCTAATTTGTTAAAACATTGTCGTGGGCGTCTTAAGAAAATAAATTATCACTACTCGAATGCACTAAAGGATAACACTAGGAAGCAAGGTCGAATCCACACGGAAACATCCTAATGGTCAATGCTTCTTTGCATAAGGCATATATTAGTCATAGAATAGAAAATGTAAAAAGGGGGTTTTTTGATTAATAATTAAAAAACTAAATAGTAGTGAAAATAATTAAATGAAATTCAGTAATAAAAATGATGTCAGTTCTGGTACGACTTTCTTAATCATACAATCAAGATAAACCTGATTACTCAAAACGTGTTCTATCTAAGCTGGTACTTAAAACTACTAACAAGCTCTAGTAAGTTTTCTTTTACCTAGTTAATTAACCAAAACAGGCTCTTCAGTTAATCCTAACATTTTACTAATTCAATTAAACAAGCTCTTAATTAAAATCAGAAAAGCAGCCTTAAGATCTATGTAAAATTCCCATCAATATCCAATACTTCTCACAAGCTTGGATGGGTAAAATTTTGAAATTTCAATTTATATCAGAGTTAAATCCCAACAAGGAACCAATTTGATACTTGTTACTGGTTACCAGTTGATTAGAACAATTACAGATTTCATAACAGATTAACTAGATTGATTTATTCCTACATCAGGTGATCAAGCTAAAAAGAATCAAAATTACACATTAATTAAGTGCAAAACTGAAATTACTAGATAGAGTCACAAATCAAAAACCATTTCTAATAATTGATTACATGAAATGTACTGATCTATGCAAAACTGAAATCTAGGGTTTAGCCAGGCATGGCTAAAATCTTATCTAGAACAGTAAATAAGAGACATTAAATATCTAAATATTACTAAACTAAGTGAATTAGATGATCCACAACCTTCAGATCTTCATAAATTGTTGAAAACAGAGAGAACTCTTCTTAACAATTGTCTGAAAAAGGGTTTTTTGTAGTCAGGGAACGTCTACGGTTTAAACTGATCATATAGGAGGTATTTATATACGAGCCAACAATAAAAAAACGTGAAAAGTGAAATAAACGATCAAGTTTTTTGGGAAAAACACGATAGTCTTGATAGTGTTTTTTTCTCCGAAGTCCCGAATTCTCCGTTTTTCGCGTTTAATAAAGTACGATGTTGTTTCATATATATTTGACAAAAACACAATTGTGTTTTATGTATAACCACAATCTTGTAAACTCTACGAAGTCCCAAAATTTGATTTTTAGCTTGGAAAAGTGGCGAAGGTGAAGCACGATAAAAAAAAAATACGACCGCAGGGTGAAAAACATGATAGTTTTGGATGCAAACTCTTTAGTTTTAGTAAATCTAAACCAGGTTCCAGCTTCATCAGGTTTTAGCTCCATTAAACTCCAAATATGCATCCAAGCTTCTTCTAGAGTACCACTCCACTCGAAATACCTGAAAAAAACATAAAAACGCGAGTAGCACAGGAATTCTAACAAAATACATGAGTTGGACATTAATTAAACTAATGCAGATACAAATGCACAAAATATGATGAAAAACAATAATAAAAACTAATATAAAAGATGCATAAAACGACATCTGATACTCCTTTGGAGGATTCTTGGCATTGTCACATGGCACCATTTTGAGCTAGCCTCAGACGGACCTAGCACATAGGTTTGAGCTAGATAAAATGATTAATATTCACTTTTCTTGGCAAATGGATCCATCATTTATGCCATCTTATGCATAAGACTAAGTATATGATTATGTCATGAACATATCATAAGATACCAGTTGGATATATGGGTAAGTCACTGGATGACTTTAAGACTATTCTAAGAGTACTTAAGAAGAACTAATAAAATGTATATGAGATAATCAGTTTAGATGAAGATCTTTATGTAAAGAGGCATACAAGGTACTGACTTCAAAACAGATATATATATATATATATATATATATATATATATATATATATATATATATATATATATATATATATATATATATATATAGGGGATAGGGAATATACATTACAGCCCCACCTAAGCTTAGGTACTAAACCTCTAAAATATGTCATTTTAACTTGCTAAATATACTCGGTTTGGTTTCACTTGGTAAATATATCATCCTCCATAACATTTATTTCTTTCATTATCGTTTTACCATCTCTGTTTTCTTTCCTCCATTATCGTTTATTACTTCACCCAAGTGAACATTACTAAACCCTAAACCCTAAACCTAAACCCTAAACCCTAAACCCTAAACCCTAAACCTAAACCCTAAACCCTAAACCCTAGACCTAAACCCTAAACCCTAAACCTTAAACCCTATACCCTAACCCTAAACCCTAAACCCTAAACCTAAACCTAAACCTAAACCCTAAACCCTAAACCTAAACCCTAAACCCTAAACCCTAAATCCTATTTTGTCGATCTTGAATTTACATCTTGAAGTATTAATCGTGAATCCATTAACCGTAATCTTTATATAGTAAAACAATGTATTTTCAAGAGGTTTAGTACCTAAGCTTAGGTGGGGCTGTAATGTATATTCCCTTATATATATATATATATATGAATTATAATTAGATTATGACTTCATTGTGGATTGAAGAGTAAGTTTTGTAGGAATGAGGTCCAAGCAAAACATAATTGTAGAATCTACTAAATTAGAATACACTACTACTTTGGAAGTTAAAATCAAATATGATTGGATGAACTAGATTATTGAAAAACTAGATTGAATCCTTCCATTCAGGGATAACCTATAAATCTTTTGTGATTTCGAGTGTATATTTAATCAAGCAAAGAGACTCTATGCCGCATCACAACACCAATCATATTCTCCAAGATATTCTCCGCTAGATAATATATGATCCTAAAGGGTGACACTAATAACAACTTGATGAAAATATATTATTTATAAGAATTTGATTCTTAAAAAATAAATATAAATCTTGTAATTAATTGAAAATTATTTATTTCATGATAATATTAATTTTCAATGTCAAGTATCATAACATATCATAAGGTATGATTTATTAAGTCATGTATATCTTTTTGGACTAGAAAGACTTTTGTATTTTAGCTAAATGGATAAGGCTTTATTATTTATAAAAGATTGAGCGATTTTTTTTATAAAAACTCTTTCTTTTTTATATATTGGTCGAAAATGGCTTTGGGGGACAAGACTTGATGCTAGTTGATTATTATAAGGAACATGTCTTACTTTAGAAGCACATGAACTTTGATAATCATAAGGCATGTGTTATAGAAGTATGGTAAGTTTAAGACACAATGGACAATAGCTAAAAGAAGAGCTTATAAGACCTTCACGTGCTCTCCCCCTCTTTCTTTCTAGATTTGCTAAAGGCTTAAGATAAAGAAGAAAAGGTTTGATACTTAAATACTTGCTTTTAAAACAAACTAGTTTCTTTGTTTTAAAATCTTAAGAGATTATTTTATTACAAGAAGAAGACTATCATCTTATAAAGTTGGCTAATTGTTGGTGGATACTTTTGGAGAACTTCTACTTGGATTTTTGAAACCATCTTCGTTAACTTCCTAATTGCAAAAAGGCACCAAAGTCTTCAAAGGTTATTTTACTTTATTCTACTTTGGTTATGTTTAATGTTTCTAAGTTTTTGCAAAATGATAATTGGTGGGTATAAAACTAGTTTTATTTTGTTTAAAAATCAAAGTCTTCTATTGCCATCTGCATGTTTTTGAAACTATTTTTGAACAAATACCCAACACTATGTATGTATGGAATTATAATCGTCATTTCCTGAAAAAGTGAAGTTAGTGTATAAATAATAATTAATATCTAGTAAATGGTGTAGGTGTGTAGCCTCCAAAGGGGTTTTTAGTGTCATTGCTAATAATAAGTACTAACCGAGCTTATTCTTATAAACAACCATAACCCACAAATAAAAAACACATAAAAGGTTTAGTAAATCTTTAAAATCCTTATATTTTTTCACTAACAGTCAGCAATGAGAATGGTGAGATTCAACTCCTAACTTGTCAACGATATCAAACACTACCTATAAATCCATATGCACACTCTTATTAGTTATTACACTCCAGTCTTTTTTTGTTTCCATTTTGTTTGTTTTGTACTTATTATTATTATTATTATTATTATTATTATTATTATTATTATTATTATTATTGTTATTCTTAACTTTATCTTTATCTTTATCTTTATCTTCATAACTATAGTTTTTTTATCTACTTATTTGCAAAAATACCGTAGAAATCTACGATTGAGCATAAAATAATCCACAAAAGTACCATCGACTTAGCCATCTAAAGTCTACCACCTCAAGATCCTCATAGATGTAATGTTTTTATATATACACCAAGCTATATGGGGTCTGATCTATTTCATTTAAATGAAAAGTCATAAAGGAAACATGTATTTGGTCTGAGAATATTTAAGGTGAACCTCATTCTCAAACTAGGAACAAAAAAAACATAGCTTATACTTCAACCAAGATGAATTGATGCATAAGTCATAGTTAACCAAGAGCAACCTATGTATAATTCAATCCACTTATGAATAAAATTCCAACTGTAATCCACCAAATACCTTCCACATTTATCCGTACTTTCCTCAAGGATCGCCCCGAATCCCCCAAGTTACTTCCCTATCAATCCAAACGACCACTAGCAAACCAGAGCTCTCGTCACCGAATCATCTCCTAGGTTTTCCTAGGGCTACCACCACACCACTCCCGACCATTAGCAGCAGAAGGAACTCCCCCTAACACCCTCTAACTAGCTTACGAATACAATTACATACCACTGACACTAGATAATTCTTTAAATGAAAGGTCTCACTCTACAACAGTTGGACTCAAACAAGAGCTATGCAATAGGGTTAAACCTAACCTTCTGAAATTATCTAATCTCAGTAATATGTAACTTAGCATATTTGATTACTAGTTAGCCGATGCTAATGGGAACTCCTAAAAGCACAAAACAAGTAGCATTCGAGCATTGAGAAATCGGAATCAAAGCATAACCTAAACAGGACATCCTATTACTGACTGATTAGCACTAGCATGCAAGTCTACAAGCTTATACAGTAGGCACATAAAGGCATTGATGAGTTGAAAAACTCTTAGATCGATTAGATCTTCAACAGGTTAAACAATAAAAGCAAACAAACACAATCAACACGATATAGAATCAAGTAATGCTTAATGATTCAAATGTAGTCACGCCTCAGCAGAGCTCGATGAAGAACTTCCACTGTAGAGGCGAGCTAGGGTTTGTAGTACAATATTAAGAGTAATAATAAAAAGCGCTTCCAATAAAGGATGCATGCATGCACCATAAATACTAAACCCTAATAAAACAAACACGGTTGGATAGGCCTAAACCGGATAACAAAACTGCGCTAAGGACCGAGCCCAAGACGCAACACTATTATACCCAACAATCTCCCCCATTGCGTCAAAAGAGGCGAGAGACTACTTCGGTTGAGTAACCTTGACCTGCTTCACAACCTTGAACGGCCGAGGGATGATCGCAAGAAGTGTCTGCCGAAACTGAATGTACCAGCGAAGCATATCAGTGAACAACTTCTTGTCAGCTTCACTATTCTGATTACACCTGTGAATGATCCCCAAAATATGCTCCAAGCAAGCAGTAGAGAACAGGTGCTTGTCAATAAGAGCGAACATGCACTTTTGACCTTCGCCCCTAATGAACATCACAGTGTGAAACTTAGGATTGATTTTGCCCTTGATCATCGCATTCACATTGCCAGCTCTTCCAATTGGTTTTATCGTAGTTCGCTTGTGAATGGCAGATGCGATTTCTTGATCCATCTTTGCTACTTCGTGGATGTAACAAACAAGCATTCGCTTGACATGATCAATGATCGGCTGATACTCCTGAGGATTGGACAGTAGAATATTGTTGAGGAGTATCCAGTCGTGTGGGTTCAAGTTCGGTAGATCAGCCAGGGAGAAAGTATGGACCGAGCTATCCGAGCCTCGGGTCACTTTGAATTTGACATTAATAAATTTCCCAGCCGAAGAGGGCTTCAATACCTTGACCGTTGTAATCTTCTTTGAGCTCCATGTCAGGTATTGAGGCTGAGCAAACTCCAGATAAAACTCCAATAAATCCCGATCTACCTTCGGGTCTGGAGAGGGAACAACAACCGTTGAGTCAAAGAATGAAATATAAATGCCTTTCGGGTGATTGGCATATCAAATTGAGCAACCTTCGAGTTCTCAAGACCGAACGATATAACTGGTTCAAGCCAGTGAGTACTCGGTTCATCAATGACTTCCCTCTGGAGCCATTCATTGGTCCATTCTGGAAACATGGACTTCTTTTTCTCTAAGAGCTCTTTCTCTTTCAACTCTTTATCCAAAAGATTCATCTTCTCCCGAATCTCTTGCTCTGTAGGCTTGACTTTCTGATGAAGTTTGGAAGTATTCCCTTTCAAGATGTCATCAATGTCATCATCTTCATCTTCATCATCTTCTCCAATCTTCTTCTTTTTCTTTTCCCTCTTACTGGACAAAGATACATTATCCTTCGGTCCATCTGTCGCTTTTGGTTCTGGAGGAGGTTGAGGTGGAGCCTTGCCAGTCTTGCCTTGTGGATCCTTTTCTCCCCCTTGTTTCGGAAGAACAGTGGTCTCCGGAACACCTTCAATCTGACTTAAGATATCCAAGGCAGGTCTAAGCTTCTCAGCTAAGTGGCGTCGAATGGAGATAGTCAAAATTGAGTCGTGGGCGTCAAGGAGATGCAACAAGATTGAGTGTACATCACCCACTGAGATTCGAATCACCTCTCGTTCAGACTTCAAATCATCAAGCTCTTTGGTTGCGGTTCGGAGCTTTAAGTTCTGAATTTTGAGCTGGGAAGTTCGCTTGTCCATCTTATCCATGATTTTGTTTTTGACTGCAAGCTCGGCCTCAAGTTGAGTTAAACGATCATCAACTTTAGTGTGAAGCTCTTCGTTAGAAGCTTCAATAGCTTTTCTAGCCTCTTCAAGTTGAGTCTTTTCTTCCTCCAGTGAACGCGTGAGATTGTCAACAGAAGCATTGACAGTCTGAGCGTTTTTCTGAGCAGCAGCTTGCAAAGAATCCAAGAAGATTTGAGCCTCTGAAATTAATATTTCGACTTTTGGGATCGCTTCCTTGCAGTCTTTTGTGGAGGCTTCAACAGCAAGCGAAGACTTCTGGAATTGGGAGGTAGAGGCATCAATAGCCTTTGCAACATCATAGATAGAGGAAGCATGTTCTTGAACGACCGAAGAAAACAAAGCTTTGAGGGCTGCTTCAGAATAAGAACCGGTAGAAGACGAAGAAAGTAACTGATCAATTTTATCAGTCACAACCTTGAGATGTCGCTTGGCGAGAGGAGCGTCTTCATCATCATCGCTTTGGACACGATAAGGACTGAAGTAGGTAGAATCAAACTCCAAGTCCTCACCTCCAAGAACGGTATTGGTTTCTGTTGATTGGGTAGGTGATAGAGGTTTGGTGGTAACAGGGGTTTTGGGTGCTGAAGAACGAGCCCCCGTATCAGATACGTTGGTCCGAAATCCAGTAGTGGTGGTAGTGGTAGCTTCAGTGAAAATAGGTATAGATATAGGAATGGTAGAGAAAGGTTGAGATGTGATGATAGGGAAAACGGGAGGTAAGGAAATAGGAATGGAAACAGGTGTAGGAGAAGGTGTTTTGGAGCGAACATGTACCTCTGGTGTAGGTGAATGAGGCGGAGTATCTCCACGAGCCGAACCTTTATCATCTGAGCTTTCGTGCACAGATTCACTTGGATCGGTTGATTGATGACCAGGAGGCACGTACTCCGAGTCCGAGTCGCTTGATGATTGAAGAATAAGCTTCCGAGCAGGTTTCTTGGACTTCTTCTGCTTAGGCGGGGAAGGTGCTGCCTTCTCAGACTTTCGCTTCCTTGGAGTCAGACCCTTTGAGACTTGACTTCCTTTATCCCCCTTTTTCGAGTCTTGCTTTTTTCCCCACTTAGCAGGTTTGTCTGCTTCCTCAATAGATTTCACCATTTCAGGAGTGAGTTCCCTTGGACCAGAAGAAGGAAGCTTCTTGTACTCCTGAATAAGCTTGCTTGAAGGAGGCACAGAAGCATACATTGTCTTAGGAATGGATCCAACGAAGAGAAACTTCGACGGATGAGTGACAATAATATTGGTGGTATGAAATGTAGCAATAGAGGAAAGCAGTGAGTCTGCCATGATAGGAACATGATAACGCTCCATCACCCATTGAGTTATAATCGTCCAGAAACGAGCACATGAAATCTCTGTGTGGCGAGAGGAAGATGACAAACTTTGGACAAGTTGAAGCCACAAGACTAATCCATAGTCAAGATTGAGACCATGGTACAACCCATAAAGCAGAGTCATTAAAGACTTGCTAGCACCATCAGATC
Organism: Lactuca virosa; assembly: GCF_052849685.1. NCBI lineage: Eukaryota > Viridiplantae > Streptophyta > Magnoliopsida > Asterales > Asteraceae > Lactuca > Lactuca virosa. Next base: position 440,658,990 of record NC_136429.1, on the reverse strand, counting down.
CGGCACTGCATTCAGAAAGCCCTTTGAAGAGAATAGTGAAGAGGCCATTCCATTGAGGAGGAAGGCATGACTTTTTGAACTTGGTCACAGTAGTTAGGGTTTCAGTGTACCCCATGTTGTAGAACATCGAGAAAAGCTGACCTGTTGAGATGGAATCAGGATTCACCATGGATTCTTCAAAAGTGAGCCCTAGCAACGAGCAAAATCGATTCTTTGAGATGGAAGCCTTCTGGTTAAGAAGATCGAAGAAACTCTTGTCTGCACCTTTGTCGTATGTGGCAGTAGAATAGATTTGAGAGAGACAGGCCATTGGAATGACTTCCACCTTCGATAGAGCTTTGACGAGAGGGGAATATTTCAGCCATTCCACCACTTGATACATGTAAGTATCATAGAGAAACGGTGAAAGATCGATCAGTAAGTTGTGATTTGGCTTGATTGCAAGAAGAGTGGAGCGTGCGATAGTTTCTTGAACTGAGGAAGATTCTGCCATTGTTGAAGTTTGTCGAACAAGAAGATGAACAGTGAAGTTTAGATCGCTTTCTTTTGCTTGAGAGAGTTGAAGAGTGGTAAAGAGGAATACCACATAAAGCAAACCCTTATATACGATTTTGTGGAGAGAGAAAAATCGCAAGCAATGATTCCTTAAATCTGGGAAACGACGCCTAAAAAAGGCGTGATTTGACAACTGGCAACCCCGATAAAGCAGTGATGACGCATGATAAAGTAACTGTTCAAATTCTCGCGCCTTCCAAACTTATCCACAATTCAAATTTCCAATCGATTAAACTTCCTGCTGAGTCACCGCGTGAAGCGTTAATCAAATCTTTATTACCATAATAACCAAGGACGTTTGGAAAATGCAAGATTTTCGTGCAAGATAGTGTCAAAGATAAAGAAATAAATCAAATTATTTGTGGGAATAAGTGATGTCATTTAAGACACAAAGCAATGGATCCCGGGCACGAATCTCTTCCTTCAAAGTCAAGAGAGACTTCAAAGTGCTTGTTTGGATTCCCGTTGAATTACGATCAAGTACTTATTGAGAAGCATTGAAAGACATCTTTTATATATAAGGCTATTAAGGATGGCTTTCGCTTCAATTCTTGAGTTCGATACTTGATATAAGACCAAAATAGAACGAAGTACTTGTGACACCGATGTGGTCTGTTAAACAAGTAGGTTTGAAACATGTTCAGTGACTTGTTGAAAATCGTTAATTAGAAATCTCAAAAAGAATAAAAACTGGATCCTTTGGGAAGAAAAGTCGTGGTGCAAGACATTTTCATAAGGATCTCTCATAAAAAAACGAGATTTCAAGAAGCATGTACAAAAAGTATATTCGTTAATTCAAAGTATGAAGTCTAGAACATTTAATTGTTCACCGTCAATGCTTTAAAGGTTTTGAAATTTTGGGTTTCACTTAGCACGTAGTGGCACGAAACTAAGATCATCAACACAGAAGTTGTGTAACCGTAAACCTCAGTGGTAAAGCTGAGAGTCTCAAGGGTTACATGTATGAGATGAAGTATGATGGAGAATAGAAAGAGGTGGTAAAGGAGCCGAAAGTACCTCTGCTACAAAAGATGGACTAAGCAGAAAAACTCTTAACTTCATTTACGAAGAGTAAGGTAGCTCATGATTAGAGTGAATTTGGCAGCCTGATTGGGAAGACAAGATTGGTATATATCAAGTCATTAAGGCTTCACTCAAAATCTTTTGAGGCTTGGGTCAACATACAGCAGCATGCTTCTAGGGACACTTAGCCAGTACATAGATAAAGAATTATACCTGCCCCAACTCCATCATTGAGAATGGTCCTTATACACAAATTATATTAAAAGTAAATTGCAATAAAACGAAAGAAAATATTTTTGAGTTTTGAAGTTTCTGAAAAGAAATAAAACAGAAGAGAAAAATATTTTTGGATTTTACAAGATTTTCTGAAAAAGAATTAAAACAGAAAAGAAAAAATATTTTTGGATTTTATGAAAATAAAAGGAAAAACATAAAATAAATTGCAAGAAAAGAGTATACAAACTATACAACCGAAATCATCTTTTGGAAATTAGGAGCGAATCGAGCCCGGTGAGACCGAACCTGAAATAGACCGAGCGTTCGGTGCATTTCGGTTCCCAGAAGAACCGAACCCGAAATGGACCGAGCGTTCGCTCTATTTCGCTTCCAACTTTTATTGAGACAGAAGAGATTTCGGTATAGATTGAGCTTCCATCATTCCTAGGCCTTGAAGGATTTTATTAAAACTTGCTTCAGGCAAGGCTTTAGTGAAGATGTCACCCAATTGATTAGTGGTTCGTACGAAATGAATTTCTACGTTACCATCTTCCACATGATCCTTGATAAAGTGATACCTCAGTGATATGTGTTTCGTCTTTGAGTGTTGCACTGGGTTATGAAAAATCCTAATTGCACTCTCTGAGTCACAATATAGTGGGATTTTCTTCATGTTCAGGCCGTAGTCTCGAAGTTGACTTTGTATCCAAATGACCTGTGATGTGCATCATACAGCGGCTATATATTCTGCTTCGGCAGTGGAGAGAGATACACATGTTTGTTTCTTGGATTGCCAGCTAACAAGTTTTCCGTCTAGAAATTGGCATCCACCAGTGGTACTCTTTCGGTCTAGTCCAGATCCCCCAAGATCAGCATCTGAGAATGCTTGGACAAAGAAACTTGATTTGGCAGGGTACCACATACCGAGAGAAGAGGTTCGCTTCAGGTATCGAAAGATGTTCTTCACAGCTAGCAGGTGAGGTTCGCGTGGATTAGCTTGAAACCTGGCACAATAACACACAGAGAACATTATTTCTGGTCGACTTGCTGTTAGATACATGAGAGACCCTATCATCTGACGATAAAGGGTCATGTCAGCAACCGGTTTGTCCAGAGAAGGTTTCAGCTTTGTACCAAACCCCATAGGAACCTTTACTTTCGAATCTCCCATCATTCCAAACTTGGCAAGCAAGGTTTTTGTGTAAGCCTCATGATAAATAAAAATCCCTTCGGGTCCCTGTCTTATATTCAAGCCAAGAAAAAAGTTAATAGGACCCATTGAGCTCATTTCAAATTTAGTCTCCATCAACTTCCTGAAATTAGCTGTTAAGCTAGGATTTGTGGAACCGAAGATGATATCATCAACATAAATTTGAACGATCATAAGGTGGTCACCCTCTTTCTTGCGAAAGAAGGTTGGGTCAACCGAACCTTGTTTAAATTTAGACATTTTGAGAAATCGAGTTAGAGTTTCATACCATGCCCTTGGTGCTTGCTTGAGACTGTAGACTGCCTTGTCCAGAATGTAGCAATGATCTGGATACTTTTCGTTTACGAAACCTGGTGGTTGCTCTACGTACACCGTCTCTTCCAGTTCGCCATTTAGAAAGGCATACTTCACGTCCATTTGGAATACTTCAAAGTTCTTGTGTGCAGCATATGCGAGAAAGATACGAATCGATTCTAGCCTTGCTACTGGAGCGAAGGTCTCTTCGTAATCTATGCCTTCTTCTTGACAGTAACCTTTCATAACCAATATTGCCTTGTTGCGTATCACATTTCCCTCCTTATCCATCTTGTTCCTGAAAACCCACTTTAATCCACCCACAGAAGCATCCTTTGGTGTTGGAATCAGTCTCCACACTTTATTTCGCTCGAACTCATTGAGTTCGTCTTGCATCGCCTGTACCTTGTCAGAGTGATCGAGTGCAGTCTTGATCGTCTTTGGTTCGACTTTGGAGATGAACGAATTAAACATGCAGAATTTTACTTTAGAGAAAAGTGCAGTTTGTTTCGCTTTCAGCTGTGATCGTGTGAGAACGTTTTCTGTCGAATCACCAATAATTTGTTTGTGTGGATGATCTTTGGTCCATTTGGTGAGAGGAGGGTAACTAGGATCATATGTGGGATCCAGTTCAGCATTCACTACTTCTTCAAATTCTGACTGAGTATCGTCATCGTTTATATTCGCATTCTCCCCCTCGAATGATGATACTTCCTCAGTTTCAGGCTCAGAATTCTCCCCCTGGACTTGACTTTCGGTTGGAATAAATGAGGATGGGCTCTCCCCCTAGAATGGTGAATTTTGGTTCTGGTGGAAGGACGAACTCTCCCCCTGAAAATGAGAACAATATTTTGGAGGTTCGCTTGTGTCTGGCTTTTCGGTTGTTACTGGTTCTTCTTCTGCCATTTTCTTCGCAGCATCATCGATTATCTTCTTCAAGTTATCTACCTTGTTGTCTGCAGCTTGAGATTTAGAGAAAGTAGCCTTTTCTGGTTCATCAAATAGCAGCATGTATTGCTCAAAGAGGTTTGAAATGGGAACCGTAACTTGACCAGATTTGGAAATATGTCCTCCACAGAGCCTTCGGTTGTCTTCAGTTTCTTGACGTAGTTATCATCGAAGGTAAAATAATAGGTCTCCTCTATTTTCTTTGAACGCTTGTTGAGAACCTGATATGCTTTGGAGGTTAAGGAATAACCCAGAAAGATTCCTTCGTCTGCTTTGACATGAAACTTGTTGCGGTGCTCCTTTGAATTGAAAATGAAGCATCTCGAACCGAACACGTGAAAAAACTTTATGTTAGGCTTTCGGTTGTTCAAGATCTCATAAGGAGTGATGGAGAAACGTTTGTTGAGGTAAGATATGTTCTGTGTAAAGCATGCAGCAGCAATCGCGTCAGCCCAGAAATATAGAGGTAGAGAAGCGAAGCTTAACATGGTTCGGGCTGCTTCACACAAAGATCGGTTTCGCCTTTCGACTATTCCATTTGTTGTGGAGTATATGGAGCCGAGAAGTTATGAGTGGTTCCCTTCTCTGCAAGAAAATATTCAAAATCTTTGTTCTTAAACTCCAACCCGTTGTCGCTCCTTATATTTCAAACTATCTTCCGTAGTTGAACTTCTATCTGCTTGATAAAGAGTTTAAGCTTGGGAGTGGCCTCTGATTTCTGCTTCAAAAAGAACACCCAAGTGAAGCGAGAGAAGTCATCCACTATGACAAGTATATACTTGTTACCGCCAATACTTTCGATTGAAGATGGACCACATAAATCAATGTGAAGTAATTCAAGTGGTTCAATAATTTTCGTATTGACTCGAGAAGGATGACTCTGTCGACTTTGCTTTCCCATTTCACATGCAGCACACATGTGTTCTTTATCGAACTTTAGAACAGGAAGATCTCGAACATGATCCCTAAGCACCATTTTGTTTATGTCTTTAAAATTGAGATGAGAGAGTCTTCGGTGCCAAAGCCAGCTGTCGCTTGACTGAGCTTTCGTTAGTAGGGATTGAGATTCAGAGGGTACATCTCTCCTTTTCGCTTTGACTTCAGCAGAATATTGTTCGTCTTCTTTTCAACAATCTCTGAGCCATCGTCATCGAACGAAACTTTTAACCCGGTACCAACTACCAGTTGAGACACACTGATAAGGTTGTGTTGTAATCCTTCAACATACGCCACTTTTCTTATCGAGAACTCGCCATTGGTTATCATGCCATAACCTTTAATCGTGCCAAAAGAATTATTACCATACTTGACACTTCCACCATTTGTTAAGGAATGAAATTCCCTCAGCTCTTCCCTTCTTCCTGTCATGTGACGCGAGCAGCCACTGTCTATGTACCATTCATCGTCAAACTGCTCGTCACGAATTACCTACAAAAATTAAGCAGATTTAGGAACCCAAAGTTTCTTGGGTCCTTGTGAGCCTTTTACAGAACAGGGAATTGTTAGAGAAACATCAACCAAAAAGGTCCTTTTTATTAGTGTTGTTTCATCTTTTCTTTTTATGGTGAAAACTTTGATTATATTGTTTTGAGAGCTTTAGGTTCATTTTTAGAATATGAGAATTGGACGTTGGCATACTTTCGGTTCTCGAAATTAGGTTCACACGACGTCTTCTTTTCGTCTTCCGGAAAGAGCTTTACTTTTCCCTTTCGATCATTCTGTGAGTGAGAGATAGAATGAGAAAGATTAGACTTGGGAGCAGAGTTAAGCTTTCGGTCATTGCTCTTACTTGGTTGAGAACCGAAACTACTTTCGCTTCGGTTCCTTTCCTTGGTTGGTCTAGGACCGAAACCACCCTTTTGGTTTCTCTCATGTTGATGACCGAAGCTTCCTTTTCGGTTGTCGTCCGTCTGTAGACTGAAACTCCTCTTTTGATTGTTGTGCCTTTGTGGACCGAAGCTCTGTTTTCAGTTGTTTTGATTCTGAGGACCGAAACTCTGCTTTCGGTTGTTTTGAATCTGAGGACCGAAACTCTTCTTTCGGTTGTTTTCATTAAGTTGAGCACACGAAGCTGAGTTTGCTTTTGCTTCCTCCTTTGGTTTGGAGGGTTTTTCATAGCGAACGTAATTAGGATTTTGAGATCGCCATAACTGTTTCCTTTCAGTGAGATTCTTCTTGTACCTCAAATTTCGTTGATGTTTTCGGTCTAACACCTGTTTTGGAGTTTTGTGGATGTTCGCCTTTTTCATCGGTCTTTGAGCATGAGTTTCGCTCTTTAGCGAAGGAGTTTCGCTTGACACCATGACCGGTTCGCCTGAAGGACTTTTGGTTCCACTTGTGCTGGGCACATCAAAACGTGTTGGATCATTCAGCGGTTCTGGCACATATCTTCCTTTCACTCTCCATGAAGTTTTATGAGACATACCTTTTGTTTCATTGGCGTTATCAATAGGTGCTGACTAGAAAAACTCATCACAGCCATCAACATTATCTTCTGCTACTAATGTTGTCAGTTCGGCTGTCTGTTGCTAAGTAACTCCATGAACTGCGTAAACTTGATTTGGAGTCGTTTGGACCTTTTGATATACAACTGCCTTTTCCTTGAGGACTTTGGTCTTGTCTTTGGATAAACGAGCGAACTCAACAGAGTTTTCAGAAATAATATTTTTGTTGGTTTCGGGTTCACTCTTGACAAATTCAGAACAGTCCACCTCATCTTCCACAGAAATTTCGCTCATATCATCATCCTCATTGAATTCAGAAGTGTTTTCAATATCAATTTTATTTTCTGAACTCAAATTGGCATTCAAGGAGTCAAATTTCTGTACAGTTTCGGTTTTGATCCTTAATTTGTCATTTTTATCCAACAAATTTTTGAGCATGTCCTTATGGTCTTTTGACTTAATGAAGGACTCTATTTTGTCAAGACCAATTTTGTAAGCGGGAGAAATATCATCAGAAGAAACGTTTTCACAGTCATAAGCATCGGCAACGATTTCATCCTCCTTTAACTCAAGGAAGGGCAAAATCATACGATGTATCTTCTTCCCTATTTCACAATCGAGATGCAATTGAGTAATGTTGGTATATAATCGTTTAGCAATTAAACAAAAAACATTTTGTTGTTTCAAAAGCTTCAAATTATCTCTTTGCAAATAAATTGTTTCATCCCTAGACCTAATCAACTCCTTCTCCTTCTGCTCAATCCACATACGCCTCTCCTCACTCTTTGATGATACCCTGCTGATTTGATCAGTTAGGTTAGAGTTTGTGACGCGAGTTTGAGTTAGACTACCACTTAAACTAGAAAATTTAGATTTTAATCCATTTAGTTCTTTTTCATAGTTTGAGATGGGAATTTGTAAGGAAACAAGAATAGATTGTACCTTCTTGATCAACTCATCGCATTCGTTGATCTGCTCACTTACAGGTTTCGCTGCAAAACACCTGTCCTCACGCTCCATCGCTTCATCCAGTTCTCCATCAGTGGCATAGCCTCGATTTTGTGACACCCCAGAAGTCACCATCAAACACTTTCCTGCAACATCTTCTTCCTTCACCAACAGAGCCCTGCCATGAGTAGGCTTCCTCACTTCTACATCTTCTGAATCAGTGGACCAAACTTCAACACCACCGAATTCATCATGAACAATATTTCCCTGCACAATAAGAGCACTCATAGTGTTGTGAGATCCAGCTTTCTTCTTCTTGATTTCTTCCAATCGTCGTGTGACGTTCGCTTCCTCGTCCTCATCTTCATTCTTTCCGACATCTTTCTCAACATACAATCTCTGGCGAAGTGATTTTTGCCTCCGCAGTAGTGAGGCAATTAATCCCTGAGTCACCTCCAAGTTTCACTTCTTTCTTTGGTTCTTCAGTCTGAGAAACATTCTTCGGTTCCTCCTTTGCTTTCTCGGCACTGTAGGTACCTTGCCAGTTTCGGTTCTTATTTGTTGGGAACCTCCTTTTGATGAACTTCTTGGGATTTGACACCATCAAAGCATACTCGTCACTTGTTAGATCATATTCTGAGAGATCCAAATCTTCTTCTTCTTCAGTAGCACTCTTTCCTTTGGAGATTAAGGCCAAGGAACCCATGCTAGAAACCACATTCGTTTCTTTAGCCAAGGCACTCTCATGTGACTTTAATATTCCCACCAATTTCTCTAGAGAATAATTCTTGAATTGTTCATGAGCCTTCACAGTAGACACCACAACCATCCATTCGGGTCTAAGGTCGTTCATGAATGTCACCTTCTGTACAATGACTTTTCTTTCAATCCCATGCTTTATCATCCTACTAAGGAGATGATTGAAGCGATCGAAGGTTTGAATAAGATTCTCTTCTGGCTTCTGCTTGAAGTCACCAAATTCTGAGAGCAACAATGTTTGAATTGAATGCTCGAGATCTTCATCCGTGGAATACAATTCCTTCAATTTGTCCTATATTTCTTTTGCCGTTGTGCATGAGCTTACTAACCGAAACGTGTCCGATTGCAAAGCAAACCTGATCATTTTTAAAGATTTGATGTTGCACTTAAACTTCTCCTTCTCATCTTGGGGGACGTCTTTCACATCACTGATGAGTTGATTGTAGTCTTTTTGAGTTTTCACAACTCTTGAAGATTTTGAGTGAGCGAATGGACCTACAATAATCGCATCCCAGATCAAGTAACCATTGTCTTCTGAGCCAATCACGTAATCTTCAAAGTGATGAGTCCAGACCTCATAATCTTGAGTGTACAATATAGGAATCGTTGTTGTCGATCCTATGCTGTTGGAGATGTTCATTGGGTTAGACTGAGAATCATCCATAGACATGACGATGTTTGTTCAAAGACCTGCTTAAGATCAGACTTGTAAATAACGTTAGGGTAAGATCGAATATTTAAAGAACTACGTCAATAGCAAATGACGGCTCTAACAATATCAATCAAAGCGGAAAACCCTAAGATCTTCTTCAACAGAAGAGATGTGTATGAATTACACAGTCTCCTGCTCTGATACCAATTGATGAGTTGAAAAACTCTTAGATCGATTAGATCTTCAACAGGTTAAAAAATAATAGCAAACAAACACAATCAACACGATATAGAATCAAGTAATGCATAATGATTCAAATGTAGTCACGCCTCAGCAGAGCTCGATGAAGAACTTCCACTGTAGAGGCGAGCTAGGGTTTGTAGTACAATATTCAAAGTAATAATAAAAGCGCTTCCAAAAAAGGATGCATGCATGCACCTTAAATACTAAACCCTAATAAAACAAACACGGTTGGACAGGCCCAAACCGGATAACAAAACTGGGCTAAGGACCGAGCCCAAGACGCAACACTATTATACCCAACAGGCATCTCTCTTAACATTCTATCATGCAATCCTGAGCATATCCTTAGCCCTAATCTAGCATGTGATTCACAAGTTCACAATTCAAAACATATCACAAAATCATGTATGGGTATTTTGGGAAAACTTACTTGAGCTCGGTCGATTGCATGCACCACACTCCTTTCTTTCATTAGAAAACTCTTTTATAAAACATTTCTTTTTATGAAAATCTACCAAATCCTTAGTTTGAGTTCTGACACACCCGAGAGTATGCCCGAATCCCTCAAACCAAGGCTCTGATACCAACTTGTAATGTCCCAAAACTCAGAACCAAAAATTTTCATTTTTATATAAAATAAACCATCAACCAAACATGTTTGTCAAAACCATAAAGTATTCAGAGTAAATCAAATATCATCCCAAAATACCACATACCATACATATATGCCAGCTCAAGGCTGTGCCGTGTCTATTTCACCCCTCAGTCTATTTCAACTCATGTGTCGTCCCAAGTGTTGGATTAGGTGTCTAAGCCCATAACTATAATTGGTATGTACTTGACTCGAGAGTAGCATGGTCCATTTTGGGTTGCATTCACCGAAGCAATTTGATAGGAAGGATATTTGAGAAAGAGGTTATTTGTGATTTATTAATATATTATAAGTATAATATATTAATTGAGAAATCATATTATTTAATTAGTATTGATCAAGATTTAATTTGGAATTAATTCAGTGATCAAAAGAGACTAATTAAATTAATGGGGACTGATTAAGTAAATCAGTGATACTTATAGTTTGGGCTAATGATCCATGTTGATTATGTGGACTAAATCTTTGTGGAGTCCATGAAATTTTAGTCCAAAGGGCTTATCATATGGATTATTAGATTAAAGGCCCAAGGAAGTGGATTAGGGTTTACAAGTTGAAACTCTTGGAATTCTACACTGTAAGTGTGACCCCTAAAACCCTAAAATTGGCACTTCTGCATTCTAAGAAGATGCTAGCCCTTTTTGGTGGTTAATAGCCTCTCTCTCATTTGTGCTAATCTTGATCTTGGTGTTTTATGAGCCATTTGAGGCATCACACTTGAGGTGTTAAGCTCTTGAAAGGCCAAATTCTACATGCTACAACTAAGAGGTATTCTTCTAACTAGTTTTTTATGTTTCAAGTATCAAGTTGTATGCTAGTTATAGGTTTCATGCGTTGGATAATTTTTGTTGCATGTATAACTAGAAAAAACTTAGATCCAAAGCATTAGGGTTTTATGTGCACCATAGGGATGTTAGAGTACATAAAATCCAATAGTGGTATCAGAGCCATGGGTAATTTTCTGTTATATAGATGCATTTGTTAATTTTCAAAGCTGGAAAAAAGTTGAAAAACTGCTTTCTGCTAGCATGAACTCGACGAGTCCACTTTGGAACTCGACGAGTTCATGATGAACTTGACGAGTCCATAAGCTGACTCGATGAGTTGGGCAGTCTGTTGACAGAATTTTCGAGTTTTTGGCCTGTTTTGGATTAGGATCATTACCACAAACTGTATTGGTTCATAAAATTTAATTTTGTTGATATGGTAATGATTATCCCCATCTAATAACATGATGATTGCCAAATTTTAAGATAATTACTTGATTTTGTGAAAAACTAATTATTTGTAAAATAGGAATCATTTTGCTATAAGAGTTGCATTAGGTCAAATTGGTAAAAGGTAAATAATATATGATTATTTTTATTAGTTTTAAATTTGATCTAAATGTTTTAAGAGGTTACAAAACTTGTCATCAAGTTTTGGAACTCAAAATTTTTTAAGGAGTTACAAAATTAAGTCCATAAGTTATGGAATCCAAAGGTTTTCAAGAGTTTCATAACTTGCCCTCAAGTTATGGAATATGAAAAGTCTCATTCATGAAAACATTAACTCTTGTAGTTGAAAGGTTTCAAAAGATGCAACTCTTAGGTTCATAACTTAAAAATTAATTAAATAGTTTTTAATTTTTAATTTTTATATTTAGCACCTTGATGTTTTGAATAGTTCAAATTACATCTTTATGGATTTCATTAAATTAATTAAATGTTTAATTAAAAGATAAGATTAATAAATCCACAATCACATGACATAAGTTTAATTAAATTAAGAGTATAGTTTAATTAATAGATTAAACCACAAAGTATTTTAAAAGTTTAAAATACACCCTTATACTATATAAAATTAAAAGTCTTATATATTATATATGTATAAGTTAAAAATTCAGTCTTACCGTTAGTAGGCCTCATTCATGAAGCTGGTCTATAAGGGGTGTTTAAGGAAGCGGCTTGTAAAATGACCGTCATTGGGTATCCACTCTTACCCACTGTACCCTTGACCAGTGGAGGGTCGTTAGCCGAACAGGTTTGATAGGACACTTAAATCCTCATTAAAAGTATAATGAAATATAAAGTAACTAAACACTTTATAAATTCCCAATCTTAGTTACTTTAGGAAAAATGTGAATTTGATGGTAACCCATGAAATTGCACATTGCACCTTATTGGTCAGTTAGTGGAGCGTCTGTGGTTAACCGGCACACTAATGTGGACTAATGAAGGATGGCAATGGGTTTCTCGTAAATTATCATTGATCAATGGAGCGTGTGTGGTTAACCGGCACTTTGATTAGGTGATTAATGACATCGAGAGTACCAAGCTAATTTGCATGGTTATTCACACCTTGTTTGTGATCCTCGGTATCCCAGTCACAAACTTGAAGGGCATAATCGAGATTAAATATGCCATTGAAAAGTTGAATGAATCTCAAAAGAATCTAGGAATTTCAATTCATTTAAAACCTAATATTCATTTTCGTTTTTCATGGTGGAAATTGGTAAATCGTCATTTACCTACCTTCAAATATTTTCTAATTGGATTACGGCATCCCTCTTCCGAATTACAGAATATTGTATTGGGTCCTAGCCTTAATATTTCATTTTGGGTGTTATATTAGGACTTAAATCAAATAAACTTGAATTTCTCCCTTGTAGATGTCTAGTTCTGACAACTATGGTCTTCCCGAATCTTATGGAAAAAGATTTCCTCATGAAGATGATGTTCCCAGAAATCCTACTTCACTTCCTCCACCTCCTCCTATAATTCTCCCTGACCCACATGTTCGTCGACTTGAAAAGTTCAAGGTCAATCAAACCCTATTGGCTAGCAAACACAAAGATGGAAAGTCTGTGTATGCACACGTCTTGGAGATGAAGTCACACATTGACAAGCTGGGAATGTTAGGTGCTGTTGTCTTGAGGAAGTTGGCTGTTGACTTGGTTCTTCAATCACTTCCTATGTCATATAGTGAGTTCGTTAAAGATACTATATGACAAAACACAATGTGACCCTTATCAATCTTACCTATTTGCTAATTGCTGCTGAATCAGAAATGATTTGGCGCACTGGTAATGCAAATTTGATTGGAAGATCTACTTCCCAAACTTCCATGGACACTGACAATGGCGACGTTGGAAGTCCAGAAAAGCTTTCTCTTCTCAATGGAAAAGGATTGGCCAAGGTCAAACCGTTTGACCAAATGGTAAAAAGAAAGGCTAAGTCTGAGATTGTCCCGTGTGCCATTCCAAAAGAGTCTGGTTGTGACGATGCCTTATTTACCTGAAGGATCACAAGGATGGTAAAGTCAAAGTGTTTGACTCTGCTTCAGGTAAGTCTACTATCTAACTCTATTAAGTTCCTATTTGAAGATTCTTAATACATGATGTGATGAAATCACATTTTGATGTTTTGTAGGATCGAAGAAGAGAAAGGAAGCTTAAAGAAAGATCAGGCTGAGTCTGATCACGAAAAGATGGATTTCGATCGCATGATTCAATGATCAAAATTATGAGCTGCTACTTAAGAGTTATGATAGATTGCTTAGAAATATGTAGCAACATAGTTTTCATTTGAAATTGCATTGTAAGGACAAGGTTTTCTGCAGTTTTATAAATAAAGAAAAATTTGATTTTATCTTATTTTTATATTTCCTTACAATGGCATTTGTGAAAATTGATGTTTGTATGTTTCTATTTATAGCAATATGGATTTGATTCTTTCGTTTGTGGTAGTGTCTAAATTTACCAAATAAGGAAAGATTCTCAACACCAAGTTTCAACTAGACAGAAACTTGGAATCATGCAACTTGTATTGTATGATGAATGAGAACCTTCGTCTTTGGGAAATTAAGACTAATTCCTTGTTCACATATATATGCGAGTCAAGTGAAGGACTAGGGGATCGGGTACACTTGGTTATGCACTGGTCAGGTCCACCACAAAAATAACGATAAGACTATTCGTCATGATTTACTAAAGGTTTAGTAAATATAGTTATGCTTACAAGATTAAGTGTAATTCTGAATCATTGAAAAAGTTTCAATGTATGGCAGAACGAATAAGAAGAATCAATTAGGCAGAAAGATAAAAAGTTTCTCCAATCTAAAAGGAAAGGAGAGTACTTGAGTATCGTGTTTTATGATCATCTTAGTGATTATGAAACCATATCACAATTGATCCTCTAAGGACATCTTGGTGCATTTGTATGGCTAAGAAGAGGAATCGTGAATTGTTGAAATGGTTAAACCAAGAAGATGAGTCATACTTCGTTCCAAAATCAAGTCTTAGAGTCATACTCCAAGATTGTTCCTTGAGACATATCTTAAGTAGATTTATAACACATTTAGAATTGGTAGTTGTGATGTCTTTAAGACAAAGACCAACTAAGACCAATTATATGAAGTGTTTTTCCTTGATAAGAATCTACACTAACTCTTGAATATTTGTTTGTCAAGGAGTGTTTCTTGACAAGAGAATCTTATATGTCAAGAAGTTAGTGGGAGTCTTAAAGATCTTGAAAAGTTTCAGGAACTAATCAAGAATAAACCTAATGTGTATCACTAGCTCATGACTTGACGTTTGTAACCTATCGTGTTGACATATTCTTGTTTCTGTGCCCATTCCAGTTAAAAGTTGACATGCATGTGAGTTCTATGAGTTCTCAATTGTTTGCATAAGGCGAAGGACCTTGATCAGTGAAAGTTCATTGATTTGTATAGGTGAGCTGCTTGACAACTTGGAAGACATGGTAGGCCCTTGTGCTACCAAGTGGCAAGAAATTAAGATTGAACAAGTTCAGTACATATGAGTTTGAATTTGTCATAGACCTTGTCTTATGATAATGGTTAGAAATGAGAGATTCACATGGATAGGAACACATACACCATTAAATCTAAGTGGTAAGGTTTCTCTCCAATTCATGAAAATTATTGTGAGGAAACGGTTTCACTAAGTAGATTTCAAAGAGTTAGCAATTGTGATATTTGCATTCTCAAATTCGATTATGATTACAATATCCCTCTTCATAGTTCGAATTATGAGAAATGGTAAATAGTTTGAATATTCGGGACTTACAGTCGTAAGTTCTGAAATAGTTTAGACACGCATATGAGCTTTCTAATAAAAGGTGTATGAGCTTAGATAAAGGATTATTGAAGCATCTGGTATCAGTAATCCGAACTATGGAAAGAAATTCAATAAATATTGATTTCTAGAAGTCCAACTGATTTTTGGATACATGTCAAAGCTAGTAGGAGCATAAGTGTTATGCTAGTAAGATAATTATTATTATGCTAGTGGAAGCATAATTATTATGGTAAGTGTTGCGAGTTAGCAATGCTATTTATAGGAAACAAAGTTCTAATTTGCAAATTTGCAAAGGTTGAAAAGTTGTTTTGCTATAGTAAGGGAAAGGATACTTATACTTTATTTCAAATCTAAAAGTTTAGATTCAAGTATTAATCAAATATTAGTCATGGATATATATGAATACCATGTTGAAATATTTCAACATTGAAAATTCTATATATGGAAATATTATAGCAAAAGACTGGTCAAGCATCATGTCTTTATGTAAGACATTATGAATCGTATCCCATATGCTACGGGTATAGGATCGATTACATATGCTATAATATTCACGTGTTCTAATTTTCCAAATGTCGAGGGCATTAAGAGGGAAAAAGGACTAGAACTGGATATGACTAAAGTGGTTAAACAACTGTCAAGGACAATCTAAGGTTCGCTAAGTATTGATTGCTTAAGGACAGTTGGAAGTATAGTAATGGACCATATTGACATAATTATGAATAGATAGGACTCTATTAAGAATGGATTGTCATATGGAAAATATGGAAATGATTCCATAATGGGAGTTGGATATTAAGAATCTATGTGTAAGTTAGAAACTTTCATGCAAGAAGGATGTTCAAAGGAATGTACTTTGAATATGAGACTTCGTATCTGTGGAATTGTCATGTAACAATCTCCAGTAGAGTACTTTGTAATATCATTGTCCAAGTCTCTGTGACTTTGGTGCATTGACATTACAAAAGGAATCATTGCATGATACTTTAGAATCTAACACTTGTAATAAAGATTTGGAATTGTGAAATGATTTTCATTGGAAATGTCATCTATTGGTCTATTTCACAAAGAAGGACCGTAGGTAAACATAGTGTGCATGCTTGGAGCATGGGATAACTATTGTTTTAATTCAAGTATTAAGTTGATTAATCGAAACATTATACAACGAATAATGTGTAATCAATATGGTGATTAAATAAAAGGTGTTTTATTTATATTCAAAAGTTTTGAGACCATATTGAATTCGATTATTCTTGTGTTTTACTTTGCATTTTTGACTTCCCGAATAATAAGATTATTCAAACTATCCACAGTCGATCATACTTTGGAAATAGGTATTGAGGTAAGACTGTCATGAATCCGTCTGTAGACTGTCTAAAGTGTTTAGACATAGCAAAGTTTGTTGCAGTGTTCATGAGTACTCCTATAATAAGATTTGAGTATTGGATTAAACCCACGCTCATCTGAATCACTTCATGGATTTCATCATGAGTGATTGTGAGACGATAATATCTTCTATTCTTGAAACGGAAACATATAGTTGCAGTTTACAAGTCGGTTGCACATTGATGATATGTAAACGCACCAGTAACTTGGTGTTATAAAACATATTGTTGTGTGTGATTTGATGAGTAAATAGAGCAAGCATATGAGTCGAAGTTTATCCGTTCCTTTTACCCTAAGAGGGATAAAAGCGATATTTGTGGGCCCCTCGATGATTTAGTGATGACACCCCTAAGCTCTTGGCCAAGCCTGGACTGATTTGATTTGTTCAATTAGTCGGTCGTCATAAATCAGAAATCGGGAAACAACACATCAACAGAGAGAATGATTATAATCCATGTCTCTGTTCATACGATATCTAGAATGGAGGAATATATGATCCCTTATCTAATGGATGCGTCAGAGTTCGACAACTGCTTTGGAGAGCTACGATTGCTAGTCGGTTTTTCAAGTCGTACTTGCAGTTATAGTTATTAGACTTATCTAAGTGGGAGACTGTTGGATTAGGTGTCTAAGCGCATAACTATAATTGGTATGTACTTGACCCGAGAGTAGCATGGTCCCATTTGGATTGCATTCACTGAAGCAATTTGATAGGAAGGATATTTGAGAAAGTGGTTATTTGTGATTTATTAATATATTATAAGTATAATATATTAATTGAGAAATCATATTATTTAATTAGTATTGATCAAGAATTAATTTGGAATTAATTTAGTGATCAAAAGAGACTAATTAAATTAACAGGGATTGATTAAGTAAATCAGTGATACTTATAGTTGGGGGTAATGATCCATGTTGATTATGTGGACTAAATATTTGTGGAGTCTATGAAGATTTAGTCCAAAGGGCTTATGATATGGATTATTGGATTAAAGGGCCAAGGAAGTGGATTAGGTTTTCCAAGTTGAAACTCTTGGAATTCTACACTATAAGTGTGACCCCTAAATACCTAAAATTGGCACTTGTGCATTCTAAGAAGATGCTAGCCCTTTTAGGTGGTTAATAGCCTCTCTCTCATTTGTATTCCTCTTGCTCTTGGTGTTTTGTGAACCATTTGAGGCATCTCACTTGAGGTGCTAAGCTCTTGAAAGGCCAAATTCTACATGCTACAACTAAGAGGTATTCTTCTAACTAGTTTTTTATGTTTCAAGTATCAAGTTGTATGATAGTTATAGGTTTCATGCTTTGGATAATTTTTGTTGCATGTATAACTAGAGAAAACTTAGATCCAAAGCATTAGGGTTGTATGTGCACCATAGGGATGTTAGAGTACATAAAACCCAACACCAAGGTCGTACCGGGTCTATTTCACCCCAAGTCTATTTCACCCCGAGTCTACTTCAACACATGTGTCGGCCAAAGGCCGTACCGGGTCTATTTCACCCCGAGTTTATTTCAACTCATATGTCAACACAAGGCTGTACCGGGTATATTTCACCCCCGGGTCTATTTCACCCACATACATATACAAAACATGCACATATGCATACACCACATACAACATGAGTCACAAAGACTACAAGCATATAACATATCCTAGTGTCCTACAGTATATTGAGAAAACTCACCTCAGTCTGCTGTCAGTCAAATATATGCTCAGACTACTGAACTGGAGAATCCTCGCACTAATCAATCAGATAAAAATCCCAATTAATAATTAGGCCATAAACCATAACCGGGAATCTAATTCATTAGACCCAACACCTAGGGTAAAAGGCCATTTTACATTTCCCTCACTTAGCCTAATAACTGAGCCCCAAACTTAATGGCACTAAATGCCAAATAATAGCCCAAATCCAAAAGACACTCAGGGCCCGATATGGGCCCAATCCCAAGAAGACCCATGCCCTAACAGTGGCCCATAATCAGAAAGACTTGTGGCCCAACAAGAGCCCAAAACCCTAAAGTCCAAAACATCAAATCCTATAACTTGGTCGCGAGCGCTAAGCATTTCCCTAGTACGCTCGGCGTACCAGGTCGCTACACCGAGTCGGGGATCCAGACGCGTACGCGCAACGTACGCATCCGTACGCTCGGTGTACGCCCCCTTCAACCACTTCCTCCATTAAGTCCTTATTGCTTAAGAAAAAATGTCCATACTTCAGATCTAGACCTTGGGGAACGTCTTAACCCACAAAGTCATTAACTTGATGCCTTCGCATGGCACAAATGGACTCAAACCCTAGATTTAGCATCCTACTTTCACCAAATGGACATAAAATCATGCATGGTTGATACTCAAAAATCAAGATGCCAACTTTATGGACTAGGGATCTCAGAAACATCAAGAGGAGCAACTCCTAACTTCTGGAGTGGAAGAATCCCACTAGATTTCCTTCATCGGACCAAAAAGTGTCCAAAACTTCACAACAACTACATCTAAGCATAGAATGAGCAAGTTCCAAGATTTATGCTTCAATGAAGCTGGAAATGATGAGTGGAATCTGGATCTACAAGCTTCCCCTTAATCAATTCTCCTTCTCCAAGTTTCTTTTTCTTCAAGGTTCACTGAACACACACAAAGAGGCCAAATCTCTCTAGATGAGCTAGGATTTCGAATGAGGCTCAAAAGGGAAATGGAGGCTGGGAAATGAGAGAACCTTGGGACATAATGTTGCTAAAATTGGGTCCAAACCCTAAAAATAAGGGTTTTCACTCTATCCACCTACACCCAACGTTCCTAGGGGAATGCCCAACGTACGTACCCAACTCCCAAAATTACGAAAATGCCACTTTGGCCTAATTTTTCAATCCATTCACATCCAAGGTCTAAAATGAAATAAATTCTCATACTCAAGGTTTAAAATGAAAATACCTCAATATCGAGAACTTACAATTCTCCGCCACTTTAACTAGAACTCGTCCTTGAAGTCCGCTGTTGTGAACAACTCAGGGTAATACTCCCGCAACTCTGACTCGGGTTCCCACGTCAATTCTGAACGCTTTCGGTGCTACCACAACTCCATCATAAGATCCACCACCTTTTTTCGTAGAGTCTTCGACCTCCTATCAAGGACTACCATTAGCCTCTCTATATAATTCAGGCGATCATCCACCCGAATGTCCTCCAATGGAACTACTGTCATCCTTAAACACACATCCCTGATTGGGGCAACAACCGTCTTGCGGCTTAGAGCATCGGCCACCACATTGGCCTTTCCCATGTGATAAAGGATTTCATAATCGTAATCCTTCACCACATCTAACCATCTACGCTGCCTCATGTTCAGATTCAGTTGATCCATCAGATACCTCGGACTCTTGTGGTTCGTGTATATAGTACAATGAACCCCATAGAGGTAATGTTGCCAAATCTTGAGGGCAAAAACCATAGCCCCCAACTCCAAATCATGCGTAGGATAATTCGCTTCATGTGGCTTCAGTTGCCTCGAAGCGTAAGCGATCACATGACCTCGCGGCATCAACACCACACCCAACCCTATGATTGATGCTTCCCAATATACTCCAATATCCTCAACACCCTCCGACAGGGTCAGATGCGGCGCCTCACACAGTCTATGCCTCAAATTGTCAAAACTTGCCTGCTGATCAGGCCCCCATTGGAATGTGATTCGTCAACTGGGTCAATGTCACCGCTATCTTGGAGAAATCCTGAATGAATCTTCGGTAGTAACCTACTAATCCATGGAAAATCCAAATCTCAGATGGAGACCATGAAACTGCCCTCCTCATCACCGCCTCCACCTTGGTCGGGTCGACCAGAATACCGTTCTGGTTGACAAGGTGTCCCAAAAATTGCACCTCATGCAACTGGAACTTACACTTGGAGAACTTCGCATTCAATCTCTCCCTCCTCAGAGTTTCCAATACCTCCCTCAGATGCTCCTCATGTTGCTCCTGGGTCTTGGAATAGACCAGGATGTCATCAATAAATACGATCATAGACCGGTCCGACATAGGCCTGCATACACGATTCATGAGATCCATGAATGCGGTTAGAGCATTGGTGAGCTCGAAGGGCATCACCACGAACTCGTAATGATCATAACGAGTCCGGATGGCCATCTTCTTCATATCCTCCTCTCTGACCCCCATCTGGTGATAAGCTGAGCGCAAATCAATCTTGGAAAACCAAGATGCACCCTGAAGTTGGTCAAATAAATCATCAATCCTCGGGAGCGGATAACGATTTTTCACCGTTAGCTTATTCAGCTCCCAGCAATCGATACACATCCGATGCGACTCATCCTTCTTCTTCACAAACAAGATTGGAGATCCCCATGGCGAACTAATTGGTCGGATAAATCCCTTGTCTAATAGCTCCTATAGCTATGTAGACAAATCCTGCATCTCTGGAGGTGCTAACCGATAAGGTGCTTTGGCTATTAGAGCCGCACCTGGGACCAAATTAATCTGAAACTCCATCTGTCTCTCCGGTGGCACTCCAGGAAAATCCTCTGGGAGCACATTTAGGTATTCCTGAACAAATGGTACATCACCCACCACTGCCTTACCCTTCTCCCATGTATCCATCACATAAGCCACAAACCTAGAACAACCCTGCTGAAGATAGCGACTAACCCTGGCTGTTGAACAGAAAGTCGGTCCACACTGAACACCCTCTCCCTAAATCACTAACTCTCCCCCACTTGGGGTCCGAATATGCACCAATTGATGCTCGCAATCAATCATTGCTCCATTGGGGGTCAACCAATCCATCCATACAATCGATACACATCCGATGCGACTCATCCTTCTTCTTCACAAACAAGATTGGAGATCCCCATGGCGATTAATTGATCGGATAAATCCCTTGTCTAACTGCTCCTGTAGCTATGTAGACAAATCCTGCATCTCTGGAGGTGCTAACCGATAAGGTGCTTTGGCTATTAGAGCCGCACCTGGGACCAAATTAATCTGAAACTCCATCTGTCTCTCCGGTGGCACTCCAGGAAAATCCTCTGGGAACACATTCAGGTATTCCTAAACAAATGGTACATCACCCATAATTGCCTTACCCTTCTCCCATGTATCCATCACATAAGCCACAAACCTAGAACAACCCTGCTGAAGATAGCGACTAACCCTGGCTGTTGAACAGAAAGTCGGTCCACACTGAACACCCTCTCCCTAAATCACTAACTCTCCCCCACTTGGGGTCCGAATATGCACCAACTGATGCTCGCAATCAATCATTGCCCCATTGGGGCTCAACCAATCCATCCATACAATAACCTTGATTTCACGCAAAGGAATATGAACCTAATCAATTGGGTACCACTCACTGAACAACTCCAATATACAACCCCAATGAATCCTCGATGTCCACATAGGACGGTCATCCACAATCTCAACCTCTAGTGGATAATCCAGCTCCCCTATAGCATCGACAAACCTCGTGCTGAGCGCAAGAGATACAAAGGATCGGGTAGCCCCCGAATCAAACAAAACCAGAAAAGAGATACCGTTCACAAGGAACGACCCTAAAAGCAAAACACAGATATAAGAAGGAAAATTAACATAAATAAAGAGATAAGCAGAAGATACATACCCATCACCACATCTGGTGCTGCACGAGCCTCCTCGGCTGTCAGCTGAAATTCCCTACTCCTCAAAACAGGCACCTCCGCCTTGCCCTGGCGGCCATCTGTGATCCCGACGGTCGCGAGAGCGGGCGCTACAACCGGTCCTTCCGCTGCTAAACTCGGACAATCAGACTTTTTATTGCCCCTCCGATTGAAATGAAAGCAAATCAGACTCGATCCCTGGGGGTGGCTGTACAATCCCGATTAAAGTGTCCAGTCTTTCCGCACTTGTAGCAGCCTGAACCACCTCCCCTGTAAGCTCCATTGTGCGTCTTGCCGCACTTGCCACAGAGGACCCGGCCGTGCTGGCCCCTCGATCTCTAATAAAAAACCTTCGGCCTCTTTCCCGAACCCTCGAACCATGAACCTGATCTGGCTTCCTCTTCTTCTCCATCTCCAAGTCAATCTCCTTCTCTCTAGATCTTGCCACCATATCATCCAATGTCTTGCAACTAGATATACTCATAAACTGTCTGATATCACTCCTCAGCATATCATAATATCTCGCCTTCTTCATCTCCTCGTTCACCACATATTGTGGAACCAGTAACGCCCTCTCAAGGAACATAGCGGTGATCTCCGATACCATCTCAGTAGTCTAGCGATGGTCCTGAAACTCCCTCGCCAACTACTGGACCTCAATCACAGGTGAAAACTCAACCCGGAATCTCATCAAGAAATCCTCCCAAGTCATCGACTTAGCCGCCTCACCTCACAAGGCATGTCCAACCTCCTCCCACCAATCTTGAGCTCTGTCTTTTAGAAGAGAGGAAGCAAGTATGACCTTTGACCCTTCGGGGCAATATCTAGTACGGAAGGCATTCACGATATCCGCTAACCAATGCATGCTCACAATCAGGTCCTTCTTCCTGAAGAACTCAGGGGCCCCATATGCCTGAAACTCACTGAAAGTCAAAGTACGAGCTCCCATCATCGCCACCATCTCAGAATGAAAAGCGCCCAAGCGTTCATCCAGAATCTCCATGATGTCCTCCATGATCATACCGAAGATCACATGAGTCTGCTCAAAAATACTATGGGTAATCTTCGATGAAATGAACTCCCGCATCTAATCATCCATAAACCCGACCCTTGAGCCCGAACCCAAACTATCACTGGTACCAACATCGGCACCCACATCTGTATACCATACATATATGCTAACTCAAGGCTATGTCGCGTCTATTTCACCCTCAGGTCTATTTCACCCCGAGTCTATTTTAATTCATGTGTCGGCCCAAGGTTGTACCGAGTCTATTTCACCCCTGGGTCTATTTCACCCCCAAGTCTATTTCAACTCATATGTCAGCACAAGGCTGTACCAGGTGTATTTCACCCCCGAGTCTATTTCACCCTACATACATATAGAAAACAGGCACATAGGAATACAACACATACAACAGGAGTTATAAAGACTACAAGCACATAACATATCCTAGTGTCCTATAGTATAGTGAGCAAACTCACTTCAGTCTGCTGTCAGTCAAATAGATGCTCGGACTGTTGAACCGGAGAATCCCCACACTAATCAATCAGATAAAATTCCCAATTAATAATTGGGTCATAAACTATAATCGGGAATCTAATTCATTAGACCCAAAACCTAGGGTAAAAGACCATTTTACCCTTATATCACTTAGCCTAATAAGTGAGGCCCAAACTCAATGGCACTAAAAGCACAATTATAGCCCAAACCCAAAACACACTCAAGGCCCGGGATGGGCCTAATTCCAAGAAGGCCCAAGCCCTAACAGTAGCCCATAATTAGAAAGACTTGTGGCCCAACAAGGGCCCAAAACCCTAAAGTCCAAAGGCGGCCAAACATCAATGCCCATGACCTGGTCGCGAACGCTAAGCATTTCCCTAGTACGCCTGACATACTAGGTCACTACACCGAGTTAGGGATCCAGACGCGTACGCGCAGCGTACACATTCGTACGCCCCCTTCAACTACTTCCTCCATTAAGTCCTTATTGCTTAAGACCAAATGTTCAAAATTCAGATCCAGACCTTGGGTAACGTCTTAACCCATAAAGTCGTTAACTTGATACCTTTGCATGCCACAAATGGACTCAAACCCTAGATTTAGCATCCTACTTTCACCAAATGGACATAAACTCGTGCATGGTTGATCCTCAACCATCATGATGATAACTTTATGGGCTAGGGATCTCAGAAACATTAAGAGGAGCAACTCCTAACTTTTGGAGTGAAAGAATCCCACTAGATCTCCTTCAAGGGACCAAAAAGTGTCCAAAACTTCACAACAACTAGATCTAAGCATATAATGACCAAGTTCCAAGCTTTATACCTCAATGAAGCTAGAAATGATGAGTGTAATCTGGATCTACAAGCTTCCCCTTGATAAAAGCTCATTCTCCAAGTTTCTTCTTCTTCAAGGTTCATTAAACACCCACTAAAACACACACAAAGAGGCCAAATCTCTCTAGATGAGCTAGGATTTCGCAATAAGGCTTAAAGGGAAGTGGAGGTTGGTAAATGAGAGAACCTTGGGACATAATGTTGCTTAAATAGGGTCTAAACCCTAAAAATTAGGGTTTGCACTCTAGCTACCTATGCCCAGCGTTCCTAGGGGAACGCCCAACGTATGTACCCAACTCCCAAAATTACGAAAATGCCACTTTGGCCCAATTATGCAATCCATTCACATCCAAGGTCTAAAATGAAATAAATTCTCATACTTAGAGTTTAAAATGAAAATACATCATTGTCGAGATGTTACAATGCATCATACTAATTTGACGTCTCATCGTTGATTTGGAAATTGGTAATACCCTCATATAGAAATTTGTAATATCCTTGTAGTTTTTGAAGCTCTCATCGTTGATTTGGAAACTAATGTTGGCCCTTATTCATCATAACTGGAGATGGTATAATTAATACGTTTGAGTCGATGATTGAGCATGTTGTGTCTAAAGGCCAATATAACCATATCTATGACTTTGATGTCCTTAACTTGATGGCAGTTGGTTTTGTTACTTTTACTTATGTAAAACCGATATATTCATATTATTCCTTTGTCTTTTTTTGTCATGTTTTGAATATTTTGGTACAATTGTATGGTCATTATCATTATTGGATGAGTTTGTCTTCGAATTAACTTTTGGTTTGTTGTGTTTGGAATCGAGTGTATAACCAATAGTCCAAGTTATGGTGAGCTAGGGTTAAGTTATTTCCTCCCACCAAACCTGTAACACCGTAAATTTCCAAACAATATTTTCATTTTAAAATCATATAATTCTCATAATGCATTTCACAAAATCTCATTTATTTAGTTTACAAAATGCATCTCCGTCATTGTCTGATTAATAATCCAGGATCCTCAAAACATAACTCTTTCTCTGGTGTACAATCGAGCCGATGCCTTCCCGCGATTCTGAGAAAAACCTGAAACACATAACACATAACACGGTAAGCACGAAGCTTAGTGAGTTCCCTAAAATACCACACACATCTCAGTAGCCTTTCATGGCTATACTCAGATAAGACCCTCCGGTTAATGTGTCTCAGTGGGGCCCTCCGGTCCCAGAACTCAGGTGGACCCTCCGGTCCTAACTCAATAAGCTCATAATAACAATACTTAACATGAATCACAGAGACATAATGCAGAATATCACAATACACAATAAGCACATAAGACATCTCAGTCACACAAGGATACCACTCATGGTAAGTATAGTGAGAAGACTCACCTCGGATGAAGAACAGCCCCTAAAAATGTTGTTGCTGCGCACCGACCTCTAACTCTGAGCCAAACCCACACTTAACCCAATTAGGAACTAAGTCCAAACTCTTACTCATTAGGTCTAAGGGTAGACCATTAACCAGCCCATTAACAGCCTAAAACCCATTGGGCCCACCAAGGCCCAATAATAAATGGGCTCTCCCAAGGCCCAACTCTCAATCTAAATGGCCAGCCCAACTCAAGGGCCCAAAGCACAATATAATATTTCTCTGCTCAAAGTCACTAAAACACAAGCCCAAAAATCCAGGCCCAATAATAAATTCAGCCCAAAAGCTCATAGAGAAGTAACGCGGGGAGTACCTCCCTTGGTATGCTCAACGTACACTAGCATGCACGAATCTGATCGGGGACACCAACCAAGTACGTGGGGCATACTGGAATTACGCTGGGCGTACGCCCAACTTTGCTTAGTCCATTCTCTTGGTCTTAACTCGTTAATACCTTAGCTCATTTCTCAGATCTGGACTCCCTCATAGCTCTTACTCCATAAAGTCAGTGACTTTAAGCCTTTGCATGGCTTATATGGTCACAATCACACAAAACACCCACTCTCTTATCTCAAAAAGCTCATAACTCATGCATGGCTTGATACCAACGTCCAAGACCTCATTTTTATGGATCCTCTCCACTAGAAATACTCTAACGGACAAACATTAGGCTCTGGAGTGCAACAACTCATAAAGCTTCAAGCTTTGGGACCAAAAACCCTAAAATGGACCATAACATGCACAAATCAAAAGGATGGGAAAGCTTTGAGCTTTATACCTTCAAATGATGCTCTATCCACAGAAAAGCTCATATCCAAAGCCTGGACTCCAGCTCTATTCTCTTCCATGCTCCTACTCCATCCTAAAATCTCACAAGAACACTTACAACACTCAAAGGCTCTCAAATGCATCCACAGACTCCATGAATTAAGGTTTAGGGTTTAGGAGGGTTTGAAATCTGTAACAAACCATTATTTCAAACCTATGTAATAATATAGGTCAACTTGTAGTTCTTTTTAAAATAATAAAGAGAAATTTTAGCATACTATGTATATTTACATAATTGACCCTCAAAAATAATTTATTAAACAATCTCGATTGGGATGAACCAAGTGGTAGAGATTATAACAAGCTTTCCAAAAACATAAAGAACACTAAAATCCGAGTTATAACGAAGAAGTTATGACCAATCGAAGATCCGCGACAAAACCGGCAAAACACGGTTCAGTGTAAAAACTGAATTTTCAATAAAAGGATTTTTATCCTTAACAATCTAAATGAAAGTTGTATTTTATTTTAAACCGAGAACTTTCATAAAAAAGAACGTCAAAATCTGACTTAGTATGAAGAAGTTATGATTTTTCTAAGTTTCAGTATAGTAGTGTACAGCTAAAAACTCGAAATAATGATCGATTGATTTTTAGCCGACACGACCTAAACAAGAATTGAAGGTCTCGTCAATAGTAGTACAACGGTAAAAAGACAGACAAAAACGGACATCGGATGAAGAAGTTATGAATTTTTAAGGGATTTCCTGTCCCGGTCTGTTAAAAATAATAATATTAAAAATAAATTCAAAATTAGACGACGAAGTATAAACGAAAGTCGTAGAGTATAACTTTACCTACGCGTGCATAGAAAGAACGTCGAAAACGAAGCTCGTATGCAAAAGTTATGATTTTCGCAAGTTTTTGGCACAAAAATCGAGAAATGTTGAAAACTCATGGCTGACCTTCGGCCACATCACCTCGCATGAGAGGCCTCCCCGTGTCCGCTACGTGTCGTCTTCTGATTGGACCGAAGTCCTCTGTGTCGCATTCTGATTGGACCGCAGCCGAGGTCCAGTAGGCAGCCGACACCCTCGCAAGAGACACCCCTCGGACACCCCTCGGACACCCCCTCGCACCGTGCCTTCTTCTGATTCGACCGAAGTCCGGTCCAATGGCCATCTGAAACGCCTCGCCACCTGTCCGAAGCGAGCCTCCTCCCTTCGCCACCTATCCGAACACGCGGCAGCCTCCCCTTGTTTCGGATCCAAGGCTTCGGCCTATATAAGGCATGCGAGACCCTCCGGACATTTTACACTTTTCACCCCAAATTTCACACACTTTCATATTTTTCACTTCCACAAACTTATATACAACCCCTAAAGCCCCGGTATCAAATCTAAAACCCTAAGCAAGCCTCGAAACCCCTAGATTCCCGAGAAGTTAACCTCTCTCCAGTCAAAACTCTGCTCGATTTAAGCCGGTTTTTCGTCAAATAAACTCCTTTCCGGGAAACGAAACGTTGTCCAAATCACCACCTATCAAGTGAGTTCATACCCCCGTATTTTCATAATTTCTACTGTTTTAAGGGGGGGAATACAAGTATAACACAAGAAGTTTGTGTTATAAATACATGATTTCAAATCATGATAAAACGACGTTAAATCATCAAAATATACTCAAAACATTAAACTCTTTTGTAAACTTATATTTTTCCCCAAAATTCGTATTTGTATATATATATATATATATATATATATATATATATATATATATATATATATATATATATATATATATATATAAGATTTAAAAGGCTTAGGACTGATAACTCATTCTAGGTCCTTTTCCTTGTTTGGATGTGGGCTTATAGTACCGGTTATTTGTCCGAGTGTCGTTTAAATTTTACTTATATATAGAATTGTATATGTATATAAATATAAAAGTTATTTCATCATTTTAACTACCTTTGTAACATGTTGAGCAAGGGATTACATGCAAACATAGTTAAATACCGATTCAGGAAGTACATATAAATTATAATAGGTATAATTTATGATACATAGAACAATAATCCATGATTCAAGTATACTGGAATACACTGTTTTACAAGAAACAAGGGTTTTGATTCAAAACAATTCAAGGTTTTACGATTGTCAAATACATGTTCGGAATACTAATTCAAGAACATACCATCAATCATTTATTTCAGAATGATTGGGTTTTCATGACTAATATACATGTAACGTTTATATGCTTTTTATGAGTCATTCAATTCAGGTTGTTTAATTTATTTAGACAACCAAGGTAAAGTCCTGACATTATAAACATAATCTCCAGCCAGGGGATCGAAACAAGTTGTGTGTAGATCTATGTTGGGATTGACAACCCCACACTCAGACTGTTAGCTACAGTAAGGCATACACGCCAATGAGTGACAATTGTTATCAACAGTTTAAACGCCCACAAAGCGTTTGTTTCAGGCCATCCAGTCATAGTATGGTTATAAGAACTCATTAAAAAGATATTAACAATACGTTAATGTATAATCAACTAAACAAAAGTACACCTTCAAAGTATCAGTTTACAGAATACAAACTACAATGGTTCAATACAGTTTTCAATAACAGCTGGTGAAGCCAGGCACACTCTCAGTTACAAGTTTTACAAATACAGAACATTGATTTACAAACAGAACGGTTTTATGGGAATAAAACTACTTTTCAATATACAACAGAAAATATAGGATTTTCTGGAACAGTTTACATATGCAAGATACAGAGACACCCTTGTAAACATAAACACTTATGCACTCACTCAACTTTATGTTGATGCTCCCTTTTCAAATTACTTGTATTCTCAGGGAAATAATACACAGGTACTCCCCGAGCTTTTTGAGAAGATGGAGCTATTTTGAGTCATATCTTCTTTTGTATAACTATTTTGGTTTCAATATACAATGATTGAACACATGTAAATATTATACTTTTTAAATACAATGGTTGTTTGTACTTTGATTACTATGATGCATGTGTTGTGATACTACAAATGAAGTCCTCCACCCCCGGACGTTTCCGTCGTCTGGTTTGGGGGTGTGACAGGTTGGTATCAGAGCATTGTTTATAGTGAACTCAGTATATCAATCCATAAAAGATATACAAACTATAAATACATCGGGGCTAGGAGCTCTGACTACAAGTATATTTTTTAAGAATTCCAAGTATTTTTACAAGAAGTATACTAACACTCATACCTACAAGTACAGTATCACAGTCATAAGAACTTAAAAGTATTTGGATGTTGAACACTATAGTCAAACCCAGGCAGTTATGTAATCATATCTGGAATTAATATAGCCTGATTAACTATATTGATTTGAGATATGACCAACATTTGTTTAGGAGTAATAGTAGTGTTGCGACATGTCTAAAACTTACCCTACATATTCAGAAGAATTATAGAACAGAACACAAATACTACGGAGAGTATTTTACTAACCTTACTTCTAATACAGAACCTATGGCTGAACACAATTTACCTGGGGACCCCTACAATCCACAAAATGCAGGCTGGATCTCAGACTCAGATGAAGAACCCTTTGAGGACAGCGAATCAAATGGTACGGATACAGAGCCACAAGTCTGCAACCCTGGAGAGCGTCCCCTGAGACAAGATGAGGCAGAACCCATACCCGAGTGGGGCCAATATATCAACCATTGGAGTCGGCAAGACGACCAACGCCCTCCCTACGGAATGGCACGAGGTTTCTATAACGTCTCTAGAGGAGGAACAGCCGATAAAGCTCTTCCAGTTATAGTAAACCGAATAGCCCGACAATTCGATCAATCAAGGATGTCGATCAATCGAAGCCTAGAAGTGAATACGGTTGCGCAGGCAAACACTGCAAATATCCTTCGTCTTGATGAAATGCAAGATGACACCCAACACCATACAGAAGCCCTTCAGAGGCAAGTCTATGCTGCTCAATCAGAGATAAGAGAATTGAGAGAGCATCAAGCTGCCCAAGAAAGGCGCTGGAAGACGCAGGATGAAGCAGGACCCAACAATCATCATAGCAACCGCCGCAAGTAGTGTTTACACTACTTCTACTTTCTATTTTGAGATACTGAATGTATAGACTACTTTTCACGATATGTACAAAACCGGGTATCAATAAAACAATAAGCACTTTACTTCAACAAGAGTTATTACAATTCTCATAAACATTCTATTCCAAAGTTTTGGTTTACAGAAATGTTCCAGTGTTATTTTTCATGCTTTCAATACGACCGCGAAAATTTTATTTTCGGTAGGTCGGTTTGATGTCGATACTTTCTCGGTATTGTGGTATATTATAGCCCTGCTTTAAGGTCATGTTTTCCGGACCTTATGTACTTAATATACCAATACAATCGACATGTACATTCATACTCTTTGAAAAATAACCATTCAATTTCATATTATCCTGTTGCAAGTTGTACTTGCAGTAGACATCTATTTCCAATTCTTTACAAGATTCATGTTGAATTAAGTGTTTAGTTCAGAGATATCAAATTCATATTCATTCTTGATATCTCACTATCTTTTTATCTATTGACTTTTATTGAAAAAGATGCATCCTCGTAGAAATCCAAGACATATCAATGTCAATGAAGCACCGACGCCACCCCCACCACCACCTCCTAAATTCGACCCCGCTATGTTCCAAGCGGCGGTCACGGCAGCTATAGCTGCTGCCATGTCTCATATCCATACTCCTGGTGCTAGTGGGTCAGGAGTTGGTACACATCCTTCTAACCATGGCGAGAGTCATGGGCACATGCGAGAGTACACTTATAAAGATTTTTCTAATGCCAAACCCAGGACCTTTAACGGGACTGGGGGAGTTATGGCACTAAGACAATGGATTGAGAAGATAGAAGCAATCTTTGAAATTTGCTCCTATCCGGAGGGTAACAAAGTTAAATTTGCTGCCTGTACTTTTTCTTATAGGGCCCTAACGTGGTGGAATGGCCACATTAAGTAACTTACTCTGGTAGTGGCTAACTCGATCAGCTGGGAGAGCCTAAAAGCCATGTTAATGCGGGAATATTGTCCGCGAGGGGAAATACAGAAACTGGAGCAAGAACTCTAGGGTCTTACAATGGTTGGTTCTGACATATCAACCTATACCAGTAGGTTCTGTGATCTGGCAATTCTTTGTCCGGATATGGTTCCTATGGAGAGCAAAAAGATTGAGAGATATATTTGGGGTATGTCGCCCCAAATTCAGTCAAGTGTTTTAGCTTCGTAGCCTATTACTTTTGACAGTGCCAAAGAGCTGGCACAATCTCTTATCGACCACGGAGCTCGTCAAAACTCTGTGGTTACTGCTCCAGAAAAACCTAAGGAGAACAACAACAACAGCAAGAAGAAGGGTTGGAACAAGAGGAAGGGCAAATCTCCTCTGGAACCTGCAAAGAAGGAACAAGTAGTGGCAGTCCATGCTACTACTATACCTGCTACCATACCTACCACTGTACCTGCTGTTGTCCCTAATAACCTTGCACAAACTAAGCCCTATGCTGGTAACCTCCCTAAATGCAACAAGTGCAAGTTTCACCACAACGGAAATTGCCAAGAAATGCACTGCCCGATTCTGTAGAATACCACCCCAACCACTTAACCAAGTACCTGTCGCTGGAGTAGGCCGAGCGTGCTACCAATGCGGTGATGTGGGGAATTTCAAGAAAGATTGTCCAAAAGTTGTAAATGCCGGTGGAGTTGGGAGGATTCTAGCACTGGGTCATGAAGAAGCGGTGGCAGACCCTGCAGTGGTCATGGGTAC
This sequence comes from Lactuca virosa, assembly GCF_052849685.1. NCBI lineage: Eukaryota > Viridiplantae > Streptophyta > Magnoliopsida > Asterales > Asteraceae > Lactuca > Lactuca virosa. The sequence goes on along the minus strand of NC_136429.1, from coordinate 440,626,567 downwards.
GTTCCTTCTCAACAATACTTATGCATGCATTCTATTTGATTGTGGTGATGAGAGGAGCTTCGTGATCCATAATTTTAAACATCTACTAAATCAAAACTCCCAACCACTAAATGAAACTTTCACGGTAGAAATGGCTAATGGGAAATCCGAATCCACCAACGATATATACATAGGATGTATCCTTACCCTGAATGGCTTGTCTTTCCCAATAGACCTTATGTCGGTCTCTATCAAAAGTTTTGACATCATAATAGGTATGGATTGGTTGTGCCCCAACCATGCCGACATCCTATGCTATGAACGAGCTATTCGTTTGAACTTGCCAACTAATGAAACTCTTATTATCTATGGTGAAAAACCTGGAACGAACCTTCGGATCATTTCTTGCATCAAGGAACAGAAGTACCTTCGCAAAGAGTACTGTGCTTTCTTAGCTCACGTGGTAGACAAAAAGCAAGAAGTGAAAGATATCACGAGCATTCCTGAAGTCTGCAACTTTCCCGATATTTTTCCCAATGATCTCCCAGAAGTACCTCCCGAACGACAAGTCGAATTCCGAATCGACTTAATTCCTGGAGCTACCCCTGTAGCCAAATCCCCCTATCGTCTTGCACCTTCTGAAATGCAAGAATTATCCAGCCAGCTTAACGAACTCCTTAGCAAAGGTTTCATAAGACCAAGCTTCTCACCTTGGGGAGCACCGGTTTTGTTCGTAAAGAAGAAGGATGGATCATTCCGCATGTGCATAGACTACCGCGAGCTGAATAAACTTACCATCAAGAATTCATACCCTCTGCCTCGCATTGACGGTCTGTTCGACCAACTTCAAGGTGCGAACTACTTCTCGAAAATAGACTTAAGATCTGAGTATCACCAGTTATGGATTTTGGAGGAAGACATTCCCAAGACCGCGTTTTGGAACTCGTTATGGTCATTACGAGTTTATAGTGATGCCATTCGGATTGACGAATGCACCTGTTGTGTTCATGGACCTAATGAACAGAGTGTGTCGTCCATTCCTGGACAAATTCGTCATACTCTTCATTGACGACATCCTTATCTACTCAAGAACCAAAGAAGAACATGGCCAACATCTTCGTCAAGTATTACAAACCCTTAGGACAGAAAAACTCTATGCGAAGTTTTCAAAGTGCGAGTTTTGGATTAGGAAGGTTGAATTCCTAGGTCACGTGGTCAGTTCAGAAGGAATACACGTGGACCCTTCCAAAATCAAGGCAATTGAAAACTGGCCAGCACCAAAAACACCTACAGAAATCCGTCAATTCTTAGGTCTTGCTGGCTACTATCGCAGATTCATCCAAAATTTCTCCCGAATCGCTAAACCGCTTACCACCCTGACGCAAAAGGATGTAACTTCTAGTTGGGGAGAGAAGCAAGAAACAACATTCCAAACGCTCAAACAAGCCTTGTGCAGTGCATCGATCTTATCCCTACCCGAAGGGACCGAGGACTTTGTAGTGTATTGCGATGCTTCAAATCAAGGGCTTGGGTGTGTTCTTATGCAGAGAGGAAAGGTTATCTCCTACGCCTCAAGACAGCTTAAGACGCATGAAGTCAACTATACAACACATGACGTAGAGCTAGGAGCAGTGGTGTTTGCTCTGAAGATCTGGACCCATTACTTATATGGCACGAAATGCACAATATTCACGGACCATAAAAGTCTCCAGCATATCTTCGATCAGAAAGGGCTGAACATGAGACAATGACGATGGGTAGAGCTACTGAATGACTACGATTGTCAGATTCTTTATCACCCTGGTAAAGCAAACGTAGTAGTTGACGCCCTTAGCAGAAAAGAATACTCGGGACGCCGAGTAAAGTCGTAGACCATGACAATCCATTCACATCTGTCCAAACAGATCAAAGAAGCTCAACTTGAAGCCTTGAAACCCGAAAACGTGGCAGGTGAAACTCTGAGAGGAATGGATAAGAACTTTGAAATCAAGGATGACGAAGTCTATTATTTCATGAACAGGATTTGGACACCAAAGTTCGGTGGTTACATAGACGTGGTTATGAATGAAGCACACAAAACCCGATACTCCATTCATCCAGGTTCAGACAAGATGTATCTGGACCTTAAGAAACTATACTGGTGGCCTAACATGAAGGCCGAAATCGCTACCTTTGTGGGCAAGTGCCTTACTTGCGCCAAAGTCAAGGTAGAGTACCAGAAACCTTCAGGTTTATTACAACAACCTGAAATCCCTGAATGGAAGTGGGAGCGGATTACAATGGATTTCATAACCAAATTACCCAAGACTTCGGGTGGTTATGATACTATTTGGGTAATCGTCGACAGATTAACCAAATCCGCACACTTCTTGCCAATAAAAGAAGCCGACAAGATGGAGAAGCTAACCAGAACTTACCTCAGGGATATTGTTAGACTGCATGGTGTACCAATATCTATTATTTCGGACCGAGATAGTAGATTCGCCTCTCGTTTCTGGCAGTCTTTACAAAACTCTCTGGGAACCAGGCTGGACATGAGTACAGCCTACCATCCACAAACCGACGGACAAAGTGAGAGGATGATTCAAACATTAGAAGACATGTTGCGAGCTTGCGTGATAGACTTTGGAAAGGCATGGGATATTCATTTACCCCTTGTTGAATTCTCTTATAACAACAGTTATCACACTAGCATAAAGGCTGCTCCATTTGAAGCCCTCTATGGCCGTAAGTGCAGATCCCCTCTGTGTTGGGCTGAAGTGGGTGACACGCAGCTAGCTAGAGGTCAAACTCATGACAGTTCTCTCACTGGTCCGGAAATTATTCGAGAAACTACCGAGAAGATCGTACAAATTCGAGAGCGACTTAAAGCTTCCAGAGATAGACAGAAAAGCTACGCTGACAAAAGGAGAAAACCCTTGGAATTCCAGGTTGGTGACCACGTCTTGTTAAAGGTCTCACCCTGGAAGGGCATGATACGCTTTGGAAAGCGTGACAAATTAAATCCAAGGTACATAGGACCATTCGAGATTCTTGCCAGAATCGGTCCTGTAGCTTACAAACTTCGACTACCCCATGAACTAAGTAACATTCATCCTACCTTCCACGTTTCGAACTTGAAAAAGTGTCTATCGGACGAGACTCTTGTGATCCCACTCGAGGAAATCGAGTTAAACGAGAGTCTCAACTTTGTGGAAGAACCCGTAGAGATTCTAGACAGGGAAGTTAAGAAAACCAAACAAAGCCGTATCCTGATAGTGAAGGTTCGCTGGAATGCAAAACGGGGACCTGAATTCACTTGGAAGCGGGAGGATTAAATGCAATAGAAATATCCACATCTTTTTCCCTAGTCTATCTGTAATGCTAATTTCGGGACGAAATTCTCTCTAACGGGGGGATAATGTAACAAACCGTTATTTCAAACCTATGTAATAATGTAGGTCAATTTGTAGTTCTTTTTAAAATAATAAAGAGAAATTTTAGCATACTGTGTATATTTACATAATTGACCCTCAAAAATAAATTATTAAACAATCTCGATTGGGATGAACCAAGTGGTAGAGATTATAACAAGGTTTCTAAAAACATAAACAACACTAAAATCTGAGTTATAACGAAGAAGTTATGACCAATCGAAGATCCGCGACAAAACCGGCAAAACACGGTTCAGTGTAAAAACTGAATTTTTAATAAAAGGCTTTTTAGCCTTAACAATCTAAATGAAAGTTGTAATTTATGTTAAACCGAGAACTTTTATAAAAAGAACGTCAAAATCTGACTTCGTATGAAGAAGTTATGATTTTTCTAAGTTTCAGTATAGTAGTGTACAGCTAAAAACTCGAAATAATGATCGAGTAATTTTTCGCCGACACAACCTAAACAAGAATTGAAGGTCTCGTCAATAGTAGTACAACAGTAAAAAGACAGACAAAAACGGACGTCGGATGAAGAAGTTATGAATTTGTAACGGATTTCCTGTCCCGATCTGTTAAAAATAATAATATTAAAAATAAAGTCAAATTTAGCCAACGAAGTCTAAACTAAAGGCGTAGAGTATAATTTTACCTACGCATGCATATAAAGAACGTCGAAAACGAAGCTCGTATGCGAAAGTTATGATTTTCGAAAGTTTTTGGCACAAAAATCGAGAAATGTTGAAAACCGGGCAATTTCTCATGGCTGACCTTCGGCCACGTCACCTCGCATGCGAGGCCTCCCCGTGTTCGCTACGTCTCGTCTTCTGATTGGACCGAAGTCCTCCGTGTCGCATTCTGATTGGACCGCAGCCCAGGTCCAGTAGGTAGTCGACACCCTCGCAGGAGACACCCCTCGGACACCCCCTCGCACCGTGCCTTCTTCTGATTCGACCGAAGTCCGGTCAAATGGCCATCTGACATGCCTTACCACCTGTCCGAAGCGAGCCTCCTCCCTTCGTCACCTGCCCAAACACGCGGCAGCCTCCCCTTGTTTCGGATCCGAGGCTTCGGCCTATATAAGGCATGCGAGACCCTCCGGACATTTTACACTTTTCACCCCAAATTTCACACACTTTCATATTTTTCACTTCCATAAACTTATATATAACCCCTAAAGCCCCGGTATCAAGTCTAAAACCCTAAGCAAGCCTCGAAACCCCGAGATTCCCGATAAGTTAACTTCTCTCCAGTCAAAACTCTGCTCGATTTAAGCCGGTTTTTCGTCAAATAAACTCCTTTCCGGGAAACGAAACGCTGTCCAAATCACCACCTATCAAGTGAGTTCATACCCCCGTATTTTCATAATTTCTACTGTTTTAAGGGGGGGAATACAAGTATAACACAAGAAGTTTGTGTTATAAATACATGATTTCAAATCATGATAAAACGACGTTAAATCATCAAAATATACTCAAAACATTAAACTCTTTTGTAAACTTATATTTTTCCCCGAAATTCATATTTGTATATATATGTATATAAATAAGATTTAAAAGGCTTGGGACTGATAACTCATTCTGGGTCCTTTTCCTTGTTTGGATGTGGGCTTATAGTACCGGTTATTTGTCCGAGTGTCGTTTAAATTTTACTTATATATAGAATTGTATATGTATATAAATATAAAAGTTTTTTCATCAGTTTAACTACCTTTGTATCATGTTGAGCAAGGGATTACATGCAAACATAGTTAAATACCGATTCAGGAAGTACATATAAATTATAATAGGTATAATTTATGATACATAGAACAATAATCCATTATTCAAGTATACTGGAATACACTGTTTTACAAGAAACAAGGGTTTTGATTCAAAACAATTCAAGGTTTTACGATTGTCAAATACATGTTCGGAATACTAGTTCAAGAACATACTATCAATCATTTATTTCAGAATGATTGGGTTTTCATGACTAATATACATGTAACTTTTATATGCTTTTTATGAGTCATTCAATTCAGGTTGTTTAATTTATTTAGACAACCAAGGTAAAGTCCTGACATTATAAACATAATCTCCAGCCAGGGGATCGAAACAAGTTGTGTGTAGATCTATGTTGGGATTGACAACCCCACACTCAGACTGTTAGCTACAGTAAGGCATACACGCCAATGAGTGACAATTGTTATCAACAGTTTAAACGCCCACAAAGCGTTTGTTTCAGGCCATCCAGTCATAGTATGGTTATAAGAACTCATTAAAAAGATATTAACAATACGTTAATGTATAATCAACTAAACGAAAGTACACCTTCAAAGTATCAGTTTACAGAATACAAACTACAATGGTTCAATATAGTTTTCAATAACAGCTGGTGAAGCCAGGCACACTCTCAGTTACAAGTTTTACAAATATAGAACATTGATTTACAAACAGAACGGTTTTATGGGAATAAAACTACTTTTCAATATACAACAGAAAATATAGGATTTTCTGGAACAGTTTACATATGCAAGATACAGAGACACCCCTTTAAACATAAACACTTATGCACCCACTCAACTTTATGTTGATACTCCCTTTTCAAATTACTTGTATTCTCAGGGAAATAATACACAGGTACTCCCCGAGCTTTTTGAGAAGATGGAGCTATTTTGAGTCATATCTTCTTTTGTATAACTATTTTGGTTTCAATATACAATGATTGAAAACATGAAAATACTTATACTTTTTAAATACAATGGTTGTTTGTACTTTGATTACTATGATGCATGTGTTGTGATACTACAAATGAAGTCCTCCACCCTCGGACGTTTCCACCGTCTGGTTTGGGGGTGTGACAAAATCTGAGGGTGGTGGCCAGGAATGAGGCCATCTCATTCTTTATATAGGGACACACCCAAAAATTAGGGTTTTCACTCTATGCCTAGTACGCCCAGCGTACTAGGTGGCTCCGGTTAAAAACCACTCACATGAGTACGCTAAGCGTACACACACGTACGCCCAGCGTACTCAGCTGCCACCTTTATCAAATTAAGGGACTTATTCTGCCAACACTTCAAACTTCCAACGCTTCCTCGTTATGACTCCGTTTCCAAAGAACCTCATACCTACGTAAAGGTGACGAGATGCCTTACACTTCTAGCAACTCGCCGCAACCCCGAGACTTCCTCATGTCCGGGTTGCAGCTTACGAACTCTAACCACTGACGACCCGAAACATGATGTTACAAAACCAATGAACTTTATATTTGTCTAGGAACTATTTTTTGTGAGTCATGAATGATTTTGATTTTTGTGGCTTTTCATATTGGAATAAGCCAATAAGAGGAACTATATATTTGTGACTTTGAATTCAAATTTCGTGTAACTCGTCGCTAGAAAAATGGATGTTGATGTTGGTGGTGGAGGGGAAGGATGAAAGGGAAGAAGGTGTGAGGGTGGGGGTGGGTTTGTATGGATAAGGCGGCATAGATTGGCTTCGACATGAGCTCAATATTTGCTTAGTCATCTCTGCAAACACCGCCTTCCGTCTCGACATGGCGAGCTCAACACTCTAACTCGGAATGTTGCCGCCTAGTCTCTCTCCTCTCTAACCCATACTCTTTCTCATCCTTTCTTCTTTTGTCTCCTCTCTTGTTTGTTGTCTCTCATTCCAGTTGTTTGGCAAACTCCCTCGGCAAAGTGAAGTGGAGGTGGAGAAGGCTGAGGTGGAACTCGGTGATGCCGATACCACACCTCTCAGCCTAAGCGTATAAAGTAGGTTTATGGTGGGCCATATTGCTTTAATATCTATATAATTCAAATATAAATAAAATATAAACAAAATGAATATTTAAAAGATTATAGCAGTCTTTTTTATCTCGGTTAGATATCAATCATACAAGAAAATAAATCATCGACCATCCATATAACAAAAAAAAAACAAACTTACGAGTAGGGCTGTAAACGAACCAAACGAACATGAAGGGAGCTTGTTCATGTTCGTTCGTTTAAGTTATCCGAACAAATAAACGAACACGAACGGATAAACGAACAACTTTTCTTGTTCATGTTTGTTCGTTTAACAAATTACATTGTTCATGTTCGTTCGTTTATGTTCATGAACATGCTAAACGAACATAAATGAAAAAAGATAAAAAAAAAACATAATTGAACGTATATGGTCATATTATATATTAATATAATCAAACACAATTAAGCCTATATGAACATAAAAGGGAGTTAGGTGAACGAACATAAACGGACGTAAACAAAAAACATAAAAGAACATAAACGAACGTTCACGAACATAATTGAACGAACGTGAGCATTGTTCAGGTTCGTTCGTTTAACTAAATGAACGAGAATTTGTGTTCATGTTCGTTCATTTATTAAATAAACGAACATAAACGAACTTCCTGCCGAACGATTCACGAACAGTTCGTTAAACGTTCAGTTCGTTTACAGCCCTACTTACGAGTCTAAAAAACCTAGCGACCATTTATGTAATTTTGTCTTGTATGAATGTAAGATGAATTATTAGAAGGTACAAGGTCTTTTACATAACGTGTCCTTCAACTTAATAAGACAGTGATTATATTGAGGGATAATCACTTAAAAGGGTAATATATTTTTTTATTTGTATAAATTTGATCACTGAGTTTTTTGTTCCGTCCACATTTACCACTTCAACTTGTTAAGTTGTACATATTCAGTTGTTATGACCGGCTACCCCAGGTAAGCCGGGAAAAATGACTTAATAGGGTAATATATTTCTCACTTTGTATACATTTAGTCCTTAATATATTTTTTTGCACATTTAGTATTTAATATTTCTTTATTGCAAAATAAGTAATTGTTGATTTGGTACATATTCAATACTTATGACGGCTTTTTTTAGGTTTTTGTCATGATATACTACGTAGGAAAATTATTAATGAGGTGGTCGAAGTTGTTGATGCTTATGGTCACCGTGGCCTCAACTGCTTGGTTGCTTAGGTTTTGTGGTTTGGCTTAGGTATTGTCTTTTGAACGCCGTTACTTCTTCATATGATCTCGAATTTTAACGATCTTTATATCTATACATTTGTATTTGAGTATACTACAACTTTCGTTTAGATTACTCTTTTTAAAAAGTAATATATTTTTTACTTATAAATTTTTATCCATGCGTTTTTTATGAATGTATGTATGAACGTTTTTTATTTATAAAATTGTAAGTAAAAGTAATCTTAAAAAAAATTATAGTAGACTCAAATACAAACGCGTTGATATAAAGATCGTTAAAATCTGAGATTGTATGAAAAAGTTACGACGTTCAGAACAGAAAACCTAAGCCAACCCACAAGGCCTAAACAACCAAGTAGTCGAGGCCGCAATGAAAATAAGCATCAACAACCCCAAACACCTCATTAATGATTGTCTCACATAGGATGTCGTGATCAAAACCTAAAGAAATCAATCATAGACATTAAATATATACAAAAACAACAATGACTTATTTTGCAACAAAAAATATTAAGGACTAAATCTGCAAAAAAATATTAAAGACTCAGTGTGTACAAAACGAGAAATATATTATATCATTTTTCTCGGCTTACCTGGAATGGACGGTCATAAGGACTGAATTGTGTATAGTTTAATAAATTGAAACGGTAAATATTGACCAAAAAAAACTCAACTATCAAATATGTACAAATCGAAAAATATATTACCTTTATAAATCATTATCCAAAAGACGTAAACTTTGTTTATTTCATAAGAATGGAATACTTTATTCGGATTATATAAGGGAACTAATTAAGATAATAATGTTAAAAACAAAGATTATTTTTAACGAAAATAATAAGAGAGTGCTAGGAGGAGGAGGACGGAGGTAGGGTAGTAGCAAGTCCCAAGGGAAAATGCATAGTACACAGATAGATGTGAGGTCATTCAATGGGTGTGTGGTCTCTTCCTTAGAGAAAGAAATGGTATGATGGAACATATGCCAAGCAGCGCAAAATCCCACACAACAACAATCACTTGCTTACGTTAAATATTAGCACAAATCGATCATAAAAACATTTCACCACTCCTACTCTTACTACTACTCTTTACTAAATAAGCCTATATGCCAATTGCATGCCAGACCACACTTTTTACTGGTAGAATTTGAAAATATATAAAAATACATTGAATAAAATTTAAAGCTCAGTTATATATATATATATATATATATATATATATATATATATATATATATATATATATATATATATATATTAAAGTATTAAATATATTTATTATGTATAAATACCGATCTAAGGAAGATGAGAGGATGGTTTCGAAATTACATGTTGCTGCTTATTATTCTTTGGTACATTAATTATAAAATCGTATGTTTTTTTCGAACAGAAAATATAATCGATTAATAAACTATTCTTAATTCCGTATGTTTCAAACGGCTTGAACCATCGATATCAATGAGATAATGACAACATCTAATATTATTGTGTTAGAAGCCCTTTGGTCTATATTTTTTGAATTACTATATATTTTTCTAATTAAAACATAGTTTGAAAGGATTAGTGAAACTTTTACTGTTTATTAATTAATTCATTCTATCATTTTAATAAATTGTTTTTTTCAAAAAGAAAAACATACATCCATGATTAATGTAGCAAAGAATAATCAAATGATGGACTTTGATGAAATAAAAATAAAATTTAGAGTTTGTTATTAAAATGCTAAAAAAGGATGGAATAAACGTATTATATAATTGATCATATTTTCAATTTTCAATGTTATTATAGAATTACTATAATCTATTAATTATCTAAATATTTGTGAAGTAATTACACAATTAAAAGATTGTAGTATGTCGAAGGCTTTTTTTTATGCATATCGTCGGATTCTCTCAAACGAGAGATCATACGTTCAAGTCATAGTATAAGATATAGTCGGTATTAAGAGTATGTTAGTCTGTCTTTAAAAAAAATCGTCTCGATATCTAGACATTTGCAAAACTTCGACACATCAGGCTTGCTATTCGGATAAATTGAATCATTCAATTAGCTAATAGGGTGTGCTTCACCATATTTATTCAGGAGATTGAAAAGACTACATACATCACCATGTATAGTTCTTTTACCAATCATTTTGCTCTTCCAATAATATTAGAGAAAGACGCTTTAAAATCTTATTCCCGTGTAAATAGGATTTGCATATATCAAAGGAATCAGACTCATTTGCCTTCAAAATACCATTTTTTAAAGTTGGGATATGTGTTTCTTATTTATATGACCATGATGATAATGTAATAGATAATTGGTTCCTTATTTAGTTGGCATCAAATATAATTGGTTCCTTTTGGTATCATCTTTATAACTATTCATTTATAGAAACAAATATATTTAATTCATAAATATCATTATCAAAATATATTCTTAATACATAATACATCAATTCAAAACATGAATATAAACATAAGTAAATATAGATTGCTTCAAAATTTGCAACTGTTACAATGTTCTTAGTCATAATAGGTACTAAACAGCTATTTTTTAGAATTAAATACAAACTATTTCATAATCAAATGTTCCACCAGCTTCAACAACAACAATTGTTTTGTCTTCAGTTTGAATACCAATTTGATTGTAATTAGTTGCTTACTTCTTTTAAACATCTGCACATTATATCGAATATCATTGTCATATGCAATATCATATACTCAAGTGTATGGTGGAAAAGTAAATAGTTTTGTCATATAGATACCTAAAGTGTCGGGCTTACCAGACTTCCTCAACTTAGTGAGATAAAAGGAGTAGTTCCTATTCCAGTATCCAGTTTTTATCTACAATAGAAACAAGATCCATCATTGGGTCTTTTATTGATTTCTTGAGTTTATGTTGTCTTTCCATTTTATGAACCACAGGCTTCTTAGAGAACATATTGTAACTCTTTTCGAAGTTGTTAGCATCAAACCTTTGAGACACATCAATGGCGTCACCATAATGCTTCCACCAAGCCTTTTAGAAAATATAATTTCTACAAGTTAAAAAAATTATAACTATCAAATGTTTCTGTCTCTTGTAAATTATCAATAGAAAAGTGGTATATGGTTGTAAGATGTGCTTTTGCAGTCATCTACAAAATTTAATAAAATTTCATTTAGTATTTTCAATATAAGTATTTGAAAATTAATACCTTTTCTTTTTCTAAAACATTAATTAATTAAAGTCTTGGATCAAAGTTGCGAAACAACTAAATGGTTATGTAACCTTTATCTCATCCACTTAATTCAATGAGGTAGGTAGTGATTACCAATTTCATCAAATGTAATTCCTATCACATAGGATCCTAGAGCAACTTTGTATTTAACATGGCATGTTTTATCCTTCTATGCCTTAGGCATCTCAACATTAAGTGACATTTATCACACAAGATTCCCGATCAAGTCAACCTACTTGAAAAATAAGTGGTTTTGAAAGTTAACTAATGGGTAGGTGGCATTTATCCCGCTAGATAATATGAAAATCACCTCAGCCATCATAAGAAAAAATCCAAATTGTTAAATGACCCATCTGAAAGATCTAATGCCTAAAATTCATTATAGAATGATATTTGCTAATGGCATATGATCCTATAGGGTCACACCTTATAAAAAGTTATCACTTATTGAGTATATATTAGAATTTGATTACTAATAAATATTATCAACACTTGGATTTAATTGGAAAAATTATTATTTATGGAAATAACATTTTTCTAAACAGAACACAACTGGTAAATCATAAAGTAAGAGTTTATATTTTGTGTACATCTTTTTGGACCCTTTCTAGTCCATTTATATAAATGTAGGTTATATAAATATAAGATTCAAATACTAGTAAATAAAAAAGAGTAAAAGACAAAACTAGTCTGACTTGGAGAAGTCAAAACCGTAAGTCCTCTTAGGTTGGTGAGGTTGCTTGTGAACCAACCTATTACACCACCATGCCTCTTCCTTTCACCATGCTTTATTTTATTAAGATGTATGGACCTTATTGCATGCATGTAAGTATTTAAACAGAAGAATGGCAAGACTATGTTGCTAGTTTTTCAATTTCTTTTTTTTTCTCTTCAAATTGGGAACTCATTCTCTAGTTTTCTTTTGAAGAATACTTGTGTAAGTATTTAAAGAGAAGAGTGGCAAGACTTTGTTCCTTTCCTTTTCTTCTTTTCTCTTAAAACCGAGAACTCGTTGAAGTGATTTATCCTTTCTTGGTGGATACTCGTAGATGAACCCTCCTTTGTGTTCTTGCCATCGTCATCAACTTCCAACCTCCCAATAGGAATCAAAGTCTTCAAAGGTTGTGATTCTTTTTCCTTCTATGGTCATTTTAATCTTTCCATGATTGCAAAATGATAATTCGTGGGTATAAAATGGTTTCATTATTATTCAAGTTTTAAAACTTCTGTTGCTAAACTTGTGGTTTTTATAGACTATTTTTGAATAAAACCCAACAATTGATATCAGAGCCATTTTTGCAAGCTTGGTTGGATTATTAAATTATTTGGTATAATCTTTGTTTTTGGATAACATGCATGGTTTTCTTTTATAAGAAAATATCATACATATTTTCTATGAGAACTTTAAAATGTTTAAAATTGTTATTTTTATGAGTAAAAGTTACATGCATATTTTTAGTCACACAAGCTGTCTTAGAAAAAAAAGTGTTGTTTTATATATTTTTATGTATATATATGTGTTTGATGTGCATAAACTAGCCATGGATCATTTGTGATGTTAATTGTGTTCATTTCTTAAACTGGTTGTAATGTTTATTTATTCATATGGTATACAATAATTAAATAGATAATTTTTTTATTTTGTTTATTTTTATAAGTAATAGATTAGTTAGAACAATTTATTTTTATAAAAATATAACAAGAATGAAGATGGTGACCATTTTGAATATCTAAAGTTCATGCACTTAATTTTATTAAAGTTCTATAAACTTTATGAAATTATTTTTATGAACTTGCTACAAAGTGTTGAAGAAAATGGAAGCATGAATACATCATAAGAAGATTCGGTCCCTTAATTTCTCTTAGGAATGGACTTGACATTTTTATGATGACTCACAAAATGTCACTAGTTTATGGTTGGATTATACTGATATGTTGTATACTTTATGATGCTTGTTTATGTTATATTATGCATGTTTGTAATATTAGATTTTAAAATGCTAGATAATATTTTAAACATAAAGTGATCACAAAGAGTTGGTTTTAAAGAGATTCGTCTTTTAACATAAAATGATAAAAATGTTTTAAAAATAAAATGAGCTTTATCGTTTAAAACCAACTAACGACAAATTTCGACGATTAAAATTTTGTAAGTTCAAAATTGGGATTTTCGCGACTTAAGAGACTCTAAACCTTATATTATAAAAGGAAGTTTTATTAAAATGATTATAAATATTTTTTAGTGCTCAAACGTCAAAACTTAATACTAGATATTAAATTTAAAATTTGATCGCGTCAATTGTATGAAATTGGATTTTATAAAAGAACATTGCTACTTATTGGATGCATGCAATAAACATTATATCATATGTTTTTTTAAACTATTATTATAAAAGCATTAAAAGACCCCTTATTCAACACCAATCTCTGCCGTCCGCTTTGAAAGCACTCGAACATCAGTTTATAAGCTAGTCGAATAAATGTCACCTAACCGCTAGTGTTATCTTTTGATGACCGGGGTGTATTAGTGATTTATATAACCAAGTTATAGGACAATTACACATGTTCCTCAAATTGTATGATTTGTTCGAAAATCTTTTGTGATAAAGGCCACCTAAGCAAAAGAGGTCTGAGACGTAGATGGGATCAAACATGCATATCAGCATAAGTTAGGTATCCCATAACACTAGAAATTATATATTAGAATATAGTAGATAATCTCTATATACCAAATTGAATTAAATAAATGAGATAAATGTTAGCTAACCATTTATTTGTTTTGCAACTTGGATCCTAGACTTTGATAATTAATGTCTTTGAAACTTAAAGGGTATTAATTATTAAAGATTTAAATATTGAAAATACTAAATGACATCTGTTAATTTTTTAGATAACAAAAATCCATTCTCATTACCATGCATCATCTTTCTCTTGTTGATCTACAAGAGACAATAAAATTCAATGGATATAATTTCAACGAATGGTTTCGTGGCTTGAATGTCATTCTAAAAAAAGATTAGAAATTGTATATTCTTGAAGGCCCTATTCCTGAATCACGTGACCTGATAGTAAACTTGAACATGATACCTGTTGGAAGCATCATTGTGATGTTGAAGATGTATCCGACGTCATACTGGGAACAATTATTCCTGACCTTCGGAAGGACTTGGAAAACTTAGAAGAATATCATATGTTTCATCAGGTGAAACAAATATTCCTAAAATACAATGCTATTTGGTTTTAGCCAGTTCAAACATTGGAAGAATACAAGACTGAAAATAGTTAGCATGTGTGCTCTAGAGGCCCTTAGTTCATTCAAAGGACACATATAAGTGCAAGAAATCTAGAATTGCCCATAGAGATGGATCTTGTTTCTATTGTAAAGAAACATAACACTGGAAGAGGAATTGCTCCTCTTATCTGAGAAATATTGGTCGGACCAATTAATAATATATCTATTAGATATAACTTATACTTTCCATTTATAACTTAAGTGATTGATAGTTTTATGTTCATCTAATATTTATAAATGTTTACATCTATTCAAGAAGAGTAAGCAACTGAGAACAAGCAAGTTGGAACTTCACTCCTGGAGTTTATTATTTATGCTTTGAACATAAAATACTTGTATTGTAAAACAATATTTATTATTGAACAATGTGTGTTTGGATTTAGCTTGGCTAAATATATGTCTGAGTTAATTAGTTAGATGTTTGATTATTTGCTTAATCATTTTTCATAACTATCACCTGCATATCCTCAAATGATTAAATTCTGTTTTTGAGAACTTGATCTCTTAATAGAATTATAAAGTAAATATCAATGTTTTCAAAATAATAAGTTCTATAAGAAAACACTTTTGACTCGAACATAATTTGAATCAAACTTATCTATGACATTGTTATCCTTACTATATAAACAAAATACACATATTCCAACTTCAAGAAATGGATTTTTGAAGGCAAATAAATATAGATTATTTGACATATGTGAATCTTATTTATATATAAAAGATTACTATTTTCACAAATACTAGAAAAAACAATTATTAAGGAACTATACATAGTGATATATGACTTCTCTTATAATGAATGTCAAGATTAAGTACAAGATACTTCATCAACTTAGTTAACAACTATAGTAGTTGCAATTATATTTTATATGATAAAATATAACAGTGAAACCTTTCTGGAAGTTTTCAAATATAAACTTGAGATACGAATAAGTAGAGCCATCTAAAGCCTTAGATATAATAAAGGAGAACTAAACCTTACTAGATATGGTTTATTTTCTAATCGGTAGAAATTATCATCCTTTATCCCTTTATGATTATGCCTTAATCACTATTACTTGTATTTCTAATACAAACACAAACTAAGAAGTAGATAAAACACTTTATAAGATTTAGTATGGAAAATCTCCATCTTTATCTTACTTAATGTTTTGAGGATTTGAAGCCTATGTTAGACTAAATTATCTAGACCCAAAATATACTAAATATATATTTGTAGAATATTCTAAAAGGTTATTTAGATTATTATTTACAAACCCACCCAAAATAACATCTCTTATTCCTCTAAAAGCTGAGTTGTCTGCAAGCAATCTTCTAATTGATAAAGTAAGTGGGAAGCACATGGAACTTGAAGTAACTCGAGAACCATAACCTATATAGAAAAGGTTGGCACTCGTTTTAACAAGATATTGTTAAACATGAATAATATCTACTCATAAACACAAATTGTTTGCATATATGGTAGAGATCATCTATAACATGAGAAATATGGAATCTCTCGTTAATGAGGTTTCTTGATAGTTTCTAGTAAACCTATCAATTACCAAAATGCTTTATCTAATTTGAACCTGATAAATGACTTAGAGTCATGAACACTGAGATATAATCCATGTATAATAATCAAGTATGTGCTCATATAGTAAGACTGAAAGGAGTAAGTGATTCTTTTAGAAAGAAAACAAACATGGAGATTTATACATATTTATCAAGACTTGTTATAAAAAGGATTTACTCATTCTCAGGTAATTGACTATGATTAATCCATTTCTCTAGTAGCTATGATTAGATCAAAAGGATATTATTTACAATAACTATATATTATAATTATGTGATAAAGGAAATAGATTTCAAGAAAACCGCTTTTCTTAATTGACATCTTCTTGGAGATGTCGATATAGTTTAGCCTGGATGTTTTGTTAATCCAAGATATCCTAAAAAAGTGTATAAGCTTTAAGATCCATTTATTGATGCCAAAAAATATCTCAAGGATGGAATCATCATTTTAATATGAAAACACAAAGTATATTTTATATAAAAAAGATAACTTCTGTGCTTACTAAGAACTAGTGGGAGCATAGTGATATTCCTAATCTTGGATGAATATGACATACCCAATCATGAGAAATTGCATTCCGACTACGCAAGGCTATTTCACCTTAACTCGAAAAGTATTTCTAAAATGAAAGACTTAGGAATGACAAAATACATTCTTAGAATTTAAATCTATAGAGACAGATTAAGATGAATGTTAAAGTTTTAAAAACTTTATGCATATGTTGACAATATATTGAAAGAGATCAAGATTCAAGATTCATTTGGAGGACTCTTGACATTGCCACATGGCACCATTTTGAGCTTGCATCAGAAGGATATAACACATAGGTTTGAGCTAGAAAAAATGATTTATATTCTATTTTCTTTGACAAATGAATCCAATCATTTATGCTATATTATGCACAAGACTAGGTATATGACTATGCTATGAGCAGATCATAAGATATCAATAAAATATATTGGAAAGTCATTAGAGGACGATAAGGACATTCTAAAAGTACTTTACAAAGAGCTGGAAATGTACATATGATAATCAATAGAAGAAGATCCTTATGTATAGAGCTACACAAGATTTTGACATCCAAATATATATATATATATATATATATATATATATATATATATATATATATAATTATGCGTTATAATTGGATTATGATCTCATTATGAATGAAGACTGAGTTTTGTTGGAACTAGCTCTAAGAAAAACATAATTACACAATCTACTACAGAATCAGAATTCACTGTTATTTCAGATAATGCAATCTAATATGATTGGATGAATAAGTTCATTGAAAAACTAAGTTAAGTCCTTCCATTCAAGGATAACCTAGAATTCTTTTGTGACTTCAAGAGTGTACTTAATCTAGCTAAGAACTCTTAGTTACATCAGAATACAATCATATTCTCTAAGATATTTAACTTTTCTTAAAATAAAGTTAAGTGTGGAGATGGCCGTGTCCACAGAATTCACACAAATTAAATGTATTCATACCTATTAATAAATTCCTTACTTTAAGTTAAGCATGAACGGTCACACTTGAGTTATAGGACTTTGTTATTCGAGAAGTGGGATTTGATTTGGATTTAGTATTGGAATATTGGAACATTGTGACAACAAATATTATATTGTTTAGATATATAGGATATGATTTGCACATCAATACTTGTCATGTTCTATATTAACATGTTTAATCCATGAATGATATTATTATTCTAAAAGTTCACAGTCGGTTATAATTATGGGAGAAATTATGAAGTAAAACTAATATGAATTGGATTTTGACTCTCATAAGATGAAAATGGACAAAGGGTTGCAACTAAGATTGATATATACTTGTCAGAGAACAAGTATTAGACATGACTCGCATCAAGATCACCTCATGGATCGCTATCATGAGTGATACTAGACAAAGGTACTATCTGTGTATCCTTAATACATGAGATGCATATTGGGACTTGAGTATGGGGAGCACTATACTTTGATATGGTTAAATCATGTTCTTTAACCAGGAAGTTACAAAATCTATTATCAGTTGTGGTATGAGCTATACAAGAGGCATATGTAGTCAAGATGAGATTTGTTCATCTTGTGTGTTGAGAGCTAGACATCTAACTCGCGTTACCTAAAGTTGAACACCAAATGAGATTGATTGTGTTCCACGTCTCATGTTCAACATGATGTCTGTAACAAAGGGATAACTGATAAACATACTTATACATCAATTGTAGCTTTGAGGTTTTAGAAATTGGATGTGGATGAATGACATTTTCGTCGTGTGTTATTGGGGGCAGTGAAATGTTGCTAGACATTCACCATTATAGAATGATATTTGCTAATCACATATGATCCTATAGGGTCACACCTTATAGAAAGTTATCACTTATTTATTATTTATAAAAATTTGATTACTAATGAATAATATCAACACTTGTATTAATTGAGAAAATATTATTTATGGAAATAATATTTTGCTACAGAGAAAATAACTAGGAGTATATATGTTGTGAACATCTTTTTGGACCAATTGTAGTCCATTTATATAAATATAGGCTATGTGAATTTAAGATTCAAATACTAACCAAGAGTAAAAGATAAAACTAGTTTGATTGGAGACATCAAAATCATAAGTCCTCATAGGTTGGTGAGGTTTCTTGTGAAGCAACCTCTTACACCACTGTGCCTCTTCGTTTCACCATGCTTTTATTTATTAAGAGGTATGGTCCTTCTTGCATACATGTAAGTATTTAAAGAGAAGAATGGTAAGACTTTGTGGCTAGTTTTTCCTTCACTTCTTTTCTATTAAAACCGTGAACTCCCTCTTTCTCACTCTCTAGTTTTCTTTATTAGAAAACTTGTGTATTTGGTAGTTTAATAAGTGATTCTCCTTAATGATTATTTTGTATCTGTTCTTAAAGGATTAAGAAGTGCTAAATGAAAGTGAAGACTAGCATCTTGAAGTGATTTATCCTTGCTTGCTGGATACTTGTAAAGGAACCCTCCTTTGTGTTCTTGCCATTTTCATCAACTTCTAATCCTATGAGAGGAATCAAAGTCTTCTAAGGTTGTAATTCTTTTTTGTTCTATGGTTATTTTAATCTTTCCATGACTACAAATTGATCTTTAGTGGGTATACAATGGTTTTATTATTATTCAAATGTTAATGTTTATGTTGCTAAGCTCGTAGTTTTTATAAAGTATTATGGAATAAAACCCAACACCATCACCCATAAGGACTATACAAATGATGCGCTGGTGTAGTTCAAAAGGATGGCATTGACTTGCATTTTTAATAAAATGTTATATATATGTTTTACAAATCTAGTTTTAAAACATTGTCTCATGAATATTGCATGCATCCAACAATTTATGTTACCTTTTGAAAAAAAAATATCATATTTCTTACATAAAGTTCTTTGGTTCCAAATAAAATCTAGTTTTTTATTAACCTCTAAGCTTTAGTAGTTATAGCAACCTAGGATCTACATTTTACTAGCTATAGCAACCTACTTATAAAACGACAAAAGTAATACTATAAAGAGAGATAGAATTACTAAACTTTAAGAAAAAAACGAATTTGATTCTTGAACCCTTGTAGATCTTGAATTCCTTGATGCTCTTGGAAGATCTAGCACCAAAATTAGATTTCCTCTAAACAATCACACCCAAAAGACTAAAGACCAGAAAATTAGGAGAGAGGGGATGAGACTTGCAAAGCTCGAAATCTCTGAGTGTGAAAGGAAGAAGGGACAAAATTAATGAAGGCCACGAGGGTCTATTTATAGTTGAGTAAACTTGTAGAGAAAGCAAATTTGAATTAATTAAATAATCAGATTTAATCTACATTCAAATCCCAGCCTTATCAACAACTAGGGTCAAAAATTCTCAGGGATTTATCCCTTCCAATTTATGTCCAACCCTTATAAGGTTTCCAAAATATTCTGGTTGCTTTACTATTGAGCAATTAATATTCATTCCCTATACCTTTAAATAAGTTCTGATTAATTCCAAATTTATTCCAAACTAATTTAAATTAGTTTTAACTAGTTTGTATTTAAGTTATCAAGCTATGATAAATTAATAAACTATTTATCTCACTCTCTTAAATCCTTTTTCTAACTATTTTATCTCTTGAGGGATACCGTAAAAGGACATTTTGATTATTCTGAAAATTATACCAGTTAGTTATGACATTGGAGACCCATTTCCATTAGTGTCCTACTAGGACAAGTCATCAACTAATATTGGTCGAATAATCTTTGAATAACCAAAAAAGAGTGTCTTCCATAACATCTTCCACACTCTGATCAAATCAAGAATCAGTCCACACTCGATTAACGACTTATGATGATAAAATCAGACTATTAATCAAACACATCAATTTAGTTTAGGCTAGGCCTAGCACATGAATGTCAACATTAAATCACTGTGGGGACCATTGATATCGCTTTTCCCATTAAGGAAAAAGGAAAAAATAAACTTTGGCAACATAGTTTTTGTTTACTCGTCCAATCACACATAAACTTACTCGTTATAACTACCAATTATGGATAATGATAGAGTAAGACTAATACACAACCAATTTGTATGTAAGGAACTCAATGTCTCTCCGTTTTAAGAATAAAAGATACTGTTATATCAGAATTACTCGTGATTGAATCCATGAAGCAATCTCTCTTAGTGCAGGTTGTATCCAATATTTAAATCCTATTAAATACTCATGAATGTTAGTCGCATTCTCCATGCTATGTCCAATCACTATAGACAATCTACTAAAACTTCACGACAATATTAACTCAAAACTTACTCCCAATAGTATGAGTGATTGTGGAGTTTTGAGTAAATTAATACCCGAGAATGGGGATCTAAACATGCCAAATGAAACATAATAATAAATTAATTGTAAATCGCAATACTCTTGAAAATAAACAATTCTCCATTTTTTAATCACCATAACAATTACATAATATATTCATTGTTAAAAATGTTTCAAAATAACAAACTAAGTACTAAACTTAACATCATTTCTCATGCCTATGCTCCTAGCATGTACACCATGCTTTTCCTTGGTCATCCCTTTTGTAGACGGATCAGTTAGATTCTCCTTTGATGATACTCGAATAACAACTAGAACTTCATCCTTAACTCTGTCTCGAATGTAGTGGAACTTCCTCTTTATATGCCTTGACCTTCCAAGATCCGTAGGTTCTTTAGTCAGAGCCACTGCACCTTCATCATCACAAAATATCTCCAATGGATCTTTCTTTCTCAGAACAACTCCAAGGTCACCTATGAAGTTTCTTATCTAGGTAGCTTCCTTGGACTCTTTACTTGAAGCAATATATGTAGACTCACAGGTAGAGTCTGTCACCGTCTCCTATTTGGAACTTTTCCATGTCATCGCACCACCATTCAACACAAATACCCATCCGAGTTATGAATTGGAGTCATATCTATCCGTTTGGATACATGTAATACTATATTCTTTTAATACAAGATCTAGTTTACCACCATACACAAGCAACATCTCTTTTGTATTTCTTAAATACTTCAGAATGTTCTTGACAGCTGTCTAATGACAGTCTAGAGTTTTCTTGATATTGACTCACCATGCTCAAAGCATACGAAACATCAAGACGAGTATACATCATAGCGTACATGATCGATCCTATAGCGGAAGCATATGGTACTTGATTCATTTTGTCCTGTTCAGCACTAGAACTAGGGCATTGCCTATTTCCATTTGCATATGAACATAGATGTGTATTTCAAGCTTACACACTCTATTTGGATACTTGACATGTTCAAATCACTCAGGTTGTGTCATGTACACTACCTCTGAAAGTTTCCCATTAAGGAAAGCATTTTTAAAATCCATTTACATTACCTCATAATCAAAAAAGGCAGATATGGAAAAAATTATCCTAATAGACTTTATCTTAGCTACATGTGAGAACATTTCCTCATAATCAATTCCTTGAGTATGAATATAACCTTTTACCACCAAACTAGCTTTGAATGTGTGTACATTCCCATCATTGTCAGTCTTTTTCTTGAAGATCCATTTACAAGCTACTATCTTAAGACCTGGTGTTGGATCAACCAAATTCCAAACTTTGTCATCCTTCATTGACCGAATCTCGCTATTTTTAACCTCATTCCATTGGTCAGCCTCAAGATATGTCATCGCTTCCTTGTAGTTAGTTGGCTCGTCTACATTGACTAGTGTTCTATCAATAATCAATGTGTTTCCTTCTGTCATTACATGAAAACCATAAAACTCGGGAGCATTACTAACTCTACCGAATCTACGATGAGGTAAGGATATGTCATTTGGCTTAACAGGATTCTCAACCTCTGGTTAAGTGCTAGTGCCATCTAAAGGTTTACTATCGGTTGAGTCTTGGATTTAGTCAAGGCAATTTGACTCCTACTGACTTATTGAGGTATAAGTTCTCTATCAAGGAACACTCTTTTTCAGGCTACAAACACCACGTTTTCAATAGGTATGTAAAACAATATCCGAAATTATTTTATAGATAATAAAAAAGTGACACTTCTCAGATTTGGATTCAAATTTATCTTGGGATCACACAGAGCGAAAACCTCACAACCCTAGACCTTAATGTTATAAAGTGAAGGAACTTTTATAGTCTACACTTCATGAGGTGTCTTTAAAACCTTCATAGTTGGTACAAGCTTTAAGATATGGGTTTCAGTTTCAAGTGCATACCCCCAAAACGTTATTGATAATGAAGCACAACTCATCATATGTCAAGCCATGTCAAACAAAGTTCGATTTCTCCTTTGAACAACACCATTAAGTTGTGGTGTTCTTGGAGTAGCTAATTATGAAACTATTCCACAATTTCTGAGATGATCGTTGAACTCGATACTAATGTAATCTCTTCCCCCGTCGGATCGAAGAAAATTTACCTTCTTGGCTAATTGATTCTCTACGTTGTTTAAATACTCTTTGAGCTTTTCAAAGGTATCTGACTTGTGTTTAATGAAATAAACATAATCGTAACTACTGAAATTATCAGCAAATGTAATGTAGTAGTGTTTACCGTCCCTTCCGGCGGATCTGAAGGGTGCACACACATCTGTGTATATGAGATCCAACAATCCTTCAACTCTATGACAAGTCCCTGTGAATGGTGATTTATTCGTCTTTCCTAATAAACAAGACTCACATACTACATCCAATTAAAGTCGAATGATTCCAATATTTCATCCAAATGAAGTTACGCGATGCGTTTCTTATTTATGTGTCCAAGGCGACAATGTCATAAGACCGGTTTATATAAGATATTAGAAGAATCAATATTTAAAGGACATTTGAAATACAACCAACAACTTCATATATGTCATTGAAAAGGGAAGCTTTAAACATAAAACAACCATATTTAAAAACTAAAATGTCACCTTTCTCATTATCAAATGAACAACGAAATCCTTGTTTAAACAGCACATGAACTGAAATAATATCTCTAGACATCTCCGAAGAGTAACAACAATTAACTAAACTAATCAAAACTCTACTACTAAGCATCAAATAAAACTATCCAACCATCGAGACATGCAATGTTCGTCTATTCCTCACGATCAGATTAATCTCCCCATGCTTAAGCTTCCTTCTTTCCTTTAGTCCCTACCATACAGAGCATATGTGAGTACCACATCCTGTATAAAAAACCCATGAATTAGAAGTAGAAGTACTATGAAGTTCGATCATATAAGTAGATGAAGTGGACCCATTCACTTTGACCTTACCATCCTTGAGATCCTTCAAGTACTTAGGGTTGCTTTGTTTCCAATGCCCTTTAACGCCACAGTAAAAACACAATGCTTATTTTGGAGCACTCACTAGTTAAACAAAGGTTTCACTTTTTCCCTTATTCCCACTTTAGGAATGTAAATCCGAAGCCTTCCCTTTCCATTTGGTATTGAAATGCTTCCTCTTGTGTCCACCACCATTCTGAATGGAAAGAGCTTAGGATGGAGGTGCAACATGAGATTTCTTCACACCAAATCCAATAGTCTGGAGGAGATTATAGAGCTCCATCAATGTCTTGAACACACTATTCAAATAATAACTCATGATGAAATTATCGTATGAACTAGGGAGAGAACCATGCACTAGATCCACAACAAGTTTCATGTCAAATACCACATCGAGGTTCTCTAGTCTGTTAATGTAGCTCTTCATTTGTTGAATATGAGAACACATAGATGCATCCTCTTTGAATTTGCATGAAGTTAGGGCTTTGACAACCTTAAATCGTTCTTGCCTTCAAGTTTGTTTAAATATTTCAGCCAATTGCAAGTTCATCTCATATGCCCAAGTGTCACGAAGGTCTTTGGAGATCCGAGGACATTGCAACACTCATGATGCAAGGCACCTTATTTAAGTCATCAAAATGTTTGTCGTGTGCAATATTTTATTCTTCAGTAGAGGACCGATCGATTTCGGGAATAGTATCATCACGCACGTACTCATTACTGTCGTAACTCAATGTAATCCTAAGGTTCCGCATTCAATCGAGGTAGTTAGCCACGCTAGTGAGATTCTCTCTTTGGAGAACAGAGAGAATGGAAAAGTTTGAATTGGTGGGTGGAGGAGGTGGGAGAGGAAGTCCATTGATACCAAGCATCTTTAAAGGAGAAAGTCAATTTAGTTAGTTGATTTTAATCCTTAAATATTTACACAATTTATATTAAGGCTAGGATCCATATTTTAGATTCGTTTATGAAGAGGGATACCGTAATCACATCACAAATTTATTTTAGGTAGGTAACACAATTTACCAATTTCAGTCTCTATTTTTAGATCTTTTGATATTCATTAAAACTAATTAATGACATGTTAATCTCAGATTTAAACATCCTCTTTATGTTGGGATACGAGGTCTCATAAATAAGATGATGAACCAACCATTCAAAATGCTTGACCCCTTAATTATGTTATGGTTCTCTAATTGACGTGCCGATTAACCACACACGCTCCGCCAACAGAACATAACCACATGTTCCATATCATCTTCTTCTTGCATCTCAAATTTATGTGTCGGTTAACTATACATGCTCCATAAAAAGACAATAAGGAATAATGTGCATTTTTCATGCGTTAGAAACTATTCACGTTTCTTAATATAACTAAAAGGATGAGAATTTTTGTTCTAGTACTTTATATGTTATACTTTTAACGAGACATTGTCCTATCAAACCCTTTAGCCTAACGATAATGAACTACACAGAGAAGCAGTGAATGAAAAGGATACACATTCAACGGTAATTTTAGAGGTCGTTCCTTATACCTCTCTTATAGCATGGTCTCATGAATGAGGCATACTATTGATTCAATTAAGAATGTATTTAATCTTTTTGTTATACATATATTAAATATAAACTATTATAATTATATGTAGGGTGTATTTTAATCAATTTAAAAATACAAGGTTTAAACGTATTATCTTTAATTAACTTATAATTAATTAATTTTAAGGCAATTATCTATGGTTTAAAATTTCTTAGGAACGTTTAATCTCCTAGTTTAAATATTTAGGTTTAACAGATTAAAACAACATTTAGACCTATATATAAATCCTAAAATTCAAAATTATAGGCCAAAATCCGAAAACACAAAATCTGGTTAGGGTGCGCCGCGTCCTACGACTAGCAAGTTTTTTTTTTCGATTTTTCAAGTAGTGCTCATAACTAAAACCTAATGGCTCTAATACCACTCATAGGTTTTCTATGCATCTATACACTAATATTTGGCAACATAAGCAATTAAAATAACCCTAAGTGTAAATGCAACCCCGAATATAGGTTTTACTAGTTATAGCAACTTACTCTCAAAACTACAATAGTAATACTAAAAAGAGAGATAGAATTACTAACCTCTAGTAAAAATCAAATTTGCTTCTTGAACCCTTATAGATCTCGAATTCCTTGATGCTCTTGGAAGATATAGCACCCAAATTAGAGTGCATCTAAAGAATCATACCTAAAAGACTAAACAACAAAAAATTAGGAGAAAGGATATGAGACTTGAAAAAATCGAAATATCTGAGTATGCAAGGAAGAACGGACAAAATTAATGAAGGCTAGGAGGGTCTATTTATAGTTGAGTAAACTTGTAGAGAAAGCATATTTGAATTAATTAAATAATCATATTTAATCCAAATTCAAATCATTGCCTTATTTGCTAGGGCCGAAAATTTCAAGGGATTTATCCCTTCCAATTTTCTTCCAACCCTTCTAGGGTGTCCAGAACATTCCGGTTTCTTAACTACTGAAAAATTAATATTCAGTCTATGTACCTTTAAACAATTTCTGATTAATTCCAAATTGATTCAAATTAATTTTAACTAGTTTCTAATTAATTTATTAAGGTATGATAAATTAATAAACTATATATCTCACTCCATGAAATCCTTTTTTCTAGTTATTTTAGCTCTTGGGGGAAATCATAAAAGGATTGTGTTATTATGCCTAATGTTATACCAATTAGTTATGACATTGGACAACCATTTCCAACATTAATTACTTATTAAACCTTTAAGAAATAAACACATTTTATTCTTAAAGGAGAAGCAATTAAAGGACTATCTTCTTTCATTGGACTTTAAAAGAGAGAAAGAGAAGATAGAGAACATGTGGTTGGCCTAGAGGAAGAAAAGAAGAAGAAGAAATCCATAATTGAAAGCCTCATGCATGTCATTTATACTCACGAATCATATCTAAGACCCATACCTCTACAAAGGTTAAAGGCATTCCCATGCGAGCATCAAGTGTGGATGGCTCACCTAAAAAACGCATTAGATTGAAGCAGTACAAACATTTACTTGCAAGTAGTTATGTTTTATTATTTGAAATTTTTTCCTATGCATGCTTGATGGATAATGTGAGGGGTAAAAAACAAAGAATTGAGACTGATAGGGTCCTAGTAGTCATATTAGGTAGAGATGTTACTTCTACCTCAACTTTCATAAAAACAGAATCACTAATGTTATCCTGCCTACCAAGGATATTATGCTAGTCCCGAGTGATATCACTCTTAACCGAAACATCCCATAAGCTACGATATATGAGTCTAGCAGAGTGTATCCATTTGACCCATATGGAATCCTTATTGGTAAGGAACCTCCAAGTATGGGATGCTATGAATACAATGCTTCAAGTGGCACTGCTTTTTATGTCAAGCCTGCCTTTGGCCTGAAGGAGACATGTAGTCTTACAAGTTACTTTTGATTTACCTATTTTCATTCAACCATTACACCAATGGAAAACTATCATGATTTTTTCAATTTCCTTACGGTGGAATTAGGAAGAATGAAATACGAAGCCTAATAATTTTATTAGAGGAAAGTACAGAAAATATGAGTTTGAGTCTTTCATCAAAAGAGAAGGACATATTCTGGTAATAATGAAGCATGGTCCCGACCTTGTCAACTTGAAATTTATAGTCTCTACTGAAGAGACACGTGTTATTGATATGGATACTCATATACCTAATCGGGAGGGGGCCATCATGAAAACAAATGATTTGGTCGATGAAATTTCTTACAGTCAAACCCATACTATAATAAACATCCTCATTCTTTAACTCATTAGCTTGAAGACCGAACACCATAAACAACTCAGCTGGAGAGTCTTGGATAACTAAGACAAAAGAGTTATCAACATAACATAATAGGATCAAACCGTCAATAAAAACAAAGGTGATTGATATTCAGCTTCGTACAGTTCCTATGGAAGGTAAAGGGCACAAAATCATCAATCATTCAACTGATCATCAGATTAAGGACAACTATGAAGATGTAATCCCTAATCAACCTTGAAGAATCCATGAATATTTTTGTTGATGCAAATGACCAAGATGTAATGGAAATAAAATCCATAATCTGATTGATCATGCATAGGGGGAATTTGAAATCAAGAACGGTAATATAAAGAAATTTCCGATCGGCAATATTATTCGTTTTCTAAATGTCAACCTCAAAGGAACACCTAATCAATCCTTCATATGTATGATAATTATGCATAAGTTCTTGAATCATATTGTCCACTATGAGGCAACTGTAGATGAAGGTAGATTGGTTTTTCATTAAATAAAAATGGATGATTGTTCTTCATATAAATCTCAACGATTTTGCTCGATACATTTAAAAAATAATTACAACAATAAAGGAGGGAAGCGATGGTATTTTTAAGGGTCTTATGGCGTTTTCTAGAAGAAAATAATTATACAACAAAAACACACACATCTAACCGAACAATATGCCAAGTGCATTTGAAGAATATAGTAATGAATAAATCAATAGTGGGTGCTTTATCTGTTTGGGTTATGCCCACAGTCATAATAGTTTTGTAGTATTACTAAAAATAAAAGAGTCATTTTAGGTTACATGCTAGGAAATGCTAGGAAATATTAGAGAAATAATTTACATGAAAGTTTATTTAGGATCTAGTTCGTCAATTTTTGTAGTTTTTAATAAATTAATAGAAACTTGTAGAATTAAAAGGGTTTAATTGTAATATTTGACTTCAAATCTTATAGATAATTATTTTTTGACTAATTAATTATCTAAAAAGGAGTCTAAACCCTTTCCTACAAAGTAGAGGTACCTACACCAGATTAATGATGAATTTCTAATTCGGTTGTCATCACCCACTCTCAAAGAGTTGGGAGTCAAATTATTGTGTTGTCTTTATAAATGTCTATATATACCAGTCTTTGTTGTTTTGTGAAGAGCATGTTTAGTGATGTGTGTTGAATGCACTAGTTTTAATCCTACTAACTTAAACACAGAAACAAACACACGAAAGGCAGTGTACCTATCGATTAGCAGCTTAGTTCAGGTACGTAGGATATCGAACACAGGGAACGGTAAACAATTAAGATTATTATTAATATTATCTAAATAAAACAAGTAAAAAAGAAGGGTTTTTCTCTAGTTTTACAAGACTAGAAACTTAAGCAACTACTTAAACTCTTTAACAAAGGACAATTAACAACTAAGGAGAAACAAAAGACAACCAAATTCAATCAATTTAAAGAGACTTCCGTTTAGATTCAATTTACTTATTCTTATGGTTGATTTTATGGCAAATGCAATGGATTAATTGGCATTGGCCACCGATTAGTGTGATTAGGTTCACGTTCGCTATTACTAATCCTTAGAAAACAAATTAATTTAAGAAGTGATCAAGTGATTAAACTGATAAATTTCCTAGTTTATTAATTCGGGTTAAGTAAGACTTGTAGTTAGCTAATCAAATTACTAATTTAATTAATTTCTTGTTGATGGTTCGTCACACAAGCTCACATATTAACTTACCTATTTTCTAGTTACCCTAGTTTCACATTCGCTATTCCTAGGCATATAACAATGTTTTGACATAAATCATATGAGATAAGCAATTAAGAGATGTTCATGCAGCCTAATATACTTGTAATTAACAGAAAATAGTTGTTGTTAACACATAAGGTTCTTTAACAAGCTTAACAAAACAAAACTCACCAAATTAAATTAATCCAACCATAAAATCAAGACATATTCATAAAGTCATCTATGAACCCTTCTGGCCTCCAAAAATCGTCCAAGGCTTCGCCCATTAGTTAGGGTTCGAATGAGAAGCGTTTATATATATATATATATATATATATATATATATATATATATATATATATATATGTATTCTGAAAATAGGGTCGACTCGGCGAGTCCAGTGACCGACTTGACGAGTCAATCACTTAAAATCCGTGGACCACAAGTCAACGTAAAGAATCGCGAAACTTCTGACCAACTCGTCGAGTTTATGCCCAAACCGTCGAGTCCATTTGGAATCAACATTTTCTCAAAACACGAACGTCGTCCGAAATTGTGTCTAGTTTTCAGAACATTTTGAATCTTGTCAATCGGGGTTACGGTTCATGAGATATGGACAAAACACTGATGAGGGGTCAAGCTGTCAAGCAACATCCTTCTTTCTTCAAAATCCAAGATCCAAGCTTCCAATCACCAATTCCGCTTCCTTTTGCTCCCGAGCACATCTTTTAGGCAGAAAATACAATTTAAAAAATATAAAGTACCTTTTTTCCATAAATTGTAATAAATTAGCCAAAAAGTATTAAAATTCTATACGAAATATATAACTAAATATGCACATATCATTTAGTGTACATAAGATTTTTTCTTGCATATTCTTTGGTATGGGTTACGAAGTAATCGAGGTTCATACTAAGTTGCTCATTTGCATTTGTTTAAACGTGTTGTAGCATGCATGCGCGGTTGATATCGTAATCTCCAGAAAACATTTTATGTTGAGATTCGGTGATGTACTATGCTCCACATGTCTCTTTATAATAGGTTGATTTGTCACACCTACCTTCTTACTAACTAACTATATATATATATATATATATATATATATATATATATATATATATATATATATATATATATATATATATATATATATATATATATATATATATATATATAAGTGGTTTGACGTTAGGATCATGAGTGCACAAAACATCATTCCTTGCGTTGTAATCCTTTGTTATCCCTTGGTTCCTTATTCATATTCTTCACGAGTATTTAAGGAAGTTGAAATAAAGAGAATCATATTTTCCAGGAATTTGTTTTTGTGATTCAAAAGGTTTTATCAGAGTCGGGGCACGGTTCGATGTGTTCGACAGAGACATCGAACCCTATAAAGGGGGTGAAGATGGATGGCTACCTTCAGCTGATTCTACATCGAATGGGAAGGAGAACTAAGCATTCCTTATAAGGGGTGTGGATATCTTCCCTATTACAACACATTTTAAAGCCGTGAGCGCAACAGGTCTCATAAGAACTTTGCAGTTAAGCATGCTCAAAGCGAGAGCAATTCAAGGATAAGTGACCCCTTGGGAAGTTTTCGCAAGACAAGGAAAAACATTTGAGGATCACCCATAATCATCTAGTTAAGGTCAAAATATGTCTTAGAATAAATCTAGGAGATCTAAATGTAGACAAAAAAATGAGAGAAAGTAGGATGTCTCAAAAGGAATTCATACCTCATTATCACTAATTTTCAAATTAAAAGGTTGTCAAAAATTCTTTGAACACTCATTCAAATTTCATGAATGTGAAATTTGATCGCAACTTTGAGAAATGCATATGCAAACTGAGTTCAAAAGCAAAATTCAAAAATGAATCTTCTTCAAAAATGTATGATAATGTGAAACTCAAAGAAATTGTATCACAGTTTTCTGAAATTGTTTCAAATTTTTTATTTATTCAAATCAAGAGGATTTAACGGGTTCTCTTCTCAAATTTTAAATGAATCATAAGAGAAAACTATACCCAATATGGATTTATTTCATGTTAACACTAACAAAGTAGGACCCAAGCAGATATGGTTACCTAAAATTCTCACTTGATTGTTGATTCTCCATGACGAGTAATACAATAAGGAATGGTATATTGATAGTGGTTGCTCATGTCATATAACTGGAAAAAGGTAGTTCTTAAAGGATTATCGTTCTTTGGAAGGTGTGGGTAATGTTAAATTTAGTAATAATGGTATTTGTCCTATTCGTGGTTATGGTGAGATTACTATCTTAAAATCTACAATAAAAAGAGTTGCATATGTTGAAGGATTGAAAGCAAAATTGATTAGTGTTTCG
The DNA here is from genome assembly GCF_052849685.1 of Lactuca virosa. Classification (NCBI taxonomy): domain Eukaryota; kingdom Viridiplantae; phylum Streptophyta; class Magnoliopsida; order Asterales; family Asteraceae; genus Lactuca; species Lactuca virosa. The sequence continues at coordinate 440,594,446 of NC_136429.1, read as the reverse complement.
CGGATAATATTTAGAACTAGAAACATGGTTTGTTTTGATGATAAAGGAAGTTTAATAATGAAAAAGGAATAAAAATACATCTTGCTACATTTTCTCACAGAAAATGAGAAATATATCCTCTTTATCTAACTCCAATTGTTGGATTACCATCCGTGTGTCTTATATTAGTTGGCTTTGGCACCGAAGGCTCTCTTACATAAATTTTAAAGACATCAACAAGTTAGTTCTTGGTGATGTTGTGAGTTGTTTTCATGTTCTTAAGTTTGATAAAGAGCATCTCTGTGCTACTTGTGAACATAGCAAAAAAACTCGGGTTGGTCATGCATCTATCATTGATACAAAATTTGTTGAACCTCTTAAGCTTGTCCACATTGATCATTATGGTCCATCATCAATTGAAAGTATCTTTAGTAAACAATATGTTCAGGTTATCATTGATGAATTTTCTCATTTTACTTGGGTTTAGTTTCTTTGTCTAAAGTCTGAAACATCACAAACTCTCATAAATTACATTAAGCTTCATGAACTTTAATGAAAACTACGAGAATTCACGTAAGTCATACTTTTTTGCTCCTTAAACCCCCACAACAGAATGGTGTTGTTGAAATGGAAAATCGCTCACTTTCTGAAGCTGCTCATTCTATGCTAAATTTTGTGAATTTAACAATGTGTTTCTAGCTTGAAGCTCTTGGCACTGCATGATCTACTCAAACGTTGATAAATTAAAAAATGTTTTCGCATAATTCCTTAGGAAATATTGAATCATCATAAACCAAATGCCAACTTCTTTCATGTATTTGGTTCTTGTTCTTTTCTTCTCAATTTTAATGAATCTTGTAACAAATTCCAATCGAAAGCTGATGAAGGAATCTTTCTTGGATTCTCATAAGTTAGTTGTTTATCGTATTCTTAACAAAAGAACAAGGACAATTGATGAAACTGTGATGATATCTTTTGATGATCATTATGTTCGCTCTCATGAAAAACTCTTTGAAATCTATGATATATTTTCTTCATCCACCTCATCTCAAATTATTACATTCGATGTGGATTTCAGTTATTTCTTTGATGAACCAATTTTCACATCCAATTCCGAATCTCAAGCTCCTGATATCCGGGAATCGCGCTTTGTAAATTCCTCCAGAATTGATTGAGTCAAATGAATCAATTGTTCTCGAAGAAACTCATTTGAATCCACTTGTTACGATCACAAATGTTGAGGGGGACCATAATTCTTATTCTCATTAATAATGGCGAAGATATATCCCCATTTTCTTATCATGTTGAGGGGGGTCTACATTCAGTTGAGGATGAAAATTATGCATTTCGACAACAAAATGATCCTAGTGAGGGGGAGTCATCATATAATATTAATGATCAACATCCTCTTGAGAGTTATGATACCTTTGAAGATGCTTTACCTGAATTTGATCATTAATCCCTCCATTAACAAAATAGACCTACGATCATCCATCAAATCAAATTATCAGAAATCCATTTGATGGGATTTTAACTCGTGCTCAATTACATCAGAGAAATGTTTAATTATGAAGACATCAAGATTAATTTCTTCTAAATATTTTCATCTCAAAATTTCAACCAAAGAATGTCAAAGAAGTTTTGCTTCACTCCAACTAGGTTGAAGCAATGCAAGCAGAACTTGCAAAATTTGATAGGAATCGTGTATGGAGGTTAGTTGAAAATCCATCTTATACCTCTATAATTAGATTGAAATGGTATTTTGCAATAACCTTGAAAATGATGGCATTATTTTAAAAAACAATGCTTGATTAGTTGTCAGATGATATCGTCAGCAAGAAGTAATTGACAATGAAGAAACATTTGCTCCTGTCGCACGACTTGAATATGTTCGTATTTTCTTAGCTTATATTGCACACAAAGATTTTGAGGTCTATCAAATGGATGCCAAATGTTAATTTCTCAATGGTGAATTGGAAGAATTTGTTTACGTAGAACAACCTCCAGGTTTTATAAACAATAACCTCCCAAATTATTTTTACATTTTGGATAAGGCAGTATATGGTCTTAAACAAGCTCCTCATGCTTGGTATGAAACATTGACTAGTTTTTTAAAAATGTGAAATTGCAACCAGGTGTCCGTTTATACCACGCTTCTTCGCACAAAGGTTTGATCGCATCTCATGCTCATTCAAATCTATGTCAATGAGATTATCTTTGACTCAACTAATCCTAGTCTCACAAAGGGTTTTAAAAATATGATGAAAAGTCAAATTGAGATGAGTATGATAGCTAAGCTAAATTTCTTTCTAGGCATAAACATACTACAATCCAAAGAAGAAATTTTTATTAATCAAGAAGCCTATACAAATAAATTCCTTGAACGTTTTGGCAAAGAAAACTGCTCAAATGCAAAAGTTCCCATGGATTTTGGAACAAATCTCACTCCATCTCTTGATAAACCTATTGTTCATTAATCAATGTATTAAAGCATGGTTGGATCTCTTTTATATCTTACAGCCAGTAACTCGATATCATGTTCCATGTCTTTTATTATGCTCGGTATCAATCCAAACCTCGTGAACCTCATATTGTAACATCCCAAAATTCAAGCCAAAAATTTTCATTTTTAATTAAGTATTTCACAACTCAGTTTACCAAAACATTTACCATGCCATGTCATTTGTAAAAAGAAACATAACAAAGTGTCTGAAAATCATATCGTCGAAAGTAAAATAAATCAGAGTACATTCCCAGAAAACTCCATGCGGAAACCATGTGTGTGTGTGATTCGCTGCTACACCGCCGACTCCTTCCCCTTAGACGAAGAGGTACCTGAAACCAAAACTAAAACTGTAAGCACAAAGCTTAGTGAGTTCCCCCATCATACCACATACCATACAATCACATAACATACATACTACCGGGCAATTCTGGGGCACCCGACCTACCCATGTCAAGCCATTCTGGGATGCTGACCTACCCATGTCAAGCTATTCTGGGGTGCTGACCTACCCATGTCAAGCTATTCTGGGGTGCTGACCTACCCATGTCAAGCCATTCTGGGGTGCCGACCTACCCTTCGGTCTATCTCAACCGAACACGGGGACTATTTCACCCCTACTACTAACACATAATATCATATCATAATCATGCTTTCAGACATATATGGGGTGTCCGACCTACCCATTGGTCCTAGCGACCGAATCGGGGACTAGTCCCCTACTACCGATACTATCTCACATAACATAGTAACTAGCTAACTAGCATACTCACATATCTAGCAATCTAGCATACTCACATATCCAACAATAACAGACCAGACAATTATCACAAAGATAATCGTCCCAACTATCAATCACTAGTGGGCCGGCCTTGGTGCCTTAGACCCACTTCTACTCGAAGGTAACTCACCTCGATGTCGCGTAGTGTCTGAACTGTCCTCGGTGTGAAGGTCGGCTCTCCTCGACTCCTCAATCCCTACACGACAACCCTCAAGTCATCAAACCGAACATACAACCCTAACCAGGGTCAATACCAAAACCAGGCAAAGTCAACATTGGTCAAAGTCAACACCCAGTTGACCTGACTCACCGAGTTGGTCTACCAACTCGTCGAGTCCATACTCCACTAACCCGATCCAACCCCGACACCACTCGTCGAGTCTAGCAAGAGCTCAACGGGTTCTCCTTTATTCAAACCATCGGGACCATCTTCATCCGACTCGCCGAGTTTGTTCATGAACTCGTCGAGTTCATCTTCATCCATAAGAAGATGTTCAGTCTATGACTCTCCGAGCTCCTCTCGAACTCGCTGAGTCTGTCTTCATAAGTTGGGAGATTGCCTTGGACTCGCCGAGTCTGTTCTAGCACTCGTCGAGTCCCATGATTTCCAGGTCCAAGGCAAACCCCTAGCAGGATGAGCGTTCCTTCCACTCAAACAAAACCATTTCCAGAAGACGTTTTTGGGGAAAAAGCGTCTCGACTCGCCGAGTCACCCAAGTGACTCGCTGAGTCCCTCCTTTTCCATTACTATACAGTCGATTTCAGTGGGACTTAATGCATCCAAAACATAGATCTGACCTCCTAGGGTCACTTTTATACGTAAAGTCAAGAACTTGGTGCACATGCATGGGATCTTTGGCTCAAGAAGCCATAAAAGATGGCCTACAAGATGCATGGGGTGTTTATGGCAACAAAGTTGGCATCTTTATGCCATAAAGACCCCCAATGTCCCAAGATCTGAAGTCATAACTTCATATTACACTTCACAACACGAAAATGGCTTAGAAAGCCCTAAATATACCAAGATCCAAACCCTAGAGATGATTATTTACATGGAAGATCAAAATAGGAGCTTTTTACCTTAAATGAGCTGGAAATGGAACACAATCTCTGGATCTCTAAGCCTCAACCCAAACTCACAAGCTTCTTTCTTCTTCTCAAGCTTCACACTTCACTAAATGCACCAAAGTGACCTTAGAACACCCAAAAACGGCTACGGTTTCGATATACAGCTCTCTGGGAGTGGTAAGGGCAATGGAGGCTGAGATAAAGTGTTTAAATAGGGTGCAAACCCTCAAATTTAGGGTTTCACTCAAACAGCACCTACTCGCCGAGTCAGTCTCCGACTCGTCGAGTAGGTCACTTAAACTTCCCGCAAATCCTGTCTCTACTCGACGACTTGGGCCACCAACTCGTCGAGTCCCAGAGAAAATACATACAATTCTTGAATTAAAGACATACCAGGAATCGGGTGTTACAAATCTCCCCCAGTTATCTTAGACTTCGTCCTCGAAGTCTGCTGCTCGATCCTAAAAAAGCTCGGGGTAATGCTCCCTCATATCGTCCTCCGGCTCCCAGGTCCATTCCGAGCCCTTTCGGTGCTGCCATTGCACCTTTACCAGCTCCACTCTCTAGTTCCTCAGATCCTTTGATTTCCTGTCAAGGATTGCCACTGGCCGCTCGATGTAGTTCAGGCTGTCATCAACCTGAATATCCTCCAAAGGCACCACCGCCGAATCGTCTACCAGGCATTTCCGCAACTGGGAGACATGAAATGTGCTATGTATCTGACTGAGTTCGGCTGGCAGATCTAGCCTATATGCCACCTTGCCCACCCGGGCTATAACCCTGAAGGGTCCAATATACCTGGGGCCCAGCTTGCCCCGCTTCCTGAATCGAATGACTCCCTTCCAAGGCGACACCTTCAGGAGCACCATATCCCCGACGTGGAACTCCAGATCCGATCGACGCTTGTCGGCATTGTTGGATTAATGTCTAAGTCCATAACTATATTTGGTATGTACTTGACCCGACCCGGCATGGTCCATTTGGGTTGCACTTCACCGGCACACTTTATATGGATAGTCTTTTGAGAATAGTATATTTATGATTTATATTAATATATTATAAGTTCTAATATATTAATATGGAATCATATTATTTAATTAGTATTGATCAAGAATTAATTTAGAATTAATTAAGTGATCAAAAAGAACTAATTAAATATGGACTCTTATATATATGGAATGGGCCAAGTTCATTTAGGTTGGGCTAAGCTTTCATGGATGGTCCATGGAGCTTTTAACCCATGGATCCTATGTAAATGAAAGGTCATGGGTATTAGGGTTTACATGGATGTAACCCTAATCCTCCATAATATATAAAGGGGTCCTTGGCTCAGAAAATTGGCACAAGTGTGTGAAAATAAGAGTGGGCCGATTTTAGTGTGCATACATATTCTCTCAAGTTCTTCCAAGGTGTTTTGGTGATTTGTGATTCCATTTGCGGCTTCCACACTATTGGGGCTAAGCTCTTAAAGCTTGAAGACATCAAGCTACATCAAAAGGTATGTCATCTAACTAGAACTTTGTAGTATAGGTGCTTCATAATATGCTAGTTAGGATGAAACCTTGGAATAGTTAATATTTGCATGTATAATAGAGAAAACATAGATCCAAGGTTTATAGGGTTGCATGTACACCATAGGAGTGTTAGAATGCTCAAAACCCAACAGTGGTATTAGAGCCATGGGTTGTTTTCTGTTATATTGATGCAAATGTTTTATTTTCAAGTTGAAAAAAAAGGAAAAAAAACATGACGTTTGTCAAATTTTAAGATAATTACTTGTTGTGTGAAAAACTAATTATTTGTAAAATTTGAATCATTTGCTATATGAGTTGAATTAGGTCAAATTTAGTAAAAGATAAAAATGATATGATTATTTTATTAGTTTTAAAAGTTTAATCTAAATGTTTTAAGGAGTTACAAATTTTGTCATAAAATTTTGGAGCTCAAAAGTTTTTTTTAAAGTTGTGATCTTAAGTGTTTTGAAACCTCCATAAGTTATGGATATGAAAGTTTTTTTAAAAAAAATTGATTTAAAGTTTTTATGGAGTTACAAAATTTGGAGTTAATGTTTTAAAGAATTCCATAACTTGTTCTTAAGTTATGGAACATGAAAAGTTTCATCATAAAACAAGTATTTAACTCCATAAGTTATGGAATCCAAAGGTTTTCAAGAGTTACAAAACTTGCCCTCAAGTTTTGGAATTTGGAAAAAGGTTTTTATGAAAAAAAAGAATTGAATTCTAAAACTCTTGGGTTCATAACTTAAACAATTAATTAAATGGTTTTAATTTTGAATTTAATAATTGGAATTATGATGTTTTATTAAATAATTCAAATTAACTCTTATGGACTTTATTAATAGTTAATTAAAGCGTTTAATTAAAAGAGTATTATTAAATCCATAAATAAAGATATGATTTGAGTTTAATTAAATTAAAAGTTTAGTTTAATTAATAGATTAAACCACCAAGTATTTTAAATGTCTAAAATACACCCTTATACTATTATAATATTAAAAGTTTAATATATTATATGTATAAGAGCAAGTCGTCTTACCAATAGTAGGCCTCATTCACGAAGCCGGTCTATAAGGGGGGTATAAGGTTGTTGCCTATAAAATGACAGCTTAATGGGTGTCCACTCTCACCCACCGCTTCCTTGACTGGTGGAGGGTCGTTAGCCGAACAGGTAGGACAAGGACTATAATTCTCCCTTCATTAAAAGTATTAATGATAAATACTAAGTAACTAAACCTTTTATTAATTCCCAATCTTAGTTACTTAGGAAAATGTGAATAAGGTGCTAATCCATGAAATTACACTTTGTACTTTGTTTAAACCGTTAGTGGAGTGTGTGTGGTTAACCGGCACACTAACCTGGATTTAACAAAGTAGGCAAAGGGTAACTTAATATTTATCATAGTATCGGTGGAGCTCGTGTGGTTAACCGGCACATCGATTGAGGGGTAAATATTAAGGGTACCAAGTATATTTGCATGGTTACTTCACACCTTGTTTTGTGATCCTCGGCATCCCAGTCACAAACCCTGAAGGGCACACTCGAGATTGAAACATGCCATTAAAAAGTTCAATGAATCTCAAAAGATCTAGGAGTTTCAAATCCAAGTAAAAAACCTAATTAAATTATTTCGTTTTTCATGGTGGAAATTGGTAAACCGTCATTTACCTACCTTCAACTATTTTATAACTCGGATTACGGCATCCCTCTTCCAGTTATAAATAGGTTGTTGGATCCTAGCCTTAATATTTCATATTGGGTGTTATATTAAGGACTTTAGATCAACTATCTTGAATATCTCCCAAAAGATGTCGAGTTCAGACATCTATGATCTTCCCAAATCTCTTGGAACTTTACTTCCTCCACCTCCTCCAATTATTCTCCCTAACCCACAAGTTCAAGGTCACTCAAGCCCTAATGGCAAGCAAGGTCTATGTGTGATCACATCTTAGAGATGAAGTCACATATTGACAAGCCGGGAGAGTTGGGTTTCAAAGTCTTGAGAAAGTTGGATGTTCAATCACTTTCTAAGTCACATAGTGAGTTCCTTTGGGACTACTATGATACAGACTATGACATGAACCTTAATGATCATATCTATTTGCTTGGTGTTGCTGAATCAGCAATGATTTGGAACGATAGTGAAGCAAATTTGATTAGAAGATCAACTTCCCAAAAACTTTATGGACAGTGACAATGGTGGCACTTGAAATCCAGAAAAAGCATTCTCTTCCCAATGGAAAGGGATTGACCATAGTCAACCCGGTTGACCAAATGGTAAAGAGAAAGGCTAAGTCTGAGATAGTCCCATTACCAAAGGGTCCATATGTTTATTTTGCCAAAGGAAGGGGCGTTGATTGCAAAGCTGCCAAATTTACCTAAGGATGTTAAAGTCAATAAGTTTGACTCTACATCAGGTAGAGCCCATTATCTAACTCTGTCAAGTTCTATTCTGAGATCCTCATTACATGATGTGACTGGGTCACATGTTGATGTTTTAAGAATCAAAGAATAGAGAGAAATCTTAAAGGAAGTATATGCTGATTCTGATCGCGAAGGTGAATTTTGATCGCATCAGAATTTTGAGCAGTTGCTTAAGAAGTTATGATATATTGCTAAGGAATAGATAACAACAATTTTCCATGTGGATTGTAAGGATAAGTTTTTCCGCAAAGTTATAAAATAAAAGAAAATTGTTTAATTTTTTTTATTTTAAGTATCCTTACAATGGCATTTGTGGAAAATTGTTGCTTATATGATTCCACTGACAGCAATATTGGAAAATGGATTTGATTCTTTCATTTGTGGTAGTGTCTAAATTTACCAAATCAGGAAAGTTCCTCATCACCCAAGTTTCAATTGGACCGAAACTTGGAATCATGCAAGTTGAATAGTATGATGAATGAGAACTTTCAAGCATTGGAAAATCAAGACTAATTACTTGTTCACATGGATGTGTGAGTCAAGTGAAGGACTAAAGGGATCGAGTACACATTCTTGTGCACTGGTCATGTCCACCACAAAGCTCGTTAAGACTATTTCATTTACTAAAGTTTAGTAAATATGGTTATACTTACAAGTTTAAGTATAATTCTGAAACATTGGAAAAGTCTCAATCTATGGCAGAACGAATGGGAAGAATCAAATTAGGCAGAAAGATAAAAGTTTCTCAAATCTGAAAAGATGGGAGAGTACTTTAGTATCATGTTTGTGATCATCTTAATGATTTAGAAATCATATCACAATTAGTCCTCTAAAGGTCATCTTAGTGCATTCTTATGACTAAGAAGAGGAGTCATGAAGTGTTGAAATGGTTAGATTAGGAAGATGAGTCATACTTCGTTCCAAAACAATTCTTAGAGTCATACTCCAAGATTGTAACTTGAGTGACATATCTTAAAGAAAGGTTTAAAACACTTGTCAAATGTAAGAGTAAAAGTGTCCTACTCTTGTACATTTGAAATTGGTAAGTTGTGATGTTTTGGATAAAACAAAGACCAACTAAGGCCAATTGTGTGAAGTGTTTGTCTTGATAAAGAATCCGCACTATCTCTTGAATATTTGGCGAGATAGTCTTATATGTCAAGAGGATAGTGGGAGTCTTAAAGATCCTAAAAAGAATTTCAAGAACTAATCAAGAATAAAACCTGAGGTTCTTCACTAGCACACGACTTGAGGTTTATAGCCTATCGTGTTGACATATTCTGTGCCCATTCCAGTTTAAGTTGGCTTTGCATAGGAGTTCTGAAAGTTCTCAATTGGTTGCATAACAACTTGGAAGCAATGGCAGGCCCTGTACTGCCAGGTGGCAAGAAGTTAAGATTGCATAAGTTCAGTCCATATGAGTTTGGATTTGTCATTATCCTTGTCTTGTGACTATGGTTTTGACGATTCACATGGATAAGAACACATACACTATAAAATCTAAGGGTCATAAGGTTTCTCTCCGATTCATGAAAATGATGGTGAGGAAACACTTCCACCAAGTATATTTGAAGTCTTTGTGACTTTGTACATATTCATTACAGGAGGGTCAGTGCATATAAGTTTAAAATCTAAACAGATTTCGATAAATGATAGGAATTTGAAATTCTCACATTTTTCGATAAGGATTTGGGAGTGTGAAATTAGAATCATTGAAATTATATTCAATTGGTTTATTTCACAAAGTAAGGATCATAGACAAACATAGAGTGCATACTTGGTGTATGGCAAAGCTATTGTTTAAGAAAAACATAATGTACATGCTTGGAGCATGGAACAACTAGTGTTTTTAATTCAAGTATAAAGTTGATAAAACCGAAACAATGAATAATGAGTAATCAGTATGGTGATAAATAAAAGTGTTTATTTATATTCATAGGGTTTGATACCATATTTGATTCATTTATTCTTGTGTTTCACTTTGCATGTTTTGACTTCCAGAATAACTAAGTCGCTCTTCCTGAATGATTAAGTTATTCAAACCATCCACAGTCAGTCATATGTTGGAAGTAGATATGAATCAAGACTGTCATGGGTTGGTTTGTAGAGGTCCAAGTTGGTGGACAAAGTGGTGCTACAACACTCATGAGTGCTCATAAGTTCTGAGTATTGGATTCAACCCGCGCTCATTTGAATCACTTCATGGATTTTATCACGAGTGATCATGAGACGATAATATCTTATATTCTTCAAACCTAGAGATATGAGTTGTTACTATGAGTTGGTTATACATTGATTGCACGAAAAACGCATTTGGTAACTTGATGTTATAAAACGTGCCTTTGTGTATGATTCAACAAGTAGTAGAACAAGCCACATGAGTCGAAGTTTATCCATTCCTTTTACCTTCAGGATAAAAGCGATATCTATGGGCCTCTCGATGATTTAGCGATGACACATGTGAGTGCTTGGCCAAGCCAGGACTGATTTGATTTGTTCAATCAGTCAGTCATCATAAATCGAAAATCGGGAAACAACAAATGGACAGAGAGAATGATTATAATCCATGTCTCAGTCCATATGATATCTAGAATGGAGGAATATATGATCCCTTATCTAATGGACAAGTCATTGACAAGGTCAGAGTTCGACCGCGGCTTTAAGAGCTACGATTGCCAGTTAGGTTATGAAGTCATACTCAATAATAGTTTTAGACTTATCCAAGTGGGAGACTGTTGGATTACTGTCTAAGTCCATAACTATATTTGGTATGTACTTGACCCGACCCGGCATGGTCCATTTGGGTTGCACTTCACCGACACAATTTATATGGATAGTCTTTTGAGAATAGTATATTTATGATTTATATTAATATATTATAAGTTCTAATATATTAATATGGAATCATATTATTTAATTAGTATTGATCAAGAATTAATTTAGAATTAATTAAGTGACCAAAAAGAACTAATTAAATATGGACTCTTATATATATGGAATGGGCCAAGTTCATTTAGGTTGGGCTAAGCTTTCATGGATGGTTCATGGAGCTTTTAACCCATGGATCCTATGTAAATGAAAGGTCATGGGTATTAGGGTTTACATGGATGTAACCCTAATCCTCCATAATATATAAAGGGGTCTTTGGCTCACAAAATTGGCACAAGTGTGTGAAAATAAGAGTGGGCAGATTTTAGTGTGCATACATATTCTCTCAAGTTCTTCCAAGGTGTTTTGGTGATTTGTGATTCCATTTGAGGCTTCCACACTATTGGGGCTAAGCTCTTAAAGCTTGAAGACATCAAGCTACATCAAAAGGTATGTCATCTAACTAGAACTTTGTAGTATAGGTGCTTCATAATATGCTAGTTAGGATGAAACCTTGGAATAGTTAATATTTGCATGTATAATAGAGAAAACATAGATCCAAGGTTTATAGGGTTGCATGTACACCATAGGAGTGTTAGAATGCTCAAAACCCAACAGGCATAACTTTTCTGCCGACTCTGAGCAGTCTAAAGCCTGCTCCGAACCTGCTGAATCCTCTCTGTAGTCTTGAGTACTACCTCGGTACTCCCCATGACCCTATGACCAACCTCACCCCAGCATATCGGGGTTCTGCACTTCCTCCCATACAGCATCTCGAAAGGAGGACGGTCGATACTCGCATGATAGCTGTTGTTATAGGAGAATTCTGCCAACGGAAGGTAAGTATCCCAACTACCTCCGAAGTCTAAAACAGACGCCCACAACATATTCTCCAAAGTTTGGATGGTCCGCTCACTCTGACCATCCGTCTGCGTGTGAAAAGCGGTGCTAAAATGCAGACGAGTACCCAGCTCGTCATGAAACTTCTTCCAAAACCTGGAAGTGAACCGCACATCCCTATCTGAAATCACTGAAACTGGCACCCCGTGCCGTGCCACTACCTTCCTAATATAGATGTCGGCCAACTTTTCGTCCGAAATACTCTCCTGGATCGGAATAAAATGGGCGCTCTTGGTCAATCGATCAACGATGACCCAAATCGAATCCACTCCTCGTGCGGTCCTGGGAAGCTTCGTAATGAAGTCCATAGTAATATCCTCCCACTTCCACAGCGGGATATCTAACAGCTGGACCTTGCCGTGAGGTCTCTGGTGCTCAGCCTTGACCTTCCTACAGGTCAGGCACCTTTCCATAACACAAGCTATGCCCCTCTTCATACAGGGCCACCAATAATCGAGACGAAGATCCATGTACATCTTTGTCGCCCCGGGATGGATAGAGAACCTGGATTTGTGTGCCTCTGCCATCAATAATTGGCGCACACCCCCATGATAAGGGACCCACACCCTACGGTGAAGAGTCAACAATCCTCGGCTATCATAGTCGAAGGAGGAAACCTGGCCCATAATTCGCTCGCTCTTCCGATGTTCCTCCTTCATGGCCTCCTTCTGGGTCTCCCGAATCTGCTCCAACAGCGGAGTCACAACTGTCATTCTCAGACAAATGTCCCTGATCGGCGTTGCCTTGCGGCTAAGCGCATCTGCCACGACATTGGCCTTCCCCGGGTGGTAGAGGATCTCGCAATCGTAATCCTTTACCACATCAAGCCACCGACGCTGCCTCATATTCAGATTTGGTTGGTCCATGAGGTACCTCAGGCTCTTGTGGTCTGTGTAAATGGTACAATGAACCCCATAAAGGTAATGACGCCAAATCTTGAGGGTGAAAACAACAGCCCCCAACTCCAAATCATGCGTCGGATAATTCGCCTCGTAAGGCTTCAACTGCCTCGAAGCGTAAGCGATAACATGACCTCTCTGCATCAATACCACGCCCAAACCTAAGATGGACGCATCACAATATACAACAAAATCATCCATGCCCTCCAGCAGGGCTAAGATTGGCGCCTCGCACAATCTCTGTCTCGGGGTCTCAAACGCAGCCTGCTGCTCAGGTCCCCAGCGAAAGACCACGACCTTCCTCGTCAGTCGGGTCAGGGGCACGTCTATCTTGGAGAAGTCCTGAGTTAATCTCCGATAGTAGCCCGTCAATCCCAGAAAGCTCCGAATCTCGGATGGAGACCTCGGAACCTCCCATCTCGTCACGACCTCCACCTTGGCCGGGTCAACTGAAATCCCATTCTGATTGACAAGATGCCCCAAAAACTGCACCTCGCGCAACCAGAACTTGCACTTGGAGAACTTCGCATACATGTTTTCCCTCCTCAAGGTGTCTAGGACCTCTCGTAAGTGCTCCTCATGCTGCTCTCGAGTCTTGGAATAAACCAAGATGTCGTCGATGAAAACTATCACATACCGATCCAACATCGGTCTGCACACGTGGTTCATGAGGTCTATGAACGTGGCAGGAGCATTGGTGAGCCCGAAAGGCATCACCACGAACTCGTAATGGCCATAACGCGTCCGAAACGCAGTCTTCTTCATATCCTCCTCTCTGACCCTCATCTGATGATACCCTGAACACAAATCAATCTTGGAGAACCAAGATGCTCCCTGTAGCTGGTCAAAGAGGTAATCGATCCTCGGAAGTGGGTAACAATTCTTCACCGTTACCTTATTCAGCTCCCGATAATCTATACACATCCGATGCGACCCTTCCTTCTTTTTCACAAACAGAATCGGGGCTCCCCGGGGTGAACTGCTCGGTCTAATGAATCCCTTGTCTAACAGCTCCTGCAGCTGTGTAGACAACTCCTGCATCTCAGGAGGAGCCAACCGATACGGTGCCTTGGCTATCGGAGCCGCACCAGGGACTAGGTCGATCCTGAACTCTACCTGCCTTTCCGGAGGTATCCCAGGCAACTCCTCGGGGAATACATTCAAAAACTCTCGTACCCCTGGCACATCGCCCACTGCCGCCTTACCCGCCTCCCGGGTATCCATAACATAGGCGACAAATCATGCGCAACCCTGCTGAATGTAGCGCCTAGCTCTCGCTGCTGAACAGAAACATGGTCCTCGCTGTCGCCTCTCGCCCTGAATCACCAGCTCTCCCCCACTTGGGGTCCTGATCCGCACCAACTGCTGCGCACAGTCAATCACTGCATCATTGGGGCTTAGCCAATCCATAACAATAATAACCTTGTTCCCCCGCAAAGGTATGGGAACCAAGTCTACCAGGTAACGTTCCTCGAACAGCCTCAAAACACAATCTCGGTAGACCTCTAATGCTCGCACTGACCGGTCGTCCGCAATCTCGACCTCTAAAGGGCAATCCAACATGCCCGAAGACTCAGGAAACTTCTTGCTAAGCGCAAGAGAGACAAACGATCGGGTAGCACCCGAATCAAACAATACCTGAACTGGGATACCATTCACATGGAACGATCCTAAACAGAGCACATACATAACATATCAAAATCACAGTGACATAAAACAAAAGCATAAGAAAGGAATCGTACCTGTCACCACATCAGGTGCAGCGCGTGCCTCCGCGGCTTTCAACTAAAATGCTCAGCTCCGCACCACTGGAGCCTCTACCTTGGCATTCCGGCCATCCATAACCCGCGATGTCACTGGAGTCGACGCCGCCGTTGGCGCTGCTGCTGTCGCTACTGTCAATCTAGGGCAGTTGGCCTTTTTATGGCCCCTCTGATTGCAATGGAAGCAAATCAGGTCTGACATCTGCACCGTGGGGGCAGGGGCAGTACAATCTCTGCCAAAGTGCCCCGTCTTGCCGCACTTGTAGCAGCCGGTCGATCCCGCTCTACAAACTCCCTCATCCGGCCTGCCGCATTTCCTGCAGCGGCTCTGGCCTGGCTGGCCCTTCGACCTAATGTCGGGTCCCTTGGGTTTCTTCCCTGAAACCCCTGTCACCTGCTCAGTATCTGCTTTCCTCTTCCTGACATGCTCCAAATCGGGCTCCCTCTCCTGCGCCCTGGCAATCATAGACTCCAAGGTTGGGCATGCTGAATAGCTGATATGTTCCCGAATATCAGCCCTCAACATATCATGGTAGCGGGTCTTCCGCATCTCCTCATCCCCCACATACTGGGGTACCAACAGGGCCCTCTCCCTGAACTTGGCGGTGATCTCCGCCACTGACTCAGTCGTCTGCCTCATGTCCAAAAACTCCCTGGCCAGCTGCTGAAGGTCCATAGCCGGCGCAAACTCAGCCCTAAATTTGGTCACAAAATCTGACCACGACATAGCCTCCACGGCTGGGGCTCCCAGCGAGTCACCGACTGACTCCCACCAGTCCCTGGCTCTATCCCTCAAACATTCCACAGCAAAGCGGACCTTCGACCCTTCCGGGAAAAAGCTCGTCAACTGCGCAGACTCAATGTCTGCGATCCATCTCCTGGCAGCAATGGGGTCCTTCACCCCGTAAAAGTCCATCGCACCACTCCCTCTGAAGTCCTTGAAGGACAGTGTGCGCGTACCCGCTTGGCCAGACGCCAAATCACTCCTGAATGATCGGAGGCGATCCTCCATCAGCTCGATAACCCCCTCCTTGATCGACCCGAAACTAACCGGGGTCGACTCAAGGATACCTCTCGTGATCTCAGACGCGATGAACTCGCGTAGCCCGTCGTCAACCTGCTCGGATCCTGCACCCGAGCCCGATCCTGATCCTGATCCAGAACCTCCTGCTCCATGTCGTGTAACCACCATACTGAAAATAAACACGCAATCATCAGGATCATACATACTCCCGAGAGGTCTCACATACTCTCCAAGTTTCCTGGTTCCATCGCAGCCCTCCCAGACTCAAGTACGGATCCTCTGCTTCCAATAGTACGGGCCCATACTACCTTCCACATCTATCCGTACTTTCCTCAAGGATTTCCTCAACTTCGCCAAGTCCCTTAACCAATATCCCTTTCCAACTAATCTCATCCTAGGCTTTCCTAGGGCACTCTCTGACCTACTCTCCGCCATCAGCTGCACTAGGAGTCCCTACCACCCTTCCCTAACTAGCTTGCGGATACTGTTACATATCAGCTTAATAGTTAGTTAAAGTTAGCCAGGACCCCTATAGCACAAAGCAAGCAGCATTCGTGGATTGAGTAACCACATCAAGCATAACCTAACCAGGCTATCCTACTGCTGACTAGACAGTCCTAGCATACAGCTCATTCAACACGCATTCAAGGAATCCTCCTAGATCCTTAGCCCTAGTCTAGCATGCAGTTTTCAGGATTATATATCAAGCATACAAGTCATCCTCCTAGATCCTTAGCCCTAGTCTAGCATGCAGTTCTCAGAATCATATATCACAGGGCATAACATAACAAGCATGGGTATCTTGGGGAAAACTTACTTGAGCTCGGCCGATCGCACGCATCACACACCTTGTTCTTTCTCAAATTCCTTGACTTAAATTTTAGAAAACCGTTTTCTTTGTAAAAATCTTTTAATCCCTCGATTTGAGTCCAGATACCCCTGAGGGTGTGTTCGAATCCCTCAAACCAGGGCTCTGATAGCAACTTGTAACATCCCAAAATTCAATCCCAAAAATTTCATTTTTAATTAAGTATTTCACAACTCAGTTTACCAAAACATTTCCCATGCCATGTCATTTGTAAAAAGAAACATAACAAAGTGTCTGCAAATCATATCGTCGAAAGTAAAATAAATCAGAGTACATTCCCAGAAAACTCCATGCGGAAACCATATGTGTGTGTGATGCGCTGCTACACCGCCGACTCCTTCCCCTTAAACGAAGAGGTACCTGAAACCAAAACTAAAACTGTAAGCACAAAGCTTAGTGAGTTCCCCCATCATACCACATACCATACAATCACATAGCATACATACTACCGGGCAATTTTGGGGCGCCCGACCTACCCATGTCAAGCCATTCTGGGGTGCTGACCTACCCATGTCAAGCCATTCTGGGGTGCTGACCTACCCATGCCAAGCTATTCTGGGGTGCTGACCTACCCATGTCAAGCTATTCTGGGGTGCTGACCTACCCATGTCAAGCTATTCTGGGGTGCTGACCTACCCATGTCAAGCCATTCTGGGGTGCCGACCTACCCTTCGGTCTATCTCAACCGAACACGGGGACTATTTCACCCCTACTACTAACACATAATATCATATCATAATCATGCTTTCAGACATATATGGGGTGTCCGACCTACCCATTGGTCCTAGCGACCGAATCGGGGACTAGTCCCCTACTACCGATACTATCTCACATAACATAGTAACTAGCAAACTAGCATACTCACATATCTAGCAATCTAGCATACTCACATATCCAACAATAACAGACCAGACAATTATCACAGAGATAATCGTCCCAACTATCAATCACTACTGGGCCGACCTTGGTGCCTTAGACCCACTTCTACTCGAAGGTAACTCACCTCGATGTCGCGTAGTGTCTGAACTGTCCTCGGTATGAAGGTCGGCTCTCCTCGACTCCTCAATCCCTACACGACAACCCTCAAGTCATCAAACCGAACATACAACCCTAACCAGGGTCAATACCAAAACCAGGCAAAATCAACATTGGTCAATGTCAACACCCAGTTGACCTGACTCGCCGAGTTGGTCTACTAACTCGTCGAGTCCATACTCCACTAACCCGATCCAACCCCGACACCACTCGTCGAGGCTAGAAAGAACTCGACGGGTTCTCCTTCATTCAAACCATCGGGACCATCTTCATCCGACTCGCCGAGTTCATTCATGAACTCGTCGAGTTCATCTTCATCCATAAGAAGATGTTCAGTCTATGACTCGCCAAGCTCCTCTTGAACTCTCCGAGTCCGTCTTCATAAGTTGGGAGATTACCTTGGACTCGCCGAGTCTGTTCTAGCACTCGTCGAGTCCCATGATTTCCAGGTCCAAGGCAAACCCCTAGCAGGCTGAGCATTCCTTCCACTCAACCAAAACCATTTCCAGAAGACGTTTTTGGGAAAAAGCGTCTCGACTCGCCGAGTCACCCAAGTGACTCGCCGAGTCCCTCCTTTTCCATTACTATACAGTTGATTTCAAAGGGACTTAATGCATCCAAAACATAGATCTGACCTCCTAGGGTCCCTTTTATACGTAAAGTCAGGAACTTGGTGCACATGCATGGGATCTTTGGCTCAAGAAGCCATAAAAGATGGCCTACAAGATGCATGGGGTGTTTATGGCAACAAAGTTGGCATCTTTATGCCATAAAGACCGCCAATGGCCCCAAATCTGAAGTCATAACTTCATATTACACTTCACAACCCGAAAATGGCTTAGAAAGCCCTAAATATACCAAGATCCAAGCCCTAGAGATGATTATTTACATGGAAGATCAAAATAGGAGCTTTTTACTCTAAATGAGCTGGAAATGGAACACAATCTCTGGATCTCTAAACCTCAACCCGAACTCACAAGCTTCTTTCTTCTTCTCAAGCTTCACACTTCACTAAATGCACCAAAGTGACCATAGAACACACAAAAACGGCTAGGGTTCGATATACAGCTCTCTGGGAGTGATAAGGGCAATGGAGGCTGAGATAAAGTGTTTAAATAGGGTGCAAACCCTCAAATTTAGGGTTTCACTCAAACAACACCTACTCACCGAGTCAGTCTCCGACTTGTTGAGTAGGTCACTTAAACTTCCCACGGATCCTGTCTCTACTCGACGAGTTGGGCCACCAAGTCGTCGAGTCCCAGAAAAAATACATATAATTCTTGAATTAAAGACATACCAGGAATCGGGTGTTACACATATGTTTGGTGTTAAAAACATTTTTCGTTATCTTCACAAGACTCAATAACTTGGTATTTGGTCTCCTGTTGAAAATAGTTTTTTTTATTTATGCTTGATCTGATGCTAATCTTAGTGGATGCCATCTTAACAAAAAAAGTACTTCTGGTGGATGTCAATTTTTGGCGGAAAACTAGTGATCTAGCAATCAAAGAAACAAACAAGTGTTTCTATCTCCACTACTGAAGCAGAATACATCTCAGTTGCATCTTATTGTTCGCAAATTTTATGGGTCCAAAGTCAATTGAAAGATTAGGGTTACAATATGAATCGAATCCTCTATTCTATGATTCATAAAGCGCCATACGAATATGTCACAATCACGTTCAACATTTAAAAATAAAGCATATTGATCTTTGATATCACCTTATCAAAGATCGTATTCAAGAAGGAAATATTGAAATTCACTTTGTTTCTTCTCATGAACAATTGGATGACATATTCACAAAATCTCTTGATGAGACAAATTTCATGTGAATTCCAAATGGTCTTGTTATGATAAAACTTGAATCATCTTCTTTATAAGATATTCTTGTTCTTGGTAATCAAATTTCTCAAGACATTCAAAAACATTTTTTTATTCATAAAACTTTCTTTGTTACATCATCCTATTCTCTTTATGTGCATAATGCATATGTCCATTGACACTGGACTCTCATTCCTTGCGTGAATTCATCATACAACTCTTTTCTTTGCCATTTTTGCTGGATCCGGAGTCTCTTAAAAGGGCGTGAATTGTAGTTGTGTATTTTCACAAAATACAATTCATATAATCCATTTTGTTTTCCAATGATATGTCATTCCCACCATTTCTCATCATCCCAAGCATCAACAAAATCTCAAAGCTCAAACTTCTATAAAGCAACAAATGGCGGACAGGGTCGTATTTCCTTCAATGGAATTGTTTCTTGAACTAGAAAACCATCATATGTTCTTCGTGTCTTGTATATGATTATACATCTAGTCTTATTGATCTTTATCACCTCTGTCGCATAAAGTCTTCCTCTTCAATCCAAACCCCTTCAAATCACCTACACTTTACTTCCGACTTAGAATGGCATGATTTTCTAAAAAAATGTGAAATCTCAAAATACATAAATGTTTTTGAAATAGTTAACTGGTCTTGGCTCTTTTTATATGCATTTTCTTGTGGCATTAAAGGCATTTAATTCCTTGATTTTCTCTTCCACATCAAATCAAATATTTAACCAATTGAGTTGTCATTTTCAAACATACAACATAAAGAAAAATTATGAGAAATATTTAACCTTCATTCTCAAAAGAAACATTACATGGTTGATTCTACATCGCACACTACAAATTCACTCACTGGTTCATTTAAAACAAACAATGGGTTTTCAACATGTGATCATGTAACACCCGTTTTCCAGGATGGATCGATTTAGGGTTTCAAGGAGTCAAAAGGTTGATTTTTGGAAAAAATTGAGCGTCGCGATGTGACCATTAGGTGGTCACGACGTGACCAGAAAAATACGAGAAACGTGTTTCCGACCATACTCACGACATGATACATAAGGTGTCATGATGTACGACCTATTATAGCCCAAAACCATGATCGTTTAGGGTTTCCTTCATAATTAAATCCATCTAAGTCAATTTTAGTGTTCATTATCAGCCTCTAATATCCTTTTACCTCAAAAAAATCCCAAACCTTAATTCCCTTGGTGATTCTTGGCCTTTTGGAGCATTTGTTGGCTTGAAGAAGAAGAAGAGAAGAAGGAGAAGAAGGTGTTATGTGGGTGGAGCTAGCATGGAAACAACATCATCATCATCTCATATTCTTTCTGGACCTTTGTAAGTGTCAAAGTCTCAAACTTTATTGCTTAAAGTGGTTAGATCTACGTTTTTGTCCCATGTTTTTTATGTTCGAGCAAGTCTGAATGGAAGGAAATTATAAAGTTGGAAACTTTATGCATTCCAAGGTTCCCTTGATTATGATAATGTTTATATCTAGCAGTTGGTTTATTATTGGATCCATGCATGAGAGCTTTGGTATAATCTCTTCATTTTTGACCTAGAATGAATGGAGGACATGGATGAGGCATTAATTCCCATCATTTAATCATTTCTATGGACCTTTAGAGTCCCTTTTAGCTTCTGGAAAAGTTAGAGTGAAAGACTTAATGGATTAAGGACTTAAATCGTTGGATTTATGCTTTAGACTATAGTCACGACGTGACACTATGTGTGTCACGACGCGACCATGAAAGATCTCGTTTTCTGTTGAGTCTTTTGGGGCTCACGACATGACAGAGGGATGTTTACATCGTGAGATCAACCCAAAGGGGTTGTCCATGACTGGTTTGGCTAGGTTAGAGCGAGTCGAGTTGGAATCGGGTCGAGTGTGCTCTCACGACGTAAAGGGCTGGTCACGATGAGAGGATCGTTGGTTAATATTGTGGGTTGTTGACTTTGACTTTGACCGTTGACATTTGGCATGAGTTGACTTTTGGTAAATTTTCTATTTTTTAGAAGGTAGACTTAGGGTCTACCCTGTGTGGATTGATAGGGGCTGTTTAACACCCATATTTTGGTGGTAAGAGTTGTTAAATGTAGTCGGTGCGGTATTGAGCGGAGTTTCACTCAGCTTGTGAGTCAGGTGAGTCTCCTCACTGTACTTGTGGGTTGAAGGCACCAATGCCGACCCACTGGAGTATGTTATGTTGAAAGACCAGGTGGTGGACCCTAGCAATTGTATCAAGGAACTGGATATGACTCCCGCCAAACTGTATGCAAGACCAGGGTCTGGACCCTTGCAGTTATATATAGTATGCTAGTTGTCTTTGTGATGCTTGCATGGAAGACGAAGGGGTGGCTCTTGGCACTTTTTTGTATGAGCTGGGTTTTTGCCCCCGAATTGGAAAGGAAAGACCATGATACAACTCATGGAATGATAGTAATTGTAAGACTATGGTTAGCGTATAACATTCTCTATTTTATGTATGATATGTGGTATTTTGGGGAACTCACTAAGTTTTGTGATTACGGTTTCATGTTTATGGTTTAAGGTACTTTCTGTTCCAATAGGAAGGGACCGACGTGACTACACAACATCCCCCAGAGTTTTTCGCATTGGCTATTTGTGATTTTTACTTTGATGTTTAAATGATATATTCACTTTTATTGGTTTTAGAACAACTCGGTTGTATGGCTTACTGTTTTGAATATGAAAATTTTACTATGAGTTTTTGGGACGTTACAAGTTGGTATCAGAGCCTTGGTTTGAGGGATTCAGGCATACTCTCGGGTGTGTATGAACTTAAACTGAAGAATTTGTAATCATTTTGAAAGAAAATAAAATTATCTAAAAAAACTTTTACAAAGAAAGGGGTATGATGCATGCAATCAGCCAAGTTCAAGTAAGTGATTTCTAGAATACCCATACATGATAAAATGTTGTATGTTATGGAAAGTTTGCATGAAAAGGATACCTTAAGGAATTTCATGATAGAATGGCATGATTTTGTGATGCCTCGTAGCCTAGGAAGTATTGGATGCGATGTTAAATTTGGAATCTATGTTTCTGGAATTAATAGCTAAGTGTATGTTTGAAAAATTGTATACGATCAGGATCATATAGCCCTAGAATGACTGATTTAGCTTTATTTCATATTCTTCATCTGGTTGTGGTCTTAGGGTAGAATCAATTATTCGACAGTCTGTTTAATCCTATATTGTGTATCATTTGCATGCATAAGGCAACCTGAAGTGTTAGTGGAAGTTCTTAGCATCGTAGCAACAAGTGAGTTGGGGATTTCCTTTTATTATTTTGTGGTTTTTGAGTGTTATTGAACACATGTTGCTTTCCTTGTGCTTTGTGGGACTCTTATTGATTTGATTAACTATTAAATAAATATGTTGAGTTACATGCTGTAAGATTAAATAATTTTAGAATGATTGATTCAGCCCTATTACGCAACTCTCGTCTGAGTCTAACCATTGTCGGGTTGGTTACTTTAGTAAAAATATTATTTAAGTGTTGTTGCATGTAAATGTATTGATGAAGTAGTTAGCTGCCATTGGTAGGAGTTCTTCAATAGCTGATGGCAGGGTGAGTTAGGGATCCTAGGAGAGCTTAGGAAGTATGGTGGTGGGAATAGTGCACGGTTTAGTGGGTTTTGGGAATGCCAATTTGAGAAGTTGACTTAGAATATTTCGGATGATTCTTAAGGAAAGTATGGATAGGTGTGGAAGGTAATATTGAGCCCATACTTCTGAAAGCACATGATCCATACTCGAATCAAGGAAAGTCACGAAGATTCTAGGAAGCCTAGAGGATGAGGACTCTTTGGGTATTTTCTCATCATTGTATGGTTTCTTTTCAGTATGGTGATGAGCACTCATGGAGGATATTATGGTTCTGGTTCAGCTTCTAGCCCTGGTGCTGAGCCAATTGATGTGAGGATTCGCGAGTTCGTTTCGTCTTAGATCACTAGCGGAGTAGCGGTATTTTTGATGCAACTCTTGTGATGTTTTGTATAATCAAGGAGGGGATCATGGAGCTACTGGATGAACGTCTTGGGGATTTTCGTTCAGAGATTGCAACTGGTCAGATTGAGGCGCAGACTCTCTTTTGTCGATAGTTCCAGGCTTGTAGAGCCCCAAAGTTCTTTAGAAAGAATGACCCTATTGCCAGTGGGAGGTGGATTGTGTTGGGTTTTAATTCAAAAATAGTTTCATAAACTTGAAAATTTTGGCAACGGAAGACTTTAGTTTTTGAAATAACATAAACATTTTATACCCACCAAGGATCTTCTTGCAAGTTATAGAAAGATTAAACACCAACCAAAGGAAGGATGAAGAAATAACAACCTTTGTAGTTCTTTGGGTCCTCTTGGGAGGCTTGGAAGTTGATGAACAATATGGAACCTTTGAGACACCAACAATGACTCAACGTGATGTAGATGCTAGTCCAAAACTCTTAAACACTTAAGCTTTAAGTTCATAACAAATATGAACTTAAAGAAGGCTTGAAGATGCAAGTAACTTCAAGTGTTCTTAACTTATTAAGAGAGAATGAGAGGGATAGAAGAAGTTTCGACCACTTCTTTAAGGAATAAATGAGCAATCTAGCCAAATGCAAGCCCTCTTATTTATATGCATAAAGTGAAGGTATTAACCATTAGGTACTTCCACTTTAGACAATCTTGTTCCCATGTCATAAGAGTGTCCCCCATGCTTCTAAAGACATGTATACTTTTGAGAAAGCCATACCTTTATCTTCTTTTTATGCAAATTTCGAAGATTGTATAAAAAAGAGGAAAGTTAGTTTAAATTTTATAAATTCAAGGTTTATAAAATATAAACTTTGTCTTTTGAGTAAAAGACAAAAGGTTTTCAACTAGTCCAAAAAGTTGTGCATGACTTATTAATTCATACCATATGAAATTATATAATGTTACTTGTTAATGAAAATTATTATTTCCATGAAACAAATAATTTCCAATTTAATTATAAGAGTTTTATTAAATATTTATTAAAATCAATTTCTAATAAATAAACAATTGTATCAAGTTGTTGTTAGTGTGAACCATTAGTATCATATGTTATTTAGCAATATCACTTTAATATGACTCTTGAGCATACTAGACCTTTCAATCTCCCACTTGCGTAAGACTCGTATTAGACTGATATAGACAGTGATGAACGTCTACCAACGTTTCACTGCCCCCAAGACTATATGACTTTTTTGTGCCATTCTATCAACGCCCAATTCCCAAAAAGCTCAAAGCTACAATTGGTGCAAGGTAAGTTTTTATGAGTTATCCCTTTGCTACAGACATCATGTTGAACATAAGATTCGGATCGCGATCAATCTCATTAGTTGTATAACTTTTGGTAAAGCGCCTTAGATGTCTAACTCTCAACACATAAGAGGAACAAATCCCATCTTGACTACATAAGCCTCTTGCATAGTTTACACCATACCTGAAAATGGCTTTTATAACTGCCCGGTTAAGGAACAACATTTGACCATTATCAAAGCATAGTACTCCCTGCACATAAGTCCCACTATGTATCTCATGTATTAAGGATACAAAGATAGTACCTTTTAATCAGATATCATTCAAGATAGCGATCCATGAGATGATCTTGATGCAGGCCAGTTCAATACTAGTTCTCTGACAAGTATCTATGAAACTTGGTTACAACCACTTTCCTACTTTCATCTAGTGAGTGTCAACCAATCTAATTCATATTAGTCTTACTTTATAATTGCTTCCACAATTATAACCGACTATAAACTTTTAGAATAATAACATTATTCGTGGATTAAACATCTTAATATAGAACACAACAAGTATTAATGTGATGACTATATCCCAATATATCATAACATTATCTAATAGTTGTTGCTATAATGTTCCAATATCCAAATACTAAATCCAAATCAAAAACCCATTTCTAGAATAATAAAGTCTTATAGCTGAAGTGTGACCATTCATACTTAGCTCAAAAGAATGACTTTATCACTAGATTTGAAAAAATTTAATTTTTATGAATTCTGTGAATACAATCATCTCCATACTTAACTTTACTTTAAGTATAGTTAAATATATTGGAGAATGTGATTGGTGTTCTTTCGTGACATAGAGTTCTTAGCTTGATTGAGTGTACTCTCGAAGTCATAAAGATTTCTATGTGATCCTTGAATGGCAGAAATCAACATAGCTTTTCAATGATCCCATTCATCCAATCATATTTGAATTCAACTTCTTAAGTAGTGTAGTCTTATTTTGTAGTAGATTGTGTCATTATGTTTTGCTTGTACCTCATTCCAACAAGATTTACTCTTCATTCCATAATGAAGTCAAAATCCAACTATAATTCATAATTATTTATATTTGTTTAGAAATTAACATCTTGTGTAGCTCTTTCCATAAAGATGCTTT
The DNA here is from genome assembly GCF_052849685.1 of Lactuca virosa. Taxonomy (NCBI): domain Eukaryota; kingdom Viridiplantae; phylum Streptophyta; class Magnoliopsida; order Asterales; family Asteraceae; genus Lactuca; species Lactuca virosa. The sequence continues at coordinate 440,568,546 of NC_136429.1, read as the reverse complement.
CTAAACTAATTGTATCATATACATTCTCTTAGTTCTTCTAAAGTACTCTTAGAATGCTCTCTTAGTCATCCAGTGACTTAACCATGTATTCAATTAGTATCCTATGACATGCTTACAGTATGACCAAATACCATGGCCTATGCATAATATAGCGTAAATGATGAATTCGTTTGCCAAGCAAATAAAATATAAATCATTTCATCTAGTTCAAGCCTATGAGCTATGTACTTTTGAGGCTATCTCAAAATGGAGCCACATGACAATGCCAAGAATTCTCCAAAAGAATCTTGTGTCTTGATCCATTTCAAGATATTGTCAATATATGTATAAGGACATGAAACCTTTTAACATTCATTTTACCTATCCCATGTAGATTTTACATTCCAAGAATATATCCTCTCCATCCTAAGTCTTTCATTTTAGGAACACTTTCTGAGTCAAGGTGAAAAAGGACCTTGCTTAGTCAGAATGTGATTTCAAATGATTAAGTATGTCTCATTCATACAAGATTAGGAATTTCACTATGCTCCCACTAATTCTTAGTAAGCACACATGTTCTATTCATTTTGATATAAAAACACACCTTGTGGTTTTACATAAAATAATGATTATAACATTTAGATGTTTGCTTTATCTCCACAAGTGGATTTCAAGCTCCACACATTTTGTTAGGATAACTTGGACTAAGAAAACCTCCAGGCTAATCTATATAGATATCTTCTAGTAGATGTCTATTTTGATAAGCGGTCTTTCTTGAAATCTATTTACTATATCGCATGTTAAGAATATGAATTTATATAAAATAATATCCTTGTTGATCTAATCATAGCTACCTGTGAAAGAGGTTTGATCACAGTCAATGTCATGAGTATGATGAGGACCATAGTCAATGACATGAGTATGAGAAAATATTTTCACTACAAGTCTTGATTTAAATATATATGGTTATCCATGTAATTTATTCTTTCTAGAGAATTTATTTACTCCTTCTAGCCTTAATATATGGACAAATTTTAATCAAGCCCATTCTTGATTATCATACATGGATTACATCTCATGTTCTTGACTCTAAGTCATTTATCAGATTCGAGATCTGACATAGCATCTCGGTATTTGATGGTTTTTCCAGAAACCATCAATAAAATATCATAAATGAGAGATTCCATATTTCTCAAGTCGTAGATGAATTCTACCATTAATGCGAACAATTTGTATTTGTGAATAGCTACTATTCAATTTTAACAATCCTTGTTAAAACTAGTGCCAACTATTACTACATAAGGTTATTGTTCTTGAGCTGCTTCAAGTTCCACGTACCTCCCACTTGCTTTCTCATTAAAAGCTTGCTTTCTACTAACTTAGCTTTTGCAAGAATTAGAGGACTTATTCTTGGCGGGTTTGCATATAATAATCTAAGCCACATTTAGAGTATTATACAAATATGTATGCAGTAGATTTTGGGTTTAGAAGGTTTAGTCCAACATCAGCTTTAAATCCACAAAACATTAAGTAAGATGAGGATGGAGCCTTTCCATACTAAATCTTATAAAGTGTTTAATCTACTTAATAGTTGGTATTTGTATTCAAGATACAATTAATAGTGATTGAAGTATTATCCCAAAAAGATTAAAGGAGAATATTTCTACCGATTAGAAAATAAATCATACCAGGTAAGATTTAATTCATCCTTTATTATCATTAAGGCCTTAGATGGTTCTTATCGGTTTGTATCTCAACTTTTGAAATCTTCAACTAAGATTTCACAATTATGCTTTACCACGTAAAATATAATTAAAACTACTATAGTTGTTAATAAAGTTGATTTGGTATCTTGTGCTTAATCTCAGACATTCATTAGAAAGGAAGTCATACACCAAAGTGTATAGTTCCTTAATTATTTTCTCTACACCTTAGTGAAAATATCATTATGAATCCTCTACATATAAATAAGGTTCACATAGGTCAAATAAACTACATTATTTTCCTTCAAATATCCCTTTCTTGAAGTTGGAATATGTGAATGTCATTTATATAATAAAGATAACAATATCCAAGATAAGTTTGATTTAGTTAAGTCAAAAGTGCTTGTATATTGAACTTGATTTTATTTATAAAATGTTGATATTTACTTTACAATTCTATTAAGAGATCAAGTCTCATAAATAGAACTTAATCATTTCAGAATATGAATATTATCGTTATGAAAAAACGATTAAGTAAATTATCAAACATTTGAATAAAATAACTGAGACATAAATTTAGACATGCTAAATTAAAAAACATACATTGTTCCAAAACAAATATCGTTTTACATTACAAGTAATTTATGTTCTAAGCATAAATAATAAACTAAGCTCCGAGAGTGTAGTTCCAACTTGATTGTGCTCAGCTTGGTTACTCTTCAATAAATATTTGCAAGCCATTTTCAAATTGAACGATTTGACCGGAAATCTTTTGTGATAAAGGATACCTAAGAAAGAGAGTTAAATAACTCTCTTTCTTAGGTATCCTTTATCACAAAAGATTTCCGATCAAATCGTTCATTTTGAAAAACTTGTGTAATCGGCCTATAACTTGGTTTTAGAAATCGTGAAGACACCCCGGCCATCAAAAGACAACACTAACCGGTTAGGTATCCTTTATCCCACTAGTGCATACAAGAGACGTGCGGGTGTTTTTCAAAAGGATTGCATAGATTTGAGGTTTGTAAAAAGGGTCTTTATATTTTTTATAATTCTAGTTTAAAATCATATGATATCATGGTTATTACATGCATATAATAAACCATGGTATCAATTTTCAAAAGAAAATCACTTTTAAAGGTTCTATATAAAAAGCTAGTTTTTTTATATAATTTGACGCAATTCAATTTTAATAACCGGTATTAAGTTTGAATGCATTTGAACATTTTACATCTTTAATAAAACTTCATTTTATTACTTATATATTTGGAGTTTCTATAAGTTACAAAAATCACCATTTTAAAACTTATAATGGAGTATTTCAAAATTTGTCGTTATTAACGATTTTATAAAATCGGGTTTTATTTTTAAAATAATAACTTGTTACATCTTATGTCCAATTTTGAAAACCCAAACTCCATGTGATGCTTATTTTGTCCAAAATTATTTTAGCGTGTGTAAAACTAATTTATCAACCACACATAATACTTGCATAAAATAAACAACACAAACATGCATAAAAAGATATGTGCATAAACATAGCCGACTAATGGCATTTTTGTGAGCCAACACAAAAATGCTCACAAAAATGCCAAGTTCATTCCTAAAGGGACATTTAAGGGGACCAAAAAAACTTCTTGTAATGTTGTTGTAGAAGCCCCTATTTGATTAAACATCCATTGCTTGCAAAAGATTGGAAAATCTTCTTTAAAGGAAAAATTCAGCCACATGCAACACTTTTCAGAAAAGGGTTGCAGAAAGTGTTGCATTAGGTCAACAACCCTTTAAAGAAAAGGCTACTGTTGACAACATTCATGATACTTTTTAGAAAGTGTCATCTTTCTGCTCGGCACTTTAGTAGACTCAAAAATTGCCTTTTTGTCTTCAAAAAATGGCTCCAACTTCATTTCTTGTTACATTTTTGTACAAATAAATTAATTCTAAAAACTAATCTATTACTTTACAAAAATAACCAAGAAAATCTAATCTATTTAATTATTACATACCATATAAATAAATAAATTATTACAACCATTTTATAATAAAAATAACCAACACAACAACATAACAACACATTGGTCCTTGGCTACTTTATGCACATCATATACATCATTATACACATCAAACAACCTTTTTTTTCTAAAACAACTTTAAATGACAAAAGATGCATGAAACTTTTGTCACATAAAATAAAAAAGTTGTCATAGAAAATATGTATGAACTTATTTTTAAATGACAAAAGATGCATGAGGAATCACCTTTTTGCTGATAATGAAATGATGACAATCTTGATGGTTCCTTTGCAACTAAGTCTGATGTTCACAAAGCTCATCTTTATCTTCAAAATCTCATCAATTACAAGATTCCTGAACCACTTTCGAACTCCTAGAATGTTAATCTCTTTGACCTTGAAAAAACCATTGTGAATGAATCTACTAAAATTTTCACTTCATTATGTGCGAATGTTGTCTCAAATACCTATATTGCTTCTCAATAAACTAAGTTTTATGCATCCTCACAAACTCTCAAAGATGAACATGTTGCCGCATTCTCATTTCTTGACTTGCTTGTCAATGAATTCAATCTTCGTGAAGATGCTATCGCAAAAGAAATTTCCTTGATCAAACCTCATATTGAAACTTTTGCCTCTATTATTGACAAGTTCTGTCCTAAAAAAATTGAAAATATCTCTTTTGGCTCTCTTTCCTCAATTTCCTCTTTGCTTGATACAAAACTTTAAGACTTACAACCTGTAATGAAAGTTTCCAAGCAATTTTTCTCAAATTTAGACGATGCGAAGCCAAAACCTCTACACCAAGGGGGAGAAAAGAAAACATTGCATAATAATTGAGCATAATCTAGTTTAGTTAAACTATTTGTTTACTCTTTAAGTCCATTTTCTCAGAAAAATATGGATAAAAAGCCTATCATAGGTGAAGGATCATCCTCAAAATGTGCTCTAGATGTTAACAAGGTTGTTATTGCATTTGAAAACGTTGAAACTTGCAACAAATAAAAAATTGCACTAGATCATGAAGCGACGAGAATGTCCTAAAATCAAAAAGAGATTGTTGCTAAAGTAAAATATCTTCGTGAGCTAGTTGTTGCTTGAACACAAATAACTCATTTTCTAGTAAAAGATACGCATCCAAATTGCGAGCCTAGAGAAATTCTTGACATGCCAATCTCCACAAAAGCATTTAGATATCCTTGTCTTCTATGCATTGATGATTTGAATCCATCACAGGGAGATTATTTTTGAAAGATTGATTTGATTCTATAATATGTCGGCTCAAAGACCTGTTGATTTTTGAAGTATTAAGAAGATTGAGATGATTGAAGAAGTAACAAAACTCGCATGATTTGAAGACTGCTTTATTAATGTGCTTTTACTATTTACAAGTCTGACAAATCAAGTTATATGTTTTCATATGTTGACTTTCCAAATATGAATCCAGCGGAAAGAGAACAAGTTTCCAAAAGACGTAATGCGAAACATTACACATTTTATTCTGAACTACATCGAGGACATGGCCAAAAAGGACCTTGAGCTTGGAACATACTTCAATCTAAATAGGTCTCTTCAAAATCGAACACTTAAACATATCATGTCTTGCACTACCGGAGAAATCATAACTAAACCAGATCCACGAGTTGTGCTGCAATTTAAAGATGGTGTCCCAATCTTTCTATGATTGTTTTATTAACATCTTTGTCCTACATATTTCTTCCGAGAATCTATTAACGAGATTTCCATGAGCACCAGAAACTTTATCACAAATTTGGAGAAAATGGTAAATATTCTCAAATGGTATATGCTTATGCGAACCCATTGTCTTACCATCACAAAGTTACTCAAGACAAGGAAGAATCATCAGAAAACTGCTCCAAAGAAGACTTAATCTTAAGATTAAAGACCTTCTGAAGACTTAACACGAAGGGGGGGGTTGTTAAGAGTCAGATTATGGTGTTTGTCTTTACGAGTGTCTATATACGAGTCTTTTCTGTTTTGCGAAGAGCATGTTTAGTTTCCATAAGAATTATATGTATACATATTCTTTTGAGCTTCATACTAAGTTGCTCCTTCGCATTTGTTTACACGTGTTGTAGCATGCATGTGCGGTTGATACTGTAATCTCTATAAATCTATTTTCAATTGAGATTTGGTGACGTATTGTGCTCCATGTATCTCTTTATTATAGGTTGATTTGTGACACCTACCTTCTTCGTAACTTTATATATAGTTGGTGTGACCTTGGGATCATGAGTGCACAAAACATCATTCCTTGCATTATAATCCTTCGTTATCCCTAGATTCCTTGTTCATATTATTCGTGTGAGTATTTGAGAAAGTTGAAATAAAGAGAATCATTGAAAAGTTACATCTGCTTGGTGAATATATTTTCCCATCATATTTTTCATTAAATTGTTTTCATGATACAATACAAAGAACCCTATCTTCTCGAATAATGTGATATATTCCTCCTTCCCACATGACACGTCAGATGAATAGAACCCCCGGTAATTTAGGGTTTAGTTTTTTGTGGTTCAATGAGGTTGTCAAGGTTGCTTATCTACTTATTGGTGCGACTTCGATAGAGGAATACCGGTTTGGATTCTATACATCTGTCCAACTGGCTAGAAGAAAAACAAAGGATCTAAAGGTATGGATTATTATCTTTCTCTATGTGTTGTTTAAGTTGTATTAGATTATTTGAACTTGTGATCCTCACATGGATTATAGGTTTTGTATGATTTCTTCCGTTGTACCTTTATGGCTTGGTTGTATCCCTATAACCCATCAATTGTATTAGAGCCACTATGTTAAATCTTTTGCACTTTTGATTTCCAATTTGTTTATGTTAACCATGTTTGCATGAAAGTGGATAATTTAGATCAAGCCACTGTAATTTTTTAATTTTTGGTAAACAAACCTTTTGCAACTAAAAATTGACTTACGGTTACGGCAACAATTGTTTTTGCCTAGTTTATGTGGCACGTAGCCTCTATGTATGCGACTAGTCGACAACCAAAACCCTATAACCCTAACTGTTGAATGTGACGTGTTCCTTCATGGTACGCGACACATTGTTTTTACACAGTTCACATAATCGGATTATTTTTATATACTTGATATGCTTTGGTCACTTGAATGCATATGACTCAATTAACACACTAGTTTAAAAGTTTAACGCAAATATGATGGTTTTACAAAAGTGGTTATCACCATGTTTGTTAGTTTTAAATTGTTTAATTCTAACTGTTAAGATAAATATAAGACAATATTGTTTAGATGATTTCTTGCATGTGATATCATATAAAAAATTGTATGTCAACTTTGTTTAAACTTTATGGTTATTAGTTTAATCTAAAAGTTGTAAACCAAGTTCAACATTATTTTTGTCTTGAATTGTATGGATCTGATGCACCAAGCCTTGTCCTGACCTATAAATTGTTTGGTTGTTTATGTTTTGTGACTTGCATGGCATTTTATTCCTATTTGTAATTATTCTTTCCTTTTAACTTGTAATGTAATAGTTCAGTTAGGAAAATGTAATAGAATATAAAATTTGTAAAAATAAAAATTATGCAGACTGAAGATGCAAGCTGGGAAGTAAGAGTTTGGAGTCTCATAAAGTTCGACCAAGCTTCAAGAGTTGTTGGTTAAACAAGTAGGAGCTTTGAAGTTTCGTTTTGTCCTTAGTTTGACCATGTCGTCCCTTTGATGGTTCATTTCAAAGATGAATAGGGTCGAGGCTGGTGGTATCGTTATATGCTTGTGTTTATGTTGTTTCCTATTTTGATAGTGATTTAAAATTATAAAATGGATATTGTTAAAAGTTAACAAATGAAAATAAGCTTTTATAAAGGTTATAAGATTGGCTTCAAATTGAACGTTTTCAAAAGTCAAAGAGTTTTAACTAAATAAAACAAAATCATGTCCTATGAAAACGTAAATCTCATGTTACTCACGAAAAACACACACTTCTTTGTAATTTGTTGATGTGGGGAAGTGCATATAACCAACGTGTCAATTGTATTATAGTTAAGGTGATGAGATACTCGCAATAACTCAACCGTAACTAAAATTTTATTCATTTAGATGGCTCCTAGTATAATTACACCTACACCCACACCCATACCCACATCAAACTTCTCCCTGTTCCAAATCCTCTCAACGGACACAATTAAATGACCAAACTACCTTGATTGGATCTGTGTGTTGATAATCACTCTCAAGAACGATAAAAATGAGTATGTTCTCGACGAGGATATCCCTGACGTTCCTAAAGATGATGCTACAAGGGAAGAAAGAGATGGCTATAAAAAGACTCTCAACCATTTGAATGAGGTTGTTTGCTTCATGTTGGCAACCATGATTTCGGAACTCTAAAATAACTTTGAGAATCTTTGGGTTTTTGACATGGATACATAGATCAAGAAAATGTTCCACGAGCAAGCAAGATAAGAAAGATTCAATATCATTAAGTCCCTACTTGTATATAAGCTTTAGGAAGGAACTTCTATTAGTACACATGTTCAAAAAATCAAGTCGTACATTAATGTATTATAGCATTTAGGTGTTTCATTCCCATAGGAGTTGGTGACTAATATAGTCCTTAACTCGTTGACAAGTTCGTATCATCAGTTCATCATGAAATATAATATAAACAACTTCGCAAAGATTGTAATGGAATTACATGGCATGTTGAAAATTGTGACGCTAACATGATTAAGCCTCGTAACTCAAGCTCTATAACTCTTGTTTTGGATATTTGGGAGGGTGGTGTTAAAGGAAGAAAGCTTCATATCCTAAAGGAAAAGAAAAGGGTAAGGTTGGACAGTCCAATGCTAATCGTAAAAAGAAGTCCGATTCTGACATAGCACCCATAAGCGATCCCAATGTGGCTATTTGATTTTATTGTCAACAATTGGGAAATTGGAAGCGTAGCTGTCCGAAGTACATGAAGGATGTTAAGAAGAACAAGGTTAGAGGTTCTAGCACCTCACGTACTTTTATGATTGAACTCCATACTACTTCAAATTCTGATTCTCAAATCTTGACACAATATATGGTACTTACATTCATTGATGTGCAGGGACTAAAGGTAAGTAGAAAGTTAAAGAATGGGGAGCTCGACATGATCATGTGCAACAAGACTAAAGTTTCCATTACGAGGATTGGTAATTATGAGCTCGTGCTTTCTAATGGTTTTTCAACCACTTTATTAGATTGTTTCTATTCTCCTGATATGCAAATAAACGTTATTTCCTTTCATGTATTGTATCAGGATGGTTTTCATTTTGCATTTGATAATGGAAGTATTTTAGTTTTTAAAAGTAATGATCTTTAGTTTAAATCAAATTTGTGCATTGGCATATATGAGACCATCAATGGTTTAAGGAATAGTAGTGGTCGAATCTTAAATGTTGATTTAAATAGATTCAAAGTTATTTTTTATAAGTCATGTTTATGGAACTGTCAACTTGGCCATATAAACAAGAAGCGCATCATCAAGCTCCAATAAAATGGGATCTTGGCATAGTTTCACTTAGAGTTATATGATGTATATGACTCTTTCTTACTTAAAAAGATGAGAAATGTGCTATTCATAGGTAATTGTGAATGTCACACCCTCGGCCGACTGCGGAAACGCCAAGCTGTGCAACGTTAGAATGTTGGATAACAGATATTGAACAGTACAAAACAACATAAAACATAAATATTACTTCCATTTATCGATAAAATATTACATCAGAAAAGGGTTTGAAATTCTAGAGTTTCTAATGCACAAGGTGCCTCGATAGGTAGACATAACTATAATGATACAAAGTCTTTGGTAGCTTCATCCATCAACCACTGCTTCGGGAGGTGCAATCTTCCATATAACGAGCTCCTAGGAATACATGTGGTTTTGAAAATGTCAATGTAATGTTGGTGAGTTCACAAGTTTTGTATATAATACTTTTGAAAACACTTTTTGTTTATAACCTTGTTAAGTTGTAAAAGTATTTTTATTTCCTTGAGAATAGTATTCTAATATTTATAGGTATTATGGCTTCCGAAATTCTTCTCCCTTCTAGGTATTATTCATGTATTCACACTTTACGAGTGTATTTTACGGAAAGGATGGTATTATTATCTATGTGGTAGGGTGACTGGGAGTGAACTTCCATACTCCATATAGGTTAACTGGATACCGTCCAATCTTAAACTATATAATAGTACACTTATTACGTAGTTAGAATTTTAATGGTTTTATAACTATTATTAATATATAATTATGTTTAAAGTAGATATCCTTAGCAAAGCCAAATTGGTGGAGTGACGATATAGCCATTTGTTATCCATAACGACAGCCTAACATACTACTTATCATACGTTTTATATCGATCGTAAAGACATCATCATCTATTAGCATTATCTGTTTGACGAGAGTAACGAATGGATATAATGTTATTTCTTTTGATGTAATTTTCTTACATAATTATTCATATATATATATATATATATATATATATATATATATATATATATATATATATATATATATATATATATTGTAACATCCCAAAATTCAAGACCAAAAATTTCGTTTTTAATTAAGAAATTATAAAACCAACAGTATATAAAAACATTCATAATAACATCACATGTCAAGACCAAAGTGTTAGTAATCAAAACATGTTATCATAAAATAATATCAAAGTGTAATCCCAAAGATCTCATGTGTGGAAAATCATAGTATGATGCGCTGCGATCGAGCTGACTCCTTTTCGTTGAAACGAAGTACCTGAAATCAAAACTGAAAACCGTAAGCACGAAGCTTAGTGAGTTCCCCCATCAGACCACATACCATACAATATCATACTTTCAGGCATATTTGGGTCCCCGACCTACCCCTTCGGTCTCTTTCAACCGGTAACCGGGAACTAACATCCCCTTCGGTATCTTTCAATCGGTAACCAGGAGCTAACCTCCCCTTCGGTATCTTTCAATAGGTAACCGGGAGCTATCCTCCCCTTCGGTATCTTTCAACCGGTAATCGGGGACTATTTCACCCCTACCACTACCACATAATAACATAACATAAACATACTGTTAGGCATGCATGGGTTCTGACGACCCCTTCGGTATCTTTCAACCGGTATCCCGGGACTATTTCACCCCTACTACTACTAACATGTAACATAGAGCATCCTAGCACACAAACATAACAGATAATAGCATACTAGATAATTATCACAAAGACAATCATCTAACAAACAACTCCCACTAGTGGGCCGGCATTGTGGCCTGAGACCCACTTCTACTGGAAGGTAACTCACCTCACACTACTGAAGTCCCGCAGACGAAGACTCTAGCTGCTGGATGACAGATTCCCGATCTGTCAACATCAAAATAACACCCAGTTAATAATTGGGTTCCAACACATAACCATAAGTACATACTTGGGGTAAATACTACTTTACCCCTAACTTTGCTTTATTCAAGCCCAAGGCCCAATCCAAAGGCCCAAAAGTCAACTATGAGTCAAAGCCCAACATGTGGCCCAGTTTTCCAAATTGGGCCCAAACCTTTACATGGTCTTATTCTAAGGCCCAACTATTTAGTCCATTCCAAACATTTGGCATTTCTAATGGCCCAATATCTCATAATCATTAAGGCCCAATTATGGCTCATCTATGGCCTAATTTTCCAACTTGGGCCCAAACCTTCACATGGGCCTTACCCTAAAGCCCATTAATTTATTCTAGTCCATATGATTGTTCTTGGATGGCCCATCAATATCCCAATCACCAAAGCCCAATAGAAAGGCCCGACTTAAGGCCCAAGTGAAATTAGGGTTTTCACATAAAATAACGATTAGGGTTAAGTGTTTCTCACTTAACCCATTAAGGACTTAATCCATTACGTCCATCACTCTACTAGACAAATCATATGGTGTGGTCGGGCTTAATACATAATCCAATTCCAAGGGCCCAAAATGCGGGTCCCCATAAGTCCAAGCCCATAATTTCAAAATTAGGGTTTTCTAAACCCTAATTAGGGTTTCCAACCCAATCCCAACCCAATAGGCCCAAAAGCTAAGTCCTTAGATCCATTAGGGTTTCATTAGGCCCATTAGGGTTTCACTAGGCCTATTAGGGTTTCCCTAGTCGGGCACCACCCACTACCACCTCGGGTAGTGGTGGTCAACGGCGGCTCACGGCGGCGGCCACCATCTCACGGTGGTGGTTATGGTTCCAGTCCAATCGAGTCCAAGCATCCCAAAAGTAATCCAAACACATGCAAAGCACACCGCCACCCAACACGGCGGTTGTGGTGGCAGGAGGTGGCAGCCACCACCCTACGGTGGTGGTTATGAGTTTCTTTTCATTATACTTGACACTAATTACAATTTACAATGCTTTAACCCAAAAAAATAACACACACACACACACTAGATAAACACACACACACAGCCACCCTAGTGGTGGCCTGCGGTGGCGCATGGCGGCAGCCACCACCTCACGGTGGTGGTGTTGACTTCCTTGATGTTCCAGCTAGACAAAACACACATACACACACTTCAGATAGCAGTATACACTCCAGCCACCCACCCGGTGGCTCACGGCAGCGACAACAACGGATTTGGGATGGCAACCACCACCTCACAGTGGTGGCGGCGGTTCTTTTGATTCCCAACCGAGCAACCACATGCACACACTTCGGAAACACGAACACATTAGCCCTTCAGGGTGGTAAACAGTGACCAGAGCAGCAAGGGGTTTGCATAGGCAGCGGTGGAGGCTCGTGGTTGGACGTAGCAATCATGAAAACGGCAGCAGCAACGACTAACAACGGTAGCGAGGGTAGGTAACTCCCACCGGAGACGAAGCAATGACAACGAACAAAAGAGGGAGGAGAAGTGAGTGAATACAACAGGGCAGGAGGCGGCGGTCTCGTAGTCGTCGACAAGGAGGATACAACAATGAGTATTCTGGTCGGCATCCACAGTTTGCATTGGTGGCTTCGGTGGTCGGAAGAGCAAGAAAGTACGGTGGCGGCCGGTAGTGGGAGACATAAGGTGGTGCGACGCCGGAAGGGAGGTATAAGGTGGTGGTTGCGGCTGATTACTTCAATTAGGGTTAGGGTTCCCGTAAGGGTTATATACCCGACGCATTAAGCCAGTTTCCATAATGGCAATTATAGTCCCTCCTTTCCTATTTTTTTAAAATTCAGTCCATATTTTACCTTTTTAACCCCATCTTCTGAAATCCCTTACAAATAAAGTCCGAAATTTACCAATCAGCCCCTCTTCTACATATTGTTCTCAAATGAAGTCCATATGTTACCATTCAGCCCTTAAGCTTCCAAAATCTCCTCAATTTGAGTCCCAATAATTCACCAATTAGTCCCTGCCTTCATAAATATTTACGAAACTAATCCTAAACGTACACTTTAACCCCCGACTTCTAAAATATTAACCTTTGGTTCCCGAAAACCAACACCCCGCTAAAAATTATGGATTTTAGGGCTACTATTCATATTAATTTTTATCTATTTATTTATTTAATAAATGGGGCGTTACAACTCTCTTCCACTTAAATTAGATTTCGTCCTCGAAATCATTCCTTACCATTTCTTACATGCCAAACCACTCCGATAACATGGCCATAATCCTGGGCACACCCTAGCCTTCCCCAGGGTAACCGTGACCAACCTTCACAAGGCCCTAAAATCCGCAGATGAGCGAGTTCCTTGCAACAAGATCACATCTACTCCATCTGAAATCTGCAGTCTCGAGGTTCCTACTAGAATACAGAACCACTGAGCCATTTATCCCTGCAGATCACTTATACTTGGCCAAGGCTCAGATAATCCCATTGTGAGTGACTTAGCATAACCCAAGCTATCTGTGACTCTAACCATACATGAAATCCCAAAATACCATTACTCCTTGAGACACTGAAACTGTCTGAAGCACTGAACTTTCGGAAACAATGAACTGTCTGAAACAGTATGCTAAAAGTGATTGCTACATGACCAATGGTATCCTTATATCACAAGCGACCTTAAGCAGTCCATTGCTTCCTTGTTCTCATAACTGTAGTGGCGTTCCTGCAGTCTTATCACTGGCTCAACCAGGTCTAATCCATCTGGGAAATCCATAAACCAGTCTGTGGATTTTCCACGTCCTTACGGCTACACCCGAACCAGTGGGTACTACTGTTCCCTTCACGATCTAATAACGCTCTCATGCTATCTACCAACCTAGTGAATGATATGGCTACACCCGTAATCTTACAACACTCTAACACTATCTTCCAACCTCGTGAATGCTACGGCTACACCCGCAAACTTACAACACTCTAGCACTATCGGTAGCTAGTGAATGCTACGGCTACCCCTGTAGTCTTACAACACTTTCCATACTATCTGACTGTTAGTGAATGATACGGATACCCCCGTAGTCTTACAACACTTTCCATACTATATGACCACTTGTGAATGCTACAGCTACCCCCGTAGTCTTACAACACTGTCCATACCGGGTCAAGCATGCACTCGACCTAACACTCAACTGAAATCGAATAATAACTGGAGCTCTAACCTGGTTCCCGAAACCTGCTATCTGATGCCAAGGAAAAGCACGAACCAAAATTTGAAACTTTTCTAAACTCCCGACTCACCGAATACTCAACCTAGACGGCCACTCCTTGGTGGTGACTTCCTTGGTGTTCCAGCTAGACAAAACACACATACATACACTTCAGATAGCAGTATACACTCCAGCCACCCACCTGGTGGCTCACGGCGGTGACATCAACGGATTTGGGATGGCAGCCACCACCTCAAGGTGGTGGCAGCGGTTCTTTTGATTCCCAGCCGAGCAACCACATGCACACACATCGCAAACACGAACACAGTAGCCCTTCGGGGTGGTAAACAGTTACCGGAGCAGCAAGGGGATTGCACAGGCCACGGCGGCTCGTGGCTGGAACGTAGCAATCATGAGAACGGCAGCAGCAACGACTAACAACGGCAGCGAGGGTGGTGTTGAGTATATGGGTTGCACCATTGGGCTTAGTAAGTTCTGTCCATATGTATTCACGGTTTGGGCCTGTCCAACCGTGTATTGTGTTTAGGGTTTAGTATATATAGTGCATGCATGCATTATATTAATTACGCTTCATGAATATTTCCTTTGACGAGTACTGTAACCCTAGGACGCCTCTAAAGTAGAAGTTTTTTATCGAGCTCTTCTGAGGTGTTGTTGTTTTAATCATTCGACATTCGTTTGATTCATAGTGGTTTTCATTGTTTTCTATTACTTGTTATTATCTTATTGATATCTGTTTGAATCTATCGATCTTAGAGAATATTATTCTCATCAGTTGGTATCAGAGCAGGAGGCTGTGTAAATCATACACATCTCTTCTGTTTGAAGAATTTTCTTAGGGTTTCCGCTTTTAGTGGATCTGTTAAGTCGTCATTCCTTCATTGACGTTGTTCATAGATCTCGATATTACCCTATTCAATCTTTACAAGTCTGATTCTTAGCAGATATATGGAAAAAGGTCATCATGTCTCACAAAGATTCATAAACCAATCCGATCAATATCTCCAACAGCATTGGATCTACAACCATAATCCCGATTCTATACACTTAAGATTATGAAGTTTGGACACATCACTTTGAGGACTACGTCGTTGGTTCCGAAGACAATGGTTATCCTATCTGGGAAGCAATAACATTGGGTCCTTTTGTTCATTCTGGTACAAACAGAACTATTAAGACTCAAAAGGAGTACAACAAACTCTTAACTGATGTGGAGAAGATTCCTCAAGACGAAAAAGATAAGTTGTTGTGTAATGTTAAAGCCATGAGAATGATCCGATTTGCTTTACAGTCTGATACTTTTCGTTTGGTAAGCCCATGCACCACGACAAAAGAGATCTGGGATAGACTCAAAAAGTTGTATTCCACTGATGAAGATCTAGAGCATTCTATCCAAACTCTATTGCTCTCTGAGTTCGGTGCTTTCCAACAAAAGCCAGATGAAAAACTTATTCAGGCATTCGATCATTTCAACCATCTTTTGAGCAAGATGATCAAGCACAGTATTGGAAGAGAAGTGATCGAACAGAAGGTCACATTTATGAATGGTTTAACACCCGAATGGATGGATGTAGTATCAACTGTGAAGGCTCACGAGCAGTTTAAAACCTATTCATTGGCGAAGATGGTGGGTATTCTCATGTCTCATGAAAGTGTTGTGACAAAGGAAGCGAAAGTGGTGTCTGGTATGGGATCCTTGGCCCTTCTCTCTAAAGTGAAGAATGTGGCAGAAGATGAAGAAGAGTCAGAGATGTCAGAATGTGATCTGACAAGCAAAGAATACGCAATGATGGTTTCCAACCCGAAGCGGTTTGCTCGCAAAAAGTTTCCTATTGCCAAGAACCAAAACTGGCAGGGAAGCTATAGCTCAGAAAAGGCGAAAGAGGAGATCAAAAATACTCCTCAAAAAGAAGAAGAGAAGAAGGAGAGCAAACTGGTAGGAGACTCTGGATATGATTGCAACTTTTACCATGGCAAAAACCACTTTGCCAAAGATTGCATGTTAAGAAAGCTATCAGAGAAGAAGGAGGGTGAAGATGATGAAGCATACTATATGCGCAAGCTGAAGGAGATAAAGAAGAAGAAAGCATCTAACAGATCAATGAATGCTTTGATTGTGCAGGAGAACATTGTGGATGATGAGTTCGGTGGCGTAGAGGCCTGGTCTATAGACTCTGAAGATGAAGAAGTACGTAAACCCACACATGGCAAGGCATTTGTGGCGAAAGAAAAGAGTATTGAGTTTGCTGGGAGATGCTTGATGGTGATAGCTGGAGTGTCACAAATGAGGGGCTACACAACCGAAGGCGAGTATGATGGGCCGAATCAAAAGGAAGATAAGTGCTTTGCTGCCAAACCTGTAAGCGAGAGGATCAACGACTGCGATCAATTGATCAAGAAGGTACAATCCATTCTCGAATCACTTAACATACCTGTAACAAACTATGAAAAGGAATTAAACGATTTGAAATTTAAATTTTCTACTTTAAGTGGTAGTCTAATGTAAACATGCCTCACAAATGCTAACCTAACCGATCAAATTAGCAGGGTGACATCCAAGAATGAGGAGCGAAGGATGTGGATAGAGAAGACGGAGTTAGAGTTAGTTAGGACGAGAGATGAAGTTATTTATTTGTAACGTGATAACTTGAAACTTATGAAACAAAGAAACATTTTTTGCTTGATTGCTAAACGTTTATATACGAATATAACTCAATGGCATTTAGATTGTGAAATTTTTAAAAAGATTCACAAAATGATTTTGCCCTTCCTAGAGTTAAAGGAGGACGAAGTTGATATTGATGGTTATAACTGTGAATCTATTGTCTCTTCAGATAATATCTCTGACGCCTAGAGGGTTGGTCTGGACAAAATCGAGTCCTTTATCAAGTCCAAAGACCATAAAGACATGCTCAAAAATCTTTTGGACGAGAATGATAAATTGAAAATTAAGACCGAAACCATACATAAATTTGACTCATTGAATGCCAAGTTAAGTTCAGAAAACAAAATAAATGTTGAAAACACTTCTAAATTTGACGAGGATAGTGATATGAGTGAAATTTCTGTAGAGGATGTGGTTGACTGTTCAGAATTTGTCAAGAGCGAAACCGAACCTTCCAAAGGTCTTATATCTGAGAATTCGGTTGAGTTCGCTCGATTGTCCCAAGATAAATCCAAAGTTCTGAAACCGAAAGCAGTGGTTTATCAAAAGGTACAAACTGTACCAAATCAGGTATACACCACGTCAGGAGTTACTCATAAACACACAGCCGAACTGACATCCATAGTAAACGAAGATAACGTAGGTGGCTGTGATAATTATTTTTGGTCTGCTCCAATCGACAATGCAGATGTGACTGTCGGTTTATCAGAGAGAACCTCATGGAGGGTTAAAGGCAGATACGTGGTAGAACCACTCAACAAGCCTACAAGCTTTGATGTACCAAGCACAAGTGGTACCAAAGAAATCCCAAGCGAACCAATGACGGCTGCAAGCGAAACCTCTTCATTGAAGAGCGAAACTCATGCTGAGAGAACAAAGCCAAGAGCAAACATACACAAGTCTCAAAAGCAGCTTGCTGAACAAAAACGCCATCGAAACAAAAGATATCAAAAGAATCTTAATAAAATGAAGCAATTTTGGAACTCCCAAAACACCAATTATGTTCGCACAGAAAAGGCGTCAAATCTCAAGGCGAAAGCTGGATCAAAGGATAATTATGATCCATGCACTCACTGCCAATCCTGCAGTCAAACAAACCGAAAGCCTAGTTTCGGTCCCAATTCTTGCAGCAAAAAGAACCGAAAGACAAGTTTAGGTCCCAAGACTAGCCTTGGTAAGAACTGAAAGACAAGTTTTGGTCCTAAATCCCATCCTCCTCATTCTTGACCAAAGCAGAATCCTAACAAGGATGTCAAGGATAGCAAGGGAAAAGGGAAGCTCGTCTTTGAAGACAAAACACAAACAAAGAAAACGTCAGCTAACCCTAGGAAACACGAAAACGAATATGTTAAGAATCAAAACAAAAATCCTGAATCTGATTTAAACAAACTCAACGTCTTTACCATCAAGAGGAAAGACGCAACCACACTAATAAAAAGAACTTATATGGTTGATCTTTCTATTGCTATTCCATGTTCTGTAAAAGGCTCACGTGGACCCAAGCAACTGTGGGTTCCTAAATCTGCTTGATTTATGCAGGTTATAAGTGACTAGCAGTTCGACGATGAATGGTACATTGATAGTGGATGCTCATGTCACATGACAGGAAGGAGGGAGGAGCTAAGGGAGTTTCGGGCCCTTAAGGATGGTGGATGTGTCAAATATGGGAATAATTCATATGACATAATCAAAGGCTACGAAATGATCACAAACGGAGAATTCTCGATCCGTAAGGTAGCATATGTAGAGGGATTGCAGCACAATTTCATTAGTGTCTCTCAACGGGTTGTGGGAACTGGCTTGAAGGTCTCGTTCGATGATGAAGGTCCGGAGATTGTTGAAAAGAAGACGAAGTCTGTCTTGTTAAAATTCAAGCGAAAAGGTGAAATGTATCCTCTAAATCTTAACCCAATTCGAGGAAAGCCAGTTGTATGCCTTTTAACGAAAGCACACTCTGACGAAAGTTGGCTATGGCACCGAAGGCTCTCACATCTCAACTTTAAGGATATCAATAAGTTGGTTATTGGTGATCATGTACGAGGACTTCCACTTCTTAAATTTGATAAGGAACACTTGTGCGCAGCATGCGAGATGGGAAAGCAAAGCAGAAAGAATCAACCCACAATTGTCAACACAAAGATCATCGAATCTCTTGAGCTTCTTCACATCGATCTATGTGGTCCTTCGGCCATAGAAAGCATTGGTGGTAGTAAGTACATTTTAGTTATTGTTGATGAATTTTCACGTTTCACCTGGGTTTTCTTTCTTAAACAGAAATCAGAGGCAACTCCAAAGCTCAAAGCATTTATAAAGCAAGTGGAACTTCAATTGCGAAAGGTGGTTAGAAATGTCCGAAGTGACAATGGGCTGGAATTCAAAAACCAAGAGTTTGAAGAATTTCTCGCTGAAAAGGGAGTGTCTCTTAACTTCTCTGATCCCTATACTCCACAGCAAAATGGCGTAGTTGAAAGGCGAAACCGTTCGTTGTGTGAAGCGGCCCGAACTATGTTCAGTTTCGCTTCTCTACCTCTGTACTTCTGGGCTGATGCAATTGCTGTTGCGTGTTATACCCAGAACCGAACCTTCCTCAACAAGAGATTTTCCATCACTCCATACAAAATCTTGAATAATCGCAAGCCAAATGTCAAGTTCTTCCATGTGTTCGGTTCAAAGTGCTTTATTTTCAACTCCAAAGAGAACCGAAACAAGTTCGATGTAAAGGCAGATGAAGGGATTTTTCTTGGTTACTCACTAACTTCAAAGGCATATAGGGTTCTGAATAAACGTTCAAAGAAACTTGAAGAAACCTACTATGTCACTTTTGATGATAATTATGTGAAGAAACTGCAATCCAGCAAAGCACCAACGGAGGAAATCTTTCCAAAATCAGGTCAAGTCTCGGTTCCAATTCCAATCTATTTAAAGAATACATGTTGCTCTTAGATGAACCAGAGATAGCAATTCATTCTGAGGCAAAAGCAGCTAACAACAAGATCGACAACTTGAAGAAAATTATCTATGAAGCAGCAAATTAAATGGAAAGAAAACATCAAGGACCAACCAAACAGCCAGGTCAAAGCCAACCTCACAGTCCAAGCGAACCTCAAAGCTCAAGCGAACCTCAAGTTCATGGCGAACCCCAAAGCTCGAGTGATCCTACTCATAAATGTACTACATTCCAGGGGGAGAGTTCATCTACACCAAGGCGATCTGACTTACCATTCCATGGGGAGAACCCATCTCCAACTATGACCCATGAAAGTCCAATCGAGGGGGAGAATTCTGAACCAGATGTTGAGCTTGTTTCATCATTCGAGGGGGAGAAAAACAATAAAAATGACGAAGATTCTCAATCAGAATTCGAAGAAGAAATAAATGCTGAATTGGATCATGCCTATGATCCAAACCACCCTCCTCTCACAAAATGGACAAAAGATCATCCAAAAAATCAAGTAATCAGTGAAACATCTGAAGGAGTTCTTACTCGGTCTCAAATAAAATCAAATCAAACTGCTCTATTCTCTCAAGTAGAATTTTGCATGTTTAATTCGTTCGTCTCGAAAATAGAACCAAAAACGGTTAATATTGCACTCGATCACTCCGATTGGGTACATGCAATGCAAGATGAACTCCACGAGTTTGAGTGAAATCGAGTCTGGAGACTGATTCCCACACCAAAGGATGCATCTGTAGTTGGATTGAAATGGGGATTCAGGAACAAGATGGATAAAGAGGGAAATGTAATTCGCAACAAGGCAAGGCTGGTTGTCAAGGGATATTGTCAGGAAGAAGGTATAGATTACGAAGAAACCTTCGCTCCTGTAGCAAGGTTAGAATCCGTTCGGATCTTTCTGGCATATGCTGCACATAAAAACTTTGAAGTATTTCAAATGGATGTCAAGTGTGCCTTCCTAAATGGAGAACTAGAGGAGACTGTATATGTTGAGCAACCACCGGGTTTCGTGAACGAAAAGTATCCTGATCATTGCTATATTCTGGATAAAGCCGTCTATGGTTTGAAGCAAGCTCCTAGAGCCTGGTATGAAACCCTTACTCGATTTCTAAAAATGTCCAAGTTTAAACAAGGTTCGGTTGACCCAACCTTCTTTCGCAAGAAAGAGGGTGACCATTTAATGATCGTCCAAATTTACGTCGATGATATCATCTTTGGTTCCACGAATCCCAGCCTCACAGCTGAATTCAGAAAGTTGATGGAGACTAAGTTTGAGATGAGTTCAATGGTTCCAATTAACTTTTTCCTTAGCTTGAACATTAGACAGGGACCCGAAGGCATATTTATTAATCAGGAGGCGTACACGAAGACACTACTGGCTAAGTTTGGCATGATGGGAGATTCCAAAGTAAAGGTTCCTATGGCATTTGGAACGAAGTTAACACCATCTTTGGAGAAACCGGCTGTAGATATGACCCTCTATCGGGAAATGATAGGGTCTCTAATGTATCTAACAGCTAGTAGACCAGATATTAAGTTTTATGTTTGTTACTGTGCTAGGTTCCAAGCTAATCCACGTGAACCTCATATGGTGGCTGTTAAGAACATCTTCAGATATTTGAAGTGAACCTCATCTCTCGGTCTATGGTATCCTGCTAAATCAGGATTTATTGTTCAAGCATTCTCTGATGTTGATCTTGGACGATGTTGTTTAGACCAAAAGAGCACTATAGGCGGATGTCAATTCCTCGATGGTAAACTCATTAGCTGGAAGTCTATGAAACAAACATGTGTTTCACTCTCTACAGCCGAAGCTGAATATATTGTTGCAGCATCTTGTACTTCACAGGTCATTTGGATACAAAGCCAACTTAGAGACTATGGCCTAAACATGAAGAAGATTCCACTTTATTGTGACTCAGAAAGCGCTATTCGGATATGTCACAATCCAGTGCAACACTCCAAAACGAAACATATAGCACTGAGATACCATTTCATCAAAGATCACGTTGAAGATGATAATGTGGAAATCTATTTTGTTAGATCTGCTGATCAACTAGCTGACATCTTCACGAAAGCCTTACCTGAAGTAAGTTTTAATAAAATTCTCCAAGGCTTAGGAATGATGGAAGCTGAATCAGTACCGAAACTACTTTCGCCTCATTAAAATTGAACAAGCGAAATAGAGCGAACGCTCGGTCTATTTCAGCTCCAGATTTTTCGGGAACCGAAATGAACCGAACGCGAAATAGAGCGAACGCTCAGTCTATTTCGGCTCCTGATTTTTTGGGAACCGAAATGAACCGAACGCTCGGTCTATTTTGCTTCACTACTTTTAGGTGAAGTTTCGGATGTATAGTTTGTACACTATGTATGTCTTTTCTCACTTCATTTCTTTTCATAAAACTCAAAAATATTTTCCTTTCTGTTTTTAATTCTTTTTCAGAAAAGTTCATAAAACTCAAAAATATTTTCTTTCTGCTTTTAATTCTTTTTCAGAAAAATTCATAAAACTCAAAAATATTTTCCTTTCTGTTTTTAATTCTTTTTCAGAAAATTCATAAAACTCAAAAATATTTTCATTTCTGTTGTTTTTGTTGCTTTATATTAAAATCAAAAAATTCCAAAAATATCACCGAAAGGTATCATCGATCATTCAAATGATGGAGCTGGGACAGGTATACATTTCTTTATCTTTGTACTAGCTAAGTGTCTCTAGAAGCATGCTGATGTATGTAGACCAAAGCCTCAAATACTTCAAGTGAAGCCTTACTGATTTGATATACACAAATCAAATCTTCCCAATCAGGCTGATAAAATCACTTATGTCATGAGCTACCTTACTCGTCTCACATTGAGTTAAGAGTTGTCTGCTCGGTCCTTACTATATAGCAGACGTATTTTCGGTTCTTTAACCTCCTTATCACTCTTCTCCATCTCATTTCGGTTCATCATCGTAACCCTTGAGACTCTCAAAATTTACCACTGAGGTTTATGGTTACATAATATCTGTGTTAATGATCTTAGCTTCGTTTCACCACGTGCTACGTGAAAGCCAAAATCCAACACCAATAACGAATTGACGGTGAACAATCAAATGTTCTAGTTTTCACCCACGTTTTAACGAAACCACTTTAGTGGAAGGTACCAATAAATCTCTTTTTAATTTTTGTGCGATCTTTATGAAATTGTCTGACACCCAGGCTTTTCTTCCCATAAGATCCAGTTTATATTTTTGTTTTTGAGATATCTAAATATATCACCAAGTCATTGAATATTTTATCTCACCTACTTGTTTAATAGGCTACACTGGTCTCACAAGTACTGAAGTTCGGTTGAAGCTAAGCCACCCTTTATAGCTTAAATTTGAAAATATGACTTTCAATGTTTCTTAATAAACATTTGATCGTATTTCAACGGGAAACCACACAGACACTTCTAAGTCTCTCTTGACTTTGAAGGAAGCGATTTGTGCCCGGGATCCATAGTTTCGTGTCTAAATAGACATCACTTAAATCCCAGAAATACTTTGCTTTATTTCTTTTCTATTGGCACACTCTTGCATGAAGATCTTTATGATTTTCCCAATTCTTGTTCGTGGTACTAATGGCACTTTTTCAGATTTGATGCTTCGGTTGTAAATGCTATGGTGGTATACTATGTTAAGGCGTGAACATTGCCAGCCTTATATGAAGCGAAAGGGTTTGTCACAGTTTGAAAAGGAATTTGAAAAGTTTTCGAAGTTGAAACGGTGGTAACAAGATGTAGTGGTGTTGATTATGATGGCATGTGCGGAATTAGAAAGATGTAGTGAATCATCATGTAAAATCAAGAACACAAGGAGTAAATAATTCTGTGTAAGCTCATATTAGATTTAGAAAGGATATACAAATGGGTTTGTACACAATTTCTCTCTCTAGTCTAACACTCCAAATGGTTCCTTACATAATGGGAGTCACTCACTTCCTATTTATAGGAAAGACTCAACCCATTTACACATACAAGAGGGTAAGCCTAAAACACTACATCCAAGAGTGACTTTGCACCCTAACATTCTCCCCCTCAAAGTTAGGATTGGATGTCCCGGCTTCAGTCTCCAACGAGCTAGCGCGATCAAGACCAAACTCCCCCTCGAAGTAACACCGGTCTTCAAATCCGCAAATGAATATTCAACAAAACCGAGAAGCTTCGAATACCCATCATTCTCCCCCTTTTTATAATAAAAAAAATGATTATAAAACCCACTAAGGGTGAGAAGCGCCCGAGGAATAGTCTTCACGATACTCCCCCTTGATGTGTACTAAAAATGAATCACCAAAAATCTTGCACGGAAAAACAATCACGAAAAAGCCACAAAAATTTTCCAATTTATGAAAAAAAATTTACTTTTTGGGTGAAAGTTGCAAGATTTTTCAAAAACCGGGTAAAAAATCGTCGCTTTCTGAAACTTGCAGGGACCCGTTGTGCCAAAAACAGCCAAATATGCAAAACTCTCCCCCTTTTCCAAAGCTGGGTAGAAAGCGTCAATTTGCACAAACTGCAGGGGCCTGAAATGCATTTTCTTCAATTTTCAGCAAAAACAGTCCTTTTTCGAAAATGGGTATGAACCGCCAAACATTCGAAGCCTCAGGGACTATTTTCGAAAATTCTGCCATTGTGCACCAAACATACGAAAATTTGACCCAAACATTCGAATTTTCAGAAAATTTTCGAATTTGGGTGAAAAGTGTCAAACATTCGAAACTTCAATTAATTCTCTAAGTGTCAAATTTTCGAAGGTTCAGGGGTTGTTTTCGAAACTTTTGCTTCTTTTGTCAAAAGATACGAAATTGTGATCAATCATACGAATCCTTTACCAATCATACGAAGGGGTGTTTAAAATTTGTCAAACAGTCGAAACTATAAGGGCCATATACGAAACTTTTCTTTCTTTCTTCCCCAATTGCGTACACAAACAACGTCTTTGAATATTCATCAGGTTAGATACCCAAATAACCCTTCATTTAGATTTTATTACCCTTCGTACGAAATCATCCTTTCCATTTTCTCTCTCCTCTTCGTATGAAACTTCATCTTCCCCTAACAAACGAAAAACTCTCAATCATACTAAGCATACGAAGACTTATCCATGAACATTAACTCTTCGTTCAATCAGAGCACCCTTCGTACGAATCCATAACACCAAAAACCTAATCACAAATCGATTGTAAACAAACATTGACCCTTCGTTCTTTGATTCCAAGATATCCCAGTCTACATCGATTCTTGACTGGTTAACAACCAAAATCAACAGTCGATCCTTTACACATCGACAATTAACACTCCTTTACACAGCGATCAGTAGGGCTTCGTTTTTAGGCAACCAAAATCGACACCAACAACAAACTTGATTTAGACCCCAAAATCTATTCATTCATCAAAATCAGTTTGTTCTTAGCTTCGTTTTAACATCGATGGTTGACCCCAAATTAACCATTCGAAATCAGATTCAACCATCCCTTCGTTCTTCAATCAATCGAAATTAGATGCTTGACTTTTTCCTTAACCATCCACAACAATCAATGAATCCAAAAACTCGTCTCTTTCACAGTCACATGATTCGGAATCATAATCAACTCAAGCTTCAACTGTCGACTCTAAGCTTTATCTTTTCAAAAATCAAGCCTTTGAAATCGATCTCACTTTCTTCAAACACATTGAAATCGACTTCCCAACACCAATTTGATCCCAAAATTCATCAATCATCCTATTCAATTTTCAATACAGTTTTCCCTTTTAACATACGTTTGACTTTGAGCTTGACTCGTCGATTGAAGCATTACCACTTCAATACGCATCACAAACCACATTGGCAATCACTTTCAAGTCGATTCTGAACATCTATCATTGAACTCGATTTCGATTTCAAAACTTATTTCGATTTTGACTTCTCAGAAACGCGTTTGACTTTCAAGTACAAGACTTTTGATACAAACGAACAACAAAAATCAACGAAATCACCATTGATGAAGATTCAATCAACAAATATTATCAAAATCGATTTCGATTTTAGGCTTTGATGACTCAAGCCAAATTCAATTTCAGTCAAAATAGATTCCATACAACTTAAGATCGAAGAACATCTACAATACTTCACAGATTTCGATCTTTAACTCAATCAATTCCAAACACGTGATTTCAAGCCAATATGCTTTGATTACCAAGCAACAAGACTTTAGATTCCAGTGAGTAACAATTAGACTTCGATTGAAAGAAATGATTTATACGACTGATGCACAAGAAAGAAATAAGGAAAAAAATAGATTTCGATGTGGGCTTAATCAAGATGAACAGTAACTGTTCGAACTTTTGGGCTTAATAAACAAATCAGGAACAAGATTTTGAAATTTGGGCTAATTTTGAATAGATGAAAGATCATTTGATTTGTTCGGGCTCAAAAATTAATTGAATCAATTTTGATGTTTGGGCTTGATCTTAAAAAAATATATTGGATCAATCAATGGGGTTGAAACGAATTAGATCCAACGAGACAAATCGATCAAAAATGAAAACGCAAAATACGAATCGAAATCATGGACGTTTTGGAATCCATTTGAGAATTTGAGATACCTTTTTTGACGAATCGAGATCCATTAGCAACAAACGAATCGAATTTAGAAGATCTTGGTTCTTTTGTCGGAACGAGAAAATCTCCAATTTGAACATTGTACCACCCGTGATGCATAGTGTACAACTCATTCTTCGTGTTCTTCAACGATCCAAGAACATCTTCAAAAGAACCACCAACACTTTTGGGTTTTGACTTCAAAATCAATGCAACCTTTGGAGATTGTTGCTTTGGAACCCAAATTTGCTTCACGGATTTAGACTTCACAACATTTGACAATTTTTGTGAGTAAACCCGCTTGTTTTTCCGATTAATCTTCTTCTTCTTTTTCTTTCTCATCTTTTTGCATCTTGAAGACTTGATTTCATGAACAAACCCACTTTCCACAACATCAAGTTTATGAGTTTGAATCAAATCTTTTGGAGTTTGATACTTGTGAATTTCTTGGATCACCGGCTTCCGATAAGGAATCATTCCTTCAAACGAATCACAAGAACACAAAATATCGTCGGTTTGAACTCCAATCGAGCAAAAAACTTTTTCATCTTGAAAATCAACTTGAATCTTCTTATTATGAACTTCAAGAACATCAAGAACATCACATTGAACTCCATTGTCAACAACTTCAACAACCTTAAGAGCACGAAGATCATTTGGGTCTTCAATAAGAGAAATATATTTCTTTCTGAACAAATATTTTTCTTCTCCAATCTTATCACTACTACGTGATGATATGGACCATGTAATATCAGCCAACCATTTGATCTCACAAAGTGGTTGAAATATCAAGTTTCCATGATCATCCTTCAAACCTCCATAAGAAACCATAGTTTCCCAAAATATCCAATTGTTTAACACCAACCCATAATATTGATCTTTATTGACTTTGTATTTGATATCTTCAACGATCACAATCCAAGAATTGTAAGGCAAATTCACCATGATCACAAAAACTTGAAGATTTCTAGAGAGAGAAAGTGATTTTGAACGGGTTTTCTAGAGAGAGAAAGCAAAAATCACTTGAATTCTAGTGAAGAAAATCGAATTATGAATAGAATCAAAGATGAATTCGATTTCTAGAATCCAAAAACTCTCTAAAACATGAAGATCAAAGATCAAAATATGAATCACCAAATCAAGATAGCCATCAAGGATCAATTCTTGATCAAATCAAGAACACCCGCTCTGATACCAATTGTAGTGGTGTTGATTATGATGGCATGTGCGGAATTAGAAAGATCTAGTGAATCGTCATGTAAAATCAAGAACACAAGGAGTAAATAATTCTGTGTAAGCTCATATTAGATCTAGAAACGATATACAAATGGGTTTGTACACAATTTCTCTCTCTAGTCTAACACTCCAAATGGTTCCTTACATAATGGGAGTCACTCACTTCCTATTTATAGGAAAGACTCAACCCGTTTACACATACAAGAGGGTAAGCCTAAAACACTACATCCAAGAGTGACTTTGCACCCTAACACAAGATAATATTTCAAACCGGGTCATTGGATAAGATTTGCAACGGGCGCGTGAATTTGAAACGGTTCCTAACATCACGCCTAATGAAGTCTTCCTAGGGAAACACAGCTGTCAAATCGCGCTTTTTGAGGCGCCGATTCAAAAGATCGTCGAATCATTACTGTGGATTCTTTCTCTCTCTCCTGGAGATGGTATATAAGGTTTTCTCACACCCCTTGTACCACTTTACCATTTCACAACTCTCTCAAGAACACACCGACGAATTTCTACTATTCATCTTCTTCTTTACACCTGCAACAATGGCTGAATCTTCATCTGTTTATGAACAATCTGCCCAGTCCTCTCTTCTCGCCATTAAACCAAATCAAAACCTCATCACTGATCCCTACATGCTGCAAGCGGTTGAATGCCTCAAATATTCACCACTTGTAGTTGCCCTAACCAAGGTGGAGTATGTCCCAATGTCGCTACTTTCTCAGATCTACTCAACCGCCGTCTACGATAAAGCCAAGGAGCGAATTTTCTTTGAGATCGTCAAACAAAAGACGTCGATTTCAAAAGCTAGGTTTTGTCTGTTGCTAAGGATTGCTATCGACGACTCCATGATTAACCCTGATTCCATCACCAACACTCAACTCTTCACAATGTTTTATGATATGGGGTACACTGAGGTTCTCACCATTGTCACAAAGTTCAAGAAATCATGTCTTCCTCCTCAGTGGAATTGTCTATTTACCCTCCTCTCTAAGGGTTTATCAGAGAGGGTTGCAGGTTCTGATGGCGCGAGCAAGGTGTTCATGACCCTTCTCTACGGTCTGTACCATGGGGTTAACATGGACTTTAGATCTATATTATGGTCTCAACTGGTTCAAAGTATTGGTTCTACTTCACGCTACTCTGAAATCTCTTGTGCTAGGTTTTGGACTCTCGTTACTCAATGGGCGATGGAGAAGTTTCACGTTCCAACAATGGCGGACTCACTGATGTCGTCTATTGCTACTTTCCACACGACGAAGATAATTGTCTCCGATCCATCCAAGTTTCTCTTTATTGGTTCGGTTCCGGAATCATGTACAGGTGTGTTTCCAGTGAAAGCAAAGTGATAACTGAGTACAAGAAGCTACCCCCTACAGGGCCAAGGCATCTTACTCCCGAAATGCAAAGCTCCCTAGACGCTGTAGATAAACCAGCGAAAAGAGGGAAGAGGCCTGAAAGAAAAGGGGAGAAGGAAGGTCAATCCTCTAAAGTTTCAACTCCCAAGAAGCGAAAGTCTGAACAAGCAGCCCCTACTGCTCCGAAGAAACGAAAGACTAAGAAGAAGTCACACAAGCCGAAGGCTCCTTCTCCTTCTTCGAGTGACTCTGACTACGTTCCATCGGACCCACAGCCCGAACCAGAGTCCAGTGATGAAGACGCTTCTCAACATGAAAGCCCGCCTCGAGGTAATTCGCCTCCACCCTCACCAACTCATGAAGGTAACCGAAACTCACCACCTCCTTCTCCTACACAATCGGTTCCTATTACCATTGCTCCGTTCCCTCCTCCCATCTCATCTTCCACTACAACCTCAATTCCAATTCCAGCCCCTTTATTCACCGAAGTTACCACAACTACTACTACTACAACCGAACCTAATGTTCATGTCAACGTATCTGATACGGGGGCACCTACTTCTGAATCTGAACCCCCAATTACCTCCAAACCTTTACCCCCACCTCCCTCACACGAAACTAACACTGTTCTTGGAGGAGCCGAAATGGGATTCGATTCTGTTTATTTTAGTCCATATCGAGTACAGAGCGATGATGATGATGACGCTCCTGTCACGAAGAGGCATTTAAAGGATCTGAATGACAGCTTGATCAATTGCTTTCTTCCTCTTCTACTTCCAGTGATGCATACTCTGAAGCAGCTATCAAGGCTCTGTTGGCGACCTTTGTCAAGGAGCATCACACTTCCATTACTAATGTTGTCAAAGCTATCGATGCTTCCACTTCCACACGTCAGAAAGCTTCTATTGCAGTTGAAGCCTCCACCAAAGATTGCAAGCAAGCGACCGCAAACGTCGAAAAACTAATTTCTGATGCTCAAATTTTTCTTGACTCTCTTCAGGCTGTAGCTTGGAAGAATGCTCAAATGGTGACTGCTTCTGTTGATAATCTTACCCGCTCGCTTCAGGCTGAAAAGAAGCACTTTGAGGAGGAACGCAAAACTATTCAGACTGCCAACACCGAACTTCACACATCCGTTGATGCCTGTCTTACTCAACTTGAAGCCGAACTCGCAGTAGAAAGCAAGATAATGGATGAGCTGGATCGTCGAACTTCTCAGCTTCAAATTTAGAACTTGAAGCTCAAGACGGCGACCAAGGAAATTGAAGAACTTAAGTATGAGCGTACAGTCGTCAAAAGCTCTGTTGGTGATGTTCATTCTATTCTTTTACATCTTTTGGAAGCACATGACTCGGTCCTTACCATCTCGATTCGACGCCACTTGGCTGAGAAATTGAGACCTTCTCTAGACATTCTAAGCAGGATTGAAGGTGTTCCTGAGCCCGTTGTCCCTCCGAAACAAGGGGGAGAAGAGATTATGAAGGAACAACCACAACAACCTCCAAAAAGCAAACCCATCACCCAACCGAAAGTCACTGCTGAACCGAAGGGTAATGGAGCTTCGGGCAGTATGAAGGACAAACGAAAGAAGAAAATTGGTGATGATGATGAGGATGAAATCGATGATGTGACTGATACAGGAGAAAAAGCTTCCAAAACCGAAAACCTCAAAATCAAGCCAAATGATCAAGAGATTGAGGAAAAGGTTCGTAAAGCGAAGGAAGAAGTTGATAGGGAGAGGAAACAAAAAGAAGCGAACGATGTATTACAACAAAGGAAATCTATGTTCCCTCTGTGGACTATGGAAAAGCTTCTGAAGGAGGTATTTGAAGCTCCAAGCACACATTGGCTCGAACCGGTCCTTTCATTCGATCTTCAGAATTCTAAGGATTCTCAATTTGATATGCCAATCACCCATAAGGCATTCATCTTTCATTGTTTTGAGTCAACAGTTGCCATCCCCTCTCCTGACCCGAAGGTTGATTGAGACCTGATCGAGTATTATCTTGATTTCTCTCAACCTCAATACCTGACTTGGAGTAAACAGAAGATCACAACAGTCAAAGTGTTAAAACCCACTCCGGCAGGGAAGTTTATCAATATCAAATTCAAAGTGACCTGAGGCTCAGACAGTTCGGTTCATATGATCTCCCTCGCTGATTTGCCAAATTTGAATCCCCATGACTGGATTCTCCTGAACAATATTTTGCTGACTAATCAAAAGGAGTATGAGCCTATCATAGATCACATCAAGCGAATGCTGGTGTGCTATATACTTAAAGTCGCAAAAATGGATCAGGAAATCGCCTCTGCCTTGAGAAGGAGACCCACTATCAAGTCAATAGGGAAGGCAAGCGACATCAAGTTGATGATGAAGGGTAAAATCGACCCACGGTTTCATACAGTCATGTTCATCAGGGGCGAAGGTCAAAAATGCATGTTCGCTCTTGTTGACAAACACCTGTTCTCCATGTCCTGCTTGGAGCATATTCTCTATATCATACACAGGTGCAATCAGAACAGTGAAGTCGATAAGAAGATGTTTTCAGATATGCTTCGGTGGTACATTAACTTTCGTCAAACTCTTCTTGCCATCATCCCCAAGCTATTCAAGACTGTGAAGAAAACCACAGTTACTCAACCGAAGTGATCTCTCGCCTCAATTGGCGCAAAGGGGGAGATTGTTGAGTACATCGGTTGCGCCATTGGGCTTAGTAAGTTCGGTCCATATGTATTCACGATTTAGGCATGTCCAACCGTGTATTGTTTTTAGGGTTTAGTATATATAGTGCATGCATGCATTATATTAATTACGCTTCATGAATATTTCCTTTGACGAGTATTGTAACCCTAGCACGCCTCTAAAGTAGAAGTTCTTTATCGAGCTCTTCTGAGGTGTTGTTGTTTTAATCATTCGACATTCGTTTGATTCATAGTGGTGTTCATTGTTTTCTATTACTTGTTATTATCTTATTGATATTTGTTTGAATCTATCGATCTTAGAGAATGTTATTCTCATTAGGTGGGCAACTGCCACCGTAGATGACGCAATGACAACGAACAGAGGAGGAAGGAGGAGTGAGTGAATACGATAGGGCAGGAGGCGGCGGTCTCGTCGTCGTCTGCCAGGAGGATACGGCAGTGAGTATTCTCGCCGGCATCCCCAGTTTGCGGTAGTGGCTTCGGTGGTCGGAAGAGCAAGAAAGTAGGGTGGCGGCCGGTGGTGGGAGACATAAGTTGGTGCGGCGTCGGAAGGGAGGTATAAGGTGGTGGTGGCGGCTGATTGCTTCAATTAGGGTTAGGATGTGGTACAGTCAAGTACATTCCGTATCTTTAAGTTTTCCTTTAATATAGTTTTATTCCATAATTATGCTCATATGTATATATATATATATATATATATATATATATATATATATATATATATATATATATATATATATATAATACCATATCTATAAAACAGTTATTAGGTTATTGATATTTATAGGATATTAGGGCAGAGTTTTGAGTCCCAACAATGCTTATCCTAAAATTTGGCCAGCATAACGACTAGAAACTAGGTTATTCTAGGGAATAGGCCAACATAAAAACTACGTATAATGCTCGAGTATAATCTTAGGCATTATAACCACTACCGAGCATAATATTATCCTAGCGTTTGCATACAGTTTCAAAACTGTTGAGATATTACAAGTAATAATATTTTTATAGCATGTATTCGCCCACATAAAAAATTTGAAAACGGTAAAAGTGGGGCAGTGAAACTCACCATTGAAGCGTGCTTTTCTAGACTCTAGGACCGCGATAGGTGGCATCGGGGCACGGGATCGACCGGACTCGAGAGAAAACTTATATATATATATATATATATATATATATATATATATATATATATATATATATATATATATATATATATATATATATATATGTATATATATATATATATATATATATATATATATATCCAAAGTAGAAGGAGATTTTGAAGGAAACGAGAGAGAAAGAATGAAATGAGGTGTGGGGAAATGAGGTGTGGGAAAATGAGGGAGAGCTGAAGGGCTTTATGGGCGAAAAATCAAGGTGCACCACGTGCATTTGGGGGGCGCGGCGAGCAAGTGAGGCGTGCCTGGGGTGCCACGTGTCACTTTGTTGGTGGTCCACGTCGCCCTTTTAGAAGGTTGCGCGTGTCGCGCATGCTGTGCGTGCCATGCAAAATGCAAATTTTGTAAATTCCGTAACTTCCTCATACGAGCTCTGTATTCGACATTATTTATATTTAAGCATAGCCATCGACGGGTACTACAACTTTTCTTTTGGTTACACTGGCTAATCTTGATTTTATTTTTATCCCTTATTTTTATACGATTATATGATTTTGCGAAAGTTATATCTCTCTCGTACGTACTCCGATTTTGGCGTTCGTTTTCTCGAAATTCTTATCTCGAGGAGTACTATGATTCTTCTTTTGGTGACTTTAGCTAAAAGTCAACCATTCTTTTCATAGCTTTTTACATCACACATACCTTTTGCGCGACTGGTTTTTATATCATATAAAGATCAAATCTAATTCATACGGAGTTGGATTTCTACGAAATTTATATTTTCGGGATCGGGACAACGTGTAATTTCAGAATATGTTATAAATAACACAACTTTTTGCGCACCTATTTTTACGGTTTAAGGACAATTTGTTTGATTTTTTCTTTTGAACTTAATATGAAACTTTGTATTTTTATCATAGATTGATATATATTACATATTAAGTCTATTATACTCGGCGTTTGTCACTTTCCCTAAATAACGATCAGTGACAATTGTCGCAATTGTTACATTCTCTCCCCGTTTAAGGAATTTCGTTCTTGAAATTCAACTAGTAGTGCATGACACGAAGGCACTATTTGGAGAATATCTAGAGCATACTTTTAGAATACTTTTATTATTTCTTTTAAAAGATTACTATTCTTTATATCTTGTTTTCTTAGGATAATTTACTATTTTCGTACTTATCTTATAACCTTTCTTTTATAGATTTTAACTTATCTTTTCTTATCCTTTCATACTTTAATTACCTCCCGGAATTCTCCCCTAGGTAGTTTTAATTAATTAAGGTTGGCAAGAAATGTTACAATGAGTCCCTCAAATCAAGTTATATGACTTTGAATGTTGTAAAATAGTTTAGATAGTTATGCATGATGTGACATTATTGTCAGGGTTGTAGTTAGCAACTTCAGCTGGGGGTGTTAATCTCATACAAATCTATACATAACTTTCCTGTTTTACCTAAGATTAACGATTATAGGTCTAGGGTTAGTTGAACTTAAGTGGCTAAAAGATGAATACTCATTTATATACTTGCTTTAATAAAAATTTAAAGTATGATTATTTATCTGTATTATTCTTTTCTTTAGCTTTTCCTTTAATTTAGTTATATATAGATTAGCTTGACTCCCTAGGGTTCCCCTTCTAATTGAAGTTTAGAACCGATTTGAATTTTTACTATAAGGTCATCAGACAAGTATTTTCCAATGCATAGAGCTATCAGACAAATACTTTCTGAAAACAACAGAGACGTCAGCCAAATACTCATTGGAACAAAGAGAGACATCAATCAAGTACTCATTGGATCAAAGAGAGACATCAGTCAAGTACTTACTGGATCAAAGAGAGACATCAGTCAAATACTCACTGGAACAAAGAGAGACATCAGTCAAATACTCACTGGAACAAATAGAGACATCAGTCAAATACTCACTGGAACAAAGTGAGACATCAGTCAAGTACTCACTGAATTAAAGAGGGACATCATTCAAGTACTCACTAGATCAAAGGGAGATTCATAATATTACTACGGAAGTTCTACTTAATGTTATCTAATAATATGGCGAATATTGTTACATGCTGCTTATATTAAGCAGTTTTTCGACCATATGATTCCTCTCTACAATGGTTAGGCTTAGACAAGAGCTACGCAATAGAGCTAAATCACACATTCTAAAACTATTTAATATCCAAAATCATGCAGCTTACATACCCTCCAATAATTAATAACATGTGTTTCGTGGCTTTTTACTAGTTTTATGTTTGATTAAATCTAGTGTTCACAAAATTACATCATTATTTAGTTTGCACATAAGTTTTTTAATGAGGACGTTCCTATTTATAGGGGAAGATCCTGGTCATCATTATTCCTGCAAATGAAAAATGCCCCTATGTGGACATTAACCTCACGATCTCCTAATTTCGGACAATCTCTCTTCAAGTGGCCAGCTTCTCCACATTCATAACAGTTGCGATTTTAGTTCTCGGTTTTGTGGTGCGGGTTGTGATCCTCCAGGACTTAGCGGTGTGGCCCTTCTTACCACAGTTATTACAGGTTAGTTCTCTACATGCACCTACATGGTGGTAGTTGCATTCACCGTATAACATAATATCTCCTACATACTGTCTTAACGGAGTAGGTGATACGATGGTTGCTATGTAAACTTTCCCTAAGTCGTGTTTCTTCCATTCTGGTTGTTCTATGTCACCATCAGCCTTTCTATTGTTGTTTCCATACCTTGGTAGGACCATTGTGCTCTTGCAGATTACCTAATTGGTCAGGGTCAAAGCCAGTCTCTTGGCACTATTGTATGTGGTTGGTCTAGATGCGGTGACTAATCCTTGAATAGGCTGAACAAAACCCCATATATACCTTTCTATCTTCTTGTGCTCGGGGGTGACAAGGTTGGGACATAAAGTAGCTAGGTCATTGAAGCCACTGGTATAAGTTGCAATGTCTATATCTTTCATGACAAGATTCCAGAGCTCTTGCTCTAGATTTTGCGTCTCTTATTTGGGATAATACTCTTCAATTATTAGTTGCTTTAGATCATCCCAGGAGATGGCATTTGATGTGCTATCTCCCATGGTTTTGACATGGCTATTCCACCATCACAATGTTGCATCCTCAAAGGTACAAATATCAAACCTAACATTGCAGTCTTTAGCACAGAAGATGATCTCAAATACTGACTCCATCTTCTCGATCGAACGAGTCAGTCCCACAACTCCTTTATTTCCATAGAAGGGTTTGGGCATACAGTTCATGAATTCCTTATAAGTACATGCACTTAATAGCTAGGGCTTCTACGACTCGTTGAGTGATCAGCATATCAATGGCTGTTGGGTTAAGGTTTGGTTGTACTTTGGGGTTTCTTCTGGTAAATCTCCTCTGAGGCATGTTTGGATCCTATTATAGTTAGCGAGAAAGAGAGAGTGTTAGTCGATGAAGCCTTTTTACAGATACGGTTAGTAACGATTAAGCATGTGAGTTAAATCAAATATTACGAAAGTTTCTATGTTAGGAAAGCTTCGACGTACTAAAAAGACTATTTCTAGAGGGATAATGATAATATTATTTCCTTACATAAATGAACTTCTTCGTGGATCTTAGGGCACAACTTCTCAGGGTAATCCTATTATACTAGGTTAGGGAGCTATTGCTCAGCGTATCGAGTTCTTATCTTTGTCGCACCGACTCGTTCCTTTGTGGCGATGACCTTTGCTCTTCAACTTGCTCTTGGAGCCTTAATCCTTTTATATGATCCTCCTATAACCTTTGACTTTATGTTAGACATGTTCATTTTGATTCCTTTGATGATTCCAAATTCATCATTGATGGTGTGAATTTGATCGAAGTGACGAGTGGATAGGTATAATGGAACTAGGTGATGTTTTGAGGGAAAGGGATAGGTAGGGAAGCCTATGGCAATTTTCTGTCCTTCTTATTCTCATAATACGAGAAATCAACTTCTTTCTTAGTGATATTTGTCTCCTCCTTGGTAGGATCGTCCTCTTCAAAAGACAATGAAGGGTCCTTGGACGGCTCTTATGACGATTCGGCTAGCTCTCTAGTTGCTTTTGAGGAATCGTCCTTTTTATGGGGTTCCTCGTCGGGGGTTAAATAAAATAGAGGTATGTGAACCATACGAAAAATCGGTATCCTTGGTCTTAATAGAGGATGGCATAACTTGATCTTTCTTTGGAAATGGTTTCGTCACCCTGTTTCCAAGATCTGCCATTTTTACACATCGATTGTGTTATCTTTCCTAGATATCACTGGTTGGGTTCTAAGTTATATGGTATTCTCAAGAGCTTAGTCTATCAAGTGTCATATCCAAGATTATTTGTATGTCGTTATACCCATAATTAAGCATAGGTGTACAGGCTACGCCTAGTTGTGGTTCAGCCCACATATTGTGTTAATCTCACTTACCTTATTTGACCCAAGCTCTTAAGTTTGGGTTCCTATATATTTCGTTGTATATTTTTAGGTGTTTTCTCATCGAGGTTCTGAGTTTATATATATATATATATATATATATATATATATATATATATATATATATATATATATATATATATATATATATATATAACTCTATATCTAACGTTTATTTGTGTGTTTGATTAATTCTTATTTTGTACTTCAAGATTATCAAGTAAGGATCAGCCAGGTAGGAAAAGTCGAAAGACATGACCATTTTAGCATATAGCCATTCTGAAATCCAGCAACCCAAAACGACAATTTCCAGGATTGGTACCTCTCACGTAAGTAGTCTATCAGTTGTGTAATTAATAATAATACGTTTATTTGTAGGTTTGAGGACAAACCTAATCGGAGGATAAGCCTTAGGTTATATCCATAATTCCTAAGGAAGTACTAGTTTGCAATAGCTAATAGCTCTAATTCCAATCTGTCACACCCTCAGCCGACGGCGGAAACGCCGAGCTGTACGACGTTAGAATGTTAGATCATAGATATTGAACATACATTGAACTGTACAAAAAAGTAAACATAAATATTACTTTCATTTATGGATAAAATGTTAAATTGGAAAAGGGTTTAAAATTCTAGAGTTTTTAATACAAAAGGTGCATCAATAGGTAGGCATAACTATAATGATACTAAGTCTTCGGTAGCTTCATCGATCAACCACTGCTTCCGAATGTGCAATCTTCCATCTCATGGGTTCCTAGGAATATATAGGGGTGACAATTGATAACATGACATGAAAAATATAAATTAAACTAAACGAAAATGGGAAGAAATTTAAATTTAAATTTGTGTTCGTGTCAAGTGTAAAAGACACGACAACGTGTCGTGTTCGTGTTCGAAATTCGACATGAAATTGACATGATTTAGCATTTGTCTGTCGTGTTTTTCACTTTGCTCGTGTTAGGTATGATTAATTATTAACTAAATAAAGTAATTGTTATGTTATGTTATCTTTTGTCGTGTCATGTCGTATTTGTCGTTTTTTAATCGGTTCGTTTTCGTGTTAGTTAAAAAAGTCACAGCATAGTGTCATGTCGTGTTCACGTTACATAAAATCTTGTTGTTTCGTGTCGTGTCAGGCAAAAACACGACACGATCGCAGGATTTTCCACCCCTAGGAATACATGTGGTTTTGAAAATACTAACGTAATGTTTGT
The DNA here is from genome assembly GCF_052849685.1 of Lactuca virosa. Taxonomy (NCBI): domain Eukaryota; kingdom Viridiplantae; phylum Streptophyta; class Magnoliopsida; order Asterales; family Asteraceae; genus Lactuca; species Lactuca virosa. The sequence goes on along the minus strand of NC_136429.1, from coordinate 440,529,954 downwards.
GAGTTCACAGGTTTTGTATATTATACTTTTGAAAATATTTTTTGTTTATAACCTTGTTAAGTTGTAAAAGTATTTTTATTTCCTTGAAAATAGTATTCTAAATATTTAATGGTATTATGGCTTCCGAAATTCTTATCCCTTCTTGGTATTATTTGTGTATTCACACTTTAGGAGTGTATTTTACGGAAAGGATGGTATTATTATCTATGGGGTATGGTGACTGGGAGTGAACTTCCATACTTCATATAGGTTAACTAGATACCGTCCAATCATAACCTATATAACAATATACTTATGACGTAGTTAGAATCTTAATGGTTTTATAATTATTATTAATATATAATTATATTTAAAATAGATATTCTTAGCAAAGCCAAAATGGCGGAGTGGCGATATAGCCATTGTTAGAGATGAGAAATGTCATAACATACAATAGTTATTCGTAACGACAACCTAACATATTATTTATTATACGTTTATATCGATCGTAAAGACGGCATAATCTATTACCATTATCCTTTTGACGAGAGTAATGATTGAATATAATGTTATTCCTCTTATATAATTTCCTTACATATATATATATATATATATATATATATATATATATATATATATATATATATATATATATATATATATATATATATATATATATATCAAGGTTGTAGAAATCGTTCGACGTAGGCTAATCGATGGACTGGGTCAATGGATTAATCGGCTAGACGGGGATTAATCGGGGACCATTAATTATTAAAAAAATTACTAAAAATTAATAAATGTAACATTAATCCTAAGGATATAACATTAAATATAATATTATATCAATTAAAAAAATTAATAAAAATAACATTATAACATCAAGATTACAAAAAACCCTTTTGATCCTTAATACATCAGATCTTACAAAAATTATACTTTGAGCTTTTCCACAGTCTACTCATACAAATATATCAAGTTATCAAATGAAAACATGAGGAATACATTCTTGTGAGGCATGATGTCACCTTATCAGCAGGTTGTTGCATTCAACTTCCAAATGTATTCATGGTTTTTAAGGCATTCAACTTCCAAAATTGTTTCAGCTAGGAACTTGCCCAGAAGCTGCAACTCATTTGCATGATATGAAGGCTATGCTTATTTCCATATTAAACGATCTCATTGAAAATGATAGTGAATTGACCTCTGATGGTTGTGTGAACTTTGAGATGATGCCTCTTTCTGACCGTGTGAATGTTGTTAGACCATCAAAGCATTGTATGACCAAAATCATTGAAATTTCTCTTAAGCATTTACACAAACACTTGGCATGCTAGCTATCAAACAACCATATCAACCACATCACTGAAAAGAACATGAATCAGATTACTCAGATGGAGTTGTGTATCGCAAGGCTATAATCAAAATACACATGCGACAACAAAGATATTTACGCAATAAGTTCAAACAAAATTTGGTACCAGAATTGGCAAGAGAAACAAGAGAGAGGATAGAGAAGAACGATGAGTATGGATAAGCTCAATCCTCTGCGAAGCCGATGAAGGAGTGGCATAAGGACCAATCGATGTAGACCTATCCAATCTAAAATCGAATTCTGTAAACAATCGACGCTCCCGACTATCTGCAATCGAGCATATGGCACCGGAACAAGTTATTGGTAGATAACTAATGCTAAGAACCTGCAATAGAGCAATCGATAGACGCTTCCGATAATATGAAATCAAGAATCAAGAATCGAGAATCGAATTATGTAAACAACTTGTTGGTAGATGATCAGTGCAGAGAGAAACAAACCTGGAAGTTTGGAGAAGCTCGAGGAACAGCACCACCGGAACAACTTGTTGGTAGATGATCGGTGCAAAGAAAAGCTCGTGGTAGAAGACGATGGCGAAGAACGAGCACGGGGGAGTCGGAGTCGAGCAGGGGAGTAGTCAGACCATCAAGAAAATTAGGGAAGAACAAGATGCAAAGAACATATATGGAAGAGTGAAAGTTTGAGTATCCCACATCGAAGCTAGGAACATTTTATCAAGGAAAACATAGTCTATAAAAGGGAATCCTTCATACTAAAACAAACACAGTTATATTTTAGGCAAGCCGGCTCATTTGAGCTGGAGGGTCCTTTAGAGTCAGCTGGACCGACTAGGTCCGATTTGGGCCGGTTTTGACCGATATTGACCAAGGCCGTCTCATCTACCCTCTAACACATATTCGTAGGCGGTTGGAGGCCGTCAAGCGTCTAGGCGCCGATTAATCGGTCGCCTAGACCGATTTTTACAACCATGATATATATATATATATATATATATATATATATATATATATATATATATATATATATATATAATAATTTTTATAATTATTATAATTATTATTATTATTATTATTATTATTATCTTTGCTTGATATCTTTGATATGAGATTAGGACATGTTACAGTCAACTATATTGTCCATCCTTAAGTTTTCCTTTAATATAGTTTTATTATATATATATATATATATATATATATATATATATATATTATACCATATCTATAAAATAATTATTAGGTTCTTGATATTTATAGGATATTATGGAAGAGTAACAACTACGTATAATGTTTATTCTAAAATTTGACCAACATAACGATTAGAACTAGGTTATTCTAGAGAATAGATCAACATAACAACTAGGTATACTCCTCGAGTATAATCTTAGGAATTATAATGAATAGGCCTAATATCATATTTAAAGCTTAGGCTGGGTAACTACCGGACATGATATTATTTTCACGTTTGTATGCAGTTTTAAAACTATTGATATATTACAAGTATAATATTTTGTAAAATCATTGAAATGGTTTTATAGTATGTATCCCCCCCCCCCCCAATAAAACATTTGACAACGGTAAAAGTGGGACCATGAAACTCACCCTTGAACCATGCTTTTCTAGACTCTATCACCGCGATTAGCAGCGTCGGGGCTCGGAATCGACAGGACTCAAGAAAAAGTTAAATACGATAACTAATATATATATATATATATATATATATATATATATATATATATATATATATATATATATATATATATATATATATATATATTAAGAAATTCTTCCAAAGTAGAAGGAGATTTCGAAGGAAACGAGAGAGAAAAAATGAAATGAGGTGTGGTGAAATGAGGGAGAGTTGAAGGGATTTTATAGGCGAAAAATCGAGGTGCACCCCATGCAAGTAAAGGGTGGATGGGGGTGCCATGTGTCACTTTCCTGGTGTTCCACGTCTCTCTTCAAGAAGGTTGCGCGCGTCGCGCTTGCTATGCCGTGCAAAACACAAATTTTGTAACTTCCTTATACAAGCTTCTTCTTCGACGTTCTTTATATTCACATGTAGCTATCGACGACTACTGCAAATTTTCTTTAGGTTGCGTTGGCTAATCCTGACTTTATATTTAGCCCTTATTTTTATACGATTATATGGTTTTGCAAAAATCATATCTCTCTCGTACGGACTCCGATTTTGGCCTTCTTTTTCTTGAAATTCTTATGTCGTGGAGTACTATGATTCTCATTTTGTAGACTTTAGCTAAAAGTCATCCATTACTTCACAGCTTTTTACATCACACATTCCTTGTAGGTAGTTGATTTTTATATCTTATAAAAATCATATCTAATTCATACGGAGTCGAATTTATACAAAATGTATATTTTCGGGATCGGGACGACGTGTTCTTTCGGAATATGTTATAAATAACATAACTTTTTGCGCACCTATTTTTACGGTTTTACTGAAGATTTGGATGATTTTTCCTATTAAACTTAATACGAAACTTTATATCTTTATCATAGATTGATATATATTACGTATAAAGTCTATTATACTCGACGTTTGTCACTTTTCGTAAATAACAATCGGTGACAATTGTCGTAATTATTACAGTGAAAGAGGAAAAAACTTGTTGGACCTTATCAATACATATGTATGTAGATCATTCAGATCTGCCACAAGACATGGTGAAAGATACTTCATCTCATTTACTGTTGTTTTTAGTAGACATGGTTATGTTTATCTGATTAAACATAAGTTTGAAACCTTTGAGGCGTTCAAGACATTTCAAAGTGAAGTAGAGAGTCAACTTGGTAAGAGTATTACGATTCTCCGATCTGATACAGGTGGAGATTATCTTAGTTACGAGTTATACAATCATCTTAGAAATAATGGAATAGTATAACAGTTGGATCCTCTTGTAATGCTACAACATAATGGTGTGTGTGAGAAGAGAAATCAAACATTACTTGATATGTTTTTATCCATGATGAGTAATGCTACACTTTCATTCAGTTTATAGGGTTATGCCTTAAAGACTGTTGTACATGCCATAAAGCTTGTACCAATTAAGAAGTTTTCAAAGATACACTCTGAGATATGGAGTAGGCTTCGACCCTCACTAGTACATATGACAATTTGGGGTTGTGAGGATTTTGTTCGTCGCGAAGCAGTTAACAAACTAAAACCTAAATTAAAGAAGTGTTACTTCATTGCATATCCCAACAAGTCTTTTGGATATTTTTTTTACAAACCTTATGAAAACAAAGTGTTTGTTGCTCGAAGGGCAGTCTTTCGATAAAAAAGATATGATATCCAAAGAGCCTAATGGGAGCCAGATTGATATTAATGAGATTCAAGAGTCAACTAATGAAGAAGCTGAAGTTGGCACTACAACTTAACCAGAGGTCGAAAGACTTATTGAATAATCTGATATACCTCCACATCTTCCTCCCAGATATGGTAGATAGTGTTACATGCCCGGGTTCTATGGTTTCCACTTCACTGAGACACATTGGTTGTCAAAGATGATCCGATCAGATTTTAGGAAGCCATGACAATCCCATAGGATGCTAAATATAAAGAGGTGATGGAGAGTGGGATTCAGTCCATGTATGATACTCAAGTTTGGAACTTGGTTGATCATACACCTAGCCTTAAAACCATTGTATGTATATGGTATTAGTGTATATTAGCCCATTTATTGGAATGCAATAATCATTCGATGCCTTTCATTCACACGTATACAAACATATATATATATATATATATATATATATATATATATATATATATATAACATTCAAGAATAGATTGGAATGTACACACATTCTAAGCTTGACTAGTTGCAAAGAGTTACACTCATACTCATGAACTTGGTTATGAGGAAACCTTTTTACAAGTGGCGATGATTAAGTCTATTATGATATTGCTTGCCATAACAGCTTTTCATGATTATAAAATATGGCAAATGGATGTAAAAACTGATTTCCTTGATGAAAATCTAATATAGGATGTGTATATGGCACAACCAGAAGGTTTTATACAGTCCAAGTATTCAAATAGAGTGTGTAATCTTGAGAAGGCCATTTGTGGACTTAAATAAGAAGCTTGCACCTGAAATCTTTATTTTGATGAGAAAGTAAAAAAGTTTGGAATTTTATGAAGCGAAGATAAGCCATGTGTGTATGTTATAGCTAGTAGGAGTGTTGTAGTCTTCTTGGTATCATGTGTGGATGACATACTACTTAAAGGAAATCATGTCCCAATGTTGCAAAGTGTAAAATCTAGGATTGGGAAATGTTTTGCTATTAAGAACTTCGGAGATACAACTTACATACTTGGTATAAAGACATATATAGATAGATAAAAGAAATTAATTGGATTAATCTAGAGTACCTACTTACATAATATCGTAAAGAAGTTCAAGATGCAAGATTTTATGAAAGGCTTTGTTCCAATGCAATATGGTGTGCGGTTTTGTAAATCTCGATTCCACAGTTCTAGTGATGAACTAAATAGAATGAGTCGAGTCTCATATACTTCTACTAGAGGATCGATCATGTATGCCATTATATTTACTCGGTCTGATGTCTCATGTGCCTTACGCATGATAACCTGTTATCAGGCCAATCCAGGATAGAATCATTGAATCGCAGTCAAGAACATTCTTATCTATCTTTTGAGGATGAAAGATATATTATTGGTCTATGGTGGTAAAGAAGAGCTAGATGTAAAGGGTTACATTGACGTGAGTTTCCAAACAAATAAAGAAACAATTCTCGTTCCCAATGGGATTCATGTGCGTGATGAATGGAGGAGCAATGAGTTGGAGGAGTTCCAATTAAGAAACTGTAGCAGACTCAATGAAAGAGTCGGAGTATATATCAGCTAATGAAGCTACAAAGGAGGTTACGTAGTTGTAGAAGTTAATAGGTGATCTCAGCGTTGTTCCTAGAATCGATGATCCTGTTGAGATCTTCTTCGACCATTATTGTGACATTTCCTTGACAAAAGAACCCAGATCTCACAAGCATTCAAGACATGTAATTAGAAAGTACCACTACATCTGGAAGCATGTTGAAAAAGGAGACATTGTTATGAGCAGAGTTTCATCGGAAGAAAACCTTACCGATTCATTCACCAATCCATTGTCATATACCAAACATGATTATCATATTAGGTCGATAGGTATTAGAGTTGTTAGTAAATTGGCTTTATAGTTTTAGTATCTAGTTTGATATATTGTAACTTATATAAAAGAAATTTCATTTGACTTGGTGATTATTTTTTTATGACTTATTAATATGTTGGATTGCAGCCATTTGCATTAATTTACTTATGTGTTCCCCTTTTCATTTTTTGAACCAACTTCTAGAGTATTTGTTTACTCGAACCTTATAGAATTGGCCCTACTTTTGGAAGTAAGTAGAAACTTAACATTGTCATGGAGTATGGGTAGATTGTCCATGGAGATGGTAATAGTATGGAAATAGCGACTAATACTCATGAGTACTTAATGGAGATTAAGTATTGTCATTTTGTTCGAGAGAGAGTCGAGCCAAAAGAGATACAACCATTGAACATCCATACTAGGGCTCAAATTGCCGACTTATTTACAAAAGCCTCGGGGCTCAGCAATTCCGATTATTACTTGACAAGTTGAGCATTCAAAATATTCACAGGCTAACTTGAGGGGGAGTATTGGATATCTTTTTATTCTTATCGTATATTCCTTTTCTCAATATTAGCCTTGATTAATGATTAGTTGAAAGATTTTCTCCTTTCCTTTGTATTTCTTTTGGCTATATAAGTTTGTATCATTTGTACATTTTTAATACATAGAATTATATCTCTAATTCCCAATTTGTTCATTTAGCTAGGTGCAGCCTAGATAATTTTTTCCTTTTATGGATTTTATTTTTATTTTTCTGTGTAATTTACTTTCAATCAATAATAATCCTAGTTGTTTTCTCTGTATTATTATAGTATACAATTTCATTGCCATTTACACAGTGAATTTTTTGGTCGGTATTTTATTCATTTGAATGAAAATATTCAAAATGATGAAGTTGCTAATTTTGGAAAAATGAGTGTTACATTACGGTAATGATTTCATGCCATCCGATTGCATTTGTGACAACATAATCAAAAACAAAAATGGTGGGATTTCTTTGGCTACCACTTTAAGAACATATATCTATCAAGAAAGTGCTTTTTGTAAAATTTTCAAAAGTGTTCAACATGTGCTTTACATTGTGGGTGGTCTTTTCTAAATTGCTGTCTTTATTCGGATGGTGAAACATAGTTTGGATGGTTCCTTTGTCTCTTTGGGATTTTGGGTGATTTATATCAAGGTACAACAATCAAACTCAAAATTGATGTAGTCTTTCATAGGTCTTGTACAATCACACTATTTGGATTGCAACAAACTAGCAATGCTCATTGGAGTTTCGACTTGTCAATCTTCAATTGTGTCAAAAATCGTTTATGCAAATAAACGAGCAACACTCAAAAGTGTTTCAATATATAAGCAATCACCGACAATTTATATTAAGTCCTTCAATTCCATGTTTGGGATGGTGAAAGAGGCACTAGTACTGTCGCTTTCTTCTTACCAATTTTATTTAGTTAAATGTTCGGTTGTTTTGACTTATAGTTAATAGATTAAATAGGCTCTGATGCATCATTCATGTATATTGAGTGCTCTATAAAAATATAAAACTAAAAACATATTGTCCTTAAAAAAGAAATTCGAAAGTAATTATACTAATTAGCACAATTATTTTGTTATGAAAACAAAAAGAAAATGACGTCAAGTTTGTATTAATGCCACATTTAGAAGCAAAAGTTTTGTTTTTATATTGTTTGGAATGTAAGTATTTATAACTTCTACTAATCAAACACCCACACGTGTAGGATTCCATAATAATTGACCCCTCTGAGTTCTGATCTGCTCTCCTGCACTATCTCTACACGGATTTTATCTCACATATTCATAAAACCATCAAATACACGATACACAACACACACACAAACGCCCTTTTCAAGATCAAATTCCACCAGATCTTCCAGACTTCACTCATTAAATCCTTCAGTTAACAGGAAGCATCACAACTCTACCACTCTATCCAGAAATGGGTTGTGGTCACAACCCTCACTTACTACACCATTTAACCATTTCTCTTCTCTTTCTCTCGATTCCATTCACAACCCAACTTAGATCCATCGCTCAAGGTAAATGGGTGTCAATCACTTTCTCTCAAAACACCCAAAAACTCAATCTTTTTTTTTTTTTTCTGACTTTCTTCTCTCTTTGTCTCATTAATGGCAGGTAGAATGCTGGTAACACAAGCCACCAATTCTCAGGTAACCCCTCGTATATCTCAGTCTTTCTTTCCTTTAGGGTTTCTTTATCTAAATTTGAAGTTCCTTTTTTTGTGAAGGTGGAAGATGAAAAGACAATACTAAGAGGACAAATAGGATCAAGACCACCAAGATGTGAAAGAAGGTGTGGTTCTTGTGGTCATTGTGAAGCCATTCAGGTGCCTACAAACCCACAAATCAAGAATACTGCATCTAACGGAGTAAATAATCCAGCAGTGGGAGCTACAATAGCATATGCAAGAGGTGATTACAGCTCAAACTACAAGCCCATGAGTTGGAAATGCAAATGTGGGAGCTTTATCTTCAACCCATGAGATTATCTTGATCGATTCTATTCTTCATTGGTTACTATAACTAGTAAGTGTACATAATGAGGAGTTAGAGTATTTGTTTAAAATCATCTTCTCGGAGCTCTTTGGTTTTTATGCTTTGAGTGCTGCCTTGTTCTTGGGGGCCTGATTTTTGTACTTGCTTCCTTTTGCGATTAATCTATTGGTTATAAGTATTATTTATCGTATAAGTATGTAGATACTGATGACGATTACTCAAAGATTTGTGTATTAAAGTTGTTTTTTTTTAAGTAATCTCCTGCTTATAGTCAGCTAGCTGGTCATAAATAAACAGGACATTGATGAAAACCACTAAGATTTGGCTATTAATGTTGTGTGCATGTTGTCGTAAATCATTATTATTAAAAGTTAATAATATTCTTTTATTTAATTATTAATTATAAAACAAGAAAGAATTAAAGTTAAAATTATTAAATTTAACCTAGAAAGTTGTTTGGGTACATGAAATTGATAATTTGGATTATACAATTCTTTTTTTATTATTGTTATTAAATATCACCCAGAAAGTTCGTTGGGTTGATAATTTGGATCATATAATTCTTTTTTTTATTATTATTCTTTTTCGATGTGTTAAAAGTTAAAATTATTAAATTTAAACCTAGCAAGTTGGTTGGGTACATGAAATTGATCATTTGGATTATATAAGTTTTATTATTCTTTTTCAATGTGTTAAGTAAAATAAGTCCAAATTTTGCAAATCTATCTTGCAACAAGCTCTTTTTTATTTTGACCTCAACTGAAATTATGAAAAAGCCTATGTTTTTGCTTAAATGACAACTCATAAAAGTACATGAATATTTATCATGTAAGTAATAAATATTTTTCTTATAAATGTAAAATATTATAAGCCATATTTGTAAGACTATCCTGTGTCGACACACCACACCCCTCAGCCACATAAGCACCGGCATCAAACATCTCTTCATCACAGCCTGAGGGGACGGTGTTCATATTCTTCACACCTGTGAAGAGATGCCAACAAGAGATGAGTTGTGTGTGAGTCGTCATGAAGATGGTTACAGGCATCCACGCCACGTCACCTCCACGGGGTGGAGGGAGCATCACACGATGAACATGAGAAAGTAAAACATATTAAATGCTTTTGACTTTCAAGTTCATAAAATGCAAAAAAGGAAATTGTTGGATACTTAATTCGCTTGAAAAAGAACTTATTGTACGAATTTGATAAGTCACTCGTTAGTCATCAGTTAAAATAACTTGTATTGAAATGTATCGTTTATTTTTAAAAAAGTAAGATTTATTAAAAATTATGTTTATTTGAAGAGAAGATTGTGTAAAGAATGAAAAGGTTGGTTGGTTGGAGAGTTGGTGTAAAATTGAAAGAAGAAATGTTTTTAGCGATAAAATAAGAGTGGATAGCGTGTAGAAGTAGGAATGAGGATATATCAGACACCGTTAAGTCTTTGTTACATCTGTCCTTTCCCCATCCCAATTCAATGCTCTTTTTATTTATTTTATTTATTATTTATTATTTTCACCTACTAAAAGCAAATCAGAGTTATAATTATATATTCATACCTTTTTTATTTTTTATTAGGATATTTCCAACTCCTTGTTATATTTTATACTACACTTATTTTTATATTAAACTCTATACTAAAATGCTCTAACCTAATATTAAACCTATCATTATATATAGGGAAAATGACTATTGAGGGTAATTAACTTTTGCGTTTATACTCATTTTGTCCATTTCCTTTTTTTGTATTCAATATACCATCGAACTTGTTGTTTGCGTTCACCATAACCCTTTTGACCGGCTTTTGACCTGTGATAGCCGGTCAAAGGGTATGGTGAACACAAACAACAAGTTCGATGGTATATTGAGTACAAAAAAAGGAAAGGGACCAAATGAGAACGAACTCAACAGTTGGTTACCCTCCTGAATCATTTCCCCGAAAAGTTAAATGAAATTAAAGTTGCAAAATTATCAAGACTGCAACCTTCTTTGGCTATAACGTATTATATGAAGAGCGTTTCAAAGGGGTAAACTCGTTAAAACATGGTCTATGCTATGCTTACTGTGGTTAGCTGTCAACACCTCTCTGCAAAAGGATATGCATGTGTATGAGAGGTATATTTATCAGCATAAACGTTTACCTCAAGGTATATTATGGTGATGTGTCTACAAAAACAGCATGATATTGTACATATTGATGTTGTATCTTATCCCATGAATTCGATCTTAAAGCTAAGTAAACTCAAAAATCACAGCACTTGTGATTCCACTCGTTTGTAGACTTGTCTAGAATCCATGATACGATAAATCATTTGATTGGAAATGTAAATGTAGTCAAGAAATGCGCCTGCTTAGTCAAGATTCCCCTAATAAATATTCAAGTGCGTTACAAAGTTGTACATGTATGAATAATGTTCTTTCGTGGGTTATGCTTTGAAGAGAAGCAAGAATGAATCTCATAAAGTCATTAATATCAGTAGGAGATGACGTGGAATTTGCTGTAAATGAGTAAAAGGAAAATGATTCAGGAGGGTAACCAACTGTTGAGTTCGTTCTCATTTGGTCCCTTTCCTTTTTTTTTGTACTCAATATACCATCGAACTTGTTGTTTGTGTTCACCATAACCCTTTGACCGGCTATCACAGGTCAAAAGCCGGTCAAAAGGGTTATGGTGAACGCAAACAACAAATTCGATGGTATATTGAATACAAAAAAAAGGAAAAGGACCAAATAAGTACAAATACAAAAGTTAATTACCCTCAATAGTCATTTTCCCTTATATATAATATTATCAAATAGTAACTAAATATAATGTTATACTATTTATTAACGATATCTTTTATATTATAAAAAGCTGGACAAAATAAAATATATATGTATAAAATATTCTTTTTAGTATTAAATATAATATAATGGGTTGAAAAGAATTTAATGGTTGCATTAGTTTTTTGACATCATAAATATAAGTTTAAATTTAAAAGATAGTGTTAAAAATTATAGATGGTCATAAAATTTTATATTTAACTCTTTAATAAGAATTAAAATGATACCAATATACATATGGCTAAAGAGAACCAATATTAGACATCAATTTATATGCTTTATCGTCTCTGTCACTTGAATATATTGAAAAATTGATCTGTTAACGAAAATAAAAAATAATATTTAAAAGATTCAAAAAATCATTAAAAAAAAGGAAGAAGATTTCAACCACTACAAAGCCTCGAATAGGGGTGCAAACGAGCCAAACTATTCGGGATCGACTCTTTAAAAACTCGACTCGAAACCGATTTTCAACGAGTCCGAGTCAAGCTCGAGCTTAATATTAAGCTCGTTTACTAAATGAGCTCGAGCTTAATATTAAGCTCGTTTACTAAATGAGCTCGAGCTCGACCCTACGTCACTAAGTTTGATTAGGCTCGCGAGCCTAATCGAGCCTATATATAGTATAACTTATTATTATTATTATATATTAAAATAAAAGCATATTTAGGGAAGTAGGGATTTAGGGTATTAGTAAACAAGTTTCTTAACGAGTTCGAGCCGAGCTTAAGCTTAGATAGGCACGTTAGACAGAAAGAGAGTCGAACTCGAGCCTAAGCCGAACTTATATAACTATTTAGGAGCGCGAGCCGAGCTTAGTACAAGAAAGCTCGAATCGAGTCGAGCTCGAGGTCGAGCCTCGTATAACTTAAACGAGCTCGAGCCAAGTCTGACCAGACTCAGGCTTGGCTCGGTTTGTTTGCACCCCTAGCCTCGAATGACCAAAGAACATCTTGCATCATGGCAAAATGATATAATTTTAAATTGGTTTATTTCTCAAAAACATGTGAATATCATACATATCTAGACTATCCAATTACTTCGACAGATTTTAGATAATGGTGTGATAAACCTTAATATAACTATCAAATGGTTTGTAGGAAAAGGGTGTCAAATGTTGGTGAAAATGTTTTTCGATATATATATATATATATATATATATATATATATATATATACATATATATATATATATAACGATGACATCAATATTGAACTCCTTATCAACATCATCGGCTATATAATATAACTAGAAAATGTCTTTATCCCTGCTTCACGGGGGACGCAGGCGAGGTTTCGGGTGGAAGGGGCAGGACATTGTGTAACTACAAAAGTATATGGAGAAACCATGCAAATACACAAAAATCATATGGCAAAAGCGATGGACCATTTATGTAAAAAAAAAATACACAATGACATTTTCTATAAATTACGGGGACAATTTTTGTAATTAAATATCTACACAGAGCCAAAGTGCCAAAATATAAAAAGTTTAGTCATATTGACTGTTTTTGTGAAAAAAAAAAAACTTTACATGGACTTTTCTAGAAATTTAAAAATTTAAGGGACTAAATCTGTCAAAATTTAAAACCTTTATTGTAGGGACTAAATCTGGAAAAATATAAAACCTTTGTTGTAGAGACTATCTGCTAAAATGTAAAACCTTTGTTGCAGGGACTAAATCTACCAAAAGATTTTGTAGGGACTAAATTTACCAAAATGTAAAATCTTTGTGCAGGGACTAAATATGCTAAAATGGAAAAGTTTTGTTCAAAAACTCCAAAAGGAAAAGACTTTACTGTTCCTAAGGCATTTTCTTTTAATATATAATATAATTTGAATTTACACTAAAGCTAGTGTGGATTTTAGACATGACAAAGTATATGTGTTAGGTGGTTGCACTGGTTGCACCCCTTGCAAGGTCAAAAGGTGAACAATTTTAGAGTTAGAATATAAGGAAAAACATATTTAGAAATTGCAAGTTAATGTAAAAACTTCAAAATAGTCTAATGTAACATCCCGATGTCAAGGTAATTTCGATTTCAACCCAATGTTTGAATAATATTGTATTTTAGCCCTTGGAATTGAAAAGGATTGCAAAATGGCATATAGTGGCAATATAGTAATATGGTCCAAGTGTAGTACGCTGAGCGTACGTTGTGTACGCTAAGCATACTAGGGTGCGCCTTAGTGCGTTGGGCGCACACCTCGTACGCGGGGCGTACATGAGAATTGTGCAAACCCTAAATTTTAGGTTTCGGTCCATATTTAAACCCCATTATAGCTTCGTGTCTCATTTCTTCATCGGCCTCCCTCTATGAAAAATGAACCCAAGTAAACCCTAAGTGAGAAGAGTGCATTTTGATCCCTTTGGAGTGTTTTGGAGGTGTTCTTGAAGAAGAAGAATGTGGTGAGAAGAGCTTGGAGCTTAAAAGCATCTTGGATCTGGGATTTCCTTCTTATTATCAACCTCCAAGATAAAGTTTGAAACTTGATTACCCCATCTTGTAGATCTAGACGTTTATTCCTTTAAGACACTTTTTGTCCCAAAAGTGGTGATTCTTGAGCATGGCATGTTCTTGGCCCAATAATTTGTCCTTTCAGACCTTATGAGGGGTCTTAAGTCATAAAAATGTGGTCTTGATGGTTAGTTTTGCTCCATGCATGCTATAGAATGTCTTATTGCATTAAAATGTTGAGTTTTTGTGTTTTAAGCACTTAATGGACATGAAAAGTCATAAAGTTGGAAACTTTATGACTCTTGAGGATATTTTGGCCTTGGATCTGTAATTGGAAGCATTAAGTCGAAGAAATAAGTGTTGAATGGGTTAAGTGAAGGGATGATGCATACACTGGGCATACCACAGGGTACGCTGCGCGTATGCAGATATGGCCACGATGCCTTAGATGCTTGTACGCCCGGCGTACCTCCGGAGTACGCCCCACGTACGAAGCCTGATTCAACTCGACTGAATTGACTCGACTGTGTTGACTTCGTTGACTTGCTAACTTTGACCAAGGTTGACTAAGTTTGACTTAAGGGTATTTTAGGTATTTTGAGCAATAGTTGAGTCTTGGTCTCTATCTGTTGAATAGGTGACCTATAGAGCCGGTATTTGGGAGCCGAGTATTGATCATCTATTCGTCAGACTGTGAGGTGAGTCTTCCTCACTGTACTTGTGGTTCGGATGCACCAAGGTCGGCCCATTGGATTGAATATCCTGTTACATGATAGTATGTTATTATGATGTAGAGATCGATTAGATCGGTATCCCGGTATATAGGATGTTAGCATGCGGTAGTGATCTGTAGACTTGCCTATTTGTTGGTTGACTGGTTATATGTTTATCTGTTATGCATATGTCGACATCTTATGGTTGGTTGGGTTGAGGCGGTCCTGCTTCATGCTGAAGGTCAAGATACCCGGAGCGGTCTGGATAGACTGTAGGCCCTACGATGCGATCCAGTCAGGCTGAAGGCCCAGTGAGTGGTCTGGATAGGCTGTAGGCCCTGCGAGGTGGTCTAGTGATGTCGAAGGCTCGGAGAGCGGTCCAGATAGTTTGTAGGCCCTGCGAGGTAATCCAGTCAGGCTGAAGGCTCATTTATGCATGTTGTTGTTGTTATATTTATGTGGTGGTACTTTGGGGGAACTCAATAAGCTTTGGCTTACGGTTTAGTTTATTGTTTCAGGTACTTCTAATGATCGTGGGAAGGCGAAGGTGTGACCGTACGCATCTTCCTGTTTCATGGCCTTATGATTTTGGTGTACTCTGATATTCATAAACACTTTGGAAACAATGATTTTGTAAACATTTTATGATTATGGATTGTTTTGAAAAGGTTAAAATTGTTGTGATTTTTGAGATGTTACTTCTAAGGCAAAAAGCATGAATTTACCATCACTGAATCTACAGACTTGATAAGATGAGGTGAAGACTTATTTGTTGCGTACTTACATACTCAGTAAAAGGAACTGCAAACTGGTCTACAAACATGTAGACTCGGTGTAGAGCCGAAAACATGCTATTGTAGACCTGCTAATGTTATAAAAATCATGGAATATGGCTATAACTTCTTGTGCAACACTCCCCCCCCCCCACCGTTAAAAAAACTTATTTTGTTGTGCCAATCCATTTTGTAAGTATAAATAGAGGTTATCATTCAGTTCCTTGGGATCTTATGAATTTAAACAATTTGTATACTTTCTAAAAACTATGTTTTCTATTTCTTGTCTATAACTTAAAGTGTCCTCAAGGATTATATCTCGTTAATTTTTTTTAATCTTCACATAGAAGAGAAATATTAATTTGGAAAGTGAGTTAACATGATATTCGAAGAAAATCTAATTCTTGATTATAAAACCCTATATTCGCCCCTTAATTTTCTAATATTCCTTGTATCATGATATTAAAAATATGTTATTTGTAATATTTGTAATGCCCGTGAGTTAGGGCTAGATGATTAAATTATATTAGTAATTATTATTATAATTAAAATCCTTGAATATGATAATTATTCGTCACAAGCAATAAATAGATGTGTTTAATAGAAGATTATTTAGGATAAATAATCTTGATAAAAGTGTAGTAGACGGTACGAAGATTTTGTGGGCATAAAGAACGCCCAATTCTGATTTCGTATGAAAAAGTTATGACATTTCGAAGTTTGGCGTTTAGCCAAATACGGCAAATTATGTCGTAAATAGTGAATCGGAGATAGGTTGCTTATTAGCCATAGTGATACTAAACTAAAGTTGTAACAGTCGTAAAAGCGAAAGTGTGCATATAGAGAATGTCCAAATCTGACTTCGTATGAGTATGTTATGATTTTTTAAAGTTTCAGTGCAACAGTGTGGACACTGAAATCGAAATTAAAATCAGTTGAGTGTTAGCCAAAACAATGTAAACGATTGTTGAAGATGTCGTAAATATGAACTCGTCGATATAAATACAGTCGAAATGGAGTTCGTATGAAAGAGCTATGATTTGTATACAGGTTTTAACAGTTTAAGCCCTTTAAAAATATAAAATTAAAAACAAATCGAGAATTATCAGATGGAGTCTAAATGAAAGTTGTAGTACTCGTCGATAGCTACGTGTGAATATAAATAACGTCGAAAGCGGAGCTCATATGAGAAAGATATGATTTTTAGAGGTTTTTCGAAAAGCGTAGTGCCTATGGTAGGTAGCGCGGCGCACAAGGGGAAACACGGACCACAGAGAAGGGGACACGCGGAAATTGGCAGGAGGAGCGATGTCAACAGGTGGACGTTGCATGCCTATATAGGGTGTGGCGCGTCTGGTCAGGATTCCTATAAATATCGACGTTTTCAGCCCTATATCCTCACATTTTTCACATATTCTCTATGAAATCTCTCTAATTTTTGGAGTCCGACTTTTCCAAGATTCTAAGTATTTTAGCGGGGCTCTGAGATATCAAGGAGCTCAATGAAAAGAAGTGTTCGGTTCAAAGTTCTTCCCACACAATTTCCTGGTTTTTGCTAAAGCTTGGCGGCAAGCACAAGCCTTGGAGCCATGGGGCGCCATGGCGGAGCCATGGCGAGCTTTTTAGAACCTTGGCTGCACTTACCATACTTCAAGTGTAACTTATGTTTATATTCATAGTCCTTATTTTGAATCTGTAAATAAGATTTATAAATTATTCCAGTCATAATTGTAACAACTGGCAGTTCTAGCTCAATCAAAGTCAACAATTCAGCAAAAAAATCAAACAAGTCAACGAAGGTCAACTGATTAGGACCCAAAGCATTATGATTTCGGTTGATACCTGGACCGAAATCACTAGGTGATCTCAGTGGTATCATGACCGAAATCACTAGGTGATCTCGGTGGTACCATGACCAAAATCACTAGGTGATCTCGGTGGTGCCATGACCGAAATCACTTGGTGATCTCGGTGGTACCATGACCGAAATCACTTGGTAATCTCGGTGGTGCTAGGCCGAAATCACCATGTGATTTCGGTGGTGCTGCAACGTGATTGGTGGATCTTTTCCCAACGCGATATATTGCACAATTCAATGCAAACGTCACTTCACCCCACCCTCTTTTTCCTCCTATATAGCTTCGGCCAAGAGCTCCTCCAACACCCTTCGCATTTCAACGTTTTTCTCCACCTTTTCTCTCAAGATCAAGTTCAACCTTCCAAGGATTATTTTCCAAGTTTAGTTCATAGAATTTTTGGTAAGTATTCCTTTATTAATCTAGTGATCTACACTCTTTCATGCTAGTATCACCTCATTTACACACATTATCATGTGTTAAAACTCATAGCATAATACCATCTTCAAAGAGTTTTTCAACCACCTTCAAGTGTTCTAAGTTTGGAGATCTTCACCATCACCTCTTTAGCCAACCACAATCACACTCAAGGTGAGTTCATACCCCTATATTTTTCAAGACTTTCCATCTTTTAGAGGAGGGGGATACAAGTAAAACACAAGAAAACTTACGTTAAAACCCATTGTCTAAATACGTTTTCTTACTTTTTGTGAAAAAAAAATGCTAAATACATGAAATAGCTTTACTACCAAACTTGTGAACTTTTACATGCAAAGTTTTGATAAAAACATAAAGCTATGAAAAACAAGGACAAACACGCTATGTTATTCTTATATATATATATATATATATATATATATATATATATATATATATATATATATATATATATATATATATATATATATATATATATATACTGGGTACGAATTTAATTACTATAATAAACTATGTAAGTATAGTTTATGAGACTTTATCACCTTTGAAACATGTTGAGCAAGGTGCATAATTATACATATATAATTATTTCATTCCATATTACTTTTATCATGGTAAAATGATAACATTACACACAATGGTTTTACATGTCAACGAAACATTTTTATAAACTATAATAAGTATAGTTTATGGGGCATTTTCACTAGTTTACCCTCTCGGGACAAAGAAATGATTATTTAAAGGTATAATTATTTTACACTATGTAACCACTATGGAAGGCAGTTTTTCACTTACGAAAGGGTTTTCATTACACTATACGTAAACCTGTTGATACAAGGTTGTGAGACACTATATTCACGTACTTACTAGAATACATACAAAAGTCCTGTATTATAACTGTAATCTCCCGTAAGATAGTGTGATACTTGTGTATAGATCTATATGGGACTGACAATCCCGCACCTAAACTGTTAGCTACAGTTAGACCGACAAGTCTAGGGTGACGAATGTTATAACATTCTGACGTCTGAAGAACGTCGTGACAGGCCATCTATGTCGTTTAGCACGGTTATAATAACTCACACGGGGTATTAACAATACATTTGGTTTACGGGGCTAACTTATCTTCAATCAGTTTTATATAATGACAAATTTACATTACACTATTGTCCAGTACAACACTACTTACCATTTTGGTCTTGGGATTAAGACCTACAGTTCATTTTAAAAGAAAATATTGGATTTTCTGGAAATCACACTCTATCAACTTACAAGAAAAAGGGCAGATTTTTCTCATACAAAACTCATATGAACTCACCAACTTAATTGTTGACATTTCTTTTCAAAACTGCTTGTATTCTCAGGAAATCAGTAAACAGGTAATCAAAACAGTTTTTGAGGATGGAGCACTACAGCATCACATCATATATTTTTGTCAGATGTATTTGATGTCAAACAAACAATGATTTGAATACAATGTAAACTTATAAATTATCAATATGATGGTTGTATGGCTTTGATCATTAATATTCAATTGTTATGATACTGTACATGAAGTCACCCACCCCCAGACGTTTCTGCCGTTCTGGTTTGGGGGTGTGATAGATTGGTATCAGAGCTCTTGTTTATAGTGAACTAAGTATATCAAACCATGCAAGATATACAACTATAAATACAATGGGGGCGAAAACACTCTAACTAAGAAGTATACTTTTAAAATATAACAATATTTTTATAAAAAGTAGACGTACATGCATACATACTAGGACTGTGTCATAACAAGAACCATATAAAAGTATTATGATAAGTTGAACACTACGTTTAAGCCTAGACAGTTATGTAATCATATATAGGATAAATATAACATGATCAACTATATTTATACAAGATACAACTAACATGTGCTTAGGAATGGTCATGGTGGGCAACGAATCTAAAACTTACCAACCCCATACAAAGATACTCTAAGAACCAAACATAAAGCTTAAAATACTATAGGAGTACTTTAGAATACTACAGAGTCATACACTTAAAACCTTCTTATATTTTTTTCATATCTCTATTCTTGCACAGACGTCATGGCATGATTCCACATGCCTGCAGACCCTTATTTCCCTAACCAGGGAAATGGTGGTTGGATCGAAGAGAATCCCGAAGAGGATCCTGAGGAGGTAATGGAGGAAGATCCCAAAGAGGATCCAGATGAGGAAGAAGACGAGGAGGAGATGGAGGAGGACTCAGACACAGATTCCGAGGTCATTAATCCTCCTTATGTCGCCCGAGTTCCCGCACATTGTCCGGGCTACCAGGGGCCCACGCCCCATTGGGCAGAGGACCTAGAGAGGTTGAGCAGACAGCAACATCAGCATTCCCCATACAGCATGGAGCGAGGTTTCTATAACCTCAGTCACGGAGGTCCGGCAGACAGGGCCCTCCCTATCATGGTTTAGCATATCACACGACTAGGGGATCAGGCCAGGGCATCGACTAGTGAGATCCTGGAAGTGGGGGCTACCGCAGAGGTCGCTGAGGCACGAGCTCGACGACTGGAGAGGGACTACCCCCGGACATGTAGTATTATTGACAGCCTCCAGGAGGACTTCACCACCTCCCGAACGGAAACAAGGGAGTAACAGGAGATACACTCGGCTCTCTAGGAGAGGGTGATCGCGGCTGAGCGCCAGATAGCGGAGATGCAAGCCTCCACGACTTCATCCCATGACCCACAGGAGACCACACTCTACAAGTAGGGTTTATACTACTCACATTTTGTTATATATTAGGTTTACGAGTAAGCGTTGGTGCTACTCTTCCCTGTATGTAGGTTCGACCCTACGAATAAGTGATTACATTATTCGAGGAGTCGTTATGCTGTCAATTTTTCCCTGGATGTATTACAGACCTTCTTAAAGGTCAATTTTCACAAAAACTATGTATTAATACTATATTACCAATGAAGTAGGCATGCATTTTTCTTCATCGGGTGTTACTATTTGGTATGCAATTATTTACTTATTATAGTAAATTTCCATTTATGAGTTGCTTACGAATCAAAAAAACAACGGGACCTGATACATATATAATCAAGACATTTCATTTCGGTAATACTCGATTCATAACCATATTCAAAGACTTACAATCGTTTCACCTTTAAATTTTATGGCAGAAGTATGCCACCATGAAAATCAAACAGGCACATCAACAACACAGCAACGGTTCCACCACCGCCACCACCTCCACCGATGGATTCTGCGGTTTTTCAAGCTGTCCTAACAGCCGTTGTGACCGCTGCCATAACATAGATTAGTGCCAATGGTACCAATGGGGATGGAAATGGTACAAATAGTTCTAACCGGGGTGAAATCCATGGAAGACTAAGAGGATGTTCCTACAAGGACTTCTCCAACTGCAAACCAAAGTCCTTCAATGGCAGCGGAGGTGTCATTGCTCTAACGAGATGGTTCGAGAAGACAGAGACAATATTCGAGATCTGCGCATGCCCAGAAGTTAGCAAGGTCAAATTCGTAACCTGCACATTCATGAATGAGGTTATGTCAAATCACTAGCTCTCCCAGTGGCCAACACCATGAACTGGGAGGACCTGAAGGTTTTGATGCTAGCAGAATACTGCCCGAGGGGTGAAGTACAAAAGCTGGAGCAAGAGCTCTGGAACCTCATAATGAAGGGCTCCGATATAGAAGCCTACACTACCAGGTTCAACGACGTGGCAGTGCTATTTCCCAGGATGGTCACTCCGGAAAGAAAAAAGCTAGAACGTTACATCTGGGGACTATCCTCCCAAATTCAAGGAAATGTGGTGTCTGCAAACCCGTCCACCTTTGACAGTGCCAAACGCTTAGCACAAAGGCTTGTGGATCATGGAGTTCGCCAGGGCTTTATGACGACCATTCCCAAACAAACAAAAGGGGGGTGACAATAAGAGAAAGTTATGGAACAAGAAGAAGGGCCAGCCGATGCAAGCGCCCACAAAGAAACAACAAACTGTGGCAGTCCACGCCGCTACTATCATTGCCACTCCAATACCCACCAAACAATATGTTGGGACCCTTCCAAAGTGTAACAAGTGCAACTTTCATCACTATGGAGCCTTCCGAGAGATGCACTGCAATAATTGCAACAGGAAGGGGCACACCGCCCGTTTCTGTAAAGCGCCGACACAACAAAACACTAAAGCCGCGAATGTCGGAGTAAGCCAAGCATGCTATGGGTGTGAGGAAACGAGACATTTTAGGAGGGAGTGCCCGAAAGCCAACAACAGGAATACTGGGGGCACAGGAAGAGTCCTAACAATAGGGCACGAGGAGGCGATGAAAGACCCTGCGGTGGTTACCAATACGTTTCTCCTCAATAACACATATGCATGCATACTATTCGATAGCGGTGCGGAGCGGAGTTTTGTGAGTCATATGTTTGAACATTTTCTCAAGCAAAAACCTCAAACACTTAATGAAACATTTACCGTAGAAATGGCTAACGAAAAACCGAAACCACAAATGACATATACATAGAATGCACCTTAACTCTAAACAACCACTCCTTCCAAATCGACCTAATTCCGGTTACAATAAGGTGTTTTGATGTTATCATTGGAATGGACTGGTTAAGTCCTCACCATGTCGGCATTATGTGTTACGAAAAGGCCGTTCGCCTTCACCTGCCGAGTAACGAAACCTTGGTTATCTACGGTGACAAACCCGACTCTAACCTCCGAATCATCTCTTATATCAAGGCTTAGAAGTACATACACCAGAAAACTTACGTTAAAACCCATTGTCTAAATATGTTTTTGTGACATCCCCATTTTCACGGCCAAAAAAGACCGATTTCGTTTATGCTTTTAAAATAAAATCAGAGTAATCTTTCAAATAAAAGTGATGCGGAATTTGTTCCCAAAACAAAATATGATAAAAACTTATCAAAGCATTTCTTAAAGAAATGTATTTTTTTATTTCATTACAAAACTCAGGATGTCAACATCGATACAAACCAAAAGTATAAAGAGTACGATATAGGCCTTACAACATTTATTTACATCAACTGGCCTATAATCCAAAATCCCTCGTCATCAACCAACTATGCTCTTGTTCCACTACCTGTAATACAGAAAGTTGAGTGGGTCAGGCTTGGGAGCCTGGTGAGCACATAGGGCTTTCAACCCAGAATACATAAATTTATTAATTTCATCAACCAACAATAAATTTATTAATTGCATCAACCAACAATAACCCTGATTACCCATTCCCATTATCCTCACTTTACGTCCCTAAACACCTATCATAAGGGACCTAGCCTAAGGATCATCATCGGGATGGACAGTACTGCTAAGGGGATTCCTCAGCCATATATGTCTATAAGGCAACCATGAGGGGGATGGAGTACACCGGTGAGCACATCGTTCACAAACACCTACAGGTTGCGAGCCTGCTAACGTTCCACTAGACTGTCTAGAAAGGTCCGTGGTCGTCATCTATACTCCGCTAGATTACTGGAACAACAACAACTTCGAGGCCTCTCATCATTTTATTTCATCACACATCAACTATTTCATTTACCCATGTTATACCCAACATATTTGTAGATAAAAATACATATACATTTTAAATCATTCTAAACATGTATAAAACATTCATTCAACATCCTTCTTAAATAAACAAACAATATATATACACATAACACGTATTTTATATAAAATACTTCATATCTATGTGTAAGATGAAAGTGACTATACACTCACTTGATAAGATGGTGATTGGACAACACTTCGTTCCTTAAAACAAACTTTTTCAATGAAACCGGAAGGTTTGCTAAAAAATCGGGCTTTGCGCGGGCAGAGTTTCGAATCGAAAAACTCTTTTTCTAGGAGACTTCGGGCTCTCCGGGAGTTTCTTCTGGTGCTAGGATGGTACCCTAGGCTTCGGGGGGTTTAGTGTAGCTTAAAAGACAATATAAGGGTGAAAGAGATTTGAAATTGGCAAAAGAAATCGGGCAGCCTCGCACCCCTTTTATAGGCGACCAAAGCCCCTCATTACGCTGGGCGTAAGATTTTGGTACGCGGGGCATACTACTTTGTTCAGCTTTACGTTGGGCGTACTCTCGTACGCTGGGCGTAGGGGGAACGTGGCGCCTGATCGGATTTCGAACTTCAGACGCATCACAGCTAT
Source organism: Lactuca virosa (assembly GCF_052849685.1). Lineage (NCBI taxonomy): Eukaryota > Viridiplantae > Streptophyta > Magnoliopsida > Asterales > Asteraceae > Lactuca > Lactuca virosa. Next base: position 440,505,686 of record NC_136429.1, on the reverse strand, counting down.
ATACACGCGTCTCACATGCGAAGTTATAGGGCGACGTGGCCGACTTCGGACCATGTACACGAGTACGCTGGGCGTACTTCCCCAAATATTATTTTTCAAACTTCAAAAATTTATAACTTTCGCATACGGGCTCCATTTTTTACGTTCTTTATATCCACGCGTAGGTAAGACTGTGCTCTACAACTTTCATTTAGACTCTCTTGGCTACTTTTGATTTTATTTTTAAAGTTATATTTTTAACAGGTCGGGACAGGAAAACTCCGTTAAAAATTCATAACTTCTTCATATGACGTCCATTTTGTCTGTCTTTTTACCATTGAAGTACTATTGACGAGATCTTCGATTCTCGTTAAGGTTGTGTCGCCTAAAATCGCTCGATCTGTAATTCGAATTTCAGGTTGCATACTGCTATACCAAATCTTAAAAAATTCATAACTTCCTCATACGAAGTCAGATTTGGACATTCTTTCTATGCACGCTCTCAGTTTAATGTATACTACAACTTTCATTTAGATCGCTAAGGCTACAAAGCATTTTATCGTAAACTCACTTTTTACGTCACACTGCGTCGTGCCGGTTCTGTCGTGAAATTTCGACAGGTCATAACTTCTTCGTTATAACTCGAATTTCGACGTTCTTTATATCTCCACAATCCTTGTTACGGCCACTACAACTTTCTTCATAGATATCGGGTTTATCTAACATTTTACTTCTGACGCTTATTTTTATCCTTAATTTATTATATCATCATATTTAAATATAAGGTATATAAATTCAAATAATTCATTCTTATTACTTCGAAACACGTTACAATAGTTGACATGGACTATTACATCATCTTTAATGCTTAGCCCATAAACACGGGCGTTACAATTCTCTCCCCTTTAGGATGATTCCATCCCCGGAATCATACATCAGCAAATAAATGCGGATAGCGACTCATCATGTCACTCTCCGTTTCCCAGGTGAGATTTGGCCCATTCGTATGTTTCCATCGCACAAGCACTAAATCGACCATCTTGCATCGCAACTTCTTAGTCTTACGGTCAACGATTGCCTCTGGTTCTTCAATTAGCCTCTTGCTTTCATCCATCCTTAGCTCATAAATTGGAATTATGTTGGGAACTTCTCCCGTGAACTTCCTCAAATAACACACGTGGAAAGTGTTATGAATACCATCTAGTTCTTCTGGTAGTTCTAGCTTGTAAGCTTGGTTCCCAATCCTCTGCAGAACTTTAAACGGTCCAATAAACCTTGGACTCAACTTTCGTCTTTTACCAAATCTTATAAGTCCCTTCCATGGCGAGACTTTAAGTAAAACTGAATCAACAACTTCGAATGTCATCGGTTGTATTTTCTTATCAACATAGCTCTTTTGACGATCCTGAGCTGCTAACATCCTTTCCCTAATCACTTTCAGCTTTTCAGCAGTCTGATGAACTATCTCGGGTCCCATAAACTGCTTTTCTCCAGCTTCAAGCTAACATGACGACGTTTGACACTTTTAACCATACAAAGCTTGATAAGGTGCCATCTTGATGCTTGAGTGGAAACAATTATTGTAAGAAAATTCTACCAGCGGTAAATTTTCATCCCAGTTACCTTGAAATTTCAGGATACATGCTCTTAGCATATCCTCCAATGTTTGAATCGTTCATTCGCTCTGACCATCGGCTTGTGGATGGTAGGCTGTACTTAGACACAACTTCGTACTCAATTCCTCTTGTAGACTTCTCCAAAACCTTGACGTGAAACGACTATCACGATCTGATACAATCGTTAAAGGAACACCGTGAAGTCTTACTATCTCCTTCACGTAAGCATTTGCAAGTTTATCCATAGACCATTTTTCATTGGTTGCTATGAAGTGTGCACTTTTAGTAAGCCGACCAACGACCACCCAAATCATGTCGTAACCGCTCTTCGTTTTGGGTAGTTTAGACACAAAATCCATGGTGATGTCTTCCCATTTACCCATAGGTACAGGTAAAGGTTCTAAACTCCCATACGGTTTCTGATGTTGTGCCTTAACCCTCTCAGATGTCACACACTCGGCCACATACTTTGCAACATCGAGCTTCATCGTCGGCCACCGGTAGTAGGGTTTTAGATCCCTATACATTTTCGTGCTGCCGGGATGAATCGAGTACATGGTCTTGTGAGCTTCTTCCATCAGAAGATCTCTTATTCCTCTCGTCTTAGGTACCCAAATCCTATTTTGGAATACCTTCAGTCCTTGACCGTTTGTACCAAACACTAACATTTTGCCCAAACGTTCTTCCTTTCGGTCATTTTTCTCTAATGCTTCTTCCTGAGATTTCTTGATGCTTTCCACAATCGTTAAAAGAACTTTGATTCTTAATGCCCTTGGCCTTTTCCTTTCAAGGCTCACTTTTCGGCTTAAAGCATCAGCTACAACATTTGCTTTACCAGGGTGGTAAAGTATTTCATAGTCGTAATCCTTAAGCAACTCTAGCCAGCTTCGTTGTCTCATGTTCAATTCCTTCTAATTAAAGAGATACTGAAGACTCTTATGATCAATGAAAAGTTTGCACTTTGTGCCATAAAGATAATGCCTCCATATCTTTAGGGCGAATACTACCGCTGCCAACTCCAAATCATGAGTGGGGTAGTTCTTTTCATGTTCTTTCAATTGTCTCGATGCATATGCTATCACTTTATCCCTTTGGGTTAGAACACAACCTAACCCAACTCCAGATGCATCGCTATAAACTGCGAAGTCTTCAACTCCATCGGGTAAAAAAAGAATCGGTGTTTCACACAACTTCTTCTTTAGCTTCTCGAATGCTTCCTCGTGCTTCTCATTCCAAGTATAAGTAGCTCCTTTATGGTTCAAAGCTGTCAATGGAGCAGCTGTCGAAGAAAAGCCTTGGATAAATCTTCGGTAATATCCGGCTAATCCCAGAAAGCTTCGGATCTCTGTGGGACTTTTTGGTCGTTCCCACTTTATCACAACTTCAATCTTTGCTGGGTCAAACATGATCCCTTCTTGGTTAACCACATGACCCAAAAATTAGACTTCTTGAATCCAAAAATCACATTTGGATAACTTTGCATACAACTTCTCCTTCTTCAGAACTTCTAACACTTCTTTTACTTCGGCTATAGAAATTGAATGGTCATATTCCAACGACCTTCCTTTGCACGTCGCAAAAATACTTAATGAATTACACTGTTGTCTTTACGAGTCAAACACTAACACTAAAGGAACCTTCCTTTATGTTCTAATGTGGTACAATAACATCATAACATGTATCAATTCTAGCTAATGCCTACTTAATACTTTAACGAAGGTTATTATACTTCTATTAATTACTCTGATCATCTCCTTCTCCAATATTTTGACTAAAGTTGGTCACTACACCATACATGGTTCTCTGAACCAATCAACTCACTTTGCAGATTTATATCAACCAAAATTGATTCTTTATGACCACTAGGGTTTGAACAAAAAAAATCATATTCCTAGTCATCACCGAAATGATGGTAATGACGGAACTGACGAAATAAACTTAGCTACCAATGCCTTAGTTACCTTATGACTTTTTCTGATCCAAGTGCGGGTCATGTGCTTCAGTTAGTATAGGCATCTACTACCTTTCACACCTACTCATACTCCAAAAAATTGCCACGCAGTCCCTAAGTCACCGTACTATAAATCACAAAGCAACTTGTCACACATGAGTGTGTTCAGACAAGCACATACAAAAATTCCTCCTAGACTCAACTAGGGATTTCGCGTCTCTATCAAGCACATCTTGGCTTTCCTAGACTCACCTTCTAGGACCCTTCTCACGTATATACTTGATTTGACACATTCTCATACTTTTCATAGTTCTCTAGGAATTTCACTTCCAAACTTTTCACAAAAATTCTTTGTCGGGTAGTGCTAGTCTATAAGGCACACTAAACCAGAATATACTCTGGCGGTATGGAGACAAATGATCTCCAACTACTTGTATCATTTTCTAACTGATGCAAGTTTCCATGCATATCATCCTTCCATGACATCGTCATTAATCTTAGAAGGTCTGCTTCTCATTTGTATATTTTTCATGTCTACTTCATACGAGTCAATCCTAGGAAGTCTTCACTTTAGCTTCATCTCAGCATGTTCTACTAGCTTCAACCTGGTTCTCTGTCATTCCTAACAACAATATCTCTTCTCATACAATACTATCAGCGTATTGCTTCTTCAGCTAAGTATTCCACATTACTTAGACAAGTAAGTCACTCAGGCTTTCACAACCAAATGATTCATTTCACCACCCTAATCATGTATGTTAAAGTCGGCTTAACACACTATGCAACTTCCGTAAGGATGGGATAGAAGTCAACTGTCACTCTGTATTTTTAAATACTAAGTCCGAGCATCCTGTATAGGGTACAAATCAGCTCTTATTACACCACTCGAACTGCATACTATATGACAATGTTAGACAAGGTATTGGCTTATTGAGTCTGAAAACTCTGTTAGCCTTTCCTTTAATCTCCATTGAATTCTTCTTAATCTTACACAACATCAATTTTGATATCATCAAATTATTTATCACCATCTTTAGCTCTTCTAACTCCGTAAGCAATCACTGGTTCATTTTGGTCAGCGGTGGAACAAATTCATGGATTATGCCAAAACATTCATCTCGTCTAGATGTACTTCAAACGCACAACATTCCTTCAAAGGTGCTATTATTTCATAAAACATACTTTGAATGTACAACACCACTTTATAGGTATTAATACACTATTTACGATATTACTTGATAGGTATTATTTTATTATATACATCGATCGTTATTTATGAAGTTATCGATGTCAACTATCGTAAGTCTCCTTATCACTCTGAAACTTTACATGCTAGTTCTAATATCGTAGTCATACGCTTAGAATCCTGAACACATAACGTTTCCAGATCCAGTCGGCAACATACCATAGATCCGAACAAATAATAGCATATATGGCAAACATATAACATTTAGCACATAAAAACATTTTAGGCATCTTTTCTAAAATATACTAGTGCTCGTGTCTAAAATATTGTAGACACTGATCTCACAATCATCACTTAGCATTCTAAGTTTAAGTCTAGAAATCCTACAAATTCCTAGTTCGCTTAAACTAATGCTCTGATACCAACTGTGACATCCCCATTTTCACGGCCAGAAAAGGCTGATTTCGTTTATGATTTTATAATAAAATCAGAGTAATCTTTCAAATAAAAGTGATGCGGAATTTGTTCCCAAAACAAAATATGATAAAAATTTATCAAAGCATTTCTTAAAGAAATGTATTTTTCATTTAATTACAAAACTCAGGATGTCAACATCGATACAGACCAAAAGCATAAACAGTACGATATAGGCCTTACAACATTTATTTACATCTACTGGCCTATTATCCAATATCCGTCGTCATCATCCAACTATTCTCTTGTTCCACTACCTGTAATACAGAAAGCTTAGTGGTTCACGCTTGGGAGTCTGGTGAGCACATAGGGTTTTCAACCCACAATAAATAAATTTATTAATTCATCAACCAACAATAAATTTATTAATTTCATCAACCTACAGTAACCCTGATTACCCATTCCCATTATCCTCACTTTACGTCCCTAAACACCTAAAATATGGGACCTAGCCTAAGGATCCCCATCGGGATGGACAATACTGCTAAGGGGATTCCTCAGCCATATATGTCTGTAAGGCAACCATGAGGGGGATAGAGTACACCAGTGAACACATCGTTCACAAACACCTACAGGTTGCGAGTCTGCTAGCGTTCCACTGAACTGTATAGAAAGGTCAGTGGTCGTCATCTATACTCCGCTATGACTGGAACATCAACAACTTCGAGGCCTGTCATCATTTTATTTCATCACACATCAACTATTTCATCTACCAATGTTATACCCAACATATTTGTAGATAAAAATACATATACAGTTTAAATCTTTTCTAAACATGTATAAAACATTCATTCAACATCCATCTCAAATAAACAATATATATATATATATATATATATATATATATATATATATATATATATATATATATATATATATATATATATACACACACACACATATCACGTGTTTTATATAAAATACTTCATATCTATGTGTAAGATGAAAGTGACTATACACTCACTTGATAAGATGATGATTGGACAACACTTCGTTCCTTAAAACAATCTTTATCGATGAAACCGGAAGGTTTGCTCAAAAACCGGCTTACGCGGGCAGAGTTTCGACTCGAAAAACTCTTTTTCTCGGAGACTTCGGGCTCTCCAGCACTTTCTTCTGGTGCTAGGATGGTACCTTAGGCTTCGGGGGTTTAGTGTAGCTTAAAAGATCGTATAAGGGTGAAAGAGATTTGAAATTGGCAAAAGAAATCGGGCAGCCTCACACCCCTTTTATAGGTGGCCGAAGCCCCTCATTACGATGGGCGTAACTTTTTGGTACGCGGGGCGTACTACTTTGTTCAACTCTAGGCTGGGCGTACTCTCGTACGTTGGGCGTAGGGGAACGTGGCGCCTGATCGGATTTCGAGCTTTGGACGCATCACAACTATATACACGCGTCTAGCATGCGAAGTTATAGGGCGACGTGGCCGACTTTGGACCATGTACATGAGTACGCTGGGCGTACTTCCCCAAATTTTATTTTTCAAACTTCAAAAATTTATAAATTTCGCATAATGGCTCTGTTTTTGACGTTCTTTATATCCACGCGTAGGTAAGACCGTACTCTACAACTTTTGTTTAGACTCCGTAGGCTAATTTTGATTTTATTTTTAAAGTTAAATTTTTAACAGGCCGGGACAGGAAAAGTCCGTTAAAAATTCATAACTTCTTCATCCGACGTCCGGTTTTGTCTGACTTTTTACCGTTGAAGTACTATTGACGAGATCTTCGATTATCGTTTAGGTTGTGTCGGCTAAAATCGCTCGATCTATAATTCAAATTTCGGGCTGCATACTGTTATGCCAAATCTTAAAAAATTCATAACTTCCTCATACGACGTCAGATTTGGACATTTTTTTATGCACGCTCTCGGTTTAACATATACTATGACTTTAATTTAGATCGCTAAGGCTAAAAAATACTTTATCGTAAACTCATTTTTACGTCACACAACATGGTGCCGGTTCTATCGCGAAATTTCGACAGGTCATAACTTCTTCATTATATCTCGAATTTCAGCGTTCTTTATATATCCGGAATCTTTGTTACGACCACTACAACTTTCTTCATAAATATCGGGTTTATCTAACATTTTACTTTTGACGCTTATTTTTATCCTTAATTTATTATATCATCATAATTAAATATAAGGTACATAAATTTACATAATTCATTCTTATTACTTCAAAACACGTTACAATAGTTGACCTAGACTATTACATCATCTTTAATGATTAGCCCATAAACACGAGCGTTACAGTTTTCTTACTTTTTGCAGAAAAAATGTTAAATACATGAAATAGTTTTACTACCAAACTTGTGAACTTTTACATGCAAAGTTTTGATAAAAACATAATGCTATGAAAAACAAGGACAAACACGTTATGTTATTCTTATATATATATATATATATATATATATATATATATATATATATATATATTATATTGGGTACAAATTTAATTACTATAATAAACTATGTAAGTATAGTTTATGAGACTTTATCACCTTTGAAACATGTTGAGCAAGGTGCATAATTATACATATATAATTATTTTATTCCATATTACTTTTATCATGGTAAAATGATAACATTACATACAAAGGTTTTACATGTCGACGAAGCATTTTTATAAACTATAATAAGTATAGTTTATGGGGCATTTTCACTAGTTTACCCTCTCGGGACAAAGAAATGATTATATAAAGGTATAATTATTTTACACTATGTAACCACTATGGAAGATAATTTTTCACTTACGAAAGGGTTTTCATTACACTATACGTAAACCTGTTGATACAAGGTTGTGAGACACTATCTTCACGTACTTACTAGAGTACATACAAAACTCATGTATTATAACTGAAATCTCCCGTAAGAGAGCGTGATACTTGTGTATAGATCTATACGGGATTGACAATCCCGCACCTAATGTATAGAAACCATAAAGTTGGCAACTTAAGGGTTAAGAGGGCCTTTGGGATGTTTTGGAGTTCAGATCTAGATAATTGTTGAGTTTTGGAACGTTGCATGAAATTTGGATGTCTTTTCTTCAACTTTGGGTCTAAATGAGATATAGATATGTAATCGACATATATGTCTGAAAAGCATCGACTTTCTAGTGTATTAGTAGGTTATAAGACCTTCTGGAAAGTTAGAGTTCAAGGCTTAATGGATTAAGGACTTAAAAGTTGGATTTTTGGCCTTAGACTGTTCTCATGATGTGAGCAATAAGGTCTCACGACGTGAGGAGCGGTTGATCCCGTTTCTGATGAGCTTAGGGTGCTCACGAGGTGATGAAAGGTTGCCCACGTCGTGAGGATATCTCAAATATCATTCCTTGACTGAGTTGGCTAGGTTGAGTCGTGATGAGTTGGGGATTAGACTGGGTGAGCTCTCACGACGTGACAAATGTCTGATCATGACGTGAGATGTGATTTTGGGCTTTGGGCCTTGTTGGGTCCTAGATTTCTGTTTTTGGCCCTTCTTGGATTAGGTCCATGAAGGGTTTTGGGACGAATTAGGAAGTTGGGCCATATTGGGCTTCTTGGTGCTATTGGTTTGGGCCTTGGATGTTGGGCCAAGTGAGGAAAGGGTAAAATGGACTTTTACACTGGGTGTTGGACAACCGGACTAGGATTCCAACTATGGGTTGTGGACTAATTATTAATTGGGTATTATTTGATGATGCTAGCACGGGGATTTTCCGGTTCAACATTCCTAGCTTTTATCTGAGATATTCAGCAGCGTGAGGTGAGTCTCCTCACTGTATTATGGGTCAAATGCACCAATGTTGGCCCATTAGCTTATGTTACATAGGAAGACCAGGTGGTGACCCTTGACAATTGTATGAAATAGTCATTTTTGATTTGTTGCGACTGAGTGAGATACAAACATCATACTGTAATGTTATAAGTATTTTTTAATTTGGTCATGTGTCGACTTTTGATTTGTTCAAAAGAAGAGAGTGGGATGCAAAAATCATATTGCAAGGTTGTAATTTTTTTTTTTTTTATTAACCGGTTTTGAAGATCAATATGTATAGAAAGAGTTTTAGAATGTTTTGAAGAAGAAAAGAATATGTATGATCGTATTTGGATATTGATTCTTTGGTTTTTGATCGTTAAACATTAAACCCATCCCTATTATTTGTACTTGTATTTATATTTATTTTTTACTCTTGTTAGATTTGGTTGGGTGGGTATAGGGATGTCGTTTGGTTAGTGGTATTTTGTAGGGGGGTAGTGTCTGAAGTTGAGGACGGTTTTGGTTGACTTGTCTTGCAAGTCATTAGATTTTCTGAAAATCGGGTGAGATCTCTATGCTAATTACTGGATCACACAAAATTACCAACTTTACTATTTTCTATTTCACTTCGCTCCTGGTTTTTACTTTTTTCTTGTAAAGCTGGGTCATTTCAATCCATTTATATAATAAGAAGATTGATTGGAATTGTAATTTATCATTGAAAGGGCAATAAATAAAAAGTGAATTTATAAAAAAACATATAACAACGCATAAGAATAATTTATTATTTCAATTTTATAGTTCAATATTATCCTCTCTAATATATATATATATATATATATATATATATATATATATATATATTGCCACTTATCATTTTCTCATTCAATTTGCCAAATGTCATTTTTATGGTTATTTTGAATTAATTTTTTTCGACATATCATTTTATGAGTTTTTTTATTTTATTAAATTTCACATAATATTTTAATGTAATAATTACAATAAATATAGTAATAAATTGATATCAATTTCATTAATTAACTTACTTTTTAATTTCAAAATTCCTAAAATTAAAGTTCATTACTTTCTTTTATTTATTTAAATTTAAAAAATAAAAAACATTTCGATTATAAAAATTCATTATTTTTTTTATTTTCTTAAAAATTCAAAGTTATCAAATATTTTGACATTTATATATATATATATATATATATATATATATATATATATATATATATATTTTAAATTAACCACATATAATACATGAGTCCTATAACTAGTGTTTAATATATAAATTATAGAAGAATTAGTAGAAATTTTTGGGTGAGTCAAACCTCCGTAATAACCCAACCAGCTGTTTCGACACAAATAATTTTAGTAAATACCAAAATTGTTTCATGCAGTTCATAATTTCTTTTGTAAGGTCAAAAGAAAGATTTTCTTTAAATTTTTTGTTCTTATTGTGGGTTGCTTAGAAATTGGATCAGTAATGTTACAGTTACATAGAGTAAAGTGTAAATCAACCTTCACTAACAAGCATCAAAAAATGAATTTTTGTCATTTTCCTACCCAATCTTTAGATAGCCTTTAATATATGAAACTGAACTTAACATAACAAAACTGAGCAAATAATTTTTGAATAAACTAGTGGCTTAAGTGGAACAAAGGACGAAATCAAATATTGACCAAGTCAATATGACTAATTTGTTATATTTTCGTTCCATACAAAATTGAAGAAAATAAAACAAAAATCAAAATAATATATAAAAAAAAATTATTTAATATATCGTACAGTCACCACATTACCAATTCTCTTTCGTGGCAATCACAATCCTTCACGAAGTTTTGTTAGATGTTGTTTGTTTTCAAAAGATAAAATATTTGTGGTCTACAGTCCACATATATAGACATGCAAACGAAGATGTAGACCAAACGTCTACAGTCTGCAAAAAAGAAAATTGTTTTTTTTTCTAATCTTCAAACTGTTAAAATAAATTGATTTTTTAAACTTAAAATAGTTCTTTTTCTCATTTCTTTTTTATCAAGAGTTATCTTTAATTTATAAAAAAAGAACAAATTGCAAATTCAAAACAATATTCATGTTTAAATAGAATCAATCAATTGATTGAAACTGTTTTAAAAAAGTACAAAAATATTATGTATGAAAAAAATTCATTAACCATTTATATAAAATCATCCTTAAAATTGTTAATTGCAAAACACTATATACAAGAAACTATCTATCGTAAAATTTAAATAGATGATTCAGAAGTAATAAATACAAAAAATGGGATGCATCGTCAGAATACTTATACATATGAAAATTGAGTAAGTTGAACAAGATTATTTGTTATTTTTTGCTAAAAGGGTTTGTTGTTTATAAAAATAGGTATTAATTGGTTGTTGGTTTAGCCAAAGCGAACCCGATAATTGTATAAGGTGTCTATAAAACCTATTATTTTTGTGTTAATGATAGACATACTGATATGCTTTATTTTAGTCATCCCATTATTTTGTCATCCTGCACATGTCTTTAATATCACTTTACAACATAAAAAAAAGGGTAAGACTCAAGTAAGTGAGAAAGGTAGTTATACTAAAGTCTAAAAGACCAGTACAAGAGCGACAAGTAAGCCTCAATGCTAACATTGTTGCAAAATAATGTCATGACAAAGGGCATTCATAATGAGCTTCTCCCCAATTAAATGGCATGCAAAGAAAGGTAATTTATGATTTATAAGTCCCTTAATCTTAATGTCTTAATAATTATATGAGGATTATTTTGGCTCCATCGTACATGTGGCTCTTTCATTGCAGGGATTCCATATTATCTAAAAGTTGGATCGAAATCAAAGAACAATTAAAGTCGAGAATGATGAAGACTTAAACATAAAAGTGGTTGACTCACATTCATTATACTTTTAGATAGTGGCCATTATTTAAGTCTTGATAATACTCTTTACATATTGAGTATAACACAAAAGTTATTATTTGTATTCAAGTTAGTGAATGTTAGATGTATGTTTGATACAATGATGTAACTATTATTTTCAATTCCCATATTGTTGGATATGGTTATTTGGAAGGATACCCCTATAAGTGTCACAACTAGCATTTTTAGCTAGGAAATTTTATTCTCATGTAAACATCAACTATTGTAAGACTTGTACTTTAAGTGAAAATGATACCATATGCTAAAACAAAATTATTCGTTTGAATCCAAACTCCTGATTGAAGTTCAAAACCTAATGCAATACATCTCATACATTCAATTATGGGTTGAAAACCCTAAAATCTCGGTTCAAGTTTATTATGGACTAGGATCCCCTTATTGGGCCTAATGGGCCAGTAAACTTTCAATTTGGCTATTTTGGGCCAAGGAACCAAATTTGGGCTCTAATTGGACCCACATTCATGAAACTGAAGTATTTTGGGTCATGTGGGCCAAGTAAGATTCATCTTATCTCTAATGGGCCATGATGGGCCGTAGATGTTTTCATAAACCCTAATGGGCCGTACAATATTCTTTTGGGTTTCATTGGGCCGTAAACCCTTTTCCTTATCACTATTGGGCCGTGGACCCTCATAAGGGCCCAATAGGCCGAAAATCTTCATATTAAGAAGGGGCCCAAGCTATTTCATTCCCTTTTTCCTCTTCCTCATTCTCGACCTAACTATATAAAAAAAGGGATTAGCTAACTAATGCATGCCACCTCAAAGTAATCCACCATGTAAGCATGAAATACCCAACATATCTCCATAAGGTTCACATCACTAGGGTCAAACCCTACACACACTCCTCTTCTCCCCTTCCTCTCTCTACTTACGCCCATAAGAGCCAAACCACCACCATCCTTCTTCATTTTCAAACACATTATCCTCTCAACTCTCCAAAGGAAATTCCTCCCTTTTCCTCTTAAAAAATCGTGAATTGGTGTGCTTCAAGAGGTTCATTTCAAGCTTCTCATCAACTTGGTAAGTTATTGTGAAGCCCTATAACTTTTAATCCAAGTTTTCACTAGTAATCTCTTCTTAAACCACTCTCATTTCATGATCTATGCTCCAAGAACTTCATAGATTTCAAAAATCTCCTCAAGAACACATCAAGGGCCGAGATCTCCTCATTTCTTCACCAAAAACAGAAAACTTCAAATCAATGTGAGTTCATACCCCCTATTTTCAGTTATTACTAAGTTTTGGGGGAGAATACAAGTTGTTTTGTGTAGATCTATGTGTATATGCATGACTATGTGTGTTATTCATGATTTATTTGGTGATTATGTGTTGTTTACTTCATAAATCTAAAAATATGTTAAAAATATGATGTTTATCACTGGTTTGAGATCACTAAAAATTATAATAAAAATTATGAAGAAAATAGACTCATTTTCTAAACTCTCAGAGTTGACGGCTCCAAATTTCGACTTACAATGATTTTTCTATAATTTTTCTAAAAATAGAGACGTACATGCCATAAATCAAAAAATTATTTTAACTTACTAAAAGTGTTTATACGTTTGTTAGATGCAAATTTATATGACTTATACATAATTTTAAATCATCTAGACAAGTTAACTTATGTGCATTTAATATATATATATATATATATATATATATATATATATATATATATATATATATATATGATTACAAAAGTGGTATTTTTAAGTCAATTTGACAAATAATTGAACTAATACTAGCAATAAAATAACAAACGGACTAATTTTGCCATTCGTATAATATTGGGCCTTAGTGGCCCATTAATATGCTTGATAGGTCCGGAATACTACTAATATGTTTATTGGGCCTCATTGACCTATTAACATGCACGATGGACCTTGGATACTAATTTCGTGCTATTTGGGTCTATAAATACCTTACATGTGAAATGGGCCTTAGTTGTAATTTTACATATATTTTAGGCCCATGTTATATAACCTCATTCCTTTCGGGCCTAAAAATGACTTACATGCTTAGTGGGCCTTAGTTGCTCACTTACATGGTTCATTGGGTCTGGATTGAGTTTTATATGTTTTTCTTCGCGTAAATTCGATTAAGGATCTAGTGAGACGTGTCGGTTGACACCTATTGAGTGTACGATCGTAGCCTGTAGTTATAATCAGAGTCTCTTGGATGGAGAGTGGGGTTTTGTGTATAGATCTATACGGGGATGACACTCCACACCTGAGCTGTTCGCTACAGTTAGAGTACATCAGTCTAGGGTGACGATACCCTTATTCTATTCTCCGTCGGCGTTCACAAACGCTAAGACAGGCGAAATTGTCATTAATTAGTATGGTTATGACGGATCACTTAGAGGAATTAACATTATGAAATTTACGGGAGACCATTCTCTTTTCTCTTTGGATTACTCAGGAACATACTCGCACTGGTACTCAACCTCGGGGTTTGGTATGGCATCATTCTCTTTTACAAACAACATAGGGTTGTCTGGGGACATTCTCCTTACATTCTCTTCACTTACTTTTGTTATTCTACTAAACAAAAACACACATGCATTAATACCAGATCGGACACAAACATAGTAAACTATTTGAAGAAAATACAGGATTTTCTTGTGATTATAAAGTTATACAAATCATTTTTTCAAAACATGCTTATGAACTCACCAACATTTTTATGTTGACATTTTCAAATTAACTTGTATTCTCAGGAAACCGCTGAAGCAGGTTGAGCTGGACAATTTAATGGATGTTTTCTTATATTTTGTTCCATCGTACTTTTATATTTCTGGCATGTAATATTTAAACACAATACTCGATGTAAACAATGTACGTTGTTATATTACATGTGTGATGATGATGATGTTATGTTTCAATTATATACTATGTGATGATACTACAAGGATGAAGTCACGCGCAAGCCCCCGGACGATTCCGCCGTCTGGTTCGGGGGTGTGACAGATTGGTATCAGAGCATTGTTTATAGTGAACTGGCATATCTAATCATACAGGATATGCAACTATAAATACAATGGGACTAAAACACTCTGAAAAAGATGCTACCTAAGCATGCATTAAAACTATAACACTAAAAGACTCTGGAGGAAATTAAACACCGTGATAAAGCCTGGACAGTTATGTAGTCATATTGGGGATAAATATAGCCTGATCAACTATATTTATTCAAAATATGACCAACATGTGTTTGGGAGTAATCATGATGGGAAATGGATCTAGAAACTTACCTCGTATCCAAGAACTCTAAGGAACTCAAACTTAAACAATTAAAATACTATAGGAGTATTTTGGAAACCTATTTACACGTACTCCCTTATACACTTCTCACCCCTCAGTTTCTCGCACAATCATCATGGAAGAAGTCCAAAAAGGTATCCTTTACTATCAGGCCCTGGTGGCCAATGAGTTAATTGAAGGAGAACCTGTTATGGGTCAGGAGGTGGATCTAGGTGCAGGACCTGAGGAATACATGGAGACCAACTATGAGTTTGGGGATCCTGACAGGGATATGGAGGAAGATGGGGACACTAATGAAGTCCCCAGCGAGCCTCCCACTTCAGAGATAATGCAGGACTACCCCACAACACCGAGGGATCCCATTGATCGGACTCGCTTATTAGAGGAGGAGGTTGCCACTCTTCGGCAACCACTATTAGCAGTAGAAGCCCGAGCTGTGCAGGCAGAGCGTGAGAGGGATGAGGTCACTAGGGAGGTGAGCGAGATGGCTGGCCTTGCGGCGCGATATTTTGGCACCTGACCCTCACTACCAGATGCACCCATCTAAGGATAGGATCAGCTCCACCCCCACTACTATTCTTTATGATTTTTTTTTCGCGTACTAAGATGGTAGTTACTAATGAAACAATTGTGTGTTTTCCCTATTTCCTGTTAATTCATGAATTCACTTATATGCACAACCCAACCCCCGAGACCGCTAGATACTCTATGATCTCGGAACCAAAAGAACCCATGTACTCTATGGGTGGACTTAATATTCGTGCAAAATCTGCTATTACTTACCACCACAAATACATACTGGGAATGTAGGTTGAAACATTTAGAACCATACAACAAGATACGAAATTTATAGAGTACAACCAGAAATGACCATCGTTACTTACGATCTTGCTTATTATCCTGCAGCAGAAAATGCCATCCCATCGAAATAACAAGCACACCCATGAGACACCAATCGTACAGATGGACTCTGCTACATTCCAAGCTGCTGTAACAGCTGCCGTAACCATTGCTATGGCACAACTCAACGCAAACAACACCAACAGAGGTGGAAATAGTGCCGACCACTCCAGCCGAAGTAACAACCCCGGAAACCAACGAGTGACAGCTTATCAAGGCACTCCAAACCCCAAACTTAAGAGCAGGAAGCGAGAGTCTGGGATTAAGAGAAAGGGACAGCCAACTCAAGGGTCCTCGAAGAAACAACATGTTGTTGCTGTCCATGCGGCCATGACACCTACTACATCAACACCACCAAGACCATATGTTGGAAGCCTTCCAAAATGCAGTAAGTGCAATTTCCATCATAAGGGAGCCTGCAGGAAGCCGTATTGCAATAGATACAACAAGAAAGGACACACCGCCCGATATTGCAGATCTCAACCACGACATAACCAACAACCAAACTACAACAACAACAACAACAACAACAACATCAACCGCAACAACAATAACAACAAAAACAATGTTGGGGTCCGTCACACTTGTTATGGGTGTGGAGGAGCTGGTCATTTCAAACACGATTGCCCCAAAGCCAACAACTAGGGGCAGGAGTGTTAGGAAGGGTATTGACAATGGGTCAAGGTGAAGCAGTTCAGGACTCGACGGTTGTGACTGGTACGTTCCCACTTAACAACACCTTCGCTTGCATCTTATTCGATAGTGGAGCTGAGCGAAGCTTCGTTAGTAACAAATTTAAACACTTACTAAAACAACAACCCCATAAGCTAAACGAAGCCTTCACGGTGGAGATGGCTAATAGGAAAATCGAAACAACCAAAGATGTTTACGTAGGGTGCACATTAACACTAAACAACCATTCATTTCAAATAGATTTAATGCCAGTAAATATTAGGAGTTTTGGCGTGATAATCGGCATGGATTGGTTAAGCCCCCACCGTGCTGATATTATGTGCCACGAGAAGGCCGTTCGCCTTCACCTCCCCAATTACGAAACCCTAATTTTCTACGACGATAAATCTGGCGCCAATCTTCGTCTTACCTCATGCATCAAGGCACAGAAGTGCCTACACAAGAAGAACTATGCATTCCTTACTCATGTTGTGATGAAGCCAAGGAAGAAGTAAACATTAAAGACATCCCAGTGGCATGCGACTTTCTGGATGTATATCCTGAAGACCTTCCGGGGATACCCCCAGAAAGACAGGTTGAATTTCAAATCGACCTCATACCAGGAGCCACATCAATTGCCAAATTGCCCTACAGGTTAGCTTCAGCCGTAATGCAGGAGTTATCCAATCAATTAAGCGAATCGTGGAGCAAATGATTCACCAGACCAAGCTTCTCACCCTGGGTAGCTCCAGTCTTGTTCGTCAAGAAGAAAGACGGATCCTTCAGAATGTGCATCGATTATAGGGAATTAAATAAGCTCACCGTCAAGAACCGATACCCACTTCCTCGGATTGATGACCTATTTAACCAGCTCCAAGGGGCTAGTTACTTCTTCAAAAATAGATCTAAGATCCGGTTATCATCAGCTTCGAGTCCGAGAAGAGGACATTCCAAAAATTGCTTTCCGAACTCGAAACGGTCACTTCAAATTCGTTGTTATGCTCTTTTGTCTGACGAATACCCCCGCGGTATTCATGGACCCCACAAACCGAGTTTTCCACTCATTCCTAGTCAACGTTTTAATTATTTTCATCGATAACGTACTCGTCTGCTCTCAAAACAAGAGCAAACACAGTCAACACCTACAACCGGCTTTGGAGGCATCGAAGCCGAAGAATACCGCGAAGGGAACATTGCGTGGAATGGATAAAAATCTCAAAGCCAAAAGACGAAGCTTATCACTATATAAGATGGATCTGGACCCCCAAGATTAGGAGGATTCGGAGACATAGTCATGAACAAAGCCTATAAAATGCGACAGTCCCTCCATCTAGGTTCCGATAAAGTATACCTGGACAACAAACGATATTATTGGGAGCTGAACATGAAGGCAGAAATTACCACTTATGTGGACAAGTGCCTCACTTGTGCCAAGATTAAAGTTGAAAACCAGAAGCTCTTGGGATTGCTGCAACAACCTGAAATTCCCGAGTGGAATTAGGAAAGGATTACAATGGACTTCATAATCAAGTTTCTTAAGACAACGGATGGATTGAATGCTATCTGGGTAATTGCCGATAGGCTAACCAAATCCGCCCATTTCCTGCCAATGAAGGAGACATATAAGATGGAAAGATTAACTCGGATCTATATAAAAGAGATCGTGAGACTTCATGTGGTGCCGATGTCTATTATCTCGGATCGAGATTGTAGAATTACTTCACGATTTTGGCAGTCGCTTCAGAAGGCAATGGGAACACAACTAGACATGAGCACTGCTTACCACCATCAAACTGATGGACAAAGCGAGCGAACCATCCAAACACTCGAAGACATGCTCCCGGCCTGTGTGATCGATTTTGGCAAGTCAAGGGATACCCACTTGCCTTAGATTGAATTCTCTTACAACAACAGCTATCACACGAGCATAAAGATTGCTCCTTTTGAGGATTTGTATGGTCGCAAATTCAGATCGCCTCTCTGCTGGGCTGAGGTGGGTGACACCCAGCTGGCAAAAAGGGCAAACATCAAATGACACTCTTACATGACCAGAGATCATTTGGGAAACGATAGAGAAAATAATCCAAATCAAGGAACGACTCCAAGCATCGCGTGACCGACAAAAGAGCTATGCTAATAAACGACGAAAGACTCTGGAATTCGAAGTCGGAGATCGGGTACTATTAAAGGTCTCTCCCTGGAAAGGGATGAATCTGTTTTGGGAAACGGGGAAAACTAAATCTGCGATACATCGGACCGTTCGAGATTCTTGCCCGAATTGGTCCGGTGGCCTATAAGCTGTAGCTACCTTCGGAGCTCAGCAACGTACACCATGTGTTCCCCGTTTCAAATTTGAAAAAGTGCTTAATAGATGAAACCCTTGTCATACCTCTAGGAGAGATCGAAATAAACGAGAATCTCCTGTTCGTCGAAGATCCGGTCGAGATAATGGACAGGGAAATGAAGCGTACGAAACAGAGTTGCATTCCGATTGTGAAGGTTCGATGGAATGCTAAACGTAGACCGGAATTCACATCGGAACGCGAGGACCAGATGAAGCAAAAGTACCCTCACTTATTCAGTCATTCGTAATCCTGCCTTTCGAAAGAATTTCGGGACGAAATTCCCTCTAACGGGGGGATGATGTCACAACTAGCATTTTTAGCTAGGAAATTTTATTCTCATGTAAACATCAACTATTGTAAGACTTGTACTCTAAGTGAAATAATACCATATGCTAAAACAAAATCATTCATTTGAATCCAAACTCCTGATTGAAGTTCAAAACCTAATGCAATACATCTCATACATTCAACTATGGGTTGAAAACCCTAAAATCCCGGTTCAAGTTTATTATGGACTAGGATCCCCTAATTGGGCCTAATGGGCCAGTAAACTTTCAATTTGGCCATTTTGGGCCAAGGAACCCAATTTGGGCTCTAATTGGACCCACATTCATGAAACTAAAATATTTTGGGTCATGTGGGCCAAGTAAGATTCATCTTATCTCTAATGGGCCATGATGGGCCGTAGATGTTTTCATAAACCCTAATGGGCCGTACAAAATTCTTTTGGGTTTCATTGGGCCGTAAACCCTTTTCCTTATCACTATTGGGCCGTGAACCCTCATAAGGGCCCAATGGGCCGAAAATCTTCATATTGGGCCTCATAAATTCGAACTAAGTCAAGAAAGGGCCCAAACTATTTCATTCCCTTTTTCCTCTTCCTCATTCTCGGCCCAACTATGTAAAACAAAAAAAAGGGATTAGCTAACTAATGCATGCCACCTCAAAGTATTCTACCATGTAAACATGAAATACCCAACATATCTCCATAAGGTTCACATCACTAGGGCCAAACCCTACACACACTCTTCTTCTCCCCTCCCTCTCTCTACCTACGACCATAAGAGCCAAACCACCACCATCCTTCTTCATTTTCAAACACATTATTCTCTCAACTCTCCAAAGAAAATTCCTCCTTTTTCCTCTTAAAAATCGTGAATTAGTGTGCTTCAAGAGGTTCATTTCAAGCTTCTCATCAACTTGGTGAGTTATTTTGAAGCCCTATAACTTTTAATCCAAGTTTTCACTAGTAATCTCTCCTTAAACCACTCTAATTTCATGATCTATGCTCCTAGAACTTCATAGATTTCAAAAATCTCCTCAAGAACACATCAAGGGCCGATATCTCCTAATTTCTTCACCAAAAACTGAAAACTTCAAAGCAATGTGAGTTTATACCCCCTATTTTCAGTTTTTACTAAGTTTTGGGGGAGAATACAAGTTGTTTTGTGTAGATCTATGTGTATATGCATGACTATGTGTGTTTTTCATGATTTATTTGGTGATTATATGTTGTTTACTTCATAAATCTAAAAATATGTTAAAATATGAAGTTTATCACTTAGATCTCCATAAAAACTTTGAGAAAAGTATATGTCGTCATGTAAACTTGCAGATCTGAGATTTATACACTCAAAATAGCAAAAACAAGTGTTGTTTTCAAAAATCTATAACCTAAACTCAAAAATCAGCTTTTAACAGAAAAGTTTTGTTCTAGTTACGGACTGTTTTCAGGATATACCTTTAAAATGGCTACTCTCACGCGTTCATACGATTTTTCTACAATGATTGGCGATTTTTACAAAACTGCCTATCATTTCAGGAAGGATTTCGGACCAGTCTGTGAAGATGAACATTTTCACACTGATTTGAGATCACTAAAAATTATAATAAAAATTATGAAGAAATTAGACTCATTTTAAAAACTCTCAGAGTTGACGGATCCAAATTTTGACTTACAATGATTTTTCTATAATTTTTCTAAAAATAGAGACGTAAATGCCAAAAATCAGAAAATTGTTTTAACTTACTAAAAGTGTTTATACGTTTGTTAGATGCAAATTTATATGACTTATACATATTTTTAAAACATCTAGACACTAGTTAACTTATGTGCATTTAATATATATATATATATATATATATATATATATATATGATTACAAAAGTGGTATTTTTAAGTCAATTTGACAAATAATTGAACTAATACTAGCAATAAAATAACAAACGGACTAATTTTGCCATTCGTATAATATTGGGCCTTAGTGGCCCATTAATATGCTTGATAGGTCCTGAATACTATTTATATGTTTATTGGGCCTCATTGATCCATTAACATGCGTGACAGACCTTGGATACTAATTTCATGATATTTGGGCCTGTAATACCTTACATGTGAAATGAGCCTTAGATGTCCTTTTACATATATTTTGGGCCCATGTTATATAACCTCATTTCTTTCGGGGCTAAAAATGACTTAAATGCTTAGTGGGCCTTAGTTGCTCACTTACATGGTTCATTGGGCCTGGAATTTGTTTTAGATGTTTTTCTTCGCGTAAATTCGATTAAGGATCTAGTGAGACGTGTCGGTTGACACCTATTGAGTGTACGATCGTAGCCTGTAGTTATAATCCGAGTCTCTTGGAGGGAGAACGAGGTTTTTTGTATAGATCTATACGGGGATGACACTCCACACCTGAGCTGTTCGCTACAGTTAGACTACATCAGTCTAGGGTGATGATAACCTTATTCTATTTTCCGTCGGCGTTCACAAACGCCAAGACAGGCGAAATTGTCATTAATTAGTATGGTTATGACGGCTCACTTAGAGGAATTAACAATATGTAATTTACAGGAGACCATTATCTTTTCTCTTTGGATTACTCAGGAACATACTCGCACTGGTACTCAACCTCGAGGGTTGGTATGGCAGCATTCTCTTTTACCGACAACATAAGGTTGTCTGGGGACATTCTCCTTACATTCTATTCACTTACTTTTGAGATTCTACTAAACAAAAACACACATGCATTAATACCAGATCAGACACAAACATAGTAAACTATTTTAAGAAAATAAAGGATTTTCTTGTGATTACAAAGTTATACAAATCATTTTCTCAAAACATGCTTATGAACTCACCAACATTTTTATGTTGAGATTTTCAAATTAACTTATATTCTCAGGAAACCGCTGAAGCAGGTTGAGCTGAACAATTTAATGGATGTTTTGTTATATTTTGTTCCATCGTACTTTTATATTTCTGGCATGTAATATTTAAACACAATACTCGATGTAAACAATGTATGTTGTTATATTACATGTGTGATGATGATGATGTTATGTTTCAGTTATATAGTATGTGACGATACTACAAGGATGAAGTCACGCGCAAGCCCCCGGACGTTTCCGTCGTCTGGTTCGGGGGTGTGACAATAAGTTATAACTAAAAACCATTTTATGGAATCTTTAATATCGTTTAATGTTAACGAAAACTTATGTAAAAGAAATTGATAAGTAGACACTTTGTCTATGTTGTTTCATTAACGCTTAAGCCACATATCACAAAATAGAATGATATGTCTTGTAAAAGATGGAATTATACCATAATTGACTTCTCAACATTCAATAAATGCATTACGTGTATCAAATGGAATAAGGAGGTATCTACAAAAAGTTCAAAATTATTGAAGTTGATCAATACCGACATTTGTGGACCTTTTCCAGGGGACATATATGGTGGTCATAAACCATATATGTATTTTTATTGTTGGTTAGTCTTCTTACATGTATCCGTACTTGATAAATGGAAAGTCCAAACCTTCTAAATTCTTAAAACCTTTAGCGTTGTAATTTAAAATCAACCTGATCTAAAAAAAATTAGTGACATCGAACGGGGGAGATGAATATTACAGCATGCATACATACGATGGTCGAGTTTCCAAATCTTTATTTAAATTTTGTAAAGATCATGGGTTATTTTATCAATACACCATGCCTAGTACTCATGAACAAAAAAAAGTAGTGTTGAAAGGAGGAATACGACCTTAATGGACATGGAGTGAAGTATGTTTGCAAACATTTTCTTGCCGTAACTTTTATGGACAAAAGTATTAAAAAGGGCGGTCCACATCTTGTATAGATTTCCTTCAAAATTTGTCCTAAAAATCCATTGGAGATTTTGATGGAAAGGAAACCAATATTAAGGTATTTTAAGGAGTAGGGGTCTCTGGCCGAAAAAAACTATACAATCTTCAATCATAGCCTTGACATGAAAAAACCATATATAAGTTGATTCTTCATTAGGTATTATGGAAGTTTTTAAGGTTGCCCATTTTATGTTCCATCATATAACACCCAGATTGTACAAACGAAGCACACCAAATTTATTGACAATGTTAAAATCGGTGGGACGGTTTGATTGAGCGATTTTGACCTCTAAGAATCTTCACCTATAATCTAAGTGCCCATTACGATTAGCATTATATCGGGAGATTCAAGTTTTGCCTTATGAAAATGATTCTTCAAATTTATAGGGAAATGAACTCCACATAATCAACCCACTTGATTGATTTCCATTGGAACCTAAGAAAATCAACATTTTGTAAGACAATATCCATGATCTAGGCGGTCCACAAAGTTTGACAATTACATCGCGTTTAATTTAGGCTGATCTTGACATTCGATAGAAAGGTGACCCCTTCATGTGTGGTGATGCCATAGTTTGTGATCAATAAAAAACATGGAATGAGGATTTGATTGACAAACATAATTCCATGGAAAGGAATGATGTTTGGAAACTTGCTAAATTGCCAAAGGGTTTCAAACACGTTGAAAGCAAGTGGGTCTTTATGATCAAATTGGATCCCAATGGAAACATAGAACGACTTAAAGCTTGATTGGTCACTAAGAGGTATCCACAAAACGATATTCATTACCAAGAAACGTTCTCACCCATTTTTAAAAGGACTCCCTTAAGATTATAATGGCCCTTGTAAATCTTTTTGATTTAAATCTATATCAAATAGATGTCAAACAATTTTTCTTAACTGAGAAGAAAATGTATATACATCAAAATCATTGGGAGGAACTATATCATCGTAACATCCCAAAATCATGAGATAAAAATTTCATTTTTAATTCAACCATAAACACCATTTAATCATTCAATAATTAAAAAGTACATCAGATTAAAAATAGTTATCAGAGTATGATCCCAAAAAAATAAATTGCGGAAACATGGGTGGATGCAGTGTAGTCACGCCGAGCCCTTCACTTTTGTATCGGAAGTTCCTGAAACCACAAACATAAATTGTAAGCACAAAGCTTAGCGAGTTCCCCAAAATACCACATACCATACATACAATAGATATTGTTATGTGCCGACCATAGCCTTGCCATTATGCCACGAGCCGTATCATGGTCTTTCCTTGCCAGGCTGGGGCCAAAACCCTAGATCTTACATACGAGATGTATCATGGTCCTGGTATTCCACATAAGTATCACAAAGATAACTAGCATACTATCTACACACACACACACACACACATATATATATATATATATATATATATATATATATATATATATATATATATATATATATATATCAACCTATCTGCTAGGGTCCGATCCCTGGTCTTGCGTACAATTTTCGAGGAGCCACCTCCGGGCCTTTCATACAAAAGCTAAAGGCCACCCCGTGGTCTTCCTATATAACATAAGCCAATGGGCCGATATTGGTGCATTCGACCCGTAGTACAGTGAGGAGACTCACCTCAAGTTGTTGAATCTCTCAGATAAGATCTCGGACTATTGATCCGGAAAATCCCCGTGCTGGCATCATCAAATAATACCAAATTAATAATTAATCCACAATCCATAGCTGGAATCCTAGTCCGATTGTCCAACACCCACAGTAAAAGTCTATTTTACCCTTTCCTCACTTGGCCTAACATCCAACGCCCAAACCAATAGCATCAAGAAGCCTAATATGACCCAACTTCCTAATTAGGCCCAAAACCCATCATGGCCTAATCCAAGAAGGCCTAAAAATAGAAAACTACAGTTTGAAAAGGCCCAAGGCCAAAAATCACATCTCACGTCGTAACCAGACCGTAGTCACGTCGTGAGAGCTCACTCGATCTGATCCCAACTCATCACGACTCAACCTAGCCAACTCAGTCAAGGAAAGACAGTTGAGCTGTCCTTACGAAGTGGGTAGCCTTTACTCATGACGTAAGCACCAATATGCTTATCAGAAACAGGATCAACCGCTCCTCACATCGTGAGAACTTGTGTCTTACGTCGTGAGAACAGTCTGAGGCAAAAAATCCATTTCTTAAGTCCTTAATCCATTAAGCCTTGAACTCCAACTTTCTAGAAGGTCTTATAACCTCTTAATACACTAGAAAGTCGATTCTTTTAACACATATATGCCTAATACATGTCTAGATCTCATTTAGGTCCAAAGTTGAAGAAAAGAAATCCAACATTCATGCAATGCTCCGTAACTCTGTTGGATAAGGTGTCTAAGTCCATAATTATATTTGAGATGTACTTGACCCGACCCGACATGGTCCATTTGGGTTGCACTTCACCCGAACAATTTATATGGATAATCTTTTGAGAATAGTATGTTTATGATTTATTAATATATTATAAGTTCTAATATATTAATATGAAATCATATTATTTAATTAGTATTAATCTAGAATTAATTTAGAATTAAGTTCGTGATAAAAAAGGTGACTGATTAAATGTGGGCTATTGTATTTATATAGTGTGGGCTATTGCTTATTTAGAATGGGCTAGGCTTGCATGGAAAGTCTATGGATAGTCCATGGAGCTTGAACCCATGGATCTCATGGAAATGAAAGGTCATGGGTATTAGGGTTTACATGGATGTAACCCTAATCCACCACACTATATAAAGGGGTCCTTGGCACTTGAAATGGCACTAGTGTGTGTGTGAGCAAAGGTGGCCGATTTCTACAAATGTTCATACTCTCTCTAAAGGTTTCCAAAGTTTGTGGTGATTTGTGACTTCCATTTGAGGCATCCACATTATTGGTGCTAGGCTCTCAAACTCCAAGCAATCAACCACTACTAAAAGGTATGTAATTCTACTAGTGTTTTATGACTTATGTACCCCATAACATGCTAGTTAGGATGTAAACCTTGGAAAGTTATTATTTGCATGTATCTTAGAGAAAACATAGATCCAAGGTTTCTAGGGTTGCATGTACACCGTAGGAGTGTTAGAATGCTCAAAACCCATCAGTGGTATCAACGCCCATGCTTGTTTTCTTGATACTTGATGCAAACTTATTTTTCAAAACGAAAATCTGCCCAGACTGGAAAACTTGACGAGTTCTGGCCAAAAACTCGCCGAGTTCATGAGTTAATACATGAACTCGACGAGTTCCTTATAGAACTCGACGAGTTTGTCTTCCAGTTTGCAGTTTTTCGAGTTTTGCTGTTGGAAATGGACTAGAAACATTACCCTAAACTGTTTTGGTCTTATAAAACTTGTTTTAGTTGGTGTAATGGTTATGCTAATCCGATTTCAATGGCTATTATCAAAATTTTAAGTTTTGTATGGTTTATTTATGATTCTTGAAATTGTTGATATGGATATTCAAACACTTATGAGTTTAGAAGATCATAGGAATTATTTGAAAATAGTTTGTTAGTTTAATTCTTGATCTTGATGTGTTTTAATGGAATCCATAATTTTTCCTCAAGTTATGGATTACCAAAAGTCACTCTTTTAAATTCCATTAAAGAAACACATAAGTTACATGAAAATGAAGAGACTTCATTTTAATAAATCATTAACTCATAAGTTATGAAGGTTAAAAGTTTTGAAAGTTACAAAACTTTCCCTCAAGTTTTGGAACGTGTAAAGTCTCACACATTTTAGTAAACTTTAGTTCCAACCCTTAGAATTTTAAAAGTTAAAATTCAACCCTTATACTTTATAATATTATAAGTTAATAATATATATATATGTATAAGAACAAGTCGTTTCACCGTTAGTAGGCCTCAATCACGAAGCCGCTCTATAAGGGGGGTATAAGGTTGTTGCCTATAAAATGGCAGCTTAATGGGTGTCCACTCTCACGCACCGCTTCCTTGACTGGTGGAGGGTCGTTCGCCGAACAGGTAGGACAATGACTTTAAATCCTCATTAAAAGTATGATGATTATAAAGTAACTAAATGTTTTTATAAATTCCCAATCTTAGCTACTTTAGGAAAAATGTGAATAAGGTGCTAACCCATGAAATTACACTTTGCACTTTTCTTAAGTCGTTAGTGGAGCGTGTGTGGTTAACCGGCACACTAACCTGGACTTAACAAGGTACGGAAAGGGTGGCTTAAGGTTTATCATAGATCAGTGGATCGCGTGTCGTTAACCGGCACATCGGTTGAGTGATAAACATTAAGAGTACCAAGTAATTTGCATGGTTACTTCACACCTTGTTTTGTGATCCTCGGCATCCCAGTCACAAAACTTGAAGGGCACACTCTAGATTGAAACATGCCATTGAAAAGTTCAATGAATCTCAAAGAATCTAGGAGTTTCAAAACCAATTAAAACCTAATAATTTATTTTGTTTTTCATGGTGGAAATTGGTGAATCGTCATTCACCTACCTTCAAATATTTTATAGCTTGGATTACGACATCCCTCTTCTAAGTTATAAAATATTGTGTTGGGTCCTAGCCTTAATATTACATTTGGGTGTCTTATAAAGGACTACCTTTATATCTAATCTAAACTTTTCTTTCTTCCTTTTTCAAATGTCTTCCAACAATGCTGCTTCTGGCTCAAACCCTACCGACTCCTTCTCTCTCATGAACCTTTGTGGGAGAGTCATCTTCGATGGTTCCAATTTTATGGATTGGATCCGGAACATCAGGATGGTCACTCGTTATGAGGACAAGGAATATGTCCTCGACAAGGAGCTTAAGGAACTTGATGAGTCGTGTTCTACTCCTGAGGAGATCGCTGAATACCGGACTCATGAGAGAGATGCCACCAAGGTGGCATGTATCATGTTGGCCACAATGACAGTCGAGCTCCAAAAGTCCTATGAGGACTATTACCCTTTTGAGATGAACCATGACTTGATGGACCGCTACCATTAGAGTGCTCGTCAAGAGCGGTATGAAATCATCTCCTCCATGATGACAACCCGGATGAAGGATGGTGAACCCATCACGGGCCACATGCAGAAAATACAAAGGTATGTGGACCATTTGCTGAAACTAAATGTGAACTTTCCCGAGGAGTTGGCAATTGACATCATTTTGCACTCCTTACCTTCTTGTTATGATCAATTCCGAATGACATACCATATGAACAAGGAGGAAGTTACACTCAGCAAACTTCAAGGACTCTTGAAGACCGCCGAAAGTGGTCTTAAGGGTAAATCGGTTGTTACCACTCCTACTCCTACCGTGGCCCCTGTCTTGGCAATCGGGCAAGGCAAAGGAAAGAAGAGGAAGAGACCTTCGAAGAGTACCAAGGGAAAGTCCCTTGATGGCTCCTCTTCAAGTGGAACCAAGAGAGGTTCTGTTACTCCTTCTGCCAACCCTAAAGAGGCTGAATGCTTCTATTTCCATTAAAAGTCGCACTGGAAGCGAAACTGCCCAAAGTACCTGCAAGATGTTAAGGATGGGAAAGTGAAACCCAACCATGCAGGTATTTACACTATATTGTCTAATAACTCACCCTATTCTAATTCTTGGGTCCTTGATACAGGTTGTGGTATTCACATATGTTCTGATTTGCCGGGACTAAGAAGAAGTGAGAATGTGGAGCATGGGAAGATAAACTTAATCATGGGGAATAGGAATGCTTCACCTGTCACCAAGATTGGAGTTTACTCTTTGTTTCTAATTAGTGGGTTTACATTAGATTTCAATAAATGGTGTTACTTGTCTGAAATGGTGAGGAATATTATTTCCTTTCATGGTTTGTACAAACAAGGGTTTACCTTTTCGTTTGATAATGAATGTGGTGGTATTAATGCTTTCTTTAATAATGTTCTTTATTTTAAAGCATTACCTTGTGATGGTGTGTATGAAACTGTGTCGGTTGTAGATAACCTAGGAAATAATGTGTTGTGTATTGATTCTTCCACTAGCTTGGATAAAGCACCATTATGGCATTGTCGTCTTGGACATGTAAGCAAGAAACGCATAGGCCAATTCCAAAAGGATGGAGTCTTGGAGTCATTTGACCTAAAGTCGGATGATAGTTGTGAATCTTGTTTGCTTAGGAAAATGACAAAGTCACCCTTCACTGGTTCTTGTGCTAGGGGCGAGGGTTTGTTGGATCTCATACATACTGATGTGTGTAGACCCTTCAGAACCGCCACAAGAGATGCCAACCACTTCTATGTGACTTTTACTGATGATTTTAGTAGATATGGATATGTCTACTTAATCAAGCATAAGTCAGAAGCCTTTGAAAAGTTCAAAGTGTTTAAACAGGAAGTGGAGAATCAGTTGGGCAGGAACATTAAGATGCTTCGATCCGATCGAGGTGGTGAGTATCTTAGTACAAAGTTCCTTGACTATCTAAAGGAATGTGGGATTGTCTCACAATTAACACCTCCTAGGATACCGCAGTTGAATGGTGTGGCTGAGAGGCGTAATCGGACCTTGTTGGACATGGTTCGTTCCATGATGAGTCGAGCTTCGCTACCAATCTCATTTTGGGGGTATGCCTTAGAGACTGCCGCCCATATCCTTAATCTAGTCCCTACAAAGAAGGTTGCCAAAACACCTCACGAGATGTGGACTGGAAAAGTTCCCAATCTGGACCACATCAAGATTTGGGGTTCCAAAGCTTTCGCGAGGAGCGAGACTCAAGATAAGCTCGAACCTCGAAGTGAGATGTGTATTTTCATCGGCTACCCACAAGAATCCTTTGGTTACCTCTTCTACAGACCCAGTGATAATGTGGTCTTTGTAGCAAGGAGAGGAGTCTTTCGAGAGAGAGAGAGAGGGTTCATAAGCCAAGGAAACAGTGGGAGGAAAATTGACCTTGAAGAAATTCAAGAGTCAAGTGGTGAAGGAACCTCAAACCCTAGCAATCAACCTGGGGAGGAAACTTCTGTTGATCCGACAGACGATTCTGTACCTATGAGGCGTTCCACGAGAGTTAGGAATGCACCTGAGCATTACTATGGTTTCCATATTACTGCGGAAGGTGATACACTTATCAGTGATAGCACACTGGTAATTCTGGATGAGCCTAACAGCTACTCGGAAGCCATGGTAGGTCCTGAGGCTGCTAAATGGAAAGAGGCTATGGACAATGAGATACAATCCATGTATGGCAATCAAGTTTGGAAATTGGTTGACAATGTACCAAGTCGCAAGACCGTCGGGTGCAAATGGATCTTCAAGAAGAAGACCGACATGGATGGTAATGTACACACTTATAAGGCACGACTGGTTGCAAAGGGATTTTCTCAAACTCCGGGAGTTGATTATGATGAGACCTTTTCACTAGTAGCGAAGATTTAGTCTATTAGGGTTATGCTAGCCATTGCTGCATTTCATGACTATGAAATATGGCAAATGGATGTCAAAACCGCTTTCCTTAATGGGAAGTTCGCTAAGGATGTTTACATGAGTCAGCCAGAGGGTTTTGTCAGCGCAGAGTACCCTAATAGAGTGTGTAAGCTTGAGAAATCCATCTATGGATTGAAACAAGCACCTCACAGATGGAATCTTTGTTTCGATGAGAAAGTCAAAGAGTTTGGCTTTTCGAGGAGCCAAGATGAATCGTGTATATATGTCAAGGCTAGTGGGAGTATAGTTAGCTTTTTGGTATTGTATGTGGATGACATACTACTCATAGGAAATGACATCCCAACTCTGCAGGAAGTGAAGTCCTGGCTTGGGAAGTGTTTCGCTATGAAGGACCTTGGAGAAGCTGCCTATATCCTAGGGATAAGGATTTTGAGAGACAGGAGTAAAAGACTAATTGGACTTAGTCAAAGCACCTATGTGGATAAAGTGTTGAAAAGGTTCAACATGCAGAATTCCAAGAAAGGTGACTTAGTGATCCAACATAATGCCAAACTGAGCAAGGCTTAGAGTCCGAGTACAGAGGATGAGATAGCTGAGATGAGTCAATTACCATATGCTTCCGCTGTTGCCTCGATCATGTATGCTATGACTTGTACTCGCCATGATGTGGCTTTTGCTTTGAGCATGGTCAACAGATATCAGGGGAATCCTGGCAAGGCTCACTGGACTGTGGTAAAGAACATTCTCAAGTACCTGCGAAGGACTAAGGATTGGATTCTTACCCTTGGTGGGAGTGATGACTTGAGAGTTTTGGGGTATAATGACGCTATCTTTTAGACTAATAGGGATAATATCCGCTCTCAGTCGGGCTGGGTCTTTACCATGAATGGAGGAGTGATTGCTTGGAAAAGTTCCAAGCAGGAGACGGTAGCTGATTCGACATGTGAATCAGAGTATATAGCAGCGAGTGAAGCGGCGAAGGAGATGATATGGCTGAGGAACTTCATCGGAGACCTTGGAGTTGTAACAACGATAAAGGAGCCTATGGAGATTTTCTGTGACAGCAATAGTGCGGTTGCCTTGGCCAAGGAACCGAGAGATCATGGGAGATCCAGACACATTGACATAAAATATCACTTCATAAGACATAAGATAGAAGAAGGACTCCTCGTAGCAAAGAGGATATCGTCAGAGGAGAACCCAGCAGATCCCCTCACGAAGGGACTGACTAGGGTTAGGCATTTGCAGCATGCAAGGCGCATCGGGCTAAAGGACGATATTAGTTTAACAGATTAGATAGTTTTTGAAATGTGTAAAGTGTAATTGACATTTGATGATGAATAAAAGTTGTTGTTTATTTATGAGTAAAGTGTTGCTATCTTTTGTCAATCATTTACTATCATTTCATTTTGCATGTTTTGACTTCCAGAATAATTATGTTATGGTATTTCATATTATTCAAATTCTCCACAGTGGGTCATATGTTGGAAGTAGATATGAATCAAGACTGTCATGAAGCTGGCTTGTAGATGTCTAAAGTGTTGGACATAGCAAGAGTTGCTACAACATTCATGAGTGCCCATAAGTTCTGAGTATTGGATTCAACCCACGCTCACTTGTATCACTTCATGGAATTTATCTCTAGTGATCGTGAGACGGTAATATCATAGAAGTCTTCAAACCTAGAGATATGAGTTGTTGCCTATGAGTTGGTTATGCATTGATTGTACGAAAACGCATCAGTAACTTGATGTCATAAAACGTACCTTTGTGTATAATGTAACAAGTAGTAGAACAAGCATATGAGTCGAAGTTTATCTGTTCCTTCTTGGATTACAAGCGATATGTGGGCCCCTAGATGATTTCGTTTTGACGTATGTATCGGGCCCGGTCAGAACAAAATTGATGTGTTCAATTAAGTTCTATGTCAAACAAATCGGAAATCGAGAAACAAACTGCTAGACAATAAGTACGACATTGTTCCATGTATTTGTGTCACACCCCAAAACCAAGAACGGTGGAAACGTTCAGGGGTGGAGGACGTCATGTGAAGTATCATAACAGTGCAAAGTAGTAAACAAGTAACAACATCATCCATTGCATTAAAAGTAAAGTTTTTAATACATGAGTGTTCTATCATAGTAATAAGACACCAAAATATGTAATCAAAATAAAAGACGAGTCTTGTCTGTGCTCCGTCTTCTCAAAACCTGGTCATCATACCTGTCTACTGGTGACCTGAGAATACAAGTTATTTTGAAAGCGTAGATCAGCATAAAGCTGGTGAATTCATAAGTATTATGGTGTCATTGATTTGAAAAGCTGTTATGAAAGACTTGTAAATGTTTAATCAAACATTTAGTGTAAGTGTGAAAACCCTAGAAAATTCCATATTTCCTACTAGTATAAAAGGTAGTCTTCTACCAAGACCTGAATGCTTTGAAAGATGCATTTCTGTATAAATGAAAGTTTTTCCCATGTGCGACTATTATTATAAATATATAGTCTACCTCATCGTTTATGTGAATGTGTCACAAAATAAAAGTAAAAGGGAAATTATATAATCATTTAAGCATTATCCTTTGGTACTAGGATAAACACGACATAGTAATTGCCAAATAGTATTAACCGTAGACATCCGTCGATGTGCATTTTCCCTCTGTAGCTAACAGCTGGGTGTAGAATGGTTAGTCCCGTACATATATAATAGTATCTACACATATAATATGTAATAGTATCTCATCATATAGTATCTATGTAATAGTATCCATGTAAAAGTATCCATGTAATAGTATCTCTTCATATTGTATGTAATGTATTAGTATAGACTCATGAATGAACTGACTCTTGTGTAATTCCTTGTAATAGGAATAGTAGTTTGCATCCCCTAAACTATACCTATAATAGTTTACTGGAATGTAAATTGAATGTCCAAGTAGGTTTATACACCCTTGCTACACAAGAGTGTTGGAACTGAAGAAAGAATGAAAGCTCTCATATCAATACATATGTATATGAAACATAAGTGTATAGATATGGTTTTTAACAATAAGTTGAAAGAGGTTTTGTAAAACATTTAAGAGTTTTGAACAATACATAATGATGACTTGATGTCAGTTTATAAAATAATTCAAAAGTAAATCATTTGATAACAAAGTATAAAACAACATAAAACTATTGTATTTATCACATTTTGAAGTATGTGAAATCAGTTGGTTGAAAACACAGTTATAAATCACATGTGATTGATTCTATAACTTCCTGTTTTCTACTTGTATTCCCCCCCCCCCCATGAAAGCATTTAAAATCATTTAAAAGATTGATTAAGGGGTATGAACTCACCTGTAGTGGGTGGTTGTGGATGAACTGAATGATGTAGGATCCTAAGTGTCAAGTGAAGACTTGTACACACACAATGATCCTAGTTAACATATAATCACATATATGTATCCAACTAGTCATAAAACAACTAATTAATCAAGTTTAAGACATCCTAAGACATGTAAAACACTTGATTTAAGTGCTATAAGTCATAAGGATTGCATCTAAGGGTGGTAGGACCTTGCTATTGAGTTTGGGGTTCAAGGGTAAACTCCGTTGGAGTTTACGGTTTTGTGACCATAACTCCTTGAGTTTACGGTCGTAAACCCATGAGTTTACGGCCATAAACTCATATTTCTTTGACCATTTCGTGTTTTGAAGCCTTAAAGATCACAAGAAGAATTCCTACTTCATGTTTAAGCCTTAGGAAGAGATTAGGGCACCATTTCACTCCTTTTAGGAGTTTACGGTCCTTAGACCATTTCCCTTTGGGTTTACGGCCGTAAACCCAAATGATTATGGTCTTTTGGTTGTTTTGAGTCCTAAGCACAATAAGGAAGGGGTCTAGACTAGTTTCCAAGGCTTAGAAGGGACTAGGGCACACTTTGGCACCCTTAATAGGTTTACGGTCCAAGAACATCTTGGACCGTAAACACCTTGATCTTGTGTTTCTTGGGTGTTTTCTTGATGTTTAGAAGTGTAACAAGCCTTATAACACACTAGGGTAGGAGTACTTACTAGGCAGAAGCTTGAAAAGGTGCTAAAAGTCCAAGAACACTAGTGTGTGTTCTTGGTGTTCTTGGTGAAACTTGAAGATCTACACTTTTGGAATGATTTCACGGATGGAATCATGTTAGATCACTAGATTAGGGTAGATATCAACTTATTAGGGCTAGAAACACTTACAAGTTGAAGATCTTGAAGAAATGTTGGATGATACTTGAGAGAGAATTTGGTTTTGGATCTTGAAAATGTGAAAAGTGGTAAAATATGACTAAGTGTCATATTTATACCCCTTTTTTAGGGTTTACGGCTGTAAACACATTTGTTTAGGCCGTAAACTCCAAACTCTTGGAGTTTTGGGACATTATTGTTGCACAATAAACCCTAGGGCATCCTCTCTCTTGTCATCTCCTGAATTACTAACTTTAAAACACTAGAACTTAATCCAAAAAGCCTGAAAGTTAGCAGAAACTATTCTGACTCTTATTGAAGTGAGAGGTTGTACAGAATAGAAATTTCGGGTTGTCACAATTTGTCCGGCTGATATCTAGAACAGAGGATTATATGATCACTTATCTAAGATGGCGCTTCATAGTTCGACAGAGTTTTAAGAGCTACGATTGTCGTTCGGTTCCTGAAGTCATGCTTTCAATTATAGTTATTAGACTTATCCAAGTGGGAGACTGTTGGATAAGGTGTCTAAGTCCATAACTATATTTGAGATGTACTTGACCCGACCCGACATGGTCCATTTGGGTTGCACTTCACCCGAACAATTTATATGGATAATGTTTTGAGAATAGTTTGTTTATGATTTATTAATATATTATAAGTTCTAATATATTAATATGAAATCATATTATTTAATTAGTATTGATCTAGAATTAATTTAGAATTAATTTGGTGATCAAAAAGGTGACTAATTAAATGTGGGCTCTTGTATTTATATAAGGTGGGCTATTGCTTATTTAGAATGGGCTAGGCTTGCATGGAAAGTCCATGGATAGTCCATGGAGCTTTAACCCATGGATCTCATGGAAATGAAAGGTCATGGGTATTAGGGTTTACATGGATGTAACCCTAATCCACCACACTATATAAAGGGGTCCTTGGCACTTGAAATGGCACTAGTGTGTGTGAGAGCAAAGGTGGCCGATTTCTACAAGTGTTCATACTCTCTCTAAAGGTTTCCAAAGTTTGTGGTGATTTGTGGCTTCCATTTGAGGCAACCACATTATTGGTGCTAGGCTCTCAAACTCCACGCAATCAACCACTACTAAAAGGTATGTAATTCTACTAGTGTTTTATGACTCATGTACCCCATAACATGCTAGTTAGGATGTAAACCTTGGAAAGTTATTATTTGCATGTATCTTAGAGAAAACATAGATCCAAGGTTTCTAGGGTTGCATGTACACCATAGGAGTGTTAGAATGCTCAAAACCTATCAAACTCAACCATTTCCTAGATCCGAACTCTAAGACTCTCCTAAGACCCTCTTAACCCATAAATTTACCAACTTTATGGTTTCCATTCATTCAACATGCTCAAATAAGAAGAAAAGTCGGACAAAGCTTAGATCTATCCTCATAAAACCATAAAGATAGGAGCTTTAACACTTACAATGGTCCCAAAACAAAGCAATGTGATTTTGATGATGATGATGACGATTCCTTGCAAGCCGCAACACAAGACCACCTTCTTCATCTTCTTTTCTTCTTCTTCCACACCAAGAAAGGCTCTAAAACCACCAAATATCAAGCAAGGATGAGCATTAGGGTTTTTCTGAGGTGAAAGAGGTTTTGGGGCTGATAAGAAACCCTAAAATGAGGTTAGAAATGCTTAAATATGAAGGAAGCACTAGAAGATCTTGGGATTGGGTTGCATCGCTCCTCACGTCGTGAGCTCTTATTGCTTACATCGTGAGCTCATTCCCGGACAAAATCTTCATGCAAACCATCTCACGTCGTGAGCTTCTATATCTCACATCGTGGGGATCCTTTTTCTCCAAAATCGAACCTTTTGACTCCTTGAAACCATAATTCGATTCGTCCTGGAAAAACAGGTGTTACAACTCTCCCCTACTTAAATTAGACTTCGTCCTCGAAATCACTCCTTACTACCTTCCAGAAATGCCATACACCTAGGATGATACCCCCACAACCCCAATACGAACTGATAAGTTGACTCATTCATACAACAACATGCCAAAACTGTAACCGAATCTAGCCTTAACAGGCTTCTTAATCCTGACAACGAACGGATCTTACACCACTAGTGTTCACCCCTAAAGAATAACCATTTCTACTCTGCTTGAAATCTGAAATCCTAAAACCCTGTCTGACTCCTTGACAGACAGCCCACTCTGAATCACTGTCAATATAACTCCACTTCGTATTCTAATCTGATCATAACACTTCCAACCTTAGTTATCTGGTTGTTTCCATTGGGAACATAACCACTGACCATCCATTGTTGCCGAAAATTTTTCACTTGATAAAAGCCTTAGATAATCCTTTGAGAAAAAGACTCAACCCTACAACGATTAGACTTAGACGAGAGCTTTGTAGTAAGTTCAAACCAATAACTCTAAGATTATTTAACCCATGGAACAAGTGACTTAACATATCCACTTAATAACAAGGTGTCACAACCAGGAAATTTTATGCTTTTGTAAACATTAACAAAGACAAAATTGTAAACAAAATCTGGAAGCATGCATGATGTTTATTCAATGACAACAAAATTACATCAAACACTCTATACAAACACTCCAAATGGTCAACGAAAGATTGGAAACCCTGAAAATCCCGGTTTAAGTCCATTATGGACTAGGATTTCCTTATTGGGCCTAATGGACCAATAAGTCTCCAATTTGACTATTTTGGGCTTAGAACCCTTAAACGGGCTCTAATTGGACCCACTTTCATGAAACTTAACATTTTGGGCCATAATGGATCCAAAATGAATTGGTATATCTTAATGGGCCTTATTGGGCCATAATTGATTCAATTAGCTTTAATGGACCATAAACCCATTCTTTTATGCAATTGGGCCGTGAACACCCCTAAAAGACCAATGGGCCAAAAATACCAAGTTGGGCCTTATAACTTCGAACTAAGACAATTAATGGCCCAACACTATGCAACTCTTTCCTTCTAGCCCAAGTTCTCGGCCCAACAATACAAAAAAAGAGAAACTAATGGGGATTATAAAGCCTTGAAACATCATTTTTATTCAAAGGATAACAAGGCATAATGTCTCATGAATCTAGGTGAACATCACATCTTCTTTCCCTCACTCTTCTTATGTTCGGTTGAGAGGAAACACACACACACACACTTCACTTGAATTTTCTCTCAAACACTCACAACAACAACTCATCCTTTCTCTAAAAAATTTCGAGATCTTGGGCATTTTCAAGAAGGTTCTTCCATCAAAATCATCATCTTTGGTAAGTTGTTGCTTAAATCCATGGCTTAGCTTCTTGATAACTTCAAAAATCTCCTCTTAACTCATGCAAAAGACCTCTCAAGAAGCTTGTTAGGGCCGAGAATCACATCAACTTCTTCCATTTTTTCTTCAAAACCGAGAAAAACTAAGCAAGGTGAGTTCATACCCCCTTGTTTTCGGTTTTTACTTGTTTTTGGGGGGAGAATACAAGTGTTATGTGTTGATCTATGTGTGTTTGCATGTTATATGTGATTTCTTTGGTTTATGTTGTGATAATGTGTTAATACTTATTATATTTCGAGATCTATAGCTAAAATGTGAAAGATTCATAAACAAAAACATAATAAACAACATACATCATAGATCTAAGAGTCCTTAAGTTTAATAAGTGAAAAACAATGCCAAAGATCTTTACAAGTGTCATTTTTGCAAAAATAACAAAGATTGGGTTGAAAGTTGATAATTTTCGGTTTTATGAGGGTTATAAAGTATTTATTTATATAAAAGCTGATTTTTATAAAAAATAATACTTTTCAAAGGACCAAAAATATAAAATTTTACTTAATGGGCTTATATTTGGGCCTCACGGATTTTTTGGCCCAAACTTGCGAAAATGTAGAGTTTTAGGGACTGAAATTATAAATTCATAAAAGTATGAGTCAAAAACATAATTAAACTATTTCAGGGGCTGAAAATGACCCTTTTTGCTAAATTGGACTAATAATGGGCCAAAATTGTAAAACTTATGGCAAATGGGCCAAAAATGTAAATTTTTAGCAAATAAGGGCTGAAAATGTCAAAAGTTGTATTTTGGGCTGAAATTATATTTTTAGATTTTATTTGGGTCGAAAATGCCAAGTTAAATAATCTAATGGACTAAAATGTCATTTTTCGTCAAAAAGGACTAAAAGTTTCATTTTGCACCATTAAGGGCCGAAAATGTAAATTTTGTATGAAAAAGGGACTGAAATGGTCAAATAAACATTTTGGGCCAAATATGTAAATTTCTAAACAATTGGATCAAAGATATAAATTTTTACAACATGAAGGTTTAAAAATGGTATTTTTATAAAAACTAAGAATACCGTTATAAACCAACATTGAGTATTTTAACATCGAAAGTAAACACTAAGTGTAAACCAAATTTCATACTACAACTTATAGCGACAAATAGAAAAACGATTCAATGGTTGGGCCCAATATTTCCTACTCGTGCTTATTGGGCCTTCGTGACCCAATTATTCGATTGTTGGGCCCAATATAATCAAAACATGTTTATTGGCCCTTGGTGACCCAATTACATGCCCAATGGACCTTTATCAGCTTTAACATGCTATTGGGCCTTAGTGGCCCATTTGCATTGCTAATATGGCCCTAAACATTCATCATATGCTTAATGGGCTATAATGTGTCCGTAGCATATTCGACAGCCTATAATAACATACATGATTAGTGGGCCACCGTTGTCCTCTTTCATGCCTGTTAGGCTTACTTCATATCAACGTAAACATCATTCGGGTTGTAAAACAAGGTTATTCAATTTCATTGGGATTTAGTGAGAAATAACGGGTGGCACCAATAAGTGTCGGTCGTAGCCTATAGTTATAATCAGAGTCTCCTGGAGGGAGAGAGCGAGAGTTTGTGTATAGATCTATACGGGGGTGACTCCCCCACACCTAAGCTGTTCGCTACAGTTAGACTCGGCCAGTCTAGGGTGACAAAATCTTGATCAAAACCGGCGTTAGGAAAAATGCCAAGACAGGCGAATTAGTCACTATTATGCATGGTTATAACGACTCACATAGAGATCCATTATCATCTAAGTACTCATGGGAAATCATATTCATACACTGTGACGATGCAAAGTGATTTATACAATAATACAAAACTATCATGTTATTTAAATTGGAAAACATCGGGTTTTCCGGGGAACGACATTATTCACTTCTACATACAACAACTACAATACAAGGAACAATTATGAAAGGCATTCACTCTTACATGTTTTGAAATCACATACATATACACTTATGGGATCATCACATCTTTTTCGTAAACAGTTTTTGTTACAGAAAATATCGGATTTTCTGGGTTTTACAAACAATACAAACTATTTTTATATCAAACATGCTTATGAACTCACCAACATTATATATGTTGACCGTTTTCAAAATAACTTGTATTCTCAGGTAACCGTTAGAATGAAGAATCATCAAGCGTGTTTCTGAAATTTCTTTTGTGCAATGTCAATCGTTAAACAATTTATGTTCTGTGATGTTGTAATGTAAACAATGTACTTGATGTGAACAAGGTCAGTTGTAATGTATTAAAGCATGGTGATGTTTATGTTATGTTTCATGTATATACATTGTGATGATATTTCAATTTAAGTCACACGAGCCCTCGGACGTTTCTGCCGTCTGGTTCGGGGGTGTGACACAAGGTGACTCCTAACACGAGTCCCAATCACTAGTACCATCTTAGGCTCATCTTGCTAACCCATAGTTACATTTCTGATGCAGCCGAGACCTCCCTGGTCTCATACTTACCTACCAATTAACCAATATACCGGATTTCGAACCGGTTGCTAAGGCTAATAGTCTCACACAATTGCACCACATGACTTCTAAACTAGGGTCTTATCTGCAAGAGCTATCCTAGCTTGCTTGCCATCATGGCTCCAACAACCCTTTATATCCAATTGAACATAACCTACCATAAAACCTGATATAATCAAATCTACTTGCTATAAATGAATGTTACTTGTCCAACTGTAGTCTTATATCACAACCGACCTCATACGACCCACAACCTTCCTTAATTCCACGAATGCTATGGCCTTCCCACAATCTTACGACCTGCCTTGCCATGGTCTAATCCCACCTAGAGGAACAAAAAGTCAAAATATAGATTTACCATGCTCTCACTGCTATTCAAGAACCAGGTGAATGCTACGAGCCACCCCGCCGTCTTACAATACTTCCATACTATCTTCCAACCTAGTGAATTCTACGACCACCCCCTCAGTCTTATAACACTTCTATATTATTCGCCAATCTAGTGAATGCTACGGCCACCCTGTAGTCTTACAACACCTCTACTACTACTGATGTGCAATAAAACATGAATATCCATTCTTGTGCAATCCTTAGACCAAACGATTCTCCCCCACTTGGGCTCGAATGCACTCTTCCAATCCACAAAATTTGATGGATTTTCAATCCATTTCGCAACTTTACAATTTAAGTTGTCGACAACATGAACTTACAAGAACTAGCATTCCATTACTAGCCAATATTCATGACCACATACACTCCAAAATCGGTTGCATCCTTACTGAAATCCCATCTAGCTCTACCATCTTAAGTACACCCCGTTGACCTCACTACAATTCCTTGGCGACTTATCAGATGATGAAGAACAATATCACAATTATCGAAATGGGTACCCAACCGATTTCACGGCCCACTTGCACTTAGAGCAATTTTCAGCGAACCTACAACTGACCACAATACGAACGTATGAACTTGGCAACTACCGATCTTACACCCATGATCAACCCATTTGTTATTGCCTTGAAACCACAAAGAACCCCTACATACACTGCATTCGAACCCGACATGCCCACCTCACGAATTTCTTGAATCCATGCTGAAACTACCAAAGATAGAATCGTCTGCTTATCATTTCTCACTTATGCTTGTTCTAATGATGGCCGATGCTTCCCACTTCGAAATCCCAATCTGGCTCACCCATACATCCCCTAAACACGCATTTCGGCATACAACATGGTATATGAAGATTCTCAAGTTAAAATGTCTAGACCATCATGAAGAAAACTATAATTCCAGACGAAGAATTAGATGCACCTGACATAGCATCTCACACATACAATGATAAACACAATTAATAAGAGCATGAAGGAAATGAATACAATACATACCTACGGTATCGATAGATGGAACTCGGATCCCCTTGACCGGTGACTGTAATACTCGACTCCTCACTACATGTAACGCCCGTGTTTCTGGGCCAGACATTAATGATGATGTGATAGTCTAGGTTGACCTTTGTAACCCATTTTGAAATAATAGAAGTGTATTATTTGAGTATTGTGTGTTTTGTGCTTAATTGTGTGTCTTAAATGACTTAAGAATAAAAAATAAGCGTGAAAATGAAATGTTAGATAAACCCAATATTGATACACAAAAACGTAGTGGTCGTGATGAGGTTTCCGAATATATAAAGAATGCCGAAATCCGAGTTATAACGAAGAAGTTATGATCTGTCGAAGTTTCGCGACAGAACCGACACGACGCTGAATGACGTAAAATACGAATTTAAGATAGAGCGATATTTAGCCTTAGTGATCTAACCGAAAGTCATAGAATACGTTAAACTGCGAGCGTGCATAAAAAGAACGTCTAAATCTGACTTCGTATGAGGAAGTTATGATTTTTCGAAGTTTCGACTTAGCGGTATGCAGCCCGAATACTCGAAATAGAGATCGAGTGATATTTAGCCAAAACATTCTAAATGAGAATTGAAGGTCTCATCGATAGTAGTCCAACGATAAAAAGACAGACGAAGACGGAGTTCAGATGAAGGAGTTATGAATTTCGAACGAAGTTTTCCTGTCCGGGCCTACTAAAAATAATATATTAATAATATATTAACATTAAAGTCAAAATTAGCCAACGGAGTCTAAACGAGAGTTGTAGAGCATAATCTCACCTACGTGTCGATATAAAGAACGTCGAAAACGGAGTTCGTATACGAAAGTTATGAATTTTTGAAGTTCGGGGCGCGAAACTCCAAAACTGTCAGAGACCACGACGTGGAAACAGTGGTCACGACGTGGCACGACT
This sequence comes from Lactuca virosa, assembly GCF_052849685.1. Classification (NCBI taxonomy): domain Eukaryota; kingdom Viridiplantae; phylum Streptophyta; class Magnoliopsida; order Asterales; family Asteraceae; genus Lactuca; species Lactuca virosa. Next base: position 440,462,680 of record NC_136429.1, on the reverse strand, counting down.
TCTGACGCCTTCTGGAGCCAGACAGAGCAAGTGGACGATGACACATGCAATGACGTTTATGCCCACGACGTGGGAGCACTGTTCACGACGTGAAAATCGAGAAAACAACCCTATAAATAGAGTTGAAGGGGCATCCGAGTTTGGTTGCTCATTCTCTCATCTCTCACCCATATTACCTCGATTTACTTGCAAAGAAGTACCCCCGAAGCCCCGATATCATCCCGAGACCCGAAGCAAGTCCCGAAGCCCCGAAGATCCCGAGAAGTGCAATTCCCGAGCCGAAGCTCTGCCAGCGAGAAGCCAATTTTTGTGAAGATCTTCCAGATCTACCGAAGAATACTACATTTAGAGCCGTAGTCCTGTCCGATCATCGTATTATCAGGTGAGTGTATATTTGTTTTCTTCTAACACATAGATATGAAGTATTCTTTATAAAATACGAGCTATGTGTTTATATATTATTTGTTTATTTGAACTAGTTGTTGAATGGATGTTTTGTACAGGTTTTAAACTGTATATAAATGTATATATTTTATCTACTAATATGTTGGGTAGAACATGGGTAGACAGTTGGTGTGTGATGAAATAAAATGATGAGAGGCCTCGATGTTGTTGTTGATCTAGTCATCTAGCGGAGTATGGATGACGACCACAGACTCTTTCTAGACAGTCCAGTGGAACACTAGCAGGCTCATAACCTGTAGGTATTTGTGAACGATGTGTTCACTGGTGTACTCCATCCCCCTCATGGTTGCCTTTAGGACATTTATTGTGGAGGAAACCCCTTCGCAGTAATGTCCACCCCGATGAAAATCCTTAGACTAGGTCCCTTGAGATAGATGTTGTTTTAGGGACGTAAAGTGAGGATAACGGGAATGGGTAATCGGGTTATTGTTGGTTGGTGAAAATAAATATAATTATTTATTGTGGGTTGAAAACCCTATATGCTCACCAGGCTCCCAAGCCTGATGTAACAACCCGATATTTTTAAAGTCAAATATAATAAACTGTTTGGAATCAACGAAAATAGCATCAAAAATGAAGTGTTCAAAAATCTAAATTGGGATACTCAAAGTGTTAGATATCGTGCCATGGTTTCCAAAAACATAAAGAACACTCAAATCCGAGTTATAACGAAGAAGTTATCACCAATCGAAAATCCACGACACACCCGGTAAAACACTGCTAAACGTAAAAAGTGAAACTTCGATAAAATACTTTTTAGCCTTAGATATCTAAACGAAAGTGGTAGATTTCGTTAACCGTGAGCATACATAAAAAGAACGCCCAAATCTGACTTCGTATGAGGAAGTTATGATTTTTCTAAGTTTCTGAAACAACGGTAGACAGCTAAAAATTTGGCACAAAGATCGAGCGATTTTTAGCTGACGCAACCTAAACGAGAGTTCAAGGTCTCTACAATAGTAGCACAATGGTAAAAAGACAGACGGAAACGGACGTCGGATAAAGAAGTTATGGATTTTTAACAGAATTATCGTGTCCCGGCCTATTAAATAAAATATAATTCAAAATAAATTCAAAATTTGCCGACAAAGTCTAAATGAAAGTTGTAGAGTATTTTCTCACCTTCGCGTGGATATAAAGAACATAAAAAACGGAGCTCGTATGCGAAAGTTACGCATTTTTAAAATTTTTGGCACGCATTACGAAGCTTATCCGAAGGAGTATGCCCAGCGTACTTCGGAGTACGCCCAGCGTACTGAATGGAGGGCCTTGGATCGGCCACGTCGCCCCTACCACTCTACTGCCATCCCATCCAAAGACCGGAGACCGTGACATCATCGTTGACGTACGCCCTGCGTACGAGGGTACGCCCAACGTACGAGGTACGCCCTGCGTACTTCGGAGTACGCCCAGCGTACGAGGGCAATGTTCCTCACCTATAAATAGGATGCGAGACCTCCAACTTTCCTTGCCCATTTCCTCCTTCACTCTCATTCTTACTCCACATTGAGCATCCCGAGACGATCCCGACTTCCCGGTTTCATACCTCAGCCCCGACGAAGGTCCGAAGCCCCGAGATTCCCGAGAATCTCACCACTTTCCGGTCGAGGTGCCGCCCGGGGAAAAATTTCCTTTTCTTCGAATCATCACACTTTCCAGGTGAGTTCATACCCCTACTTTTTCACGTCTTTTCATGTTTTAGGGGGGGAATACAAGTGCAATACGAGAAAAACTTATCGTTTTATACGGATTCACATACATCACCTACATTTTTATAAATGTTAAAATAACTTTGATATCAACGTTATACTTTACATGCAAAGTTAGTATTTCATCGAGTTTTTATCGCCAAATGGAACACACTTTCGGAAAAGCTATAATGGGTATAGTTTGCGGGTTATTCATTACATCTTTACGTAAACATTGTGAAAATGTTCATCTACACGAAATATAGACTTTTCTTTTCGTAAATCTATTAAATACTAAGAGTTGTGAGACATTCAGCTTCAACGTACTCTCAAGTACGTATTTCAAGTCCTGTATTATAAACCATAATCTCTTGGAGGGAGAGCGTGATACTTGTGTATAGATCTATACGGGATTGACAATCCCGCACCTAAACTGTTAGCTACAGTTAGACCGGCAGGTCTGGGGTGACAAACGTCATAACACTACAACGCCTGAAGAACGTTGTTACAGGCAGTCTGGGTCAATAGCATGGTTATAAAACTCACACGGAAGTATTAAAATAAGTTTGATTTACGAGACTTTTGATACATTCAGTAAATACATTATTTGAGTATAAATACACTAACTATTCGAGCACGAAAGACACCATTGTACTCCAGCCTTTGGAATCTTTTTCAAACTATATGTAGAAAATATTGGATTTTCTGGAAAACACGTTCAATTATTTTTACTAAAGGACATACAAATTTCAGTACAAAAACGCTTATGAACTCACCAACTTAATTGTTGACATTTTTTCAAAACTACTTGTATTTCTCAGGGAATCAGTAATACAGGTAACCACCAGCTTTTGGAGAAGGAACGCTAAGGCGTCTATTATCAAAACATTTTAAATCATCATATTTGTAATATTCTTTTGAAACATGTATTACACGCAACAATGTAAGTTTTTATTATATTTATGATGGTTGTGTTTACTTTCTTTACAATATTCAACTGTTATGATACTACGTGAAGTCATCCGCCCCCGAATGTTTCCGCCATTCTGGTTTGGGGGTGTGACACCTGACCCACTCAGTTTATTTGTATTACAGGAAGTGGCGCGAGGGCATAAGATGGATGAATCATCAAGTTATTTTGTTTATAAGCATGTAGTTGTATATAACTGTTGTATGGCTTGTAATTTGTCGTTTATGCTTTTTGGTCTATATCGGAACATGACATCCCGAGTTTTGATATCTAATGAAAATGCATTCCTTTATGAAATGCTTTGTTAAATATTATTTTATCATATTTTGTTTTTTGGAACAAATTCCGCAACTCTTTTAAATCAAAGGATTTACTCTGAAACTATTTTAACAGCATAAATTAAAACGGTCTTTTCTGGCCGTGATTTTGGGGATGTCACGGTTGGTATCAGAGGATTAGTTTAATCGAACTAGGAATTTGTAGGATTTCTAGACTTAAACTTAGAATGCTAAGTGAAGATTGTGAGATGAGTGTCTGTTATATTTAAGACACGAGCACTAGTTGATTTTAGGAAAGTTGCCTAAAATACTTTTATGTGCTAAATGTTATATGTTTGCCATATATGATATTATTTGTTCGGATCTATGGTTTGTTGCCAACTGGATCTGGAAACCTTATGTGTTTAGGGTTCTAAGCGTATGACGACGGTATTAGAACTAGCATGTAAACGTTTCAGAGTAATAAGGATGATTTGATTTCTATCGTAATTGAGGATCTAAATTCACCTTATTCGGTGTATAGATCAAGAATGGCAAGAACAAGAAGCGGAGTTGGAAACGAGAACAAAAACAGGAATCAACCACATGTAATCGAGCAAATAGTTGTTGTAGCTGCTGCACCCGAGCCAATAAAAATGGCTGGTGTACAATTAATGATTCAGACGATGTTGGATCGTCATATGGAAGAAACTAGACGCCTGCTTCCACAAAATCGTGAAGAACTTTCAATTCAAGTTGAAGAGCCCGAAGTGAGTGGAGAGCCGTCGGATGGAGGAAACTTCAGTGGGACTGTTGGTCAAGCCAACCCACCGATTGTTAGACAAAACAATCGTGATGGAGGAAATGATGGAAGAGGATGTAAATACAAGGATTTTATGGCATCTAAGCCACCGTGTCTATCCGGAAGCCCGACACCGGTGCAAGTTATGGATTGGATCTCCGAAATGGAGACAATGTTCGAGAGTTGCGAATGCAGCAACAGACAGAGGACCGCTCTTGCGATCCCTCTGTTAAAATCTGGCGTGTTGAGTTGGTGGAAGCTGTTAGCTGACTCGATGCCCAAGGGAGAGGCGAGTAAGATGTATTAGGAAGACTTTGTGGTGCAACTCAAATTGCAATACTGCTCCGAGCAGGACCTTCTGGAAATCAATAATGAGTTTCAGAATTTGAAGAAGGGAAAATTGAGCGTTACTGAATACGCTGCAAGTTTCACAGAAAAGATGAAGCTTATCCCATACCTAGTACCAACAGAACTCTCTAAGGTCAACAAGTTTTCCCTCGGACTACCAGCGGACTATGGTCCAATGGTTAAGCAAGCAACCACATTGAAAGCCGCCATCTAGGCTGCTAGAAATGTTGAGACCCTGATTAGGGAGAAGGGTCTGGAGAGGTCAGAAGTTGGTGAGAAGAGGAAGTTCGACGGACCCTCGGGGTCCAACAAAAAGGGTAAATTCTCGAAGTCTAGTTCGAGAGGAGGTGGAGGAGGCGAAGCAAAATGGTGCGACAAATGCAAGAAGAAGCATCTTGGGAAATGTGGCGGGGAAGCCACATGCTTCAAATGTGGAAAGCCAGGGCACTATGCCAACAAATGCACCCTTACCAAGAAAGTCTGCTATGGGTGTGGTGAGGAGGGTCACATCTCGAGGGATTGTCCTAAAAAGAAGGAGGCAGCAAGACCCAATATTCCGCCAAAGCCGAAGGCAAGAGCCTTCCAGATGACACTGGAAGCTGCGAAAGATGAAGCTGATGTCGCTTCAGGTACCTTTCTCGTAAACAAATTGCCTTCCCAAATTTTATTTGATTCTGGAGCCAACTACTCCTTTATTTCGCATGAATTTGGTAGAAAACTAGCTTTGCCTATCGATAGACTAGATAATGCTTTATTAGTCGAAGTTGCTAGTGGCAAGTTTGTACCTGTTAGCCATCGTATGAAAAACATCTTAATTGACTTGAATGGGAATAAGTCTCACGAGGAATTATTGCCTATCGAACTTAACGGTTTCGACATCGTGTTGGGAATGGATTGGCTTAGCGCCAATGATGCCGAAATACTGTGCAAGAAGAAGATAGTAAAAGTAAACCCGCCAGGGAAAGAGTCATTTCTGGTGTATGGGGACAAACGCAGAGTAAATTCTGGAATCATTTCGCTAATGAAAGCCAGAAAGTGTTTGGCCAAAGGATGTACATCATATTTGGCATTCGTGATCGATGCTAAGAAGGAGAAAAAGGAGATGCAGAGCATTCCTGTCGTGTGTGATTATCTGGAAGTATTTCCCGAAGATCTTCCCGGATTACCGCCTGGTAGACAAGTGGAGTTTAGAATAGACTTGTTACCAGGGATGACGCCAATAGCAAAAGCACCTTATCGATTAGCACCGACGGAGATGAAGGAGCTGATGATGCAACTTCAGGAGTTATTGGACAAAGGTTTCATTAGACCTAGTTCGTCACCCTGGGGAGCTCCGGTGTTATTCATAAAGAAGAAAGATGGAAGTATGAGGATGTACATCGATTACAGAGAGCTGAACAAGGCAACAATAAAGAATAGATATACGTTGCCGAGGATTGATGACCTGTTCGATCAACTACAAGGTTCAAGTTATTTTTCAAAGATCGACCTAAGGTCAGGATATCATCAGCTGAAAGTAAGAGAGCAGGATATAGATAAGACTGCATTCAGAACACGATATGGACACTACGAGTTTGTGGTTATGTCGTTTGGACTAACCAATGCTCCAGCAGCATTCATGGATTTAATGAACAGAGTTTGTAATCCGTTCCTTGATAAATCTGTGATAGTGTTCATAGATGACATTCTGATTTATTCAAAAAGCCAAGAAGAGCATGGCAGACACTTGTGAGAAGTGTTAGAAGTCTTGAAGAAGGAGAAGCTGTATGCTAAGTTCTCCAAATGTGATTTTTGGATTCGAGAAGTCCAATCCTTGGGTCACGTGGTCAACCAAGAAGGGATAATGGTTGATCCAACAAAGATTGAAGCTGTAATGAAGTGGGAACAATCGAAAAGTCCCATGGAGATCCGAAGCTTTTTGGGATTAGCTGGATATTACCAAAGGTTTATCCAAGGCTTTTCTTCGATTGCTACTCCATTAACAGCTTTGACCCACAAAGGAGCTGCTTATGCTTGGAGTGATAAGCACAAAGAAGCATTCGAGTTGCTAAAGAATAAGCTACGTGAAGCACCAATTCTTTCTCTACCTGATGGAGTCGAAGACTTCGCTGTCTATAGCGATGCGTCTGGTGTTGGGTTGGGTTGTGTTTTGACCCAAAGAGATAAGGTGATCGCGTATGCATCTCGACAATTGAAAGAGCATGAAAAGAACTACCCCACTCATGATTTGGAGTTGGCAGCGGTAGTTTTCGCTCTGAAAATATGGAGGCATTACCTCTATCGCTCGAAGTGCAAACTTTTCACTGATCATAAAAGTCTCCAATATCTATTTAATCAGAAAGAATTAAATATGAGGCAACGACGCTGGCTAGAGTTACTCAAGGACTCCGACTGTGAGATACTTTACCACCCTGGTAAAGCAAATGTTGTCGCTGATGCTCTCAGTCGGAAAGTCAATCTTGAAAGGAAAAGGCCAAGAGCGTTGAGAATAGAAGTTGTCTCGACCATTGTGGAAAGTATAAAGAAAGCTCAAGAGGAAGCTTCTGAGAAGAATGACCGAAAGGAAGAACGTTTGGGCAAAACGTTGGTGTTCGGTATAAACAGTCATGGACTGAAGGTGTTCCAAGATCGGATTTGGATACCTAAGACAGGAGGAGTCAGAGGTCTTCTGATGGAAGAAGCTCACAAAACCATGTACTCAATTCATCCTGGCAGCACTAAAATGTATAGGGACCTGAAACCCTATTACTGGTGGCCGAAGATGAAGCTTGATGTTGCAAAGTATGTGGCCGAGTGTGTGACTTGTGCGAGAGTCAACACACAACATCAGAAACCATATGGGAGTTTAGAACCTTTACCTGTACCTATGGGTAAGTGGGAAGACATCGTAATGGATTTTGTCACTAAACTGCCCAGAACAAAGAACGGTAACGACATGATTTGGGTGGTCGTTGATCGCTTCACTAAGAGTTAGCACTTCATAGCAGCCAAGGAGAAATGGTCTATGGATATGCTTGCGAATTCTTACGTGAAGGAAATTGTGAGGCTTCACGGTGTTCCGTTAACGATTGTGTCAGATCATGACAGCCTTTTCACCTCGCGATTTTGGAAAAGTCTACAAGAGGAAATGGGTACCAAGTTATGTTTAAGTACAGCTTACCATCCACAGACTGATGGTCAGAGCGAAAGAACAATACAAACACTTGAAGATATGCTGAGAGCATGTACCCTGGAATTCCAAGGTAACTGGGATGAACATTTACCTTTGGTAGAATTTTCCTACAATAATAGTTTCCACTCGAGCATAAAGATGGCACCATATCAAGCTTTGTACGGACAGAAGTGTCATACGCCGTCTTGTTGGCTTGAGGCTGGGGAAAAGCAGTTTATGGGACCTGAGATAGTCCATCAAACTGCTGAAAAGTTGAAAATAATTAGGGAGAGAATGTTAGCAGCTCAAGATCGTTAAAAGAGCTATGCTGACAACAAGCGAAGACCAATGACTTTTGAAGTTGGAGATTCGGTTTTGCTTAAAGTGTCACCGTGGAAGGGACTTATACGATTTGGTAAAAGGGGAAAGTTAAGTCCAAGGTTTATTGGACCGTTTAAAGTTCTTCAGAGGATTGGGAACCAAGCTTACAAGCTAGAATTACCCGAAGAACTGAATGAGATTCATAACACTTTCCATGTGTGTTATTTGAGGAAGTTCACGGGAGAAGTTCCCGATATAATTCCAGTTTCTGAATTAAGAATTGATGAGAACAAAAGGTTGATTGAAGAACCAGAGGCAATCGTTGACCGAAAGACTAAGAAGTTGCGACGCAAGATGGTCGAGTTAGTGCTTGTCCGTTCGAAACATACGAATGGGCCAAATCTCACCTGGGAGACGGAGAGTGACATGATGAGTCGCTATCCGCATTTGTTTGTTGGTGTGTGATTACGGAGACAGAATCATTCTAAGGTGGAGAGAATTGTAATGCCGGTGTTTCTGGGCCAGGCATTAATGATGATGTGATAGTCTAGGTTGACCTTTGTAACCCATTTTGAAATAATAGAAGTGTATTATTTGAGTATTGTGTGTTTTGTGCTTAATTGTGTGTCTTAAATGAATTAAGAATAAAAAATAAGCGTGAAAATGAAATGTTAGATAAACCCAATATTGATACATGAAAACGTAGTGGTCGTGACGAGGTTTCCGAATATATAAAGATTGCCGAAATCCGATTTATAACGAAGAAGTTATGATCTGTCGAAGTTTCGCGACAGAACCGACACGACGCTGAATGACGTAAAATACGAATTTAAGATAGAGCGATATTTAGCCTTAATGATCTAAACAAAAGTCGTAGAATACGTTAAACCGCGAGCGTGCATAAGAAGAACGTCTAAATCTGACTTCGTATGAGGAAGTTATGATTTTTCGAAGTCTCGACTTAGCGGTATGCAGCCCGAATACTCGAAATAGAGATTGAGTGATATTTAGCCAAAACTTTCTAAATGATAATTGAATATCTCATCGATAGTAGTCCGACGATAAAAATACATACGAAATCGGAGTTCAGATGAAGGAGTTATGAATTTCGAACAGAGTTTTCCTGTCCGGGCCTACTAAAAATAATATATTAATAATATATTAAAATTAAAGTCAAAATTAGCCAACAGAGTCTAAACAAGAGTTGTAGAGAACAATCTCACCTACGCGTCGATATAAAGAACGTCAAAAACGGAGTTTGTATGAGAAAGTCATGAATTTATGAAGGTCGGGGCTCGAAACCCCAAAACTGTCAGAGACCACGACGTGGAAACAGTGGTCACGATGTGGCATGGCTTCTGACACCTTCTGGAGCCTAACAGAGCAAGTGGACGATGACGCATGCAATGATGTTTATGCCCACGACGTGGGAGCACTGTTCACGACGTGAAAATCGAGAAAACAGCCCTATAAATAGAGTTGAAGGGGCAGCCGAGTTTGGTTGGTCATTCTCTCATCTCTCACCAATATTACATCGATTTACGTGCAAAGAAGTACCCCCGAAGCCGCGGTATCATCCCGAGACCCGAAGCAAGTCCCGAAGCCCCGAAGATCCCGAGAAGTGCAATTCCCGAGCCGAAGCTCTGCCAGCGAGAAGCCAATTTTTGTGAAGATCTTCCAGATCTACCGAAGAATACTACATTTAGAGCCGTAGTGCTATCCGATCATCGTATTATCAGGTGAGTGTATATTTGTTTTCTTCTAACACATAGATATGAAGTATTCTTTATAAAATACGATCTATGTGTTTATATATTATTTGTTTATTTGAACTAGTTGTTGAATGGATGTTTTGTACAGGTTTTAAACTGTATATAAATGTATATATTTTATCTACTAATATGTTGGGTAGAACATGGGTAGACAGTTGGTGTGTGATGAAATAAAATGATGAGAGGCCTCGATGTTGTTGTTGATCTAGTCATCTATCGGAGTATGGATGACGACCATGGACTCTTTCTAGATAGTCCAGTGGAACACTAGCAGGCTCATAACCTGTAGGTGTTTGTGAACGATGTGTTCACCGGTGTACTCCATCCCCCTCATGGTTGCCTTTAGGACATTTATTGTGGAGGAAACCCCTTCGCAGTAATGTCCACCCCGATGAAAATCCTTAGACTAGGTCCCTTGAGATAGATGTTGTTTTAGGGACGTAAAGTGAGGATAACGGGAATGGGTAATCGGTTTATTGTTGGTTGGTGAAATTAAATATAATTATTTATTGTGGGTTGAAAACCCTATATGCTCACCAGGCTCCCAAGCCTGACCCACTCAGTTTATTTGTATTACAGGAAGTGGCGCGAGGGCATAAGATGGATGAATCATCAAGTTATTTTGTTTATAAGCCTGTAGTTGTATATAACTGTTGTATGGCTTGTAATTTGTCGTTTATGCTTTTTGGTCTGTATCGGAACATGACATCCCGAGTTTTGATATCTAATGAAAATGTATTCCTTTATGAAATGCTTTGGTAAATATTATTTTATCATATTTTGTTTTTGGGAACAAATTCCGCAACTCTTTTAAATCAAAGGATTTACTCTAAAACTATTTTAAAAGCATATATTAAAACGATCTTTTCTGGCCGTGATTTTGGGGATGTCACACTACAGGAGCCTCCACTCTTCCCTCATGACCATCAGTAATCCTCAAAGTGGCTAGAGCAGGTGTCCTCACTGCTCTTCTCATCAACTCCAGACAGTCGGCCTTCTTGTGGCCCACTTGGTTGTAGTGAAAACATAATAGGTACGTTCCCAGTTAACAACTCTTTCCCCTCGCATTTTACTCGATAGTGGAGCTGAGCGAAGCTTCGTTAGTAACAAATTCGAACACATACTAAAACAACAATCCTAGAAGCTAAACGAAGCCTTCATGGTGGAGATGGCTAATGGGAAAAACCGAATCAACCAAAGATTCTTATGTAGGGTACACCTTAACACTAGACAACCATTCATTTCAAATAGATTTGATACTAGTAAATATTAGTAGTTTTGATGTGATAATCGGCATGGTTGGGTTAAGCCCCCACCATGCTGATACTATGTGTTGCGAGAAGGCCGTTTTCCTTCACCTCCCTAATCACGAAACTCTAATAATCTATGGTGATAAACCTGGCGCCAATCCTCGTCCTATCTCGTGCATCAAGGCACAGAAGTGCCTGCATCAGAAGAACTACGTTTTCCTCGCTCATGTTGTGGACAAGACCAAGGAAGAAGTAAGCATACAAGGTATTCCAGTAGCATGCGATTTTCCGGATGTATTTCCCGAAGAACTTCCGGGAATACCCCAGAGAGACATGTCAAATTTCGAATCGACCTCATACCGGGAACCACATCAATTGCCAATTCAGCCTATTGGTTGGATCCTGCGGAGATGCAGGAATTGTCAAGCCAATTAAGCGAACTCTTGAGCAAAGGATTCATCAGACCCAACTTCTCGCCATGGGGATCTCCGACTCTTTTCGTTAAGAAGAAAGACGGATCCTTCAGGATGTGCATCGACTATAGAGAGCTAAATAAACTCACTATCAAGAATCACTACCTACTCCCTCGGACTAATGACCTATTTGACCAGCTCCAAGGAGCTAATTACTTCTCCAAATAAATCTAAGATCCGGTTATCATTAGCTCCGAATCCGAGAAAAGGACATTCCAACAACTGTTTTTCCGAACTCGATACGTCTATTTCGAATTCGTTGTGATGCCTTTCGGTCTAACGAATGCCCCCGCGGTATTCATGGACCCCACAAACCGAGTTTTCCCAACCATTCCTAGCCAACCTTTATTTATTTTCCTCGATAACATACTCGTTTGCTCGTGAAACAAGAACAAACACTGTCAACACCAACGACCTGCCCCGGAGGCATCAAAACCAGGAAATATTGCGAAGGAATGCACTGCGTGGGATGAATAATACTTTCGAAGCCAAAGGGGGACGAAATTGGAGTTGGACCGGGCACCTATCTGGGTGATCGCCGATAGATTGACTAGGTCCGCTCATTTCCTTCCAGTAAAGGAAACTTACAAGAAGGAAAGATTAACCAGAATCTACATAAAGGAGATAGTAAGACTCCGTGGAATCTCAATATATATTATCTCGGATCGAGGTAGTAGGTTTACCTCACGGTTCTGGGAATCACTGCAAAAGGTAGTAGGAAACAACCCGACATGAGCCCTGCTTACCATCCAGTGACAGATGGTCAAAGCGAACGAACCATTCAAACACTCGAAGATATGCTTCAAGCATGTGTGATTTACATGGGCAATTCATGGGATACTCAATTAGCAAAAGGGCAGACACCGAACAGTACTTTGACAGGGCCAGAAGTAATCCGTGAAATGAAAGGGAAAATAATCCAAATCAGAGCACGACTTCAAGCATCGCAAGACCGACAGAAGAGCTATGCCGACACACGACGAAAGCCCCTAGAATTTTAAGTAGGGGATTGGGTGTTATTGAAGGTCTCTCCCTTGAAAGGGGTGATTTGTTTTTGGAAACGGGGGAAACTAAACCCACGATCCATTGGGCCATTCGAGATTCTAGCCCGGATCGGTCCAGTGGCCTATAGGCTGCAGCTACCTGCCGAGCTCAACAGCGTACACCCCGTGTTCCATGTTTCCAATCTGAGAAAGTACTTATCCGATGAAACTCTTGTCATCACATTGGAATAAATCGAAATCAACAAGAATCTCCTGTTCATCGTGGAACCAGTTGAAATCATGGACATAGAAGTGAAGCGTACTAAGCAAAGTCGCATTCCGATTGTGAAAGTTCGATGGAGCGCAAAGCGTGGACCGGAATTCACATGGGAACACGAAGACTAGATGAAGCAAAAGTACCCTCACTTATTCTCGCATTCTCAAATCTAGCATCAAAAAGAATTTCGGGACGAAATTCGATGATGTCACAACCAGGAAATTCTATGCTTTTGTAAACATTAACAAAGACAAAATTCTAAACAAAATATGGAAGCATGCATGATGTTTATTCAATGACAACAAAATTACATCAAACACTCTATACAAACACTCCAAATGGTCAACGAAAGATTGGAAACCCTGAAAATCCCGGTTTAAATCCATTATGGACTAGGATTTCCTTATTGGGCCTAATGGACCAATAAGTCTCCAATTTGACTATTTTGGGCTTAGAACCCTTAAACGGGCTCTAATTGGACCCACTTTCATGAAACTTAACATTTTGGGCCATAATGGATCCAAAATGAATTGGTTTACCTTAATGGGCCTTATTGGGCCATAATTGATTCAATTAGCTTTAATGCACCATAAACCCATTCTTTTATGCAATTGGGCCGTGAACACCCCTAAAAGACCAATGGGCCAAAAATACCATGTTGGGCCTTATAACTTCGAACTAAGACAATTAATGGCCCAACACTATGCAACTCTTTCCTTGTAGCCCAAGTTCTCGGCCCAACAATACAAAAAAAAGAGAAATTAATGGGGATTATAAAGCCTTGACACATCATTTTTATTCAAAGGATAACAAGGCATAATGTCTCATGAATCTAGGTGAACATCACATCTTCTTTCCCTCCCTCTTCTTATGTTCGGTCGAGAGGAAACACACACACACACACTTCACTTGAATTTTCTCTCAAACACTCACAACAACAACTCATCCTTTCTCTAAAAAATTTCGAGATCTTGGGCATTTTCAAGAAGGTTCTTCCATCAAAATCATCATCTTTGGTAAGTTGTTGCTTAAATCCATGGCTTAGCTTCTTGATAACTTCAAAAATCTCCTCTTAACTCATGCAAAAGACCTCTCAAGAAGCTTGTTAGGGCCGAGAATCACATCAACTTCTTCCATTTTTTCTTCAAAACCGAGAAAAACTAAGCAAGGTGAGTTCATACCCCCTTGTTTTCGGGGGGAGAATACAAGTGTTATGTGTTGATCTATGTGTGTTTGCATGTTATATGTGATTTCTTTGGTTTATGTTGTGATAATGTGTTAATACTTATTATATTTCGAGATCTATAGCTAAAATGTGAAAGATTCATAAACAAAAACATAATAAACAACATACATCATAGATCTAAGAGTCCTTAAGTTTAATAAGTGAAAAACAAAGCCAATGATCTTTACAAGTGTCATTTTTGTAAAAATAACAAAGATTGGGTTGATAGTTGATAATTTTCGGTTTTATGAGGGTTATAAAGTATTTATTCATATAAAAGCTTATTTTTATAAAAAATAATACCTTTCAAAGGACCAAAAATATAAAATTTTACTTAATGGGCTTATATTTGGGCCTCACGGATTTTTGGGCCCAAACTTGCGAAAATGTAGAGTTTTAGGGACTGAAATTATAAATTCATAAAAGTATGAGTCAAAAACATAATTAAACTATTTCAGGGGCTGAAAATGACCCTTTTTGCTAAATTGGACTAATAATGGGCAAAAATTGTAAAACTTATGGCAAATGGGCCAAAAATGTAAATTTTTAGCAAATAAGGGCTGAAAATGTCAAAAGTTGTATTTTGGGCTGAAATAATAATTTTAGATTTTATTTGGGTCGAAAATGCCAAGTTAAATAATCTAATGGACTAAAAGTATCATTTTGCACCATTAAGGGCCGAAAATGTAAATTTTGTATGAAAAAGGGACTGAAATGGTCAAATAAACATTTTGGGCCAAATATGTAAATTTCTAAACAATTGGATCAAAGATATAATTTTTTACAACATGAAGGTTTAAAAATGGTATTTTTATAAAAACTAAGAATACCGTTATAAACCAACATTGAGTATTTTAACATCGAAAGTAAACACTAAGTGTAAACCAAATTCCATACTACAACTTATAGCGACAAACAGAAAAACTATTCAATGGTTGGGCCCAATATTTCCTACTCGTGCTTATTGGGCCTTCGTGACCCAATTATACGATTGTTGGGCCCAATATAATCAAAACATGTTTATTGGGCCTTGGTGACCCAATTACATGCCCAATGGACCTTTATCAGCTTTAACATGCTATTGGGCCTTAATGGACCATTTGCATTGCTAATATGGCCCTAAACATTCATCATATGCTTAATGGGCTATAATGTGTCCGTAGCATACTCGACAGCCTATAATAACATACATGATTAGTGGGCCACCGTTGTCCTCTTTCATGCCTGTTAGGCTTACTTCATATTAACGTAAACATCATTCGGGTTGTAAAACAAGGTTATTCAATTTCATTGGGATTTAGTGAGAAATAACGGGTGGCACCAATAAGTGTCGGCCATAGCCTGTAGTTATAATCAGAGTCTCCTGGAGGGAGATCGAGAGTTTTCGTATAGATATATACGGGGGTGACTCCCCCACACCTGAGTTGTCCGCTAAAGTTAGACTCGGCCAGTCTAGGGTGACAAAATCTTGATCAAAACCGGCGTTAGGAAAAATGCCAAGACAGGCGCATTAGTCACTATTATGCATGGTTATAACGACTCACATAGAGATCCATTACCATCTAAGTACTCATGGGAAATCATATTCATACACTGTGACGATGCAAAGTGATTTATACAATAATACAAAACTATCATACTATTTAAATTGGAAAACATCGGGTTTTCCGGGGAACGACATTATTCACTACTACATATAACAACTACAATACAAGGAACAATTATGAAAGGAATTCACTCTTACATGTTTTGAAATCACATACATATACACTTATGGGATCATCACATCTTTTTCGTAAACAGTTTTTGTTACAGAAAATATCGGATTTTCTGGGTTTTACAAACAATACAAACTATTTTTATATCAAACATGCTTATGAACTCACCAACATTATATATGTTGACCGTTTTCAAAATAACTTGTATTCTCAGGTAACCGTTCGAATGAAGAATCATCAAGCGTGTTTCTGAAATTTCTTTTGTGCAATGTCAATCGTTAAACAATTTATGTTCTGTGATGTTGTAATGTAAACAATGTACTTGATGTGAACAAGGTCAGTTGTAAGGTATTAATGCATGGTGATGTTTATGTTATGTTTCATGTATATACATTGTGATGATATTTCAATTTAAGTCACACGAGCCCTCGGACGTTTCCGTCGTCTGGATCGGGGGTGTGACACAAGGTGACTCCTAACACGAGTCCCAATCACTAGTACCATCTTAGGCTCATCTTGCTAACCCATAGTTACATTTCTGATGCAGCCGAGACCTCCCTGGTCTCATACTTACCTACCAATTAACCGATATACCGGATTTCGAACCGGTTGCTAAGGCTAATAGTCTCACACAATTGCACCGCATGACTTCTAAACTAGAGTCTTATCTGGCAAGAGATATCATAGTTTGCTTGCCATCATGGCTCCAACAACCCTTTATATCCAACTGAACATAACAAACCATAAAACCTGATATAATCAAAACTACTTGCTATAAATGAATGTTACTTGTCCAACTGTAGTCTTATATCAGAACCGACCTCATACGACCCACAACCTTCCTTAATTCCACGAATGTTATGGCCTTCCCACAATCTTACGACCTGCCTTGCCATGGTCTAATCCCACCTAGAGGAACAAAAAGTCAAAATATAGATTTACCATCCTCTCACTGCTATTCAAGAACCAGGTGAATGCTACAAGCCACCCCACAGTCTTACAATACTTCCATACTATCTTCCAACCTAGTGAATTCTACGACTACCCCCGCATGCTTATAACACTTCTATATTATTCGCCAATCTAGTGAATGCTACGGCCACCCTATAGTCTTACAACACCTCTACCACTACTGATGTGCAATAAAACATGAATATCCATTCTTGTGCAATCCTTAGACCAGACGATTCTCCCTCACTTGGGCTCGAATGCACTCTTCCAATCCACAAAATTTGATGGATTTCCAATCCATTTCGCAACTTTTCAATTTAAGTTGTCGATAACATGAACTTACAAGAACTAGCATTCCATTACTAGCCAATATTCATGACCACATACACTCCAAAATCGGTTGCATCCTTACAGAAATCCCATCTAGCTCTACCATCTTAAGTACACCCCGTTGACCTCACTACAATTCCTTGGCGAATTATCAGATGATGAAGAACAATATCACAATTATCGAAATGGGTACCCAACCGATTTCACGGCCCACTTGCACTTAGAGCAATTTTCAGCGAACCTACAACTGAACACAATACGAACGTATGAACTTGGCAACTACCGATCTTACACCCATGGTCAACCCATTTGTTATTACCTTGAAACCACAAAGAACCCCTACATACACTTCATTCGAACCCGACATGCCCACCTCGTGGATTTCTTGAATCCATGCTGAAACTACCAAAGATAGAATCGTCTGCTGATCATTTCTCACTTATGCTTGTTCCAATGATGGCCGATGCTTCCCACTTCGAAATCCCAATCTGGCTCACCCAAACATCCCCTAAACACGCCTTTCGGCATACAACATGGTATATGTAGATTCTCAAGTTAAAATGTCTAGACCATCATGAAGAAAACTATAATTCCAGACGAAGAATTAGATGCACCTTACATAGCATCTCACACATACAATGATAAACACAATTAATAAGAGCATGAAGGAAATCAATACAATACATACCTGCGGTATCGATAGATAGAACTCGGATTCCCTTGACCGGTGACTGCAATACTCGACTCCTCACTACAGGAGCCTCCACTCTGCCCTCACGACCATCAGTAATCCTCAAAGTGGCTAGAGCAGGTGTCCTCACTGCTCTTCTCATCAACTCCAGACAGTCGGCCTTCTTGTGGCCCACTTGGTTGTAGTGAAAACATAACAGGCTCGTCCCCTGGAAACAATCTATACTGACATGACCAACCATGCCACACTTGTAGCAACCCATAGCCTACATCGACAACCCCCACCGTGCTACTTCCCGCACGTGCTGCACTGACCTCGACCCTACTGGCCACTCAACCGATGGTCTGAAGTCTTGGGTCTCTTTGCAGGACCTCGAACTATCTACACCTGCTCTGACTTCCTCTTCCCTAGGTTCTCCAAATCAATCTCTCGTTCTCGGGCTCTAGCAATCATATCATTCATGGTCTTACACCCCGACATAATCACAAACTCCCTGATGTCATCCCTAAGTATATCATGATACCTTACCTTCTTCATATCCTCATCCGCTGCATACTGCGGAACCAACAAAGCCCTCTCCCAGAACTTGGTAGTGATCTCTGCCACAATCTCAGTATTCTGACGAAGGTCTTGAAACTCCCTCGCCAACTGCTGCACCTCAATAGCTGGTGTAAACTCTGCCCTAAACCGGGTCACAAACTCATCCCAATTCATCGTCACCAGGGCTTCGCCACCCAAAGCGAAGTCTACCTCCTCCCACCAATCTTGAGCTCTATCTTTCAAAAGACATGAAGGAAATCTGACCTTCAACCTCTCGGGGCAGAAACTCATCCAAAAAGCATTTTCCATATCCGATAACCACCTCCTACTAGCAATAGGGTCCTTCTCCCCAAAGAACTCAAGTGCTCCACAAGCACGAAACTCGGGGAGGGAAAGAGTGCGAGCTCCCACACTCGCCATAACCTCAGTGTGGAATGCACCCAGACGCTCATCCAAAATCTCCATAATCCCCTCCTTGACCGTTTCGAAGATCACAGGAGTCTTCTCCAAAATACTGTGGGTAATCTCCGACGAGATGAACTCCCACATCCCCTCATCAATCAGCTCAGTACCTGCACCTGATCCTGAACCAGAAGCTGAACCTCCTCCATGTGTTCTCATAACCATTCTTAAAAGCAAACAAGGAAATGATCAAAACATACCCAAAGAATCCTCATTCGATAGGCTCCCTAGAATCTCCATGACTTTACTCGATTCGTGTATGGATCCTGTGCTTTCAATAGTATGGGCCCAACACTACCTTCCACACCCATCCATAATTTCCTCAAGAATCATCATGAATCCTTTAAGTCACCTTCTCAAACTGGTACTCCAAGTACCCACGAAACTGCACGACTGAAACCACTCAAACACTTCCTAGGCTCTCCTAGGTTCCTCAGCCTCACCTACCATCAGTTGTCGAAGAACTCCCACTAACGTCAGCTAACTACTTCATGAATACATTCACATGCAACAAAGCTTAGATAATCCTTCGAGTAAAAGACTCACACCTACAACAATTGGACTCAGACAAGAGCATCGCAATAGGGTCAAGTCTATCAATCTGAGATTATATAACCGTTGTATCATACAACTTAACGTATTCATAAAATAAATAGCTCACATTAATATGAGTTCCCCAAAGCACAAAGCATGTAGCATTCGGGCAACTGGAAATTCTAACCGGCGCATAAGCTAATCAAGCCAATCTTTACATGCTAGCATGCAAGTCTAAAGCTAAAACAACAGGCATACAAAGGTATCTCTCTTAACATGAAATTCCTGAGTAGATCCTTAGCCCTAATCTAGCATGTAATTATCATAACCTATAATCATAACAAAGATGTATGGGTATTCAGGGATTCACTTACTTGAGCTCGGCCAATTGCACGCATCACACCCCCTTTTTCTTTATAAAAATCATTTTAAAAAAATTATTTTCTTTCAAAAATATAACCAATTTCTCAGTTTGAGTTCAGATACACCCGAGAGTATACCTGAATCCCTAAAACCAAGGCTCTGATACCAACTTGTAACATCCCAAAAATCATGAGGTAAAAGTTTCATTTTTAATTCAACCATAAACACCATTTAATTATTCAATCATTCAAAAGTACATCAGAGTAACAATAGTTATCAGAGTATGATCCCAAAATCATAAAGTGTGAAAACATGGGTGGATGCAGTGCAGTCATGCCGGGCCCTTCCCTTTTTTTACCGGAAGTACCTGTAACCATAAACATAAGGTGATGATGATGATGATTCCTTGCAAGCCACAACGCAAGACCACATTCTTCTTCTTCTTTTCTTCTTCATCCATACTAAGAAAGGCGCTAAAACCACCAAAGATCAAGCAAGGACGGGCACTAGGGTTTTTCTAAGGTGAAAGAGGGTTTGGAGCTGATAAGAAACCCTAAAATAAGGTTAGAGATGCTTAAATACGAAGGAAACCCTAAAATATTATGGGCTTGGGTTGCATCGCTCCTCACGTCGTGAGCTCTTATTGCTCACATCGTGAGCTCAGTCCGGGACAAAATCTTCATGCAACCCATCTCACTCCGTGAGCCTCAATAAACTCACGTAGTGAGGATACTTTTTCTCCAAAATCCAACCTTTTAACTCCTTGAAACCCTAATTCGATTCGTCATGGAAAAACGGGTGTTACAATCATACTAACATAATACATAAATGACATTATTTTGGCGCCTACTCACATTAATATGTTACATGAATCAAAAGACTTGTTATAATGTCACCTCGATATGAAAGATCTCATTGAAGCCTTGTATGTTACAAGCATATAAATACTCAAGATAAAACACAAAGGAATTTAGGATTGTCCTAAAAGGGACATATCAAGGGTGTAGTAAGTTCATATAACATTCTACAATATTTCCCTTCAGTTGCCGCCATAATTAAGGGATACGTTTTCAGATTATTTTAGTGCTTAAAAATAAAGGTAGAACAAGATCAAATGAAGTTAATTCTATATGCTTCTATATTTGGACACTTAATTATGCATAATTTTGTACTCGTCCCAACGTCCCTTATGTTAGTGGCATTCTAAGCCATTATCAAACAAATCACAGTCCAGATCAATAGAAAGCTGCCAAGAATGTTTTGTGATATTTATGTGGGATTAATAATTACAAACTTATTTATAAAAGAAGTGATAACTTGGGAGTGATATGATTTCTAAACTTAACTTTGTTAAATCCAAAGATAAATAATAATTATTATGATACATCTTTACGCTATCAGTAGGCGAATATCGTGGAAGAGTCATAAGTAAAAGGGGACGATTGTATCAACTATGATCGTGAAATAAGTTGCCATATATAGTGAAATTGTCAAGGAATGTTGTTGAGATATTTAGTTAGAAGACTCATCAGGTAAAATTATGAGAATTAAACACATATGGGAGAATTGTACTTTGGGGAAATAAGGATCGATCTCTTTCCCTCTTAAATCTTCAACATGTCCTTATAAACACCATGATAATATATGTAATAATCAATCCATTAAATTATCACTGGGGCATCATTACAGAAAGTTAAAAGAATCAAAATATATCATCATCTTCAACACCTTGAAGCCATCAATGCCTTTTGATTAAGTATTCTTCACTTTTGATCTAATGTTTATCAAGTAATTGGGAAGCTGGTCTTGATTATGCCATTAAATCTGATACGTTAATGATACAAAATTCCAATGCCACGGTTAGGCTATACCTATCAATTATACATACATACACACACAAACACACACACACATACACACACACACACACACACACACACACACATATATATATATATATATATATATATATATATATATATATATATGTGTGTGTGTGTGTGTGTGTGTGTATATATATTATAACGCACATACTTTTTAAACCTATAAATACCATGGTTGTACTAATCTCATGATATTATAATCATGCTAAGATACGGTTTATAAATCTTTTCAAATCTTATCAGAGTTTAAAAAAGTTTGGTGTCACAACATTAATAGCACAACCATAATAAAAGGAAAAGATTATACAACCTGAAGACTTTGTTAAGCCTTCATTATTCCTCCACTAGTAACGCTCTTCAAAGCATTGGCTTCCATACCTGAGTACATAACACATTTAAAGAAATATGTAAGTTGAAAGACCCGTGAGATACGTGAGTTTAGACTTGGAAGAACTAAAGTTGAACATGCTTTCAAAACAACACTTGAAGTGTACTTTTAAAATTTCATCACTAAGAATTATTCTTTCAAACTTTAAAGACTTTCATAATTCATAGAATACTTTTTAAAATATAACTGGCGGAATCATACCATATACGATGGGGAATAACCCTAAATCATAAGATTTGGAAATAACTTCCACATATGGGGAATATATACCGGTGAACCATAACTTCACTAATAACTTGAACCTAATGTGAATCTATACCCCGAAAACATAACTTCACGAATATTTTGCATACATATAAGGATTCAATACTCCTTGTCAATTAACAAGTGACTCCTTACTAACCACGACTGATCAAATCATCCCTTTGTGGCCGCTTGAGGAGTTCATACCCCTGGAAATTACTATGTTGTGGGAGGTACCATCTAAGTAGTGCCATTATGCCCCATTACAAGGATCTGTTTGGATCTACACAAAACTATGAATGCATTCATATCATATGACATAATAATAAAAACTAATCAAGAGTAATCCAACAAAAGTCATTATAAACCATCAACAATGCCCTTTTGAATAAATCATATAGAAACACAAGTTATGAAAAATCATCAAGAGTAGTCAAACGTAATCGAATAACATACAACATGTTCAACTTTTCATATCAAACATTTCTACTAGTAATATCCCATTTTCAAATCAATAAATATGAGAACATGTATCTCAAATTTTCTCATAACAGACAATAGAAATTTTCTCATAACAGACAATATAAATTTAGAAACGTGGAAAAAATATTATAAATGCAGTCGTTATGCTGCCCAAATTTTCTCATAACAAACAATAGAAATTTAGAAATCCATTAAGTCTTATGTATCTCAAATACTAAAAGGCTTCAATCAAATATTATCCCTAAACAACAAAATCATAAATATTCAACAATCTTATATCAGGAAGCTTAGGACTAGGATGCCTAGACACATTGTTAGGATCCAACACTCCAGGATCTCCTTGTAGGTGTCAAGTTGTTTCTAAAGCCATATGAGTTAGGTTCTTTTCCAAAGCCATTTGGCCTATGTTGTTGGGTATACTAAGACTGTGTGTCTTAGTGGAAAACCCTTTATTTTTCATAACCGTTAATCCGTAAAGAACGACTAACAACAAGTATAAGTGCCATACTATTGATTGTATACAGTTAGACTGCCCGCTTGGAGTTGCTTGCTACAACTACGTCTGACGAGATAAATTTTGGCATTGACGTTAGTAACATTTAACATTACCACGTGTTATAACTTATAACAGGGTGAATGACTTAAGCATGCCCTACTATGGAGCTGGTGCAAAAAGTGTAGTGTCACGAGTTTGGTTATGAGTTCATTATAAAATCTCAGTTTTGTTTCGTTACCGTATAGAATCGATATTCAGTTTATACGAGGTTTTTGTTCACTTATACTAGTTGAATGAGACTATAGGTAGTGGGATAGTTTGTAACCAAAAACGATAAGTGTTGACACCAGAAATTAAGTCATATAACAACTAATTAATATCATGACATGACTAAATAAGGTTTCATAACTTACAGCTACTAAGTTATTTATATAAACCCTTTGTTCTTGTACGAAAACAAAATATGTATGTGGGAGGAGTTTGCCCCAATGGTTAAGTGACGGTTCCCAAATTAAGTAAGATAATACTTAAATAATACCACGACATGATTTTACAAAGTTTGTAAATTCAAAACTTATGATTTTTAGATATAAACTATATAAATGCTTGTACAATTTTTCTAGAGTAAAGGTGGTCATCTTATGTTTCACAAGATGTGATATGACTTTATTTTATATAAATTGGCACTCAAAATCCTTATATAAAAAGCATTTTGGTCATGAGAACCGTATAATTTTGATATAAGTCTGAATTACTTATTTGTATTTTCCAAATTTTGTACTTTTGGATTTGAACAAATGATATTTATGAATGAGTCCAAATACATTTTTATAACTAAATTATTTTTTACTTTTGATAGAAATGTACGCATTTATAAAAGCTGATTAACCAGATACATATTATAAACCATTTTTCGTTATAAAATTACTTTATGTCAAAACCTGTAGAACTCACCAACAATTTTGTTGACTGAAAGATCTAGTATGCTCACGAGTCATATTAAAGTGATTGTTAAATAACATATGATACTAATGGGTCACACTAACAACAACTTGATACAATTGATTATTTATTAGAAATTGATTTTAATAAATATTCAATAAAACTCTTATAATTAAATTGGAAATTATTTATTTCATGGAAACAATAATTTTCATTAGAAAGTACCATATTATATCATATCGTATGATTTATTAAGTCATGTACAAAATTTTGGACTAGTTATGCTTTTTTTCTTTTAGGAAATGACAAAATTTATATTTTATAAACTTTGAGTTTATATAATATAAACAGACTCTTCTTCTTTATGCAATTTTCGAGATTTACATAAAAAGAAGAAGTGTATGACTTGTCTAATCATGCTTTAAAGGAATGGGAAACACACTTATTACATGGATACAAGTTTGTTTAAAGTTGAAGGAACCAGTGGTTAATAACTTCACTTTTAGGCACTATAAATATGAGACTTCCACTCTTGACGTTCTTTCCCCATTCTCTCCTTTGTCATACCGAGATTTATGACTACTTTTGTCCACCATGAGAGCTACCCCTTCTATGTAACCCACCTCCGTTTCGGCTATCCACCATCTTAAATAAGATTTTCAACAATTTAATTCAAGATCTTAATATAAATCATGATCAACATATCATTAATATCATATCATTTTCTAAATAATGCTCACGAAAAGTATACTGATAATGTGAAGTAGCCATCTCATCTTACTTATTTTTGTTTTAGTTTTAGGTATAAACTCATTTAAACACCCAAATTTCTCTTAAACCTCGGCTATGATACCAACTTGTAAATCCCAACTAAAAATAAATTACATCCAAAGATTTTTTTACAAAAGAGGATACTTCATATTAACCATCATACTAGTCATTACCGTTTTTATATCAAAATAAATCATACATGATCGAGTCGGCTTTACAGTTTAAAACAAAAACCAACATATTATATTATGAGATGGCTACTCGATCCCGCTCTTTCCTTTATCCGTATGACTTGTACCTGCAATTACAAAATATCAAACATATATATTTATACTCATATAAAATGACATTTAATTTATCAAAACATACTCTTTTACTCAATTGTTTTAATCTTGATACAATTTTAATAATTATTTCAAGGGTAATCTCTTATAACCCAATCTCTTCATATAATAAAAATCTCTTTATAAAGTTTCTCATTATCTTTCACACCGTTAATATCTTTTACATTAATGAACCCGATCACCTCTCATGAGCTTATACATGTAAGTATCATATTCTCGTTTAGCAATTCTCATTAAATTACTATTCTACATGAAATGATCTATTCATCTCTCATAGATCCATCATGTAACTCTTTATGATCTCAACTTGAAAATATCTTTTATTGATCTTCTACATGACTGAGATCCAATCATCTCTCATGGATTCATTATGTAATCTCATAAAATCAATCAATAGTTCTCATCCATATACACTTTCTTACATAATCAATAAGTTTCTTATCTAAGATATCTTAATAAATTCATAATAATAATATCATAAACAATCGTCTACATTATAAGAGTAATCACAGTTACTCACCTTGTTTATGGCCTATGCGGATGATATTCTAAGCTTTTGACTTGGTTGATCAACCCCTTCTCTTGGTTTCCTATTTAAAATCAATTCATACACATCATTGATTAGGTTATTTACTTGACTTAACTCATATACAAATCATCCCTTTTTATACAATAATGCCATCATCTTGATTTTATTTAACTCTTTGATATATATATATATATATATATATATATATATATATATATATATATATATATATATATATATATATATCTTAAAGGTTCATTTTATCAGCTATGAAACATTGATAACCTCATATCTTACCACTTAATGGCTTACTTCATTAAGTTTGTCTTTCATCAATGAGCTCTTAATCTCACAGATTAAGTTTTCATCTCAAATTCTTAATTTTTCACATATAATGTTTGTAATCACAAGAATAAGCTTTAATCAAGTTGTATAACACTAATCACTAACTTAGTTTCATTATCCAAGCTTAAACCCTTCACTTAGGTTTTCATCACAATCTCATCAAGTTTTCCCTAAATCATCAATTGATGTAAGAGGAGAAGAAATTTGTACCCTAATGCCCCCAATTAAAGCTTAAATCTCTAAATCTCATCAAAATCATACTTCTAGGGCTTACGTATGTGAAATCGCACATTAGTGTGTGTTTTTGGGATTGTTTATTCGAATGGTGTGTTCAAAGAATGTTTATTTTTTTCCCTGATCACAAAACTACGTCGTGGTATATTTCTTGCCACGTCATGGTATATATTTGATGACACTTCCCTTTACAACGTTCCTAATCCGTCACTAAAATGAAAGGGCAATCTACTTTCCACCACGTCGTGGCTAACCTCCTCCAAAGGCGTGGCATCCCAAACTACGTTGTGGTCACTGTTCATTTTATGAAACTTGAATCCCCATTTTGGGACCGCGTTGTCGTCTCAGTTACGAAACAAAATGCCCCTTTATGTCATATATGTATATAAAAATGAATAATATTTGAATATACATATAAAATTATTAATTATATACAAAATTGCCACCTTAAATCACGCCTTACAAACAATGTGGCTCGCCACGACTCGCAAAAGCTTGAGGTTTGTCATTGTCTCCAAGTCGAACCTAACGTTATTTATAACCTTCTTTGTGCTACGTCGTGGTTTATTGAAAATTGTTTTCTACACATTTTCTCCCATAGCTAGTAATACTTGTACCTTTTAACTATAAAACACTTTTTAGTTTAAGAAAATACATTAAAAATCTTACAAGAATCCTATTTATCATTTTTACACATACCATATCATAATTGTAATACATATATTACATAATAGAGATATTCACAAAATATATCTACGGGATCCTAAATGGAAGGGACAACCCCCAAATCGTCAATGAAATTCTTTTCGAAAGAAAAAATATATTATGATTATGTAGTGGAATGTGCAACCACACTCTTCTTGGAACTCTTCCATGAAACCACACCTCCATTGATAATGAAGACAAATTTCGATTTGACTTACAATCATCTCAATCTCGATCTGTTTGAAATCTAGCATCTGTGTAACACTTTACATTAGGATCTTCTTGCAAACCTCCATAGATGAAGAATATATATATATATATATATATATATATATATATATATATATATATATATATATATATATATAAGTACTTTAGAATGTTCTTTATACACATTTAATGACTCTCTCTAAAAAAATTATGTATTTTCTCATCACTCAAAGTACACTATACATCAGGTCATGTTCATAACATGGTGTACATGATGGATCTAGTTACCAAAGCATATGGAATAACCATTCATCTTCTCCAATTCGACATTTATTCTAGGACTTTGAGATGAACTCAAAACTGAACCATGTGGAATTGGCAAGAATCATCTCTTGCAGTCTTGCATCTTGGACCTCTTCTAGACCTTGTCAATGTATGCACTTTGACTTAACCCTAATTGTCTCCTTGATCTATCTCTATAGATCTTTATTCCACGAATGTATGCAGCCTCTCCAAAATATTTTAATGAAAATAGTTCATGAGGAAAGACTTAACACCTTGCAAGGTCGGAATTTAATTTCCCATGATTAATATGTCAATTGCATACAATAGTTGGTATGTCACTATGCTCCCACTAGTTTTCTTGTAAACACAAGAGCCATAATCATTTTTTATGAAACTATACTTTGGATCATCGAAATGAAGATTCCAACTTCAACATGTTTCCTTTGATGTATAAATGGATCTCTTCATCTTACACACTATATTATGATGATTTTGATCGAAAAAACCTTTAGGTTGAACCATCTACACATATTCTAGTACTTGTTCGTTATGAAAAAGTAGTTTTGACATCAATTTTCCATATCTCATAGTCACCGACTATGGAAAATAGTATCCTAATTGATTTAATCATAGAGACCAGAAAAAAGGTTTTGTCATAGTCATTACCATGAGTTTGAGTGAAGCCTTTTGCAACAATTTGTGCTTTAAATGAGAGTAGGTTTCCATCCATGTCTATTTTCTTTTGAAAGTTTTGTTGAGTTAATTTTCAACTTCACTGGAAACAACTTGAAGATTTCAAATGCTTCATGTTTATGTTTCATTAAGAACACATAACCATAATGACTATAGTCATCAGTGAAGGTGATGAATTATCTCTCACCTTATCTGCTCATAGATTTGAAAGGACCACATACATTAGTATGTATGACTCCTAACAATTCATTTTCCCTTTCACTATATCTAGAGAAAGGGATCTTATTCATCTTTCCATACAAGGAGATTCACATATATCAAATGAAAATTTCATTTTCCTTCAAAAGTCCATTCTTTTGAAGCTGGAATATGCACTTCTTGTTTATATGGCCAAGTCGAGAATGCCATAGATAGGTTTGGTTCATATAATATTTGACCCTTTTGGCGTTTGCATTATAAATGGAATTATTTTTTGAAGAACAGTCAAGATTTATTTCATAGACTCCATTAATAGGCCTAGCCTTAAAATAGAACATTCCATTAATAAGGGAGTGAATATTGTCATCAACAAATTGATAAGTAAAACCCAAATGTCTTAAACACGCAACTAAAATAACATTTCTAGTCGAACTAGGATTTAACCACACATTGTCTAAATTTAAGTATAAGCCATTATAAATAGGCCTAGCCTTAAAATAGAACATTCCATTAATAAGGGAGTGAATATTGTCATCAACAAATTGATAAGTAAAACCCAAATGTTTTAAACACGCAACTAAAATAATGTTTCTAGTCAAACTAGGATTTAACCACACATTGTCTAAATTTAAGTATAAGCCATTAGGTAAACATAAATCAAATTTTGTAAAAGCTTGGAATGCTACTTTTATTCTATTTCCCATGTGTAATACCATTTCACTTGTCTTCAGTTGCTTTGAAAACCCTGTAATGAATTACAAAATATGAGTTCCACACCTAGTATCAATTACCTAATTGCTAGATGAAAAAGTAAAGATTCTCATTTCTATAATGAAAATAGATACATGAAGTTCCTTATCCATCCTTCTTTGCTTTCAACCCCATAAGATAAGTTGCAATGACCAACGATGCCACACTCGAAACATGCATATTCATTAGCCACCTTCTCCTTCTTCTTGGGTTGTTGAGCTTGGGGAACCTTTTCCTTTTGACCTTGTTAGCATGTGGCTTTCCTTAAGAGTTCTTACCTTTAAGGTTCTAGATTTTCCCCTCCTGGATGATGAGCATTTGAGAAGATTTCTTGGGAATATTCTTCTCGACGGTCTTTAGCACTAAATGCAGCCGTGAGACTAGTTTATCCTAACCATTCATGTTATAGTTAATAATGAAGGTATCATATGATCTTGGCAAAGAGTTTAGGATCAAATCTACAACCAAATCAACTGGATATGTAGAGCCAAGTCTCTCTAAATGATCCAAATAACTCTTTATCTTGAGAACATGTATGCTCACATTCCTTCCTTCCTCCATTCTATAGATGTGCAGAGCTCGAATAGTTTTCAAGTGCTTGGTTCGTGCTTACTGATCGAACACTTCTTTTAAGTGTGTGATTGTATCATACACAGTGTGATGCTCTAGATCTTTTTGAAGGTTTGGGATCATTGTAGCAAGCATGAGGCACGACACATCAATAGAATCCTCGACATGCTTCAACCGTGTGTCATGTGCAACCTTAAGAGTGGCATGAGGCTCATAAGGAATAGGGTCCTCGCGTACATAGTCCTTTTTTCTTGTCTTAAAACAATTCTCGAATTGGAATGCCAATCCAAAAAGTTGGAATGGTCTTGTTTGTCGTTTTCTAGGACCGATCGAAGGGATATGATATATGATTGATGTGGGAGGGTTTTTGGTGGGTCCATCTACAAAATTTAACAATGTTTTATTTATTATTTATTTCTTTAAAATTAATACCCTTTATGTTTCTTAAAACTTTATTTATTAAAGTGTAGGATCTAAGCTGCAAAACAAATGAATGTTTAGGTATCCTTTATCCCATTTACTCAATTGAACAAGGTAAGTAACAATTTGCTAATTACATCCAAATGTAATTCTTAGTGGTATGGGATCCTTAACAACTTTTTTTATTTACCATGTTTGATCCCATATATGCATCAAGTCTCTAATGCTTAGGTGTCATTTATCGTAAAAGATTCTCGATCAACTCATCCTACATGGAAAACTTGTGTAACCGGCCGATAACTAATTATAGGAACATAGAAGACACTTCAACATCAAAACATAATACAAGTAATTAGGTTTCCTTTATCCCACAAGGGTTATACAAATGATGTGTGAGTGTTCCTTTAAATGAATGTCATAAACTTGGGTTTTGAAAATGGATTTTATATGTTTTATAATTCTAGTTTTAAAAACACATGGTAACATGTATATTGCATGCATCCAATATTAGTCTTTTAATAAAACTACATTTTATTATTAAGACTTGGAGTTTGGATGAGTTTCAAAAATCACTATTTTAAACTCATTAATCTTAATCTTTAAAAAATTGTCATAATAGAGCTTTAAAATAAAAACTCATATTATACATCTTATGTTTAAAAGTCATATTTTGAAAACCAAACTCCATGTGATGATTTGTATGCTCAAAATATTATATAGCATGCAAAATCTTATTTATTCAACCAAGCATACAATCAACAAAAAATTAAACATCACAAGCATAAATATATACATAAACCAAGCCATAAACTAGTGACCGTTTTTGTGAGCCATCATAAAAAATGTGAAGTCCATTCCTAAGGGACATAAGGAACAAATCTTCCAATTGATGTCTTCAATATGCCACTTACTTAAACAACCCTTTGTTGCAACATCTTCAAAACTCCATGAAGAGTTATAAAAACTCTTCAAAACCATGAGGTGTGTTGTTATCTTCAAAATACCCATCATCTTTAATTTTTTTACATTTTACATAAAAGTATGCTAGTCTAATAATAATATATTACTTACAAAAATAAACAATATAAACATTAACTATTTAACTATTACATACCATATGAATAAAAGAAACACTACACCCATTTTAAATTATCAACACTACCAACATCACTACGGGTCTATGGCCTGTTTATGCAAAAACAAATATATAAATTTATATAAAACAACTCTTTGTTTTTCTAAGACAAAATTTATGACCAAAAGTGTAAGTAAACTTTTTATCACATAAAATAACAATTATAACATTTTATAGTTGGCACAGAAAACATGTATGAACTTATTCCTACAAAAGAAACTTATCCTTGTTTCCCAAAAACTAAGATTATCCAAATGATCTAATAATCTAATCATGCATGCAAAATGGCTCTGATAGTACTTGTTGGGTTTTACACAAAAATCGGTTTCAAAAACACAAAGATGACAAAAAAAATCATTTAAAATTTGAATAGCATAAAACTATTTTATTTCCACGAAATGATCATTTGTATGAACATGAAGTATTTGTTAGGTATTCTAGGTTATAAAAATTTCATGTGGCGGAAAAACTCTTACACCCTTAAGTTCACATGCAACCTAGAAAGGATCTACATTTTCTCTATTGATTGCAACTAACTATGAATATCAATAAACTCTGGGAAACCCTAGTATAAAAGAAATTACAATAAGGTTTAGGATTACATACATTTTGATTAATGTGGCGCTTAATCAACCGAAATCTCCTTTGACTTCCTTGGAAAGCAAGCACCAAAAGCTTGGATGCCTCTAATGGCTAGTACCCAAAACCCTAGTAACTAGAAGACTTTAACAGAGGGGATAGGAGAGAAAAATTCTGGGTCTTGTATGAAGGAGTACAGGGATGAAAATAGAGAACCCTTAAGGGGGTTTATAGGTGAGTAAAGAAGCTTAAATAAGGCAGGTAGCCCTAGATAACCCTTAACCCTTTCCTTTTTCTTTAAGGCGCCTAGAAACCCTAGGAAGCCTCAAAAAACCATACTCCCTCATGGGAAGGTTCTGGAAGACTTCAATGTTCAACTTTTGAACATTGTCACCTTTAGCCCCTGCACTTTCAATTAATCTAATTAATCACAAAATTAATTCCAATTAATTTCTGATTAATTCTTAATTAATTATTACCATTTATAATTAATATATTAAGCATATAATATATTAATAAATTATTTGTTTTGATTTATAATTAATTCATCAATCATATAATAACTTAATAAATCAGCCTCTCTCCAAAAGTCTTTATATTCAGTTCCTAGTTATGAGGGCAACCCAAAAAGGACATTCCTCTTAATTTAAGAATATACCAATTTAGTTATTGGCTTAGATACCTTTATCCAATAGTCTCCCACTTGGATAAGTTTGTAACTACAATTGCAAGTATAGACCTTGAAGTAAATAGCAAAGAGTCATTTCCAAAGCCACTGCTAAACTCTGATTCAAATCAGCTATTGGCCCTAAGATAAGTGATCAACTATCCCTTTGTTATACAATATATCATATGGACACGAGACATGGATCAAAATCAATCTTATAGGACTTATATTGAACACATAAATTAGTCATAGTTGGGCCCAACACTTATAATGTCAACATCAAATCATCGAGGGTCTCAATGATATCGCTTTTCCTGTTAGGGAAAAAGGAACAAATTGCTTTGACTATATAGTCATACAATTTAAATATCAAATCACACATGGAGCAACCCTTTATAACATCCAGTTGCGAGATGCGTTTGAGTAAACCAAATCACAATTGATCTGTAAATTATGAACTATATATCTTTTCTTTAAGAATAGAAGAAATTATCGTCTTAGAAATACCCGTGACAAGATCGATGAAGTAATCTCTAAGCGTGGATTTATCCAATAATTAAAATCCCTATTTTCAAAGTACTCATGAATATTGTAGCAATTATAATTGCATTATCTTAATCTGATTCGACAATCTACAATCAATTCATGATAGTCTTAATTCACTACTTACTTCCAAAAGTATGAAGGACTCTGGAAGTTTGAATAATTCTAATTACTCAGGAAGTATGAACATGTAAAAAGAAACACAAGAATAAATAATTGAATAAGGCAGTACGATACTCATAAATAATTCTATATTATTCATTCACCAAATCAATTACATTTATTTTGTTACAAGTTTCAAAAAATATCACCTAACTACTAAAACTAATATCGTCTCTTAAGCCTATGCTCCTAGCATGCGGGTAGTGTTTGACTTTGCTCAGTGCCTTTATGAAAGGATCTGCAACATTATATTCTGATGATATTCTTTTCACCAGAAGGTGTCCTTCTACCTGATGTCGAATGTAGTGGTACTTTCTGTCGATATGCTTGGATATACCATGATACTTTGGTTCTTTTGTCAAAGCAACCGCCCCCTCATTATCACAGAAGAGTTCCATGGGCTCCTGAATAGTTAGAACGACTTCGAGATCTCTGGTAAAGTTGTTCAGCCAAGCCGTTTCCTTCGATGATTCACTTGTTGTAATGTACTCATACTCACAGGTGGAATCAACCACCATGTCTTGCTTAGAACTTTTTCAAGTAACCGCTCCCCCATACAGTAAGAACACCCAACCAGACTGTGAACAAAAGTTGTCTTAATCTATTTGAAAGATGGTGTCACTATAACCACTCAATCTTAACGTATAAATGCCACCAAGAACTAGGAACATGTCTTTTGTTCTTCACAAATACTTAAGAATATTATTCACCACAATCTAATGGGATCTTCCAGGATTTCCTTGAAATCGATTAAGCACTCTCAAAGCATAAGATGCATCAGGTCGAGTATAGGTCATTTCATACATGATCGATCCTATAGCCGAAGCAAATAGGACTCAACTCATGTCAGCTATCTCTTCATCAGTACTTGGGCTTTTAGTCTAACTCAACTTAATAGTTCTATGAATGGGCAATTCCCATTTCTTTGAATTCTCCATACTAAAAAGCTTCAGTATTTTACCCAAATATGTACTCTGGCTAAGACCAATAAGTCGATTCTTTCTATCCCAATGAATCCTTATTCCTATAATATAGGTCGCTTGCCCTAGATCCTTCATAGAGAAATTTTTTCCAAGCCAAGACTTAACATCTTGCAAAGGTGGAACGTTGTTTCCTATAAGAAGTATTTCATCAACATACAAGACTAGGAAGGTCACTATACTCCCACTAGCTTTGACATATACACAGGACTCATCTTCACTTCTAGAGAACCCAAACACTTTGACTTTCTTATGGAAGAAAAAATTCCAACTGCGAGATGCTTGTTTCAATCCATAAATGGATTTCTCAAGCTTACACTCTATCAGGAAACTTGGCATGTAAAAAACCCTCTGGCTAACTCACGTAAACATCCTCAGATAACTTACTATTAAGGAAAACAGTTTTAACATCCAATCTACCAAATTTCTTAATCATGAAATGCAACTATAGCAAGCATAATCTTGATAGACTTTATGTTTGCTACTGGCAAGAAGGTCTCATCATAGGCAACCCCTTAGGTTTGGTTAAAGCCCGTAGCCTCCAACCTAGCTTTGAAGGTGTGTACTTTCCTATCCATTTCTATTTTCTTCTTAAATATCCATTTCCACCCGATTATCTTTCGACCAGGTACATGATTAACCAAGTTCCATACTTGGTTATCATACGTGGACTGAATCTCACTTTCCATTGCCTCCTTCCACTTAGTAGCCTTAAGGCCTTCCATTGCTTCCTTATAGTTAGCTTGATCATCCAAATTTACCAGAGTTCTACAACTGATAAATGTATTACCATCCAATGCAATATGGAAACCATAGAATGTAGGCGACATGCTAACCCTATTGGATCAAAAAAGGGGTAATGAGTTGTCAACTGGCTCAACTAAAATTTCTTCCTCATGTTGAGTGCTAGTGTTGTTGGAGGTTCCTTCATTGAATGACTCATGAATTTCTTCAAGATCAATAGCAATCCTACTGCCCTCTGTGTGTATGATCTATCTCTCACGAAATACTCATCTTCGAGCTACAAAGACCATGTTTTCACTAGCTCTGTAGAACAAGTATCTAAAGGACTTTTTTGGGTAGCCAATGAAATAACACTTCTCAGCTCTGGGTTCAAGTTTGTCAGGTGTCTCTTGTATTAAAAGTGCTTCACAACCCCAGACCTTGATATGTGTGAGCAAGGGAGATTTCCATGTCCACATCTCATGAGGTATTTTGGAAACCTTTTCTGATGGAACAAGATTCATGATATGGGCGGTTGAATCTAAGGCATACCACCATAAATGAATAGGAAGAGAAGTTCGACTCATCATGGAATGACCATGTATAGCAAGGTTCGATTATGCCTCTCAGCCACACCATTGAGTTTTGGTGTTCTGGGAGGAGTCAATTTTGAAACAATTCCACTTTCCTTGA
The DNA here is from genome assembly GCF_052849685.1 of Lactuca virosa. Classification (NCBI taxonomy): domain Eukaryota; kingdom Viridiplantae; phylum Streptophyta; class Magnoliopsida; order Asterales; family Asteraceae; genus Lactuca; species Lactuca virosa. The sequence continues at coordinate 440,427,138 of NC_136429.1, read as the reverse complement.
GATAATCGTGGAACTCGATACTTAGATAATATCCACCTCTGTCAGATCTGAGCATCTTTATCTTCCTGCCTAATTAATTCTCGACTTTTTTCTTAAACTCTTTAAACTTTTCAAAGGTTTCTGATTTATGTTTGATCAACTAGATATAACCATATCTACTATAATCATCTATAAATGTCACCTAATATCGATTATCATCCTTTGTGGTGGACGTAAATGGGCCACATACATCCGTATAGATTAGGTCTAATAATCATTCACCTCTTTCACATGATCCAATGAAAGGCCATTTTGTCATCTTGCCCAAGAGACTAGATTCACATTCATTATATGTCCTAAGATCAAATGATTCCAACACTCTATTCTTTTGGAGTTGGGCGATGCATGTCCTGTTTATGTAACGAAGATGACAATGCCACAAATAGGCCTTGTCCACACCATTGGACGAATCAATATGAAACACACTATTGCCTAGGTATCCATACAAGTCATAGTTTCATACACACCATTATGAAAAGCAGAAATAGATCCAATGTCATTATCAAATGAATATCTAAAACCTTGTCTGAACAATTCATGAAATGAAATAATGTTTCACGTCATATCCAACGAATAACAATAATTAATCAAATTAACCATAACACCACTACCGAGCATAAGTTCATTAGTCCCAATCTTGGTAACAAGTGAAGATCGCATATTCCCCATGAATCAGAACAAATATGGAAACCACATCCTCTGTCAAGGACCAAAAAATGAGAAATTTGTGTGTTATTAGCTTGAATAGTGTGAATACGTGAAGATGACGCCTTGATTTTGGCATCTTTGAAGTCCTGCAAGTGTTTGGGGCAACTTCTTCTCTAATGACCATTTTCGCCACAATGGAAGCAAGTGGCCCCTTTTGGATCACTAATAGCAGGGACATCAAAGTTGGGCTTCGACATGGACCCACTGCCAGACCATCCAGCATGGTCCTTCCTTTTCCTATTGGATTAGGAAAGAGCCTTCCTCTTTTTCCCTTTTTCATATCCAATGGGCAGGACAGGAGCACTTGTTGCAGAAAGAGCATGATTTGTTTTCATGCCCGACTCAACAGTTTGCAACAGGTTGTGGACCTGGGTCAATCTCATCTTCGTATTCTTCAAACGATATGTTAGAACAAACTGATCATAACTAGGAGGCAAAGAGTTGAGGACCATGTCAATAGCAAACTCCTCATCAAACAACACATTGAGCCTTTGAATTTACTCCACGTATCTTTGCATCTTTTGTAAGTGCGCAAAAACAAATTCTCCTTCCTTGAGCTTACATCCCATAAGAGATTTGACCACTTCGTAGCACTCTTATCTCGCCTTCTTGTGGACCTTTCTAGTAAGGTCGAGGCTCATCTCATATGGCCAGTAGTCCTCATAGAAATTGGCCAAATCAGGTGCCATAGTGGCTACCATGATGCAAGCAACCTTAGTGATGTCATCAGAATGTTTATTGTATGAAGGAATTTCCTCTGGAGTAGCGGCAGAATGATCGATTTCAATAAAAGGCTTTTCAAGGACATATTGTTTTCCTTTGTATAAAAGATTCGTCTTCAAATTCCTCATCAAGTCCATATAGTTAGGACCAATGAGCTTCTCTTTTGACAGAATCGAGAGTATAGAGAAGTTTGAGTTTGAAAGGGCGGATTGAGCAGTATCGAGATCAACGTTTCCAGAAATCTATACGAAGATACGCGCTTTTTAGTAAGTGATATTATTCCTTAATATTTTAACCCAATATCAATATTCAAGGCTAGGATCCAAAATACAATTCACAACATAAAAGAGGGATGTTGTAATCTAATTGGGAATTTATTAGGGTAGGTAACACAAATTTACCAATTTCAGTATAACATGAAATTCTTAAATCATTTGAGATTCATTGAATCTTATCAATGACGTGTTTAATCTCAAATTATGCTCTTCAAATTTGTGACTGAGATGCCGAGGATCATAAATAAGATGTGAATAACCTTCTGAAAGTCCCAAACCCTTTATAGATTCATAGATCGAATATAAACAATAAATAACAATGAAGAACACATAAGTATCATAAAGTTTTCTTTCACCAAGAAAGGGGTTGTTTTCACAAAGAAAACGGGTTGCCACAAAGACGATCGACACAAAGCCAATAACGGCACCAAGCTACACATTAGCGTTTCACCTTAAAGTTGTATATATACTAATCTAATCTAGAAAATCCGTTTAATCAAGGGATTGTATCTAATCTACCAATAAACTAATATGGTATAAAAGGAATATATTTAATCAGATCTTCTCCAGATTCGGATATCAGCACCAGCATGTCAGATGCTGATAAGAACATCAGCTTCAGGGAGTCTTGTTGATCAGGGCATCATCGTCAACATCAGGAACATTCACTGATCAGCTTCAGCATATCAACTTCAGCGTGTATCATCAGTTTCTTCAGGGAATTCTCTTCGTGCTGATAATACTTTCAGGCCATTAGTGCTGATAGAGTCTTTAGTGTCATCAGTAACTTCACATTGTCTGAACTAACAAGCTCATACAGATCAGTGTGTCTAAGTGATATTATGTACACTTACTTAGACAACACTAACTATTACGGTGAGCAGAATGACTAGCTATACAATCAGTGTTTGACATTATCAAATCAATACAATTGAGATAATATGTAACCTTACACCATTCAAACCCGCTTGACAACCTCGAGGTCATTTATCATCTTAAATTGATGTGCCAGTAAACCACACACGCTCTATCAACAATGATAATTTTCGATATGTCCATGACTCAACTTTATAGTCCCAAATTAGTGTGCTGGTTAATCACGTACGCTTCACTAACGACGAATAAAGAGTCATGTGTACTTTCATGGATTAGCATACACTTCACATTTTTAACCTAAAGTAACTAGAGTTGAGATTTATAAAAGTTTTTGTTACTTTATGGTATCATACTTTTAGAGGTTATGTACTATCAAACCCGTTCGACTAACAACCATGCACCATACACGGGAGCGGTGGGTGAGAGTGAACACCTATTTAACAGTCATTTTATAGGCCGTTATCTTTATACTCCTCTTAGAGTATGGCTTCGTGAATAAGGCCTACTATTGATTTGACTTACTCGTCTTATACAAATAATATCTTAAACATTTAATCATATATAGTATACAGTGCATTTTAAACTTTTGAAAATACGAGGGTTTAAAATTAAATTTCGAATGAAGTAATGAATGATTAATTAATTTTAAACAATTAATGATTTACCAATTATCCTTTAATTTAAATCATTAGGTATTTAAATAATTAATTTCAGTTAATAAATTAATAAAATAATTCAAATTTAAATTATTATTGTGACAACCGTCAAATTTTGAGTCAAACAAAGTCTAAAATGTATCATGTATAAGTGAAGCCACAACGTAACTTTGTTACCATAAGTCCTTGGAAGCCAAACAGGGGCATCATTTGTATAAGTAAATATATATGCTTTAAAAATCATACTTGTGATGAGCCTTGAAAGTCAACAAATTAGAGCAAATCGTGAATTAGCCCTTGCAGTTAGTGTTTTCGGCCTTGAAAGTAAATATATATGCTTTAAAAATCATACTTGTGATGAGCCTTGAAAGTCAACAAATTAGAGCAAATCATGAATTAGCCCTTGCAGTTAGTGTTTTCGGCCTAGGACCCCAAAACCATGTGATTTCGATTAGCATTAGAATCGAAATCACCAAGGGATTTCGGTTGGAACATAGACCGAAAACACATGTGATTTCGGTTGATGCATAGGCCGAAATCACATGTGATTTCGGTGGTGTTAAGGTGATTTCGGTGGGTAGAATAGATAAGGAAGGTTGACTTTGTGACTTGATGTTTCACCCTTTTCCAATACAAAATATTATCCAGCAGTATTCCATGCAATTACCCAACAAATAACTAGGCAAATATCCCATCACACTTTCTTCTTATCTTTGGCCGAAAGCACCCCATAAATCATCCACCAATTCCATTTCTCAATTTCTGTTAACTCCATTTCCTCTCAAAGAATCAAGTCCAGATCTCCAAAGTTCAAATTCTCCAAGCTTTTCCTTAGTATCTTGGTATGATTTTCTTTTTAATCTAGTGTTTTTATACACTTTCATGTTAGTTTCATCTTATTTACACACATTATTATATGTTAAAACTCTTAGGATAATATCCTTTCCAAGGAAGTTCATCAACCCCATTCAAGTGTTTAGGTTAGGAAATATTCACATCATCTCTTCAAACAATCCACAAACACACTCAAGGTGAGTTCATACCCCCACATTTTCGACTTTTCATGTTTTTTTTTGGGGGGGGGGGGATACAAGTAAAACTTGGTTTACCACACAAATACCACAAATACTTGCAATGTTTCATCTTTAAGTTAAAAATAAGACATTATTTGCATGAGTTATGGTTATTACTAGCTTTTACACAAATATTTGTGATATATTAGTTTTGAAATGCAAAACTAACAAAAACAAAATATAATCTATGTCATAAAATCATAAGAAAAATTATTATTTGCAAAACGACATGGTTTTTGGGAGCTTTTTACCAAAATATAGTTTTTCTAACCAAAAAAGGGGGTACATTCTAATTACTTCACCATTTTGTGGGTTACAACCCAAAAATATGATGTTTTGACCATACATTTTGGAACTAGACAAGATAACTACTTTTTATTTATATAAATGATTATATACATAGTCTTAACAAACAAACAAAATAAACTATAATTGGTATAGTTTGGGAGTCACATACACTACACTATCATTTCGGAAGAAACATATAATTATTTAAAGGTATAATTATTTTTACACTATGTAACCACTACAGAAGAGTAATACTCTCATTTACAAGAAAAAGGATTTTCTGTACGCTACACATAAACCGGTTGATACAGACTTGTGAGACATTTGGCTTCACCATACCTACTAGAGTACACACTAAAGTCGTGAATTATAACCAGAGTCACTTGTAGGGAGAGTGTGACACTTATGTATAGATCTATACGGGATTGACAACCCCGCACCTCAATTGTTAGCTACAGTTAGAGCGGCCAATCTAGGGTGACAAATGTCGTAACAGTTCCGACACCTGAAGAACGTCGTTCAGGCCACTAGTCGCATTAGTATGGTTATAATAACTCACATGGAGTATTAACAAAACATTTGGTTTATGGGGCTAACATACTTCCAAGTAATTTCGTAGAAATATCTAACACTATTTTTCTAGTACAACACTACTTACATTTATTAGTCTTGGGTTAAGACTTACAGTTCATTTTTAAAGAAAATATTGGATTTTCTGGAAGCATACTCTATCATTTTACAAATAAAATCTACCGATTTCTCTCATTCAAATCGCTTATGAACTCACCAACTTAATTGTTGACACTTTTCAAAATCACTTGTATTCTCAGGAAACCAGTAAACAGGTAATCACAAGAGTTTTTGGTGGATGGGACGTCGTCACATCACTTTATTTATTTTGGTCATGCATTTAATATCATGTAAACAATGTTTTGAGCACAATGTAAACTTATTAAATATTCAATACAATGGTTGTATTGTTTTGATCGCTACTATTCAATTGTGATGATACTGTACATGGAAGTCATCCACCCAAACGTTTCCGCCATTCCGGTTTGGGGGTGTGACAATTATGGATTAAATAAGTATCTTCAATTAACAATTAATAAAATAATTCAAATTTAATCATAATCCTTTAACCCTTCTAATTTTTGAGAGAAAAAATGGGTAAGGGTTACCAAGTTTTAAATATCCAATTTTGAAGGCATTTAAAATTTTAATTAAAGAAACTAGAAAACCTAAGGGATCCTCCCAAAATTTTGAAATAAAGGGTAGAGGCTAGGTTTTCAAGAACCCTAGCCCTTATCGAAATTTAAGCCTTTAGGGTTTAATTTCTATAAACCCTAAATTTGATCAATTCATTTATATGCTCAATAAAATAGAAAACTTAGGCTCTGATACCACTGTTGGGTTTTCTAGGTTATACAAATTTCATGTGGCGGAGAAACTCTTAAACCCTTAAGTTCACATGCAACCTAGAAAGGATCTATGTTTTGTCTATTGATTGCAACTAACTATGAATATCTAGAAACACTAGGACACCCTAGTAAAATCGAAATTACAATATAATTTATGGTTACATACCTTTTGATTAATTTAACAATTAATCAACCAAAATCTCCTTTGAATTCCTCGAAAAGCAAGTACCAAAAGTTTGGATGCATTTAATGTGTTTTACTGAAAAGAATAGCAACTAGAACACTTTAAGAGATGGGATAGGAGAAAAATTTTGGATCTTGTTTGAAGGAGTGTAGGGACAAAAATATAGAACCTCTAAGGGGGTATTTATAGGTGAATAAGGAGGCCTAAGTAAGGCATGTAGCCCTAGAACACCTTAACCCCTTCGTTGCTCTCTAAGGCTCCTAGAAGCCCTTGGATGCCTCCAAAAACCGTCCTCCCTCATGGGAAGGTTCTAGAAACATTCAATGTTCAACTTTTGAAAATTGTCACCTTTAGTCTCTACACTTTTAATTAATCTAATTAATCACAAAATTAATTCCAATTATGTTATGATTAATTCTTAATTAATTATTATCATTTCTAGTTAATATATTAATCATATCATATATTAATAAATCCTTCATTTTGATTTCTAATTAATTCATCAATCATAGAATAAATTAATAATTCAGTCTCTCTCCAAAAGTCATTTTATTCAGTTACTAGTTTTGAGAGCAACCCAAAAAGGACTTTACTCTTCATTCAAGAATATACCAATTTAGTTATTGTCTTAGACACCTTTATCCAAAAGTATTAACATAACCTCAAGAAGAAAAGAACTAACAACCTTTTTAGCATTTGGTTCCTCTTAGGAGGTTAAATATCGAAGAAGATGACTGGAGCACAAGAAGAGCTCCTCTAGAGTTATCCACTAACAATTAGCAAGAGACCTGAATGCTAGTTAACTCTTGTAATAAGAACCTATTAAGACTTTGAGAACAAAACACAATTTTGTCTTAAAGGAAAGAATCCAAGTATCAACTTTCTTCAACTTTTTTCGTAACTAATTAAGATAGAAAATATAGAGGGAGGGAGATTTGATGGTTTCAAGTGGGCAAAAGAGAAGGAATATGAAAGCCTTTAACATGTAAATCTTTATCCAATGTGTCTTTAACACTTTAAGACATACCATACCTCTTATACCATATGATTAATAGTTTTGTCAAGACATGTTTAGAAAGCATGTATTTATAAATAAAATAAGAAAAAGAAATCACCACGGTCTCCCCTATCCTACCTACTATTTTGAGGGAGAAAAAGGCAAAGATTTATAAAAAAATATTTCAACTTATATATCTTATAAAAGTTATGTACATTTATGTAAAATACAAAACCCTTTTAGGCTTAAAATGTGTACATGGATTTATATATCATACCTTATGATATATTTTGATACTTAACATTAAAAATTATTAGTTTCATAAAATAAATAAATTTCAATTAATTACAAGAGTTTTAAATATTTATCAATAATCAATTCTAATTAATAATTGACAAAACTGCAAAAATGGTCCATGCGGTATGCATTTTTTTAGAAAAAATGTTCAAACCCTTTAAAAATGGATGGATGGTCTTTTTCAGCACGACTGCTTGCGGTTTTCTTCCTTGTCCTAACTAAAATGACTATTATACCCTTCTTCTCTAAAATTTTAAGAAATATTTTTAATATTCAATATATATATATTAATAGGAAACAGCCCACATCTCTCTCTCTCTCTCTCTCTCTCTCTCTCTCTCTCTCTCTTTCTCTCTTCCTACGGTCCTACTTATTCCACCACCACATCACTAGGGATGGCAATGGGTACGGGTATACCGGGTTTCGTGTTCCCCATCCCCGTACCCGAATCCCCATCCCCATACCCATACCCAACCGCATCCCCATCGAGGATTAAAAATCCATTCCCATCCCCATCCCTAATGTGTAACGGGGATCCCCAATGGGTAATCGGGGATTTTTCCCCATTACAAAGTTTTGAAATTTTATGAAAAATAATTCATAATTATAGATTAACCAACAAAACAAAAAATTCCAAAATTAATATAAAGCTCTATAATCACTGAATGTCTTCAAACACCAACAATAACATTCAAGTTTACGACTTAAACCATTTTTTGCAGAAAAAAAAAAAACAGACATAAGATGTCTTCTCAAAACTATATGTTTGATTGTTAAAAAACCTTACTTTGTCTACTGAACATTTGCTTATGAATTATTTAAAATAAAAACATAAATAATACTATATATATATATATATATATATATATATATATATATATATATATATATATATATATATATATATATATATATATATATATATATATATATATATATATATATATATCGGGTACCCATCGGGGCCGATTTCGGGTACAGGTATGGGTACCCGACAGATATAACCATCCCCACCCCCGCTTTTTGCATTCGGGTAATACCCATCCCCGTCCCCGTCCCCGGTCAACTCGAGTTAGGGTTTCGGGTACCCATCGGGTACGGGTTTTTTTTGCCATCTCTACACATCACTGAACACATGTCACCACCACCATCTTCTTCAATCTCATATCGTGTGGAGGAATCTGTGAGTCCAAGGGAGTGGAAAACGGTCTTGAAATTGACTACCTATGTAAATTGGTTGTCGATGAGCATAACAGGAAGCGGGTATGTATTACCCTCGATTTGTATTATCTTCTCCAATTAATCTGTACTTTAAATTTTACTGCAGATTTCATTAGATGTTAATTTGTGAATAATCAGGGTTCGAGATGCGTAGGATGAATAGTCTAATCTTTGACACGTGCCTATCTGAACATGTTCAAAGTGTTTTTTTTTTAATGATATCAGAATTTTTTTAAAAAAAATTGAGGATTTTTGCGTATTTAAAATTAGTGTTTTTTGGTGCAAAAATAGAAGTTCAATCCTATTTGAATTATATTTTTCAGAATTCAGTTTTGGAAGTTGGGAAGGTTATAAATACAAAACAATAGACGGTATCAACAATGTACACCATATCACACTGGAAGAAAAAGATGGTGGTGCCAAGAAAACTATGAAGTCAAGGTGTGGATTGGGCCATAGATGAGCTTCAAGGAACTACAAACTTTTGGGCATGTTGATGTTGTAACTGTTGGATTAGGTATCTAAGCCCATAAGTAGATTTGTTATGTACTTGACCCGATAGTAACATGGTCGTTTTGGGTTGCCTTCACCAAAGCAACTTGACTGGATGAATAATGGAGAAAGAGGATAAAAGTGATTTATTTATATATTATATGAATAATATATTAAAAGAGAAATCATATTATTTAATTAACATTGGTCAATAATTAATTTAGAATTAGTTTTGTGGTCAAAAGAGGTTAATTGAATTAAGGGAACTGAAGTTGTAATTATAAGATAACTGCAAAATGGGCTGATGAACCCTTTGGAAAGGGGTGGACCAAATCTTATGGGAGCCCATAAGGATTTCGTCCAAGGCTAGGGTTCTGGCAGATTCTTATGGGTTACTTAGAGCCTAAGCAACCAAATTAGGTCTTTGACTAAAATCCTAATTCCTCACCTATATCAAGATCCCTTGGCTTCATATTTTCGGCTACCACAACCCTAATTCCCTAATATTCTCTAATTTCTTGGGTGTTTGTGATCTATTAATGTTGGGGTACAAAGTTATCCATGTATGACTTTGTAAATGGGTTAACTTTTGTAGACCCACTTGCATGTGGTGCTTTAGCCTTGTGACATGAGAGATAGAGAGTGAGAGAGATACATGTAAACACCTCTATATAAGGTGGGTTCATACCACTCGTAGAGGTGTGCTTGAGAGGTGTAAAAGTTGAGTGTGTAAGTGTGTGTTATTTATGTAGATGTAGATCTATGTCCCTTTTTGTAACACCATACATATTCAATACATCTCTTGAACACCCAAATCACCATGTTCATTGTGCAATCTTAAATTCCGCATGCCAAACCATGTTCTTTAGTCACTACAATTGGTATCAGAGCGGCTCTTCGAAGATCAAAGCGATTTTTGAAGAAACGATTCTCGGTTTGGCTACATTCAACACAAATGGAACGTTTATGGTGAGTCTCTCTATGATCTCTCTAAATCTCTTTAATTCGTTCTTGCGTTCTTCAATTTTTTGATCATTGTGACTCATTGGATCAAATTTCTTTTGAAAAACCCATTTTTTATGATCAAATAATTTTTCCATTGATCAAGCCCCGATCCAATCATATTCTTGTGTTAGATTTGATTCTTAATTAAAATTGTTTGTTTAAATCAAGATTTTATCCATAAATCATTTTGATTCATTTTTAGAATTTGATACTGTTCATATTCGGAGTCATTTTTTGAGCCCAAATTCGAAATTCACTGTTCATCAATTAATTCATGTTTGAGCCCAATCTTCAATCCATTAATGTTCATGATCTATTCCTTTGAGCCTAATTTTGTTATATAATCGATCTTGTTCATCTAAATCTAATTCATCAGATGAGTCTTGATCGTCATTCTTATTGTCATTCTTAGTCAGATTCAAATTGTTCGATTTAGCTTTCGATCTTTGACCCTAAATAAATTTGTGCATCTGATTTTTCATGTAGCCAGTTAGACATATATTGATGATCGAGAACATCAATTTGATTTCTATATTTGAATCGCATATTATACTCAATCGAATTCTTAATCTGATCCATTTGGTCATTCGATTTTCTCATTCATGTTCATCTGATCGATTTATTGATCTAGTTTGTTCGATTTGTATATTATCTATGAATCTTGTTTGGAAATTAATCATCGATTTGAAGATTTATTCAATGAATTGATGATTCTTGGTTTGGAGATTTTGATTGAACTCGGAAATCAGTGATTTTGATTAAAATTGATGAACTAATGAAGAATTCAAGAACAGATGAAGAATGGTTGCAATTTTGGTTGAAAATGGGTATTTGATATGAAATTTGATATGGAGAAGATAATTATGGTGTTTGTCGGTAATTGAAATTGAAGAGTCAAATAAAGAAAGTCAAAATCAGATCGATTGTTAATTGTTTTGATCGAACTGAATATACGCGAAGTCGAAATTTAAAGTATCAGAATGAGTCTTTTATAATCGAAATCGAAAGTCAATTGGAGTTGATTGGAGATGATGATTCAAAATCAAAACTTCATTTGATTTTTTTTTTGTTATCGTTCACTTGGAGTCGAACGCCTTGGGGTCGAAAGCCTTTGTTTGGATCACATCGAATTCGACAGGTGATGATGTCCGTTCCAAGTTCACAGCTTGAACGAATTAGGGAAGAAGGCTCATTTTTTCGAATTCGAGTCCTTACAATTTCAGCATATTGACAGATTCTATCCTATTTCTTATTGGAGTAATATTCTGTGAACAATGAAGATTCTTCATTTCGAATCCTTGAAGTTTCAGAATTTTGACAGTTTCTGCCCAGTTTCAACTTGGGGGAAAAGTTCTGTAAAGTGGGAAAATATTTCGAATGTGATCCCTACAGTTAATGCGAATTGACACTTTATGCCCAGTTTCGAAAATGGGGTAGTGTTTCACATTTTTGGTTGTTTTGGGCGCAACGGGTCCCTGCAGAATTCAGAAAGTGACAATTTCTACCCAAATTTGTGAAGTTTTGTCAAAGGCGGTCCGTGAACGAATTCGAAATTTGAAGATTTTTTGGATTTTTCGGATTTGAGCAAAAAGTTTATGCCACATGTTAAGGGGCAGTTTTGACACAAAAAATTCCGAATAGAGCACGTTCTCTTTCCTTGAAGGTTTTATAATCAAATTTCGATTATAAAAAGGATAAATTTATATGTAAATTCGAACTTGAATTGTTCATATTACGCGGATTTGAAGACCGAAGTGACCTTCAATTTTTGAAGTACACGAAATGATGCAATTGGAAGTTTGGAAGTGATTTCGTTTCGAAATGGGTTTGGTTTTATTGAAGATTTTCGTGTTGTGTTTTTATGCTCAACTTTTGGGTGATTATTTGGAGTTTGAGAAGCTCTTGATCATTCATTGATGCTTGGTTTGTATGGTCTCACATCCTAGAGCCCAAATTGAAGAATCATGGAAGAATTGAAGATTTGAAGTTGATTTCGACATGTGTCACCCTTGAGGCTCGGATCGTGTAGTTGCTCGATTTCGGAAGATTTGAAGTGGGTCATCCATTCCTAACTTTGAGGGGGAGAATGTTGGGTTACAAAGTTGTCCATGTATGACTTTGTAAATGGGTTGACTTTCGTAGACCCACTTGCATGTGGTGCTTTAGTCTTGTGACATGAGAGATAGAGAGTGAGAGAGAGACATGTAAACACCTCTATATAAGGTGGGTTCATACCACTTGTAGAGGTGTGATTGAGAGGTGTAAAAGTTGAGTGTGTAAGTGTGTGTTATTTATGTAGATATAGATCTATGTCCCTTTTTGTAACACCATACATATTCAATACATCTCTTGAACACCCAAATCACCATGTTCATTGTGCAATCTTTAATTCCGCATGTCAAACCATGTTCTTTAGTCACTACAACTAGAGGCATCGCATTTGAGGTGCTAGGTTCTCAAAAGCTCAAGGTTATCAAGCTACAATCAAAGGTAACATTCTTACTTGTTTATTTATGTTGATTTTGATTTTGTATGCTAGTATTAGGGTTTATAAGCTTTGGATGATTATTGCATGTACAATTAGAAAAAACTAGATCTAAAGCTTTAGGGTTTGCATGTGCACCATAGGATTGATGTTTTGCTCATAACCCAACAGTAGTATCAAAGCCTAGGTCATTTTTTCTATTGTATTTGATGCATAGCTAAATTGTTCAAAGCTTGAAAAGACGAAAAATTTGCTTCTGCTTGATGAACTCATCAAGTCCCCTGATGATCTCGACGAGTCAGGGCTACTCGACGAGTCCAGTCAGTGAATCGGCGAGTCGGCTCGTCTGATAGCAGATTTTTCTGGATTTTCACTAGAATTGGGTAGAGATAATTACCATAAACGTTTTTAATTGATAAAATTTGATTTTTTTCAATATGGTATTGATTATCCTCATTTAATTAGAAGATAATTGTTAAATAATAAGTTAATTACTTGTTTATATGATTAAATAAATTATTTGTATTATTTAATAAGAATTATGTTGCCATAAATTGAATTATGTCAAATTTAGATAATCACAAATTATTTGATTAATTAAATTATTTGAAATTTGATCTAGAAGGTTTTGAAAAGTTTCAAAACTTGCCCTCAAGTTTTGGAATTTAAATTTTGATTAAAAAGTTTAATATTTAAATTCTAAACCCTAGAGTTTTAAAAGTTTAAAATTCAACCCTTCTACAATTATAATATAATAAAATTAATAATTATATATATGTATAAAACAAGTCAGTCTTACCGTTTGTAGGCCTCATTCACGAAGTCGGTCTATAAGTCGGTCTATTTGCATTGTAAGGATATGTTTTCTGCAATTTTTATAAATAAAGAAAATTTTTGAAATTTATCTTATTTTAAGTTTCATTACAATGGCATTTTTGAAAATTGTTGTTTATATGTTTCCATTGATAGCAATATTGGAAAAATAGATTTGATTCTTTCGTTTGTGGTAGTGTCATGATTTACCAAATAAGGAAAGATTCTCACCACCCAAGTTTCAGTTGGATAGAAACTTGGAATCATGCAATTTATATTGTGTGATGAATGAGAACTTCATCTTTGGGAAATTAAGACTAATTCCTTCTTCACATGTATATGTGAGTCAAGTGAAGGACTAGGGGATCGGGTACACTTGGTTGTGCGCTGGTCAGGTCACCACAAAGAACGATAAGACTATTCGTTATGATTTACTAAAGTTTAGTAAATATGGTTATGCTTACAATATTAAGTGTAATTATGAACCTTTGGAAAAGTTTCAATGTATGGCAGAACGAATGAGAAGAATCAAATTAGACAGAAAGATAAAAGTTTCTCCAATCTAAGAAGAAGGGAGAGTACTTGAGTATCGTGTTTTATGATTATCTTAGTGATTATGAAACCATATCACAATTGATCCTATAAGGACATCTTAGTCAATTTGTATGGCTAAGAAGAGGAATCGTGAATTGTTGAAATGGTTAAATCAAGAAGATGAATCGTACTTCGTTCCAATATTAAGTCTTAGAGTCATACTCCAAGATTGTAACTTGAGTGACATAATCTTAAGAAAGGTTTATAACACTTATCAAATATAGAGTAAAATGTTTTCTACTCTTGTACATTTGAAATTGGAAAGTTATGATGTTTTGGATAAAACAAAGACCAACTAAGACCAATTGTGTGAAGTGTTTGTCTTGATAAGAAACCCAACTAACTCTTGAATATTTGTTTGTCAAGTAATGTCTCTTGACAAGAGAATCTTATATGCCAAGAGGTCACTGGGAGTCTTAAAGATCTTGAAAAGTTTCAAGAATAAACCTATTGATAATCACTAACTCACGACTTGAGGTTTATAACCTATCGTGTTGACATATTCTTGTTTCTGTGCCCATTCCAATTGAAGTTGACTATGCATGTGAGTTCTATGAGTGCTCAATTGTTTGCATAACAACTTGGAAGCAATGGTAGGCACTTGTGCTGCCAGGTGGCAAGAAATTAAGATTGAACAAGTTCAGTCCATATGAGTTTGGATTTGTCACTAACCTTGTCTTGTGATTATGGTTATGACAAATTCACATGGATAGGAACACATACACCATAAAATCTAAGTGTCATAAGGTTTCTCTCCAATTCATGAAAATGATAGTGAGGAAACGCTTTCACTAAGTAGATTTGAAATAGTTAGCAATTGTGATATTTGCATTCTCAAATTCGATTATGATTACAGCATCCCTCTTCATAGTTCGAATTGTGAGAAATGGAAAAAGGTCTAAACATTTGAGACTTATTGCTGTAAGTT
The DNA here is from genome assembly GCF_052849685.1 of Lactuca virosa. Lineage (NCBI taxonomy): Eukaryota > Viridiplantae > Streptophyta > Magnoliopsida > Asterales > Asteraceae > Lactuca > Lactuca virosa. The sequence continues at coordinate 440,412,066 of NC_136429.1, read as the reverse complement.
CTAAAATTGTTAAGGCACACATGTTAGCTATCTAAGGAAAGGTGTATGATTTTGAGAAGCCTAGATAAAGTCTTATCGAAGCATCTCGTATCAGAAATCTGACTTTGGTAATGGAAGCCAATAAGTATTGATTTCTAGAAGTCCAGCTGATTTATGAGTACATGTCAAAGCTAGTGGGAGCATAAGTGTTATGGTAATAAGAATGTAATTATTATGCTAGTGGGAGCACAATTATAACGTTAAGTGTTGCGATTTAGCAATGTTAACTATAGAAAACAAAAGTTTTAATTTGAAAAGATGCAGGGTTTGAAAAGTTGTTTTGCTATAATTATGGGAGATGAATTATACTTCATTTCAATTCTAAAATCTTAGATTGAGTTTTTAATCAAATTTAGTCAAGGATATATATGAATACTATGTTGGAATGGTTCAACATAAGGAAATTCTATATATATGGAAATGTTAATTGCGTTCTCAAATTCGATTATGATTACGACATCCCTCTTCGTAGTTTGAATTGTGAGAACATGGAAAATAGAAATATTATAGCAAAAGACTGATCAAGTATAATTTCTTTATGTAAGACATTATGAATCGTGTTCCATATGCTTCAGGTATAGGATCGATCGCATATGTTATAATATTCTCGTGTTCTAAAGTGGTTAAGCAATTGTCGAGGACAATCTGAGGTTTACATAAGATTGGTTGCCTATGGACAGTTGGAAGTATATTCTCAATTTTGGAAGGACCATATTGACATACTCTGAGAAGAGGTAACTCTTGCTCAGAAGTGATAGTCAAAATGGGAATATGGAAATGTTTCCATAAGTGGAAGTTTTTCTTTAAATCTGTGTAAGATTAGAAAACTTAATGCAAGAAGGATGTTTAAAGGAATGTACTTTGAATGTGAGACTTCATTTCCATGGAATTGCTCTCCATTGGAATACTTTGAAATGTCTGTTGCCAAGTCTCTGTGATTTTGTGCATAGTCATTACAAGAGGTTCGTTGCATATAAGTTTAAAATCTAACAGATTATAGCAAATGGCAAGAATTTTGTATTCTTACATTTAGAATAAGGATTTGGAATTATGAAATGAGTGTCATTGAAATGCTTTCAATTGATCTATTTCACAAAGAAAGGACCATAGGAAAACATAGTGTGCATGCTTGGAGCATGGCATAACTGTTGTTTTAATTCAAGTATTAAGTTGATTAATCGAAACATTATACAATGAATAATGTGTAATCAATATGGTGATTAAATAAAAGGTGTTTTATTTATATTCATAAGTTCTGAGATCATATTGGATTCAATTATTCTTGTGTTTCACTTTGCATGTTTTGACTTCCCGAATAACTAGGTTATTCAAACCATCCACAGTCGATCATACTTTGGAAGTAGGTATTGAGGCAAGACTGTCATGAATCTGACTGCGGATTGTCTAGGTGTTTTAGACATAGCACAAGTTTGCTGCAGTGTTCATGAGTACTCCTGGAATAAGATTCGAGTATTGGATTAAACCCACACTCATATAAATTACTTCATGGATTTTATCACGAGTGATTGTGAGACGATAATATCTTATATTCTTGAAACCAAGACATGTGAGTTGTAGTTTACAAGTCAGTTGCACATTGACATATGTAAACGCACCAGTAACTTGGTGTTATAAAACATATTGTTGTGCGTGATTTGATGAGTAAGTACAAGCAAGCATTTGAGTCGAAGTTTATCCAATACTTTTACCCTTAGAGGGATAAAAGCGATAGCTATGGGCCCCGTGATGATTTAATGATGACACCCGAAGTGCTTGGCCAAGCCTGAACTAATTTGATTTGTTCAATTGGTCGGTCTTCATAAATCGGAAATCCGGAAACAACAGATGGACAAAGAGAATGATTATAATCCATGTCTCATGTCCATACGATATCTAGAATGGAGTAGTATATGATCCCTTATCTAATGGACGCGTCATTGACTAGGTCAGGATTCGACAGCGGCTTTTTAAGAGCTACGATTGCTAGTCAGGTTGTGGAGTCGTACTTGCAATAATAGTTATTAGACTTATCCAAGTGGGAGACTGTTCGATTAGGTGTCTAAGCCCATAACTATAATTGGTATGTACTTGACCCAAGAGTAGCATGGTCCATTTGGGTTGCATATCACCAGGACAATTTGATAGGCTGGACTTTTGAGAAGAGGTTATTTGTGATTTATTAATATATTATATGTTCTAATATATTAATATGAAATCATATGATTTAATTAGTATTAATCAACAATTAATTTGGAATTAATTCAGTGATCAAAAGAGACTAATTAAATTCATGGGGACTAATTGTGTAAATTAGTTATACATATATATATATATATATATATATATATATATATATATATATATATATATATATATATATATATATATATATATGGTTTGGGCTTATGATACATGTCGGACTAAGTTTATGGAAGAATCCATAAAGAGTTAGCCCACTTAAATTATGGATCATGGATAATAAGCCCAAGAGTATGGACAAGGGTTTACCCATTACGCATGGATTCCTAGCATATATATATATATATATATATATATATATATATATATATATATATATATATATATATATATATATATATATATATATATATATATATATATATATATATATGACCCCATAGCAAAAATCGGTGAGGCTAGTGTTCTTGGAGTCCACATAACCGATTTTGAGTGCAAGAAACTCTCTCAAAAGTCATCCTTTGTCCTAGGTGTGTTGTGATTCCATTTGAGGCATTCATACTATTGGTGCTAAGTTCTTAAAGGCCAAACACAATAAGTTCTACAAGCTACATAAAGAGGTAAACTCCTAACTAGTATTTTATGTTGTTTATGTCAATTGTATGCTAGTTGTAGGCTTAATGCTTTGGAAACAATATTGCATGTATAATTAGAGAAAACATAGAACCAAAGCATTTAGGGTTGTATGTGCACCATAGAATGTTGTAGTATACCAAAACCCATTAGTGGTATCAGAGCCTAGGGTTGTTTTCTATTATACTTGATGCTTATTGGTTCTTAAAGTTGAAAAAAAATGTTTTCTGCATTTTGACTGATGAAATCGTCGAGTCCACTGTGTGACTCGACGAGTCCACTCAGAAATAGACCAACTCGACGAGTCCAGTTCATGTACTCGCCGAGTTGGTGCTCCAGCGTGCAGAATTTCGAGTTTTGGCCAGAAATTGGATTAGGATCATTACCCCAAACTGTTTTTTTGAACCATGAAATCTGTTTTTTCATAAGGTAATGATCATGCTTGTCCAATTAAAAGATAATTGTCAGAATTTTAAGAGAATTATGAGTTTAAATGATAAGCTAATTTTCTTGTAAATTGTTGATATGAATTATCTTTACTTATGAGCTTAACTAGATCATAGACAAATTGTTTGATTTTGTTAGTTAGAATATTTGATCTAAATGATTTTAATGTAATCCATAACTTGTCCTCAAGTTATAGAAAATGAAAAGTCTCATTTTTAAAAGTCATCTTAAATGGTTTTAAAGTCTTCCATAACTTGTCCTCAAGTTATGGAACTTGAAAAGTTTTTCATAAAAACCACATTAAACTCATAAGTTATGGAAACAAAAAGTTTTGAAAAGTTTCAAAACGTGCCCTCAAGTTTCGGAATTTGTAAAGTCTCACTTTTGAATACTTTAGTTCCAAACCCTAGAGTTTTAAAAGTTAAAATCCAACCCTTATACTATTATAATATTAAAAGTTTAATAATTATATATATATATATAAGACAAGTATGGCTTACTGTTAGTAGGCCTCTTTCATGAAGCCGGTCTATAAGGGGGGTATAAGGTTACTGCCTATGAAATGAAAGTTTAATGGGTGTCCACTCTCACCCACTGCTTCCTTGACTGGTGGAGGGTCGTTAGCCGAACGGGTAGGATAGGACATTAATTTTCATTAAAAGTATAATGATGATTATAAAATAACTAAACTTTTATTAAATTCCCAATCTTAGTTACTTTGGGAAAAATGTGAATTTGGTGCTAACCCATGAAATAGCACTTTGCACCTTGTTAAGTCGTTAGTGGAACGCGTGTGGTTAACCGGCTCACTAATCTGGGACTGACAATGTGTGGCAATGGGTAGCTTGATGTTAATCATATATCAATGGAGCATGTGTGGTTAATCGACACATTGATTAGGTGATCTGTAACATTAAGAGTACCAAGCACATTTGCATGGTTATTCACACCATGTTTGTGATCCTCGGCATCCCAGTCACTAACTTGAAGGGCACAATCGAGATTTAAACATTCCATTGAAAAGTTCAATGAATCTCAAAAGATCTAGGAATTTCAATTCATTTAAAGCCTAAAGTTCATTTTCGTTTTTCATGGTGGAAATTGGTAAATCGTCATTTACCTACCTTCAAATAATTTTCATTTGGATTACGACATCCCTCTTCCAAATTGTAAATTATTGTGTTGGGTCCTAGCCTTAATATTTGATTTGGGTGTTATATTAAGGACTTAAATCAACTAAACTTGAATTTTTCCCTTATAGATGTCTAGTTCTGACATCTATGGTCTTCCTCATCCTTTAGGAAAACGATTTCTTCAAAAAGATGATATTCCACAAGATGATCAAGGTGAAAGATTAATCCCTTCTTCATGCTGTAGTGGAACTTCACTTCCTCCACCTCCTCCAATAATTCTCCCTGACCCACAAGTTCAAGGTCACTCAAGCCTCTAGGCTAGCAAACACTAAGATGGAAGCTCGGTGTGTGCACATGTCTTGGAGATGAAGTCACACATTAACAGGTTGGGAATGTTAGGAGTCGATGTCTCAAGAAAGTTGGTTGTTGATTTAGTTCTTCAGTCACTCCCTGAGTCGTATAGTTCATTAAGGACTACTCTATGACAGATCACGACATGACCGTTATCGATCTTGCCTATTTTCTAATTGCTGCTGAATCAGCAATGATTTAGCGCACTGGTCAAGCGAATTTGATTGGAAGATCTACTTCCCAAACTTCCATGGAGATTGATAATGGTAACATTGGAAGTCCAGAAAAGCTTTCTCTTGCCAATGGAAAGGGATCGGCCATGGTCAAGTCATTTGACCAAATGGTAAAGAGAAAGGCTAAGTCTGAGATAGTCTCGTGTACTATTCCCAAAGAGTCCATATGTTTCTATTGCCAAGAGAAGGGGCATTGGTTGCGAAGCTGCCATATTTACTTGAAAGATCATAAGGATGGTAAAGTCAGAAAGTTTGACTCTGCTTCAGGTAAGTCCACTATCTAACTCTATCAAGTTCCTATTTGGAGATTCTTAATACATGATGTAATGTAATTACATTTTGATGTTTTGTAGAATCGAATAAATGAAAGGAAGCTTAAAGGAAAAGCAAGTTGATTATGATCGCAAAGAGATGGATTACAATCGCATGGTTCGATGATTAGAATTTTGAGCTGCTGCTTAAGAGTTATGATAGATTTCTTAGGAATAGATAACACCATATTTTCATATGTATTTGCATTGTAAGGATAAGTTTTCCGCAATTTTTATAAATAAAGAAAATTTTTAAAATTTATCTTATTTTAAGTTTCCTTACAATGGCATTTGTGAAAATTGTTGTTTATATGTTTCCATTGATAGTAATATTGGAAAATGGATTTGATTCTTTCGTTTGTGGTAGTGTCAAGATTTACCAAATAAGGAAAGATTCTCATCACCCAAGTTTCAGTTGGATAGAAACTTGAAATCATGCACTTTGTATTGTGTGATGAATGAGAACTTCATCTTTAGGAAATTAAGATTAATTCCTTCTTTACATGTACATGTGAGTCAAGTGAAGGACTAGGGGATCGGGTACACTTGGATGTGCGGTGGTCAGGTTCACCACAAAGAACGATAAGACTATTCGTTATGATTTACTGAAGTTTAGTAAATATGGTTATGCTTAAAAGATTAAGTGTAATTCTGAACCTTTGGAAAAATTTCAATGTATGGCAGAACGAATGAGAAGAATCAAATTAGACAGAAAGATAAAAGTTTCTCCAATCTGAGAAGAAGGGAGAGTACTTGAGTATCGTGTTTTATGATTATCTTAGTGATTATGAAACTATATCACAATTGATCCTCTAAAGAAATCTTAGTGCATTTGTATGGCAAAGAAGAGGAATCGTGAATTGTTGAAATGGTTAAATCAAGAAGATGAATCGTACTTCGTTCCAATATCAAGTCCTAGAGTCATACTCCAAGATTGTAACTTGAGTGACATAACCTTAAGAAAGGTTTATAACACTTATCAAATATAGAGTAAAATGTTTTCTACTCTTGTACATTTGAAATTGGAAAGTTGTGATGTTTTGGATAAAACAAAGGCCAACTAAGACCAATTGTGTGAAGTGTTTGTATTGATAAGAAACCCAACTAACTCTTGAATATTTGTTTGTCAAGTAATGTCTCTTGACAAGAGAATCTTATATGTCAAGAGGTCAGTGGGAGTCTTAAAGATCTGGAAAAGTTTCAAGAACTAACCAAGAATAAACCTATTGATAATCACTAGCTCACGACTTGAGGTTTATAACCTATCGTGTTGACATATTCTTGTTTCTGTGCCCATTCCAGTTGAAGTTGACTATGGATGTGAGTTCTATGAGTGCTCAATTGTTTGCATAACAAATTGGAAGCAATGGTAGACACTTGTGCTGCCAGGTGGAAAGAAATTAAGATTGAACAAGTTCAGTCCATATGAGTTTGGATTTGTCACTAACCTTGTCTTGTGATTATGGTTATGACAAATTCACATGGATAGGAACACATACACCATAAAATCTAAGTGTCATAAGGTTTCTCTCCAATTCATGAAAATTATTGTGAGGAAACGCTTTCACTAAGTAGATTTTAAATAGTTAGCAATTGTGATATTTGCATTCGCAAATTCGATTATGATTGCGGCATCCCTCTTCATAGTTCGAATTGTGAGAAATGGAAAAAGGTCTAAACATTTGAGACTTATTGTTGTAAGTTCTAAAATTGTTAAGGCGCACATGTGAGCTATCTAAGGAAAGGTGTATGATTTTGAGAAGCCTAGATAAAGTCTTATCGAAGCATCTCGTATCAGAAATCTGACTTTGGTAATGGAAGTCAATAAGTATTGATTTCTAGAAGTCCAGCTGATTTCTAAGTACATGTCAAAGCTAGTGGGAGCATAAGTGTTATGCTAATAAGAATGTAATTATTATGCTAGTGGGAGCACAATTATTACGTTAAGTGTTGCGATTTAGCAATGTTAATTATAGAAAACAAAAGTTTTAATTTGAAAAGATGCAGGGTTTGAAAAGTTGTTTTGCTATAATTATGGGTGATAAATTATACTTCATTTCAATTCTAAAATCTTGGATTGAGTTTTTAATCAAATTTAGTCAAGGATATATATGAATACTATGTTGGAATGGTTCAACATAAGGAAATTCTATATATATGGAAATGTTAATTGCGTTCTCAAATTCGATTATGATTACGACATCCCTCTTCATAGTTTGAATTGTGAGAACATGGAAAATAGAAATATTATAGCAAAAGACTGATAAAGTATCATTTCTTTATGTAAGACATTATGAATCGTGTCCCATATGCTTCGGGTATAGGATCGAGTTCACAAAGAAAGGACCATAGGCAAACATAGTGTGCATGCTTGGAGCATGGCATAACTGTTGTTTTAATTCAAATATTAAGTTGATCAATCGAAACATTATACAATAAATAATGTGTAATCAATATGGTGATTAAATAAAAGGTGTTTTATTTATATTCATAAGTTCAGAGATCATATTGGATTCAGTTATTCTTGTGTTTCACTTTGCATGTTTTGACTTCCCGAATAACTAGGTTATTCAAACCATCCACTGTCGATCATACTTTGGAAGTAGGTATTGAGGCAAGACTGTCATGAATCTGACTGCGGATTGTCTAGGTGTTTTAGACATAGCACAAGTTTGCTGCAGTGTTCATGAGTACTCCTGGAATAAGATTCGAGTATTGGATTAAACCCACACTCATATGAATGACTTCATGGATTTTATCACGAGTGATTGTGAGACGATAATATCTTATATTCTTGAAACCAAGACATGTGAGTTGTAGTTTACAATTCAGTTTCACATTGACATATGTAAACGCACCAGTAACTTGGTGTTATAAAACATATTGTTGTGCGTGATTTGATGAGTAAGTACAAGCAAGCATTTGAGTCGAAGTGCTTGGCCAAGCCTGGACTGTTTTGATTTTTTCAATTAGTCGGTCGTCATAAATCAAAAATCGGGAAACAACCGATGGATAGAGAGAATGATTATAATCCATGTCTCCTGTCCATACGATATCTAGAATGGAGGAGTATATGATCTCTTATCTAATGGATACGTCATTGACTAGGTCAGAGTTCGACGGCGACTTTTAAGAGCTACGATTGCTATTCAGGTTGTGGATTCGTACTTGTAATAATAGTTATTAGACTTATCCAAGTGGGAGACTGTTGGATTAGGTGTCTAAGCCATAACTATAATTGGTATGTACTTGACCCGAGAGTAGCATGGTCCATTTGGGTTGCATATCACCAGGACAATTTGATAGGATGGACTTTTTGAGAAGAGGGTATTTGTGATTTATTAATATATTATAAGTTCTAATATATTAATATGAGATCATATGATTTAATTAGTATTGATCAAGAATTAATTTGGAATTATATCAGTTATCAAAAGAGACTCATTAAATTAATGGGGTCTAATTGTGTAAATTAGTTATATATATGGTTTGGGCTTATGATACATGATGGACTAAGTTTATGGAAGAATCCATAAAGAGTTAGCCCACTTAAATCATGGATCATGGATATTAAGCCCAAGAGTATGGATTAGGGTTTACGGATGACTCTTGGATTCCTAACATATATATATTTGACCCCATAGCTAAAATCGGTGAGGCTAGTGTTCTTGGAGTCCACATAACCGATTTTGAGTGCAAGAAACTCTCTCAAAAGTCATCCTTTGTTCTAGGTGTGTTGTGATTCCATTTGAGGCATTCATACTATTGGTGCTAAGTTCTTAAAGGCTAAACACAACAAGTTCTACAAGCTACATAAATAGGTAAACTCCTAAATAGTATTTTATGTTGTTTATGTCAATTGTATGCTAGTTGTAGGCTTAATGATTTGGAAACAATATTGCATGTAAAATTAGAGAAAACATAGATCCAAAGCATTTAGGGTTGTATGTGCACCATAGGATGTTGTAGTATACCAAAACCCATCATAAACAAGGTTTTAGATTTTCGTTTAATAATGAAAATGGTTCTATTAATGATTTCTTTAATGGTACTTTCTGTTTTGAAGCATTGCCATGTAATGGAATATACGAAACTGTGATGGTTGTAGACAACTTAGGAAATGATGTGTTGCATATCGATTCTTCCAATAGTTGGGAAAAAGCATGCTTGTGGCATTGTTGTCTTGGACATGTCAACAAGAAGCGCATAGCCCAACTCCAAAAGAATGGAGTGTTGGAGTCATTCGACCTTAGGGATGATGACACATGCGAGTCTTGTTTACATGGAAAGATGACCAAGTCACCCTTCACGGGTACTTGTGAAAGAGGTGAGGGTTTATTTGATCTCATACATACCGATGTATGTGGGCCCTTTAGATCCACCACAAGGGATGCGAACCGCTTCTATGTGACTTTTACCGATGATTATAGCAGATATGGATATATCTACTTAATCAAGCATAAGTCAGAAACCTTTGAAAAGTCCAAAGAGTTTAAGCAAGAAGTGGAGAATCAGCTGGGCAGGAAAATTAAGATGCTCCGATCCGATCGAGGAGGTGAGTACCTTAATATTGAATTCCACGACTACCTCAAGGAATGCAGAATTGTTTCGCAATTGACGCCACCTAGGACACCGCATTTGAATGGTGTGTCTGAAAGGCGCAATCGAACCTTGTTAGAGATGGTTCGTTCCATGATGAGTCGAGCTTCGTTACCTATCTCATTCTGGGGTTATGCCTTAGAGACTGCCGCCCATATCCTTAATCTAGTCCCGACTAAGAAGGTTGCCAAAACACCTCATGGGATGTGGACAGGAAAAGTTCCCTCGTTGGCACATATCAAGGTTTGGGGTTGCAAGGCTTTCGTAGGACAAGAGACTCATGAAAAGCTCGAGCCTCGTAGAGTCGTAGTGAGTGGTGTATTTTCATCGGCTATCCGTAGAAGTCCTTTGGATATCTCTTCTATAGAGCAAGTGACACTATTGTCTTCGTTGCGAGGAGAGGGGTTTTTCGAGAGTGAGAACTCATATGCCAAGAGGATAGTGGGAGGTAAATTGATCTTGAAGAGCTTCAAGAATCAAACGATGAAGGAACCTCTAACATTGGCGCTCAACCCTAGTAGGAAACTCCTGTTGAACCAATTGACGAGTCCCTACCTCTTAGACGTTCCAGTAGAGTTAGTTTTCCACCCGTATTATATGGTTTCCATATAACAACTGAGGGTGATACGTTTATTAGTGATAGTACACTAATAAATTTGGATGAACCTAACAACTACAAGGAAGCTATGGCAGGCCCGAAGTCTGCGAAATGGAAATAGGCTATGGACAGAGAGATTCAGTCCATGTATGACAATCAAGTTTGGAACTTGGTTGACAATGTGCCAGGTCGTAAGACGGTCGGGTGCAAATGGATCTTCAAGAAGAAGACCGCCATGGATGCGAAAGTACACACATATAAGGCGTGACTGGTTGCAAAGGGCTTTACTCAAACTCCCAGAGTTGACTATGATGAGACCTTCTCACCAGTAGCGAAGATCAAATCTATAAGGGTTATGCTAGCCATAGCTGCATTTCATGATTATGAAATATGGAAAATGGATGTCAAAACCGATTTTTTTAATGGGAAGTTGGCTGAAGATGTTTGCATGAGTCAGCCAGAGGGTTTTGTTAATGCAGAGCACCGTAATAGAGTGTGTAATCTTGAGAAATCCATTTATGGATTGAAACAAGCATCTCGCAGATGGAATCTTTGTTTCAATGAGAAAGTCAAAGAGTTTGGTTTTTCGAGAAGCGAGGATGAGTCCTGTGTATATGTCAAAGCCAGTGGGAGTATAGTTAGTTTTCTCGTTTTGTATTTCGATGCATACTACTCATAGGAAACGACATCCCAACCTTGCAAAAGGTTAACTCCTGGCTTGGGAAGTGCTTCGCTATGAAGGACCTCGGAGAAGCTGCTTATATTCTAGGGATAAGGATATTGAGAAATAGGAGTAAGAGACTAATAGGACTTAGTAAAAGTACTTACTTGGATAAAGTGTTGAAACGTTTCAGCATGGAGAAATCCAAGAAAGGGGAGTTACCAATCCAAAACAATACCAAGTTAAGTAAGACTCAAAGTCCGAGTACCGAAGTCGAGATAGCAGAGATGAACAGAGTACCTTATGCTTCCACAGTTGGCTTAATCATGTATGCTATGACATGTACTCGCCCTGGTGTGGCCTTCGCTTTGAGCATGGTCAGCAAATATCAAGGGAATCCTGGTAGAGCTCATTGGACTGCGGTAAAGAACATTCTTAAGTACCTGCGGATGACTAAGGACTGGTTCCTTATCCTCGGTGGGAGTGATGAGTTGAGAGTGTGAGGCTATAGTGATGCTAATTTTTAGACCGAAGGGGATAATTTCCGCTCCAGTGGGGCTGGGTCTTTACCCTGAATGGAGGAGTAGTGACATGGAAAAGTTCCAAGCAAGAGACCGTAGCTAATTCAACGTATGAATCAGAGTACATAGCAGCGAGCGCAGCGTCGAAGGAGGCAATATGGCTAAAGAACTTCATTATAGACCTTGGAGTTGTACCGGCCATAAAGGAGCCTATGGAGATATTCTGCGATAACGAAGGTGTGGTTGCCTTAACCAAGGAACCGAGGGATCTTGGCAGATCCAGGCATATCGACAGAAAATATCATTTCATTAGACATCGGGTAGAAGAGGGACTCCTTGTAGTAAAGAGGGTATCGTCAGAGGATAACCCAGCAGATCCCCTTACGAAGGGACTGAGTAGGGTTAAGCACTTGCAGCACGCTAGGAGCATTGGGCTGAAGGACGGTATTAGTTTTAGTGATTAGATAGCCTTTAGAAACTTGTAATAGATAAATTGTAATTAACATTTGATGATTAAATAAAGGAGTTTTATTTATAAGTAAAGTTATTGTCTTGTGTTAATTACTTACTATTGTTTCACTTTGCATGTTTTGACTTCCTAAATAATAAGATTATTTAAACTATCCATAGTCGATCATACGTTGGAAGTAAGTATGAAAGAAGACTATCATGAATTGGCTTGTAGATTGTCTATGCGTTTAGACATAGCAAAGGTTTGTTGCAACGTTCATGAGTGCTCCTGAAATATGATTTGAATATTGGATTAAACTCGCGCTCACATGAATCTCTTCATGGAATTTAATCACGAGTGATTGTGAGACGATAATATCATATAGTCCTTAAACCTAGATATATGAGTTGTTGTTTACAAGTCGGTTGTGCATTTATAATGCGTAAACGCATGAGTAACTTGATGTTATAAAACACATTGTTGTGTAAAATTTGAAGAGTAAATAATACAAGCATATAAGTCGAAGTTTATCTGTTCCTTCTATCCTACGAGGTTACAAGCGATATCTTGGGCTCCTCGATGATTTTGTTTTGACTTATGTGTCGGGCCCGGTCAGGACTGAATTATTGTGTTCAATTAAGTTCTGTGTCATACAAATCAGAGATCGAAAAACAAACTGCTAGAAAATAAGTATGACTATGTTCCATGTGATTATACATAGGATATCTTGAGAACGGAGGACTATACGATCCCTTATCTAAAGGATGTGTCAGAGTTCGACAGCAGCTTTTGAGAGCTACGATTTCTAATCGGATTTTGAATTCGTACTTGCATTTATAGTTATTAGGCTTATCCAAGTGGGAGACTGTTGGATTAGGTGTCTAAGCCCATAACTATATTTGGTATGTACTTGACCCGATAGTAGCATGGTCCTTTTGGGTTTCCTTCACCAAAGCCACTTGACTGGATGAATAATGGAGAAAGAGGATAAAAGTGATTTATTAATATATTATATGAATAACATATTAAAAGAGAAATCATATTATTTAATTAACATTGGTCAAGAATTAATTTAGAATTAGTTTTGTAGTCAAAAGAGGTTAATTGAATTAAGGGGACTGAAGTTGTAATTATAAGATAACTGCAAAATGGGTTGAGGAACCCTTTGGAAAGGGGTGGACAAAATCTTATGGTAGCCCATAAGGATTTCGTTCAAGGCTAGGGTTCTGGAAGATTCTTATGGGCTGCTTAGAGCCTAAGCAACCGGATTAGGTCTTTGACTGAAACCCTAATTCCTCACATATATAAAGATCCCTCGGCTTCATATTTTTGGCTACCACAACCCTAGAAGGATTCCTAGAGCAGAAAATAGCCTCTCCCCCTCTCTCTCTCTCTAATATTCTCCAATTGCTTTGGTGTTTGTGATCTATTAGAGGCATTGCATTTGAGGTGCTAGGTTTTCAAAAGCTCAAGGTTATCAAGCTACAATCAAAGGTAACATTATTACTTGTTTATTTATGTTGATTTTGATTTTGTATGCTAGTATTAGGGTTCATAAGCTTTGGATGATTATTGCATGTACAATTAGAAAAACCTAGATCCAAAGCTTTAGGGTTTGCATGTGCACCATAGGATTGATGTTTTTCTCATAACCCAACAATAACTTCATCTTAAATTAATTAACTTACCTCTAGTATGTTCGCTTTAATTTCTTAATTTTGTTGATTGGGTATTAAGCAGAATTTCTTATTCGAAATATATGTAGGATGTTGACGATGTAAAGCTTAATATATTCGATGGTAGATAGTACATGACGAGGGAGGAACACAGTGGCTTTTTTGAGCACCAACAAGGTGTAAGATTTATGTATATTTTAATGGTAGAAACAAATGAGGGGATGTTTTTATGACTATTATGATACTGTGTGTTTATGTGTGAAAGAAGAAATGATGATATAAAGATAGATGGTGGTGGGAGGCGATGGATTGTGTGTGTGTGAGAGATATAGGGGGAGAGAGAGAGAGAAATAAAAAGAGAGATATGTGGGCTCGTTTCTTATTAATATATATATTAAATATTAAAAAGTTCTTAAAAATAAGAAAGAATGGTATAATAGTCTTTTCAGTTTAGACAGAGAGCAAACCCGCAAGCAAATTTGTTGAAAAGAACCCTTCATCCAATTTTGGAAGTGTTTAGACTCTTTTTTACTACAAAAATGCGTACCACGTGGACCATTTTTGTAGTTTTGTGTAAATAATATATTTATTTCTACTTGTTATTGGTATGACCCTATTGCACTCTCTGTTATTAGTAATATCATTCCAAAAAGTTAATATAAACCTCAAGCTTAGTTTTTTTAACCATCGATATAAATAAGTTTGTTATTGATGATATTCTGACATTGAAATTCCATTCAAAGACGTTCCTTCGTCACCATTGATTTTTTTTTCAGAATTGTTTAGAGCAGTAATGGATTGATTAGCTAACAATTTGTCTGTGCTTTTAAATAGATTTATCAAAGACAATCAAACATCACGAGATGATGTAGTTTTATGATACCGAATTTGAAGATAAATGTCATAAGGAATATCGTACATGAGCTCCCTTTTCTGTATGTGCATCTTTCTCAACATTCTTAAGATCAGTTTTAAGGCTTATTTTCTCAAGCGCTTGGTTTGGATTTTCTAAATAAAGTTTTTCAGCATCATGAGGATCCGATGTAGGCCGGACAATGATTGTTTGTATGAATGGTCCTTGTTCAACACATCTCCATACATCAACATCAATACCTTCAATGCAGATTTAAATATGAGTCACCCATGATGAATATTATTTAGGAATGAGAATTAGGGGTCAATTTGCACTTCAAACATTGTCTGCTTAGTTTACTAAGCACATATTAATGTAATTTGAATTTTTATTAGTAAGAACAAGTGGTAATGTGATTTCTTTTGAGAAAATGAGTAATCGGTTTGAATAAATTGAAGAACACAAAAAATAATATAGAGAATTTTAGCAGATCAGACAAGCTTTAATACTAATTGATAGAATTGCTAATCCATTAAGAAAAAGTAATTAAAATGAAATAATTAATACATTACAAAAATCAATAAGGATTAAGTGATTTCTTTCAAAAAAAACTTAGCAACAAGTAGAAAATGATATGACATTCTATCATTGGAAATAATACTTTGACTACTGAAATACTTGTAGTTTCTCTCTATTGCGTTCATCTAATTAATAATCCGTGAATAGTGTAGTCCAACATAACTATTTATAATAACATAAAGTAGTAATTGTTAACAACTTGACCAATGTAGAAGGACACATAGAATTAAAAGGGTAACTTGTCGTTCTAGTACACTTGTAACAAATTCCAATGCTTTTATTGACAAACCTATGTGAACATTTATGTCACTAAAAGAAGCTACAACGTACTTAACAGTGTTAGGATTTAACGACTAAAGCATCCATGGAGTGTACATGAGGAACTATGGCATTGCTACATTAATGTATGCTATGGTGTAAAGTATTAGAGCCCCAGCAACAAAGGTGGCCGACAATATCATCGCCAAATCATTTGCGTGGTGCAAGCATAGGAGCTCGATTGGATGTTGAGACTGGGCGGTTTGGAGTTGCTCTCCATTTGATCATCTCCATATTTAATGAATTGTATTTTCTGTTTTCTATTTCCTCTCTTCGTGTACTTTATTTATTTTGTACTTCTTGGTTGCCATAACTCCTTGCTATTTGCTAGCCTTTTGATGCTATTTGTCGTTTAAAAAAAACAATGATAATTTTTACATGAAATAAAAATATACCTTTCAACCTTAATCATTTCTAACAAATGATTTCCAACACATATGCACCATTCATTTAGAAATTATCAACTAGTAATGATACAACATTCAAACATATTGGTTTATATATTATGTTGGCAAAAGAAACATTTTTAAAATGGTTACACATATCAATAATATCATAAATGATTATTTAACATATAAATATATCGATCATTGACATGTGAATAACCAACTAAACACATACGGACAATGCAAAGGACAAACAACAAAACGTCAAAAACAAAAAATGATGAATACGGACCTTCCCAAACATAATGACTAATGTAGAGATCGAAAACATATTTTGATCAAGTTATTGATCATTTTCTCCCAACCAATCATTGCCTTCGTAACCTTTCGTGAAGAGCATCACTCCATAAGACACCTATGCCCATTGGGGTCAGTGTTCAAGCATGGAAGGAGGGTGCCACGTCGGCTTCTATGCGAACAAACCTCTCCATGCCTCTTAGCTTAATCCTTGAAATCAAATTAGGAGTGTAACCAATCGGCATAAATCAAGAAACAATAATCCTTGAAATGAAATAACGAATATAACCAATTAGCATAAACTAATGAACATTTAAATCGAAAGTAGTGAGTGCGATTAGAAAATGGTTTTAAAAAGTCTATTGGATCGTCTCAATCAGCTTAAAATCAATAACTCTAACGTCATATTCCTACATTCTCAATATTTTTTAGATTCTAACATGATCCTAATACCTTGCAGTTTTACATCTCAATATATCTAAATTTCCAATTTAAGAAAGGGGGGAAATATTGTTTCGACAAAAATGGGCATGGAGGAGTAACATTGATGGGATCTTTCATCAACAGCCTCCCGCACATCTTTTGTCATTTAATGTTCTCTCCCCTTTCATTATTTTTTTAATATATCATTTCTTTAAAACCGTTCAACAATTTAAGATGTGAATTTTTTGTTAGGTAAATGTAATACAAAATTCAGTAAAATGTAGGTCGATATTTAACATGCAAAGATAATGACTGGCAAATTAGCCAGGCCACTAAGACATGACTGGCAAATCACATGGCATAGAATCCGACATTCATTCTTTTCGAAAGAACAAAAGATTCGTATACATATATTCTTTCCTATGTTATTTCCTTTTTATTGCATTATCCATGACTGGAATGTAACCACCATGGTTATTAAACAAAATAAATAACCCCATTTGACTGGAACAAACCTCCATACAATATGTTTCCTATCTTCGAATGCTCGCCTTTTTACTTCATCTAATCTGAGAACCGCGGTTTTTAATAAGTTTGTTACCGAATCTTATCTTTGGTGTAACGCTACATCTATACGAAAAATTAATTGGATTGGATGCTTTCAAAACCAACAACTAGCTGTTACTTGATGTTTTTTGTATTTTTACTAGCTTCTTGATAGTCATATGTCGTTAATAAAATTTCGGCTGTTCTAAAAGAAAAATCAAGATGTTGTAAATCTGTATATTCATGCATATGTATTTGTCTTCAAATTGTATGTATTTGTCTTTAAAATGATAAAAGGACAAAAGATTAAAGAATAATAAAATGGTATAACTTGACATGTACCAATCGCATGGAGTGATGGAGCACCATCACCGTCACAAATAACATGAACTCCAAATCCTAGAAACCAACCACATGACATGAAATATTTTATCATCCGTCTATCATTATCTTAAAGTTTTAAGTGCTTTAAAGGTTATGTTAAATACTAACAATGAGTTTTTTAATATGTATTAACATTAAGATATGATCTAGACATTTAACATGCAAATACAAATAAATGTCGAATTAGGATGTTTTTATCTTAAAAACAAGGTATTAAAAACATGCATGGATATGAGAAATTATTGTCCCCTATATAATCACATATAATGTAGTTTTATATAGATCAATTTATGTGTTTTACATCATTGTTGTCGATAGTTCACTATAATACACTTGGAAATTTTTTTATAGAACCACCAGTAGGTATATTCGTTTTTAAAAGGATAAAAACAGAAAATACTAAAAAATAATGAGACATAACTTGACATGTAACAATCACATGGAGTGATGGAGCACCATCACCCTTGTCCCTTACAAAATAACATGGACTCCAAATCCGAGAAACCAACCGCAGACACTGAAGACTATTTCTTCTTTCTATTATTTTCTCAAACATAATAAGCTATAATGAATTTGATATAAATCAAACTAAACCGAAAGATATAATAAGATGAGTTTTATTTAATATGTTCGATAAGTAAATGGTTGGCGTTTTCTTATTTGGGTCTCCTTAATGCGAATGAAAGTTTAGGCTTGCGAAGAAATGGTAATTTCGTTCCATATAACTAAAAATGACTTTACTTGTTTTATATTATCTTTAATGAGTAAAATATAAAATATTTAGATAAAAACGAAATAAATGAACTGACCGAAAGTCATCACAACATCAATTCATTTGAATTATTAAAATTTTCTTTTGATTTAACCACTGATAATTTATTATTTTCATTAAAAAATTTACTCTATAATCTATATGATAGTTAACTAATAAAAAGGGACGATTCGAATACGTAAGCGGAATAAATTTCAAATGGTTTTTACAGAATTAAGGATATGGTTTTTGGTTTTTACATAATTAAGGATGTGATTGGTGTGCCACAGATACCTGATAAGATTGGTTATTTTTCGAGTTTTTTTTAAATTATCATATTTGATAAGCCAAAAATTAGCTGATAAATCAGTTTTTTAAAAAACTACTTTGAGTAGTTTTCAAAAGCTTTTTGAAAATTATTCGAATATATCCTTAATTAATTATTAAAAAAAACATATTCTTCTAAATGTCGTTTTATGTCATTTTATATATTTCAATTAACTTATTAGCTAGTTTTTATCAAACATCATTTTTTGTCAGCTGGCTTATAAGCTAGCAGCTAGCTTTTCAGCTAGTAGTTAGTTTTTCAGGTAGCAGCTATTATGCAAAATAAAAATCTAAGCGAGATGGAAGTGTGGCACTTCGGAAATGACCCAATATTATTAGTCACACGTTTGTAAGACTAGAAGGAACGGTGGTATGCTTAGTACACTATCATTTCAGTGTAACACATTGTTATATTATCTTTTGTGATATCACCTCAGTAATATGTTTGTTCACCTTAACATTTCTTGGAAAGAGATAGCACACTAGATGCGTTTTTCTTTTTCTTTTTCTTTTTTTTTTAAATTAAAAAAAATTACTTTTATAAAACACAAACATCTCATATTAATAATAAAGTTACAAATTGACTTAAAACACGACTTAATAATTAACTTAAAACATATCTTAACACTGGATTTAAGACATAAATTCTACTAATACGACCAATTAAATTGTTATGCAATATACGTATTTGCATTTGCCACAATCTGACAATCCTCCTCGAACAACTTAGAATAATCTTTGAAAAAGAGTTTTAGTGCATGATTCTTTTTTTATTTGTTTCGATATCAGGATTTTATCATAGGACGATTTGGCACGTTGAAAAAGAATAATAAAGTCTTCAACCCTTGGAGTTCCTTCCTCGCGGCCTCCATTTCACTTGATGAACCTTGAATAACTTTTAACTTGATCTCGTCTCATAGGACGATTTGGCACTTCGTATGGATCGTTGTTGTTGAGGTCTATCCTAATATGGGCATAGGAAGATTGACTATGTTGTAACACCCGGTTTTCAGGTATATTTCTCATGTTTTAAAAACTTACTTATTTTGGAAATATTGGCTCTACGCAGGCGTAGCTAGCCAAGTTACGTAGGGCGTAACTCGTTACTTGGACATAGGGACTTAATGTCATACGCGGGGCGTACCCCATGTTATGTAGGGCGTAATCGTACAGGGTGCAAACCTTAAGTTTGGAGTCGTGGACTCTATTTAAGGACCTTAATGTCATTGAGGCCATTCTTACCAACAACCTCGACCCTCTTGAGCTTATAAAACGAAACCCTAATCCCTTAGATCAATTTTGAGCGTTTTTGGTGTGTTTTGGTGCATTTTGAAGAAAGAGAAGGTCAAGCTTGGAGATTTGTTGAAGCCAAGCTTGTGGATCCAGAACCTAGGTTGCATTTCTCAACTTCAGGAGGCATAAAGCATGAATCTTGCTCATCCATATGTTAGATCTCATTAGATCCTTGTTTTACATAATATTTTGTCCAATGATCTTTTGTCTTGTGAGTAGAAGTTACTCCAGACCTTAGGGTTATTATTTTTTTTTATTTCTAAGGTTCTTTAGACATAAAAAAGGAATCTTGGTGGCTACCTTTCATCCATGCAAGAGATTTTGGTCATTAGAAGAGGTTAAGAAGCTAGAGTTTGACCCTGAGCTCCATGGAGGCATGCAAAGACATAAGGTCATCAACTTTATTATTCAAGATGTTTATTGGACCAGATCTGGGAATTTGATGACTTGTCTTTACGGATTAAGAGCTTAAAATGGAAAGGACTTAACTGCTCAATACGCGGGGCGTAATCTGATCTACGCCTAGCGTAGCTGAATTTTGGCCCGCTTTTGAGATTAGAATTTACGCCCTACATAGAGTGATATGTACGCTGTGCGTTAGTCAACAAGGAGTTGACCATTGACTTTTGGACCAGCTTGACTTTTGGTCAACTGAGAAGGGGTTGGGGACTCGGAAGGCAAAATTGTCTTTTCCCGAATGAGGGTTTATTATGGTATCTGGACTTTCTGAGTTGTAGAATTATCCTGATTGATAATTAGGGTTTGGTTTTGGTTATGTTTAGTGAGAGAGACTTCAACACCAGTAGCCCGAGTGTGAGATCTATTCGTTGGCCGATTGAGGTGAGTCTCTTCACTATACTCGAGGGCCGAAGACACCAATTTCGGTCCATTGGATTATGTTTGTAGGATGATAGTGGTATTTGTGAAACTTGCGATATGTTTTAATGTGCTAGTTATCTTTTTGACTCTTGTATGTGTATGTATGTATATATATATATATATCATTTAGGCGGGGCCGTATGCAATCTGGGTGGGGCCCGTTATGCTGTGGGCAGGGCCCGTATGCAATTTGGGGAAAGGCCCGTTTATATGTATATGATATGTGGTATTTTGAGGAACTCACTAAGCTTTGTGATTACAGTTTTACATTTATGATTTCAGGTACTTCCAGTTCCAAAGCAAAGGGCCCGACATGATCGCACAACATCCACCAGTGTTCCACATTCTATGATTTTATTTTGTACTTTGATAACTTTTGATATGTTTTTCCTTACACTTTGATTGGGTATTTGGAATTAGCAAATGACTATTTTGGTTGAGTTAAATAAATTTTTACTTATGTGGCTTGATTCGGAAGTTTTGCTTCTTTTTTACATACCTACAAAATCATCAGAACTTTTTAGAGCAATCCATTTTGGTTTATTCCTCACTCCTCATTTGCAAAAGCTTTACTAACTTTTTCGTTGTAAATTTGACGAAATTTTGCTATGATGTCTACCTAATTTACATTGATTTACGGGTTACGGGTCGCATACATACATACTAGCCGTTTACCCGCGCCAAGCGTCAGGTGCGAATAATTTGTTTCAGAAATTTGTTTATAGAGACGATTAATTATTTTGAAATAACTCATGACGGATACATAAAACATTCGACATATGGGCATGATGTGTTGTGTGGGGGTGGGGTGGGTAGCTGAGTAGGTATGGTGTAGTTCCTTTTGTCAGATAGTCCCTTTTGGCATAGGATATCCAAAAACATGCCATATTTGAAATAACATATGACAGACACATAAACCACATGTAACGTACATTAATAAATTATTTTTAAATATTGCTAGCTTTTATTAGAAACTTAAGTGAACTATATAGGAAATTTTGTAAACAGATAAAGGCATTCGACAAAACAGTTACAACAAACAAACATAATAGAAAATTTTGTAAACCGGTTAAAACAATAAAAAAAAGTATGGTGATTGCATTGAATAAACAAAAAATATTTTTTTTTGACCGAGTTAGCCTATAGTTGTTTTATTCTATTTCATTAAACTATTAAATTTCAGTTTTGTGACAAAATAGAACACGGATAATATTTTTTTAAGAAAACCAACAGCCACAATTTAACATAAAAATAATTAATTTTAAATTTTTTTCATTTAATGTCATTGACTTGTTTGTTTAAAGATAAATGTACGTTTAGATAAGTTGGATGCTCTTTGTCAATCCTTTGGTTGTGTTCCATAAAAACTTCCAAAGTAGGATGTTATTTCGTGTAAATACCATACCAAGCACAATGCTCTTTCAACAAAAAAACCATACCGAGTAACAGAAAACCAAAAAATAAAATCATAGTATGTTACCATATTATGCAAAAACGCCATACAAGCGACAAAACCCAAAAAGAATGTTTACAAAAATGATAATTGCTTAAAAAATTAATTGAAACCACACATGTGTGAAAAAACATATAAATGGTCCGTGTTTAAAAAATAAATAGAAATAGTCCATGTTGAAAAAGAAGAAGCATAAATGGTCCATATATTAGAAAAATGAATAAATGGTCCCTATATACATAATATTAACTGAAATGGTCTCTGTTTAAAAAAAATTAACAGAAACGGTCCATGTTTAAAAACTAACAGAAATGGTTCTGTATTAAAAAGAACACATACATGGTTTGTGTTTAAAAAATTAACAAAATGGTCCCTGTTTAAAAACATGTATACATTGTCCCTATTTAAAAAATATTTACCGGTATAAAATAGCCCATTTTAAAAAATAATTAAAATAAATGGTCCTTGTGTACAATACATTGCCTGAAAAATAACATGATTATAGTACATTGCCAAAAAGTTGAATGTATTTTTTCAATCATGAAACTATGAACGGTAAAATTAATTTATAAAATAACTTAAAGTACATTGCCCCTTTGACTACAATCATATCGGGTGGTAGGAAACCAAAAAAAAAAAAAAAAAAAAATTCAAATTACATTTCCCTTTCATGCTCAAAATCATACCAGGTGACTGGAAACCCAAAATAAAAAGTACATTGCCCTTTATTGGAAAAAAAACCCATACCAAATGGGCATATCAGATGCAAGGTCTCTGATTTGAAGGATATGTAAGAAAATCTCGGCCTCCCCCTTCAAATAATGGTTGGCCACTACCAACACAAACACAAGCATGACCAAAATAGACACAAATAATCATAAATTTTAGGCATTTGGACAATTTTACCCTTCACTTTATTTTCTGTCCAAACTTTGTATATTTGTGTTTCTGGGGTGAGTTGAATCGAGGGGCTTGTTACCTGCTGCACATACAAAAGTTTGTTGCTAAAATTTATTGTTTGCATTCCAAATCACCACAAAAAAATAAAAAGTACAATTAGATATTTGCATTTATGAAAATAACAAACACATCAGAGAGAGAGAGAGAGAGAGAGAGAGAGAGAGAGAGAGAAAGTTTGCTTTGCTTGAGCCTTCTTCAAGAAGTATGAACCATCCCAATCACAACCTGTATAAAGAAATCATTAATAGCAAAAAGTTGTAAAATACAAAATCTGAAGGGATGCAAAGCGAATGGACATGCACGTGTTACTTGTTTTTCTTAAATATGTATTTATTGATCAAACACATTTTTAATAAGATCACAAACTCTTAATTTTGGTAATATTGCTATATGTATGATTTATCTTGGAAAAGTCCATGGAGAAACTACAAAGTAGCCAACATTATTTTGTGGTACACAATCCCCTTTGTATACATAAATGTGATAATTAAACAATGATAATTTAATATTATCATGATAGAAAAATATTGCAATTGGAAATCCTGGAATTATGTGGGATTGCTTTAAAACCTGAACACATAAGACTTATATCTCCTTTCGTGCTTGATCTTGTTATTGTGAAACCACCCTTGTTTGACCAATTGTAATTAGAAAAAATCAAAACAATTCTTAGAAATGAACAATAAAAAAGAATATTGGCAGAAGTCCATTGAAGCCGTAATAAAGATGGAGTATGAACAAGAACATGCCATGAGTCACGAACAAAAGAGGCTACAACAATAGCCTGGAAAAAAAATTAAGAAGGCAAGTTCAAGTCAAAGTTTAAGTGATTTCATGGTATATACCAAACAAAAGACGAAAATCAGAACCCAATGGAGTTTAATCAAGAAATAATTCTCTTAAACATTTCATCGAGCACATGGTACGCTAAAATTTGTGAATATAAGAATCAACATCAAAGGTAGTCTTTAAAATACCAAATATCATGGTTATACAAAAAAAGGTTTTTCAACTTACCTTGGCCTAATATAAGAAACAACAGGAAAACAATGAACCTGAATCTACAAACCAGAGGATAAACTATGAAGGTAGAGATGAAGTGATTGAAGTAACATTCAGAAACTAAAAGTAATTAGTACTTCTCACCATTTGAGGATAAACATTGGCGTATATAGGAAATACAACGGATGAATAGATTCACAGATATGCGATGATTCGGGATACGGTGGTTTGATCAGATGTGAGGTCCGAGTGGTGTGATAGTGTGAGATGGATTCTCCAGTGGTGGTGAGTGGTCCGATGGGTGGCTGTGTCGATGCACCAGAGATTGGGATAAATAGGGGAAAAGAATGGCGAAATCTGGGATGCCAGTTGAATTTGAAATTTTGTGAGCGATAAATAGTAGAAGACAAAGGAAATTTCAAAAATATTGAAATCATTTATTCTATAATTTCTCTCCCAATCACTCCTCAAATCACGCAAGTTGAAGATTCAAGGAGATAAGTATGCAGCAAAGGGGCGAGATAAACAAATACTAAATCTTTAGTGTCCCCAAATACTTGATCAACAACAACACGAGGAATTTCTTTTTCTTTCGAATCTTTGTTTGATGAGACCTTTTTGTCCGATTCTTCATCATCATTTTCATCATCACTGCTATCCGTTTGACTATCTCGGATATCCACAAACTCAGAATCACAAACTTTGGAAGTTGAAGGTTTGTCAATGTCAATCTTAACTTCCAAATACTTAAGTTTTTCTTTTCCTTTAGATTTTGATGCAACATTTATGACAGACAACTGAGAACAATCAACATCCTCAATATCACTAATTTCGCTAATATTGTCAGAGTTATCTTCAATATCGGAAAAATTAGATTGAGAATCAGATGTCGAATTCTCAGTCTTTTTCAAAATTTTGATTTGTTCTGATTTTCTCAAAGTATCATTCACAATGTTAACTAATTCATTTGTATCAAAACACTCATCAATTTTGACAATTCCATAAGCATATCTATCATTAGGAATTTTGTCAAACTCAACAATATTTTTCTCACAATCATACGAAATATTATCTACCTTCTCTCTTTCATATGCTAGAAAAGGTAATAATTTCCTATGTTGTTCCTTGCTAATATCACACGAATGATGCAATGTAGTTAATTTGCCATATAGACGTTTAGCAGAATTGCAGTAGATATTTCGTTGAGCTAACAAAAGTTTTACATCACTAGATAATGAATCTCGATCACACATTATGTTTGTTATTTGCAATTCTAAACATTTTATCTTGACAACTTTCGAATCTAACTTCTTCTGTGTCTCTAACAACTGATTGCTTAATTTCTTAGCTTCATTGCTAACAAAAACAACCAAATTATCGAAATAAGCAACAGTATCATCAAAAGCAACAATTTCAGAATCATATGCACTTAAAGGAATATTAAAAGATTAAAGAATATTACGTACCTTTGTTGTCATTGGAGACTTATCAGCAGATTTTGAAACAAAGAAACGGCCATTGACCTCTTCGTCTGAATCTTCTTCCAGCTTCGCATAGATAGTCCCATGCGTAGGATTTCGCATTTCCTCATCATCGGAGCCCGAAGACCAGATTTGATATGTGCCATCATTCTCATGTTCACCTTGAGCCACCAAAGACAAATTTTTCGCCTTCGTACGTACCTCTTCCAACCTCTCCACATAATACGCCTCATCCTTCACTCTATTCTTCTTCTCATCTTTCTTTCGAAGCATGCAATCATTTGCTAGATGATTTTCTCCATTTCAATAATGACAATCCATACAAGAATCTCCTTTCAATTTCTTATCTTTCTTCTCCTTAGCACCCTTCGCATCATTCTTCTCATACTTCTTCTTCTCTTCTCCTGTAGATTTGTTCACGAAACTTCCTTTTCGCTCACTTTCCTTCGCCATTGAATTAAACGGTTTCATGAAAAACTTTTTGACTTGGTAGTTAGAGTAAAAAGCAATCGCCTCATCATCCGAATTCATGAGAAACCCCTCTTCATCATCAGAAACACCTTTTTCAACATTTTCCTTTTCAGTCACTTTAGAGACAAGTGCTAATGGACCTCCCAGACTAAGCTTCGACTCTTCTGCCATTTCGTTCACTTCACTTTCGTGAGTTTTCAGTTGATTGTACAAATCATTCAAAGAGGATGTATCGAAACTTTGTTGATTTTTCACCATCATGCTAACACTTCTCCATTCTTTTAGGAGTCTCATAACAAAGGTGAGATTGAATTCCATGGCAGACATCGTGATTCCATAACGATTGCATTTGTAAATCAGCTCATTCAGCCTATCATAGTAACTTTCAATCGTTTCACCATCTTTTTGCTTGAAATCCTTCAGATCAATCAAACATTGCTTAACTTAATTGATTTTCGTTTTCTCGCTGCCTTGAAACTTTTCTTTGAGATTATTCCAGATTTTCTTTGCTGTTGTACAAATTCTGACATAGTTATACACAACTGGAGGCAATACACCATGCAACTCCCTTATGCATCGTTTTTCAAGTTTCTTCATACGATCAGTTTGATTTTCCACACTCGTAGTACTAGAAGAAGATCCAATTGGTTGTAAGTTCGTTGGAAGAGTAACATTCCCTGAGATGCAACACCAAAGCTCTTCATCGATTCCATTCAAGTAATCCTGCATACGATCAGACCACTGATCATAGTATTCAGGAATGAGCATAGGAATCTTAGTTGAAGATCCTAGCAGATGAGAGTATGAAGTCATCGAGTTGAGATTGAAGTTCGCCATTGATGTACGGAAGAAAACTTTTGAGAATTTTTGAGAAATCAAAGAGAATTTGAAAGCAAATTGCTGAATTGAACAGAAAAACAAAGTAGAATACTCGATTCAACAAATCTGTTGCAGAGTCAAATCACAACTTAAGATCTGGAAAGCTTTTTCACGTCAAAAGATGCGGAACTTTTTGAACCAGAATTTTGATTCAAAAACCTTTTGAAACAGAGTGAAAATTAGATCTCGGATCATGATTCTGTTGGATTAATGTCTAAGTCCATAACTATATTTGGTATGTACTTGACCCGACCCGGCATGGTCCATTTGGGTTGCACTTCACCGGCACAATTTATATGGATAGTCTTTTGAGAATAGTATATTTATGATTTATATTAATATATTATAAGTTCTAATATATTAATATGGAATCATATTATTTAATTAGTATTGATCAAGAATTAATTTAGAATTAATTAAGTGATCAAAAAGAACTAATTAAATATGGACTCTTATATATATGGAATGGGCCAAGTTCATTTAGGTTGGGCTAAGCTTTCATGGATGGTCCATGGAGCTTTTAACCCATGGATCCTATGTAAATGAAAGGTCATGGGTATTAGGGTTTACATGGATGTAACCCTAATCCTCCATAATATATAAAGGGGTCCTTGGCTCACAAAATTGGCACAAGTGTGTGAAAATAAGAGTGGGCCGATTTTAGTGTGCATACATATTCTCTCAAGTTCTTCCAAGGTGTTTTGGTGATTTGTGATTCCATTTGAGGCTTCCACACTATTGGGGCTAAGCTCTTAAAGCTTGAAGACATCAAGCTACATCAAAAGGTATGACATCTAACTAGAACTTTGTAGTATAGGTGCTTCATAATATGCTAGTTAGGATGAAACCTTGGAATAGTTAATATTTGCATGTATAATAGAGAAAGCATAGATCCAAGGTTTATAGGGTTGCATGTACACCATATGAGTGTTAGAATGCTCAAAACCCAACAGTGGTATCAGAGCCAGGTTGTTTTCTGTTATATTGATGCAAATGTTTTATTTTCAAGTTGAAAAAAAAAAAGAAAAAAAACATGACGTTTGTCAAATTTTAAGATAATTACTTGTTTTGTGAAAAACGAATTATTTGTAAAATTTGAATCATTTGTTATATGAGTTGAATTAGGTCAAATTTAGTAAAAGATAAAATGAGATGATTATTTTATTAGTTTTAAAAGTTTGATCTGAATGTTTTAAGGAGTTACAAATTTTGTCATAAAATTTTGGAGCTCAAAAGTTTTTTTTAAAGTTGTGATCTTAAGGGTTTTTGAAACTTCCATAAGTTATGGATATGAAAGTTTTTTTTAAAAAAAAAAAAATTTGATTCAAAGTTTTTATGGAGTTACAAAATTTGGTATTAATGTTTTAAAGAATTCCATAACTTGTTCTTAAGTTATGGAACATGGAAAGTTTCATCATAAAACACCATTAATTCCATAAGTTATGGAATCCAATGGTTTTCAAGAATTACAAAACTTGCCCTCAAGTTTTGGAATTTGAGAAAAGTTTTTTATGAAAAAAAGAATTGAATTCTAAAACTCTTGGGTTCATAACTTAAACAATTAATTAAATGGTTTTAATTTTGAATTTAATAATTGGAATTATGATGTTTTGTTGAATAGTTCAAATTAACTCTTATGGACTTTATTAATAGTTAATTAAAGCGTTTAATTAAAAGAGTATTATTAAATCCATAAATATATGGTTTGAGTTTAATTAAATTAAAAGTCTAGTTTAATTAATAGATTAAACCATCAAGTATTTTAAATGTCTAAAATACACCCTTATACTATTATAATATTAAAAGTTTAATATATTATATGTATAAGAGCAAGTCGTCTTACCATTAGTAGGCCCCATTCACGAAGCCGGTCTATAAGGGGGGTATAAGGTTGTTGCCTATAAAATGGCAGTTTAATGGGTGTCCACTCTCACCCACCGCTTCCTTGACTGGTGGAGGGTCGTTAGCCGAACAGGTAGGACAAGGACTATAATTCTCCCTTCATTAAAAGTATTAATGATAAATACTAAGTAACTAAACCTTTTATTAATTCTCAATCTTAGTTACTTAGGAAAATGCGAATAAGGTGCTAATCCATGAAATTACACTTTGCACTTTGTTTAAACCGTTAGTGGAGCGTGTGTGGTTCACCGGCACACTAACCTGGATTTAACAAAGTAGGCAAAGGGTAACTTAATATTTATCATAGTATCGGTGGAGCTCGTGTGGTTAACCGGCACATCGATTGAGGGGTAAATATTAAGGGTACCAAGTATATTTGCATGGTTACTTCACACCTTGTTTTCTGATCCTCGGCATCCCAGTCACAAAACCTGAAGGGCACACTCGAGATTGAAACATGCCATTGAAAAGTTCAATGAATCTCAAAAGAATCTAGGAGTTTCAAAACCAATTAAAACCTAATAATACATTTCGTTTATCTTGGTGGAAATTGGTGAATCGTCATTCACCTACCTTCAAATATTTTATAGCTTGGATTACGGCATCCCTCTTCCAAGTTATAAAATAGTTTGTTGGGTCCTAGCCTTAATATATTATATTGGGTGTTATATTAAGGACTTAAATCAACTTTACGTGAATTTCTCCCATTGTTGATGTCTGGTTTAGACAACAATGATCTTCCCAAACCAAGCTTTCCTAATGAATATGACTTTTCGAGTTTGGCTCATGGAAGTCATACTTCTCTTCCTTCACCTCCTCCAATTATTCTCCCTAACCCACAAGTTCAAGGTCACTCAAGCCCTAATGGCAAGCAAGGTCTATGTGTGATCACATCTTGGAGATGAAGTCACATATTGACAAGCCGGGAGAGTTGGGTGTCAAAGTCTTGAGAAAGTTGGTGGTTCAATCACTTTCTAAGTCACATAGTGAGTTCCTTTGGGACTCCTATGAAACAGACTATGACAAGACCCTTAATGATCTTATCTATTTGCTTGGTACTGCTGAATCAGCAATGATTTGGAAGGCTAGTAAAGCAAATTTGATTAGAAGATCGACTTCCCAAAACTTTATGGACATTGACAATGATAACACTGGAAATCCAGAAAAAACATTCTCTTCCCAATGGAAAGGGATCGGCCATAGTCAACTCGGTTGACCAAATGGTAAAGAGAAAAGCTAAGTCTGTGATAGTCCCATGTACCATTACCAAAGGGTCCATTTGTTAAAATTGCCAAAGGAAGGGGCACTGTTTGCGAAGCTGCCAAAATTACCTAAGGATGTTAAAGTCAATAAGTTTGACTCTACTTCAGGTAAAGTCCTTTGTCTAACTCTGTTAAGCTCCTATTTGGAGATTCTTATTACATAATGTGACTGAGTCACATGGTGATGTTATAAGAATTAAAGAAAAGAGAGAAAGCTTAAAGGAAGTATATGCTGCTTCTGATCGCGAAGATGGATTTCGATCGCATCAGAATTTTGAAGCTGTTACTTAGGAGTTATGACACCTTGCTTAGGAATATATAACAACAAGGTTTTCATATGGATTGTAAGGATAAGTTTTTCTGCAAAATTTTTAAAATAAAAGGAAATTTTTGATTTTATTTATTTTAAGTATCCTTACAATGGCATTTGTGAAAAAAATTGTTGTTTATATGATTCCATTGCTAGTAATATAGGAAATTGGTTTTGATTCTTTCATTTGTGGTAGTGTCTAAATTTACCAAATCAGGAAAGTTCCTCATCACCCAAGTTTCAATTGGACCGAAACTTGGAATCATGCAAGTTGAATAGTATGATGAATGAGAACTTTCAAGCATTGGAAAATCAAGACTAATTACTTGTTCACATGGATGTGTGAGTCAAGTGAAGGACTAAAGGGATCGAGTACACATTCTTGTGCACTGGTCATGTCCACCACAAAGCTCGTTAAGACTATTTGATTTACTAAAGTTTAGTAAATATGGTTATACTTACAAGTTTAAGTATAATTCTGAAACATTGGAAAAGTCTTAATGTATGGCAGAACGAATGGGAAGAATCAAATTAGGCAGAAAGATAAAAGTTTCTCAAATCTGAAAAGATGGGAGAGTACTTTAGTATCATGTTTGTGATCATCTTAATGATTAAGAGACCTTATCACAATTCATCCTCTAAGTGCATTATGATAGCTAAGAAGAGAAGCTATGAATTGTTGAAGTGGTCAAATGAAGAAGATGAGTCATACTTCGTTCCAAAACAATTCTTAGAGTCATACTCCAAGATTGTAACTTGAGTGACATATCTTAAAGAAAGGTTTAAAACACTTGTCAAATGTAAAAGTAAAAGTGTCCTACTCTTGTACATTTGAAGTTGGTAAGTTGTGATGTTTTGGATTAAACAAAGACCAACTAAGGCCAATTGTGTGAAGTGTTTGTCTTGATAAAGAATCCACACTATCTCTTGAATATTTGGCATGATAGTCTTATATGTCAAGAGGATAGTGGGAGTCTTAAAGATCCTAAAAAGAATTTCAAGAACTAATCAAGAATAAAACCTGAGGTTCTTCACTAGCACACGACTTGAGGTTTATAACCTATCGTGTTGACATATTCTGTGCCCATTCCAGTTAAAGTTGGCTTTGCATAGGAGCTCTGAAAGTTCTCAATTGGTTGCATAACAACTTGGAAGCAATGGCAGACCCTGTACTGCTAGGTGGCAAGAAGTTAAGATTGCATAAGTTCAGTCCATATGAGTTTGGATTTGTCATTATCCTTGTCTTGTGACTATGGTTTTGACGATTCACATGGATAAGAACACATACACCATAAAATCTAAGGGTCATAAGGTTTCTCTCCGATTCATGAAAATGATGGTGAGGAAACACTTCCACCAAGTAGATTTGAAGCAGATGGCAAAAGGTCTAAACAATTGAGACTATGATTACGACATCCCTTTTCATAGTTCTGAAATTGTTTAGACACACATGCATGCTATCTAAGGAAATGTGTATGATTTTGATAAAGTTTTATCAAAGCATCTCGTATCAGAAATCTGAACTTTGGTAAGAAAGTCAATAAAGTATTGATTTCTAGAAGTCCAGCTGATTTCTGAGTACATGTCAAAGCTAGTGGGAGCATAAGTGTTATGCTAATAATCATCATGTTAGTGGGAGCATGATAATTATTGTTAGTGTTGCAAGTTAGCAATGTTAATTATAGAAAACAAAAGTTTCAATTCGTGAGGCTGCAGGGATTGAAAAAGTTGTTTTGCTATAATTAAGGGAGAGGATATACTTCATTTCAGTTCTAAAGGCTTAGATTGAGACCTTAATCATCTTTAGTCAAGAATATATATATGAATTTCATGTTGGATTGGTTCAACTTAAGGAAATTCTATATATTGCGTTCTCAAAATTCGATTATGATTACGGCATCCCTCTTCATA
This sequence comes from Lactuca virosa, assembly GCF_052849685.1. Taxonomy (NCBI): domain Eukaryota; kingdom Viridiplantae; phylum Streptophyta; class Magnoliopsida; order Asterales; family Asteraceae; genus Lactuca; species Lactuca virosa. The sequence continues at coordinate 440,379,547 of NC_136429.1, read as the reverse complement.
GTCAAATTTTGAAAACATGGCAAATAAAAATATTGTAGCAAAAGACTGGTCTAGAATCATGTCTTTATGTGAGACATCATGAATCGTGTACCATTTGCTTTGGGTACAGGATCGATTACATGTGCTATAATATTTGTCATTTCTAAATTTTTCCAAATGCCCAGAGGCATTAAGAAGGGAAAAAGTCTAGAATTGGATATGACTAAAATGATTAAGCAATTGTCGAGGACAATCTAAGGTTTACCAAAGATTGGTTGCTCAGGGACAGTTGGAAGTATAGTGCTAATTTTGGAAGGACCATATTGACATATTCTGAAAAGAGGCATCTCTTATTCAGAAGTGATAGTCAAAATGAGAATATGGAGTTGTCTCCATAGGTGGAAGTTATCTGTGTAAGATTAGAAAACTTAATGCAAGAAGCATGTACAAAGCAATGTACTTTGAATATGAGACTTAGTTTCCATGGAGTTGATCTCCATTGGAATACCTTATAATGACTGTTGACAAGTCTTTGTGAATTTGTACGTATTCATTACAGGAGGGTCAGTGCATATAAGTTTAAAATCTAAACAGATTTCGATAAATGATAGGAATTTGAAATTCTCACATTTTTCGATAAGGATTTGGGAGTGTGACTTTGTACATATTCATTACAGGAGGGTCAGTGCATATAAGTTTAAAATCTAAACAGATTTCGATAAATGATAGGAATTTGAAATTCTCACATTTTTCGATAAGGATTTCGGAGTGTGAAATTAGAATCATTGAAATTATGTTCAATTGGTTTATTTCAAAAAGTAAGGATCATAGACAAACATAGAGTGCATACTTGGTGTACGGCAAAGCTATTGTTTAAGAAAAACATAGTGTACATGCTTGGAGCATGGGACAACTAGTGTTTTTAATTCAAGTATAAAGTTGACAAAACCGAAACAATGAATAATGAGTAATCAGTATGGTGATATATAAAAGTGTTTATTTATATTCATAGGGTTTGATACCATATTTGATTCATTTATTCTTGTGTTTCACTTTGCATGTTTTGACTTCCAGAATAACTAAGTCGCTCTTCCTGAATGATTAAGTTATTCAAACCATCCACAGTCGGTCATATGTTGGAAGTAGATATGAATCAAGACTGTCATGGGTTGGTTTGTAGAGGTCCAAGTTGGTGGACAAAGTGGTGCTACAACACTCATGAGTGCTCATAAGTTCTGAGTATTGGATTCAACCCACGCTCATTTGAATCACTTCATGGATTTTATCACGAGTGATCATGAGACGATAATATCTTATATTCTTAAAACCTAGAGATATGAGTTGTTACTATGAGTTGGTTATACATTGATTGCACGAAAACGCTTTGGTAACTCGATGTTATAAAACGTGCCTTTGTGTATGATTCAACAAGTAGTAGAACAAGCCATATGAGACGAAGTTTATCCATTCCTTTTACCTTCGGGATAAAAGCGATATATGTGGGCCCCTCGATGATTTAGCGATGACACATGTGAGTGCTTGGCCAAGCCAGGACTGATTTGATTTGTTCAATCAGTCAGTCATCATGAATCGGAAATCGGGAAACAACAAATGGACAGAGAGAATGATTGATAATCCATGTCTCAGTCCATATGATATCTAGAATGGAGGAATATATGATCCCTTATCTAATGGACAAGTCATTGACAAAGGTCAGAGTTCATCGACAAGGTCAGAGTTCGACAGAAGCTTTTGAGAGCTACGATTGCTGATCGGTTTCTGAAGTCATACGCAATAATAGTTTTAGACTTATCCAAGTGGGAGACTGTTTGATTAATGTCTAAGTCCATAACTATATTTGGTATGTACTTGACCTGACCCGGCATGGTCCATTTGGGTTGCACTTCACCGGCACAATTTATATGGATAGTCTTTTGAGAATAGTATATTTATGATTTATATTAATATATTATAAGTTCTAATATATTAATATGGAATCATATTATTTAATTAGTATTGATCAAGAATTAATTTAGAATTAATTAAGTGATCAAAAAGAACTAATTAAATATGGACTCTTATATATATGGAATGGGCCAAGTTCATTTAGGGTGGGCTAAGCTTTCATGGATGGTCCATGGAGCTTTTAACCCATGGATCCTATGTAAATGAAAGGTCATGGGTATTAGGGTTTACATGGATGTAACCCTAATCCTCCATAATATATAAAGGGGTCCTTGGCTCACAAAATTGGCACAAGTGTGTGAAAATAAGAGTGGGCCGATTTTAGTGTGCATACATATTCTCTCAAGTTCTTCCAAGGTGTTTTGGTGATTTGTGATTCCATTTGAGGCTTCCACACTATTGGGGCTAAGCTCTTAAAGCTTGAAGACATCAAGCTACATCAAAAGGTATGACATCTAACTAGAACTTTGTAGTATAGGTGCTTCATAATATGATAGTTAGGATGAAACCTTAGAATAGTTAATATTTGCATGTATAATAGAGAAAACATAGATCCAAGGTTTATAGGGTTGCATGTACACCATAGGAGTGTTAGAATGCTCAAAACCCAACAGATTCCTGCTCTGATACCAATTGATGAATCATAGAATCAAGTATTAATCAGAAAACATAACCAATTTCAAAAAAATCCAGTAGTGACCCCAAGAAGGAACGTGGCAAGCAAATCCATTTATAAGAACAGGTGGGAATACACGGGCCTTCAAACCATGCAGGAATGGAGAGTAGATTGAAATCGAGCATAGGTGTCAAGACGTCAACATAAGGTGCTAATTATCACCATTTCTTCAAAAATAAAAAAGGAGTGGTAAATTGAGAAACCCAAAAAAATGAAATCAAAATCAATATCCAGAAACAAAACGAAAACCTTAAAATCAAAATAAGAGAGATTGTTAAGGTTTGAAATGGGTGGTAAGAAAAAAAGGGGATATAGGAACACAGACGCACAGAAAAGTGAGAATAAAAAGGAGGAAGCAGCAAAAACGATTGTGGTTTATGGTGTGAGAAGGAGGTGGATGGTTGAAGGTGGTTACAACGATGGTGAGCGGTGGTGGTTAGGGCGGTGAAGGCTGATAGTCGTTAAGATGGTGGATAACGGTTGAAATAGGTGGATAGAGTCGATTAGGGTTTCACAAATAGAGGATGATGGGAAGCTTTGGTATTTTATAAACTCGATCAGCTGAAATATAGGAAGGCACGAATTATTCAACTTAGGGATTACAGGGGACTCGGTCAAAATCCCGGAAGATAAGCAGATAACTCATTGTTCCATCCTTATCTTGACCGATTCAATAGCCAAGGTGATGGAATTCTAGGTCAAATCTTATCTTAAATTTTATAAATTCAAAATATGGATTATGACTATTCAAAGGTTGACCAAATTAAGAAGAGGATTCTATGATGCATATAATGAGTGTACATAATGCATTAAGGCTTGTACCTCTTAAATTTCAGCCTTTGACCATATATGTATATTAACGTATTATATATATATATATATATATATATATATATATATATATATATATATATATATATATATATATATATATATATATATATATATGTATGTTGAGACCATGATATTTTATGAGACAACTGATGTTTATCATATATTTAGAATAACTAAATTTAATTAAAAGATGTGAAAACAAATATGAAGAACAATTTTGAAAATTAAAAAAAAAATACCTATCTATAAGTTTCATGACTTTTTTTACAAATATATATATATATATATATATATATATATATATATATATATATATATAACATCTATGATCTTAAAATATATAAAATACGTAGAATTTATAAATATTCAAGAATATCTGTAAATATTCTAGAATATTTACATATATTGTACATATTTTAACATCATGGATGGTGATTTTTTTTAAAAAAATCAAAAATTGTAAAAGAATATGTTTTTTTACATTTTTAATTTTTTTTCATACATATTTTTTTAGTTTTTTGACATCCATAAATGTGTGGTCAGAAATGCGTCTATTTGTCTCACAAAATTCTGTTCGCCTCAAATGAAGTTTCACACACACACACACACACACACACACACACACACATATATATATATATATATATATATATATATATATATATATATATATGAGATGGTTCACTAGAAAACGCATTAACCCTAGAAATTCTATAAAAATAGATATCATGTAACGTTTGGTCCATGTATTATTTATTTCTTAATATTTTTAGGGTTTGGGCTGGAACTCGACGAGTTGGGGAGCTCCAACTCGTCGTGTAGAGACTCATTTGGATGCGAGTTTAAGGACTCAACTCGACGTGTTGGGGAGCCCCAACACGACGAGTAGACGCTGGAAAGGAAAACCCTAATTTTCAGGGTTTGCACCCTACTTAAAGGCCTTAAGCCTCATAGTTAGCCTCCCTTATCGCCCCATTTGTCCAGAGAAACCCTAGTTCGTGCTTTTCCTACCATTTTGAGTGTGTGAGTGCTTAAGGAGTGCCTTTTTGGTGCTTATGTGAAGAAACTTGAAGTGGTTGGTGCATAGCTTAAGGGAGAGGCTGTAGATCCGGTGTTTACTCTGTTGTGGTAACCATTTTAAGGTATAAAGTCGATACCTTGGCCTTTTATTGCTTAGATCTTCTCCTATGAAAGTATATGGTCATTTTTAGCTTATCTTGGGGTCATTCTTGGATTTGAGCATGTCATGAAGCTATGACTTCAGATATGGACATCCCATGGCCTATTTTGACTTAAAGTTGCCATCTTTATCTAGTCTTGGGCCTCCTTCATGCCCTAAATCCCTTAATACGCTAGGATTGAGTGTTTTAGCCCCTTTAATGCCATGCATGGACGTAAAGTCAGCAAATTTACGTGGTATCTCAGTCCTAGGGGATCAGAACTATAGTTTGGAGCTTTGGACTCGCTGGAAAAGTGGCTGAATGTGTTAAGACTAGGAAAACTCGACGAGTTGCCCTGCCAAATCGGCGAGTTAACTCGGGTTTCCCTGATCCTCTGTACATTATGCAAACTCCACGAGTTGTCCTGTCAACTTGGCGAGTTGACTAGGGTTTTTCCCGGTTTTCTGAGAACTGAAGGAGCTCGACGAGTCAGCAAGTGCACTCGACGAGTTGGGTCAACATGAACTGTTGACCTTGACTGTTGATCTTGACTTGGACCAGGGTTGACCAAGTTTTACTTTAAAGGTATCATTTTTAATTAGGGGTTTTGTTGAAGTTAGTTGCAGGGTGGTTGTAGGCGGTTGAGTTCGGAGTTGCGAGTTGGGATTGGATCTTATCAGTTCAACATTCTTGAGAGGTAAGTCTCCTCACCATACCAGTGGGTCGAAGGCACCAAATCTGGGCCATTTTGTGATATGTGATATGTGATATGTGATATACTAGTTGTTATGTGATACGTGATATATACTAGCAGTCTCTATGATATTTGCATGGAAGACCTCGGGCGGTTCCCGAGGCAGTCGGATATCAGATCATGTGGGGGTTCCCATGGCATTCCAGGCTAAGACCATGTGGGGGTTCCCATGGCACCGGTGTAAGACCTTGGAGGGTTTCCATAGCATCCTTATATGTTTGTAAGACCATGTGGGGGTTCCCATGGCAATGGGCTAAGACCATGTGTGGGTTCCCATGGCATCCGGTGTAAGACCTTGGAGGGTTTCCATGGCATCCTGATTTGATTGTATGCATGGCTTAATGGTATATGTAGTTGATGTAGCTAGTATGGGTTATGTGATTATGTGGATTGTGTGGGGTATGCTTTGAGGGAAACTCACTAAGCATTAACTTACAGTTTGTTGGTTGTTTCAGACACTTCTGAATCTAAGGGCAAGAGCCCAGCGTGATGGCGCGACATGCACTCTCTGGCATTTCATTTTGGACACTCTGATTTTATGAATAATTTATCTGATGTTATGGATTTTGAAAACAAATGTGTTTGGAATTTTTATATCTTATGGAAATGTTTTGGTTATTTAAAATGAAAAATTTTATTGGAAAATTTGGGCTGTTACAAGTTGGTATCAGAGCCTTGGTTTGAGGGATTCGGGCACATTCTCGGGTGTGTCAGGACTCAAACTAAGGAAATGGTAAAATAGTTTTCAAAAATCAAAAGTTAAAAACTTCTTGAAAGAAAAAGGGAGAGTGCAATGCGCGTAATTGGCCAAGCTCAAGTAAATGTTTTCCCCAATATGTTAGCCATGTTATATTTGGAATGTGATAGTCGTATGGATTTTGCTATGTGTATGATTTAAAAATTGTATACAGTTAGGATCTTATAGCCTTAGAATAATTGATTTGGCCTTATTTCCTGTTCCTTTTTTGGTTGTGGTCCTAGGGTAGAGTCTGCTATTTGACAGTCTATTTGATCCTGTTCTGTGTATAATTAGCATGTATAGGGAAACCTGTTATGATTGATTTGAGTTCTGGTTTAATGGGGTTGGAGCAAATCTTAGGATAGCCTACGATTTGAGTTATGTGGTTGTTGGTGAGATATGTTTTGTTTTGGGACGAATTAGAGATATCAGGTAGAGCCTTGGGGAAGGTACATGTAGGTGTGGAAGGTAGTATTGGGCCCGTACTACTGAAAGCAGAGGACCTGTACCTGAACAAAAGTTAGATTTGGAAGCTCTAAGGAGACCAGTGTGGAAAGATCCCTTTTTTGAATATCTCGATCATTCTGTCTTATGGTATTTCAGTGCAGTATGGTGGTGACACATCATGGAGTAGGGGGATCATGATCAGGATCTGGGTCAGGCTACAGGTAGGTGTGGAAGGTAGTATTGGGCCCGTGCTACTGAAAGCATAGGACATGTACCTGAACAGAATTTAGATCTGGAATCTCTAAGGAGACCGGTGTGGAAAGATCCCTTTTTTGAATATCTCGATCATTCTGTCTTATGGTATTTCAGTGCAGTATGGTGGTGACACATCATGGAGCAGGGGGATCATGATCAGGATCTGGGTCAGGCTACGCTACTAAGCCCATTGACGAGGTTACGAGGGGAATTCTTGACGCTACCCTAGTGATTTTCGGGACCGTGAAGGAGGGGATGATGGAGATCATAGAGGAGCAGCTCAGGTCGTTCTGAGCCGAGATTGGTACGGGCCTGGTCGGGGCCCGAACTCCCTCATTCCGGGAGTTCAAGGCGTGTAGAGCGCCTGAGTTCTTTGGGGTCCGGGACCCCATAGTTAGTGGATGCTAGGTGGTAGATATGGAGAATTCCCAACGCACGAGCTCTTGCCCCGAGGCGGCAAAAGTAGGGTTTGTTTCGTGCATGTTGAGGGACCGGGCCAGGGACTGGTGGGAGGAGGTGACCCACCAGGTGGGATCAGCTGGAGTGGCTGATATGTCATGGGAGGAGTTTGTCAGACATTTTGACTTGGAGTTTGCACCGTCCATCGATGTGCAACAGTTAGTGAGGGGGTTTCAGGAGCTACAACAGACTACCGAGACTGTGGCGGAGATCACCGCCAAGTTTCGGGAACAAGCACTATTGATCCCACAGTATGCTGCGGATGAGGATATGAGGGGGACGAGGTATCATTCCATGTTGAGGGATGATATCCATCGTGAGATTTTCAGGATGCAAAACCCTGAATGAGATGGTGGAGAAGGCCCGGGAGCGAGAGATGGATTTGGAGTTTCGCACCAAGTGGAAGCCAGAGCAGGTTCAGACAGTTGTAGGTTAGGCTAAAAAGCCTAAGACCTCGGATTCTTCTGGTAGGGGACAGCAGGGTCGTGGCCGGAGTGCCAAATGTGGGAGATCGCATAGTGGAGTTTGTCGGGGGACAGGACCGGTATGTTATACCTATGGTCAGCCAGGCCACGTGAGCAGGGACTGCCCCAAGAAATGCTTGATTTATTTCTACTGCAGCCAGACCAGCCATAAATGGGCCAACTGTCCGAGGTTGCAGGGAGGAGGAGGAGCAGTGGCGGCGCCTGCGCCCGCCACAATGAGGATCACTGATGGCCGCCCTACCAAGGCAGAAGCTCCTGCAGTGAAGAGCCGCGCATTGCAGCTGTCTACCGAGGAGGGTCGGGCAGCACCAGATGTCGTGGCTGGTACGTAATCTATTTATCCTGTTGATATTATTTGTTATGCTTATGTATGTATATGCTCTTATATAGGGACCTTTTTGGTCAATGGTATGTCGGCTCATGTTCTTTTCGATTCGGGAGCTACCCGATTGTTCGTATCTCTTGTGATTAGCAAGAAGTTTCGGAATGCTCCGGGGACTTTGGATTCCCCACTTGAGGCCGAGATTGTGGATGACCTCACTGTGAGTGTTGCGAGGGTATACCGGGGCTGTGTCCTGAATATGTTTGGGGAGAGGTTTCGTGTCGACCTAGTTCCGATACCATTGCGAGGGCTGAAGGTGATCGTCAGAATGGACTGGTTAGGGGCCATGATAGACTGCGAGCACCAACTGGTGAGAGTTCGAACCCTAAGTGGGGGAGAACTGGTTATTCATGGGGAGAGGGCGTCAGAGGGGCCAACCCTCTGTTCGACTACGAGGGTGAGGAGACTTCTCCATCATGGTTGTACAGGTTTGGTCAGTGTGCCAGTTGTACAAGATTTCAGGATGTCTTTCCTGAGGAGTTTCCTAGGGTGCCTCCGGAGAGGCGAGTAGAGTTTCGCATTGATTTGGTGCCCGGTGCCGCTCCGATAGCCAAGGCACCATACCGGCTAGCTCCGCCTGTGATGCAGGAGCTGTCTACGCAACTTCAGGAGCTGATAGACCGAGGGTTTATCCATCCGAGCAGCTCTCCGTGGGGAGCACCGATCCTGTTTCTAAAGAAGAAGGACAAGTCACACGGGATACATATCGATTATCGAGACCTGAACAAGCTAACAATGAAAATCCGTTGTCTGCTTCCTAGGATCGATGATCTGTTCGATCAACTTCAGGGTGCATCTTGGTTCTTCAAGATCGATCTTCGGTCGGGGTACCATCAGATGAGGATTATGGATGAGGATATACCACATACATCTTTCAGGACTCGGTACAGTCACTATGAGTTTGTGGTAATGCCATTCGGGCTCACCAATGCCCCAACAGCGTTCATGGACCTCATGAGCAGGGTGTGTAAGCTGATGTTGGATCAGTCTGTGATCGTTTTTATCGATGATATCTTGGTTTATTCTAAGAAAAAAGAGCAGCACGGGCCACACTTGAGGGAGGTATTGGAGACACTGAGGACGGAAAGGCTTTATGTCAAGTTCTCAAAGTGTAATTTTTGGTAGCGAGACGTGCAGTTTTTTGGGCACATCATCAACCAAGATGGTATTTTGGTTGATCCGGCCAAGATTGAGGCAGTGATGCGGTGGGAAGTGTCGAAGAATGTATCTGAGATCCGTAGCTTCTGCGGTTTAGTGGGGTATTATCTCCAAGATCGTCATACCTTTGACTCGCTTGACCAAGAAGAATGTGACCTTTTGGTGGGCCCCGGACCAACATTTGGCTTTCGAGACATTGAGACAGAGATTATGTGAGGCCCGATTTTAGCACTACCCGACGAATTGGATGATTTGATGATGTATTGTTATGCGTCGGTCTCGAGGTTAGGGGCGGTTTTGATGCAGAGAGGGCATGTGATCGGGTACGCCTCGAGGCAGCTGAAGCCTCACGAGGAAAATTACCCCACTAACGTACTGGAATTGGGGGCTATTGTGTTTGCCCTCAAAATCTGGAGGCATTACTTGTACGAAGTTCGGTGCACCATGTTTACTGAGAAAAAAAGTTTGAAGTATTTGACGGATCAACAGAACCTGAACATGCGGCAGAAGAGATGGTTGGATGTACTGAAGGATTATGATTGGGAGATCTTGTACCACCCAGGGAAGGCCAATGTGGTGGACGATGCCTTGAGCCGCAAGGCGGCGAGTGCTCCGATTAGGGATGTTTGTTTGAGGATGACGATGATTTCCCCCTTGTTGGATATGATCAAGGAGGCTCAGGTGGAGGGTTTAAAGAAAGATAATTGGAAGATAGAGCAGATTCGGGTTCATATTCCCTTGTTTGTTCGGGATGGTCGGGGACTTTTGACACAGTGTGACCGGGTGTGGGTGTTGGCCTCCGGGGGTGTGAGACAGAAGATCTTGGAAGAGGAGCATAAATCCAAGTTCTCTATAGGGATCTAAGGTTGAGTTATTGGTGTCCCCGCATGAAATGGGAGGTCGCGTGGTTTGTGGAGCGGTTCCTGACCTGCAGGAAGGTCAAGGCCGAACATCAGAGGCCTCACGACAAGGTTCATCCGCTACCCATTCCTATGTGGAAGTGTTAAGAGATCACCATGGACTTCATCACAAAATTACCGAGGACGGTGAGGGATGTGGATTCCATTTGGGTCATCATGGACAGGTTGACGAAGAATGCTCATTTTATTCCAATCTACGAGAGCATCTTCGTTGAGAAATTAGCAGATATTTATGTGCGAGAGGTGGTGGTTAGGCACGGGGTGCTAGTGTCGGAGGTCTCTGATCGAGATGTCCGTTTTACATCCAGGTTTTGGAGGAAGTTCCACGAAGAGTTAGGAACTCAGTTACATTGCAGCACTGCGTACCACCCCCAGACAGATGGCCAGAGCGTGCGGATGATTCAGACGCTCGAGGATATGATGTGGGCATGCATATTGGATTTCGGAGGGAGTTGGGATACATACCTTCCACTAGCAGAGTTTTCATATAACAATAGTTATCATGCTAGTATCAACCGACCCCCATTTGCGATGTTGTATGGTCGGAGGTGTAGGACCCCGGTTTGTTGGGGTGAGGTTGGGCACCGACTCATGGGAAGCACCGAGGCGGTGCTTAAGACTACCGAGTTGATCCAACAAGTGTGCGACATGCTGCGGGTCGCGCAGATCCGTCAGAAGAGCTACGTTGATCGGCGTCGCTCGGATCTCGAGTTCCAGGTGGGAGACTTCGTTTTGTTGAAAGTGTCACCATGGAAGGGTTTCATTATGTTTTAGAAGAGGGGCAAGTTAGGGCCCCGATTTATTGGTCCGTTCAGGATTCCTGACCATGTAGGCAAGGTGGCATACCGTTTGGACCTGTCGGACGAACTTAAACAGATTCACAACACCTACCATGTGTCTCAGCTTCGGAAGGGTTTCACTGACGAGGCTGCGGTTATTTCTTTGGACGACATTCAGGTGGATGAGAGTCTGAACAACATTGAGAGACTTGTTGCGGTTTTGGATAGGAAAACTATGGTTCTTCGTAACAGAGAGGTGAAGCTAGTGAAGGTGCAGTGGCAACATCGGAAGGGCTCAGAATGGACATGGGAGCCGGATGATGATAAGTGAGAGCATTATCTTGATTTGTTTGCATTGGCAGATTTCGAGGACGAAGTCTAGTTCGAGTGGGGAAACTTGTAACTCTTGGTCCAGATATTATTTATTTCTCAATATTTTTAGGGTTTTGAGTTGGAACTCGACGATTTGGGGAGCTCTAACTCGTCGTGTAGAGACTCATTTGGACGCGGGTTTAAGCACTCAACTCGACGAGTTGGGGAGCCCCAACTCGACGAGTAGACGCTGGAAAGGAAAACCCTAATTTTCAGGGTTTGCACCCTATTTAAAGGCCTTAAGCCTCATTGTTAGCCTCCCTTTTTGCCCCATTTTCCTAGAGAAACCCTAGTTCGTGCTTTTCTTACCATTTTAAATGTGTGAGAGCTTAAGGAGAGCCTTTTTGGTGCTTATGTGAAGAAGCTTGAAGTGGTTGGTACATAGCAGAAGGGAGAGGTTGTAGATCCGGTGTTTACTCTGTTGTGGTAACCATTTTAAGGTATAAAGTCGATACCTTGGCCTTTTATTGCTTAGATCTTCTCCTATGCAAATATATGGTCATTTTTAGCTTATCTTGGGGTCATTCTTGCATTTCAGCATGTCATGAAGCTATGACTTCAAATATGGACATCTCATGGCCTATTTTGACTTAAAGTTGCCATCTTTATCTAGTCTTTGCCTCCTTCATGCCCTAAATCCATTAATAAGCTAAGATTGAGTGTCTTAGCCCCTTTAATGCCATGCATGGACATGAAGTCAACAACTTTACGTGGTATCTCAGTCCTAGGGGATCAGAACTATAGTTTGGAGCTTTGGACTCGCTGGAAAAGTAGATGAACGTGTTAAGACTAGGAAAACTCGACGAGTTACCCTGCCAACTCGGCGAGTTAACTCGGGTTTCCCCAATCCTCTGGACTTTATGCGAACTCGACGAGTTGTCCTGTCAACTCGGCGAGTTGACTAGGGTTTTTCCTAGTTTTATGAGATCTGAAGGAACTCGGCGAGTCAGCAAGTGCACTCAACGAGTTAGGTCAACATGGACTATTGACTTTGAGTGTTGACCTTGAGTTGGACCAGGGTTGACCATGTTTGACTTTAAAGGTATCATTGTTAATTCAGGGTTTTGTTTAAGTTAGTTGCAGGGTGGTTGTAGGCGGTTGAGTTCGGAGTTGGGAGTTGGGATTGGATCTTATTTGTTCAACATTCTTCAGAGGTGAGTCTGCTCACCATACCAATGGGTCGAAGGCGCCAAATCCGGGCGATTTTGTGATATGTGATATGTGATATACTAGTTGTTATGTTATACGTGACATATGCTAGCAGTGTCTGTGATATTTGCATGGAAGACCTCGGGGGGTTCCCGAGGCAGTCGGATATCATACCATGTGGGGGTTCCCATGATATTTCGGGCTAAGACCATGTGAGGGTTCCCATGACAATTGGCTAAGACCATGTGGGGGTTCCCATGGCCCCCGGTGTAAGACCTTGGAGGGTTTCCATGGCATCCTTATTTGATTGTATGCATGTCTTATGTGGTATATGTAGCTGATGTAGCTAGTATGGGTTATGTTATTATGTGGATTGTGTGGGGCATGCTCTGGGGGAAACTCACTAAGCATTAGCTTACAGTTTATTGGTTGTTTCAGGTACTTCAGGATCTAAGGGCAAGAGCCCGGCATGATGGCGCGACATGCACTCTATGACGTTTCATTTGGGACACTCTGATTTTATGAATAACTTATCTGATGTTATGGATTTTGAAAACAAATGTGTTTGGAATTTTTATATCTTATGGAAATGTTTTGGTTATTTAAAATTAAAAATTTTATTGGAACATTTGGGTTATTACATATCTCAAATTATTTTTTGTTATGTATTTCTAGTTGTTATAAATGTTTTTTGGGGTTTCTAGAGTTCATGTGTTTTCTATTGAACCCACACTATATATTTCTATGTCTATCTATTTATTATAAAGGAGACCATTCAAATCTATATGGTTCAAGATATGTCATTTTCTTGAACCATATTCATTTGAAACACATAAACTCTTGTCCTTATGCTACTTAAATGATTATTTAGTTGAAGTATTTTGCCAATATAAGAAACATTTTGTTCTCTTCTCTTTTCAATTTTCTTTATCTTTTTTTTTTCATTTTCATTATCTAGAATGCATGAGATTGAAGAGGTTTCAAATAGGTTTCATTTCTTATTTCCACATCTTATTTTCTTATATTTTCTTAAAATTCCATAAGACATTTATTGTGTACTAGAGGCAATACAAAAGTTTATGGTATTTATAGATGATGAAGAGTTGTCTCAAGGTTGTACAAATATATACAAAAGAAAAGTGTCTGTCAATTTTGATGTGTTATGTATTGATAGTGCGTTTGCTAAAGAAAAAAGAAGATAGAAACAACGAGAATTTTTTAGGTGAAGGTTGTACATTTCGATCTAAAATAAAATTGTTGTAAATTTTGATGTTTTTTTAAATGTGTTTAAACTAGAATTTCGTTTTGACGAGTTCATTTCACATTGATGAAATAAGTAAAAAAGAAACTATGAATGTTAATGTGTTTGAAATGTGTTTTTGAAATAATGAAAATGACATCATGAATTAGCTTTTGATGGGTTCTATTCATATTTATGAAAATATAAATGTCTTAATTCATTTGCTTTATGGCTCATTTTTTTGTGGATGTTGAATAAAAAGGTATGGGGATTCTATGGATGTTATTATTTTTTTTTCTCACTGTCGTGACTTTTTTTTAATGGCATAATTCTTTTAATTCTTATTTTTTCAAAAAATTTCCAAATTTTTTATTATAAAATGGTTTTGGAAGAATCTATATTTTGATGATTGTGCTATTCTAATATAATACACATAAATATGATTAATTTTATTGATTGTATATTGGGGTTGAAAGTTATCGGCTATTAATTGTAAACATACGACAAGACCTTTGCTCATGTTGCCCGTCTTGAAGCTATACAAATCTTTCTCGCTTATGCTGGTCACAAAGGTTTTAAAGTTTACCAGATGGACATCAAAAGTGTTTTTCTCGATGGTTAACTTGATAGTGAAGTATATCTTCAACAACCTCGTAGGTTTATGAATCTCACATATCCGAACTATTACAAACTCCAAAAAGTTGTTTATGGCCTCAAGCAAGCTCCACGCGCCTGGTACGAGACGCTCACTGATTATTTGAAGCGTTCAAGTTTTCAAAGAGGAATTCTTAATCCTACATTATTCCGAAGATCGGATGGAAACCATCTCATGTTAGTTCAAATATATGTCGACGACCTCATCTTTGGATCAACTGATCTGAAAATGCTTGCTGATTTTTCCTAGTTGATGGTTAGTCGATTTCAAATGAGTATGAATCATGAATTAAGCTTCTTCCTCGGACTGCAAGTTAAACAGACCAATAGAGGAATCTTCATTCATCAAGAGAAATATATTTCCAAACTTCTGAAGAAATATTCAATGGACAGTTGTGCCTCTGCAGAGGTTCCAATGAGTTTCGGACACAATATCTTCTCGGACCCATCCGGTGTTCCTGTTGATCAGAAGAAGTATAGGGGAATGATATGATCGCTACTCTACCTCACTGCAAGTCATCCGGACATCATGTTCTCTACATTTGTGTGTGCTAGATTCCAGGTTAATCTGAAGATGTCTCATCTTTTAGCTATCAAACAAATCTTTTGATATCTCAAAGGGACTAAGAACCTCGGAATTTGGTATCCTGCAAATGAAAGTTTCCTTCTTCAAGCGTATTCCAATTCAAACTATGGAGGACTTCAACTTGATAGAAAAAGCACTTCTCGTGGTAGTCAATTTTTGGGTGGAAGATTGGTGTTAGGTCTAATGTTGTGTTGTGTCAAATGTATGTTATCGGATTCCAAAATGGGCATGTCCATGTTCGGTATTAGTATCTTAGATAGTCTATAAATAGCATGCATGTAACTTTTAGGGTTACTCCTTGTTGAAGCAAGTAGATAGTACTTTCGCCTCAAGAACTATTCTATTGATGTGATTAATAAACATTCGACACCTTTTTGATCACTATTGTTTCTTGTATTTAATTCATCCTGCAAATATAGAATCTATCAATCTTTATTTTTCTCACAATTGGTATCAGAGCAGGAGATAGTGTAATCAATTCGCTATTCTTCTATCGAGTAAAGGGTTTTTCATTAGGGTTTATCAGTTTTTAAGATATGTTATTTTTGTCTCAATCGTCTCAATCGATTGTAGATCCTAGATCCTAGATCTCTAGTTTTCCCTTGAACTCGATTCAAGCTTACACATATGATTCTATATTTTGTTTTCTTGAATTCTCGTTATTATGGCTAACGACGATCTTCACTCTCTTGCATTCAATCTCCTAAGTAGCATCGGTTCAACAACAAGGATTCCTATCCTTTTCCCAAAAGATTATGAGGTTTGGGCTCTTCACTTTGAAGATTACATACTGGGAATCGGAGAACATGGTTCTACAAAATGGCATGCAATGGCAACTGAAACATATAAGTATTCATTAACGAAGAAAGAAGTCAAAACTCAGAAGGATTATGATGAAATCATTGCAGACAATCCTGCAAATGATGAGAAGATCAATCTGATGTGCAATCTAAAATCAATGAGAATTATTCGATTTGCTCTTCCTCCTGACACATTCTGTCTTGTTAGTGCATGTGATACTACAAAAGGAATCTGGGATAGACTGAAGGAATTGTATTTGGGTGATGACGACTTGCAACATTTTGTGCAGACGACACTTCTGTTGGAATTTGGATCTTTTGTGCAAAAACCAGATGAGAACTTAGAAAAGACAACCAATCGCTTCAATCACCTGTTAAGCAAAATGCTTAAATACAATCTTGAGCGAAGAGTTATTGAACAGAAGGTCACGTTCACGAATGGTCTCAGATCTGAATGGAAGGCTATAGTTTCCAGTGTTAAGGCACATGAACAATTCAAAAGCTATTCGTTGGCAAAACTCTTGGGCATTCTAAAATCTCACGAAGATGAAGTTATTAAGGAAGCGAAACTTGTCTCTAGTGTTGGGTCTTTGGCGTTGGTTGCTAAAGGTAAGAAATCAGTTGTTGATGACTCCGAGTCTGATATTTCGATTGATGAACTCACAAAAGAAGACAAAGCGTTAATGGTGTCTAACCCAAATAAATTCTTTAAGAATAATTTCTCTTGTTTCATAAACAAATACAAGCAAGGAAACTGAAGTTCCAAAAAGCCAAGAGAGGAGAGTTTCAAGAACTCTTAGAATGATGAAGAAAAGAAAGAAAAAAAGTTGTTGGGTGATTCTGGTTATGACTGTAATTATTGTCATGGTAAGTATCACTTCGCAAATGAATGTTTGCTACGTAAGCAGAATGAGAAGAATGAGAAGGAAAAAAGACGAGGCCTACTTGATGGGTTTTGAGCACTATAACAATCCTATGGTGCACATACAACCCTAGATGCTTTGGATCTAAGTTTTCTCAAGTTACACATGCAATTTCATCTTATCCAAACCATATACCCTAGCTAGCATGCAATTGGAGATATACAACTTAAAAACTAGTTAGATGAATACCTCTTTGTTGTAGCGTGTAGTTCTTGTCCTTTCAATAGCTTAGTACCTCAAATGTGACACCTCTAATAAGTCACAAACACCAAAAGAAAAAGGAGGCTTATGAGAGAGAGGTTAAGAAGCACAAATCAGCTAGGGTTTCACCTTGGAATTCTTGTGGCCGATTTTAGGGGTGCTAGGGGTTACTTTTATAGTGTGGAATCCCTAGGGTTTCTTACATGTAATCGTAACTGATCATGACTTTTCACATTTGATAGGCCCTTTGGACTAAACCTTCATGGACTCTCATATAGGTTTAGTCCATCCCTAATCAACATGGATCATTAGCCCAAACTATAAGCATCACTGATTTACCTAATCAGTCGCCGTAAATTTAATCGGTCTCTTTTGATCACTAAATTAATTCCAAATTAATTCTTGATCAATACCAATAAAATAATATCATTTCTCAATCAATATATTATTCATATAATATATTAATAAATCACAAATAATCTCTTTCTCAAATATCCATCCTATCAAATTGCTCCGGTGAAGGCAACCCAAAAGGACCATGCTACTATCGGGTCAAGTGCATACCAATTATAGTTATGGGCTTAGACACCTAATGCAACAGTCTCCCACTTGGATAAGTCTAATAACTATAATTGCCAATGCAACTTCAAAATCCGATTAGCAATCGTAGCTCTCAAAAGCCGCTTTCCAACTCTGATCTAGTCAATAACTCGTCCTTTAGATAAGTGATCATATAGTCATCTGTTCTTCAAGATATCGTGTGGACAAAGACATGGAATAAAGTCATACTCGTTGTCCAACAGTTTGTTTCCCGATTTCTTATTTGTTTGATATAGAACTTAATTGAACACATCAATTGAGTCCTGACCGGGCCCGACACATAAGTCAAAACAAAATCATCGAGAGGCCAAAGATATCGCTTTTAATCCCCTTAGGATAAAAGGAACAGATAAACTTCGAATTATATGTTTGTACCAATTACTTGTTAAATTATACACAACAATACGTTTTATAACATCAAGTTACTGATGCGTTTTCGTACTATCAATGCACAACCAACTCGTAATCAACAACTCATATATCTCAGTTTGAAGACTATACGATATTATCATCTCACAATCGCTCGTGATGAATTCCATGAAGTGATTCATGTGAGCGTGGGTTTAATCCAATACTCAAATCTTATTTCAGGAGTATTCATGAATGTTGTAGCAAACTTTTACTATGTTTAAATACTTTAGACAATCTACAAGCCAATTCATGACAGTCTAACTTCATAACCTACTTCCAAAGTATGATTGACTGTGGATAGTTCGAATAATCATATTATTCTGGAAGTCAAAACATGCAAAAGTGAAATATAAAATAAACAATTGACAAAAGACAGTAAACTTTACTTATAAATAAAACTTTATTATTTAATCATCAAATATCAATTACATTTATTTATTACAAGTTTCTAACCGTCTATCTAATCACTAAAACTAATATCGTCCCTTAGGCCAATGCTCTTAGCATGCTGAAAATGCTTAACCCTACTCAGTCCCTTCGTAAGGGGATCTGGTGGGTTATCCTCTGACGATACTCTCTTCACTACGAGGAGTCCCTCTTCTACTCGATGTCTTATGAAGTGATATTTTCTGTCGATGTGCCTGGACCTGCCATGATCCCTTGGTTGCTTGGTTAAGGCGACATCACCCTCGTTGTCACAGAAAATTTCGATAGGCTCCTTTACAGCTGGTACAACTCCAAGGTCTCCAATGAAGTTCTTTAGCCATATTGCCTCCTTCAATGCGTCGCTTGCTGCTATGTACTCTGATTCGCACGTTGAATCAACTATAGTCTCCTC
Source organism: Lactuca virosa (assembly GCF_052849685.1). Classification (NCBI taxonomy): domain Eukaryota; kingdom Viridiplantae; phylum Streptophyta; class Magnoliopsida; order Asterales; family Asteraceae; genus Lactuca; species Lactuca virosa. The sequence goes on along the minus strand of NC_136429.1, from coordinate 440,360,781 downwards.
TTTGGAATTTCCATGTTACTGCTCCTCCATTTATGGTAAATACCCAGCCGACCGAGAGCGGAAATTATCTCTGTCGGTCTGAAAGCTAGCGTCACTATACCCTGTTACTCTCAAGTCATCACTCCTACCGAGGGTAAGGACCCAGTCCTTAGTCCTCTGCAGGTACCTAAGAATGTTCTTTACTGCTATCCAGTGAGTTCTACCAGGATTCCCTTGCTATCGACTAACCATGTTCAAAGCAAAAGTCACATCAGGGCGAGTACATGTCATAGCATACATGATCGAGCCATCTGCGGAAGCATATGGTACTCGACTCATTTCTGCTATTTCGGCATCGGTACTCGGACTTTGAGTCTTACTCAGTTTGGTATTACTCTGGATAGGTAATTCTCCTTTCTTGGAATTTTCCATGTTTAAACGTTTCAACACCTTGTCCAAGTAGGTACTCTGACTAAGTCCTATTACTCTTTTACTCCTATTTCTCAATATCCTTATCCCTAGAATGTAAGCAGCTTCCCCGAGGTCCTTCATAGCGAAACCCTTCCCAAGCCAGGACTTAACTTCCTGCAAGGTTGGAACGTCATTTCCTATGAGTAGTATGTCATCCACATACAATACCAGAAAGCTAACTATACTCCCACTAGCCTTGACATATATGCAGGACTCATCCTCGCTTCTCAAAAAATCGAACTCTTTGTCTTTCTCATCGAAACAGAGATTCCATCTGCGAGATTCTTGATTTAATCCATAAATGGATTTCTCAAGCTTACACACTCTATCAGGGTACTTCGCATCTACAAAACCCTATGGCTGACTTATGTAAACATCTTCAGCCAACTTCCCATTAAGGAAAGCGGTTTTGACATCCATCTGCCATATTTCATAATCATGAAACGCAGCTATGACTAGCATTATAGACTTGATCTTGGCTACTGGTGAGAAGGTCTCGTCATAGTCAACTCCAGGAGTTTGAGTAAAGCCCTTCGCAACCAATCGTGCCTTATATGTGTGTACTTTCCCATCCATTTCGGTCTTCTTCTTGAAGATCCACTTGCACCCGACCATCCTACGACCTGGTACATTGTCAACCAAGTTCCAAACTTGATTTTCATACATAGACTGAATCTCGCTGTTTATCGCCTCTTTCCACTTCGAAGACTCTTGGCCCACCATGGCTTCCTTGTAGGTTTTAGGTTCATCCAAATTTACCATTATGCTATCACTGATAAACATATCACCTTTACTTGTTATATGAAAAACATATAGCACAGGTGAAGCACTAACTCTACTGGAACGTCTCAGAAGTAAGGACTGGTCAACTGGTTTAATAGGAGTCTCATCCTCAGGTTAAGTGCTAGTGTTAGATGTTCCTTCATCGCTTAACTCTTAAAGCTCTTCAAGGTCAATTTGCCTCCCACTATCCTCTTGGCATATGAGTTCTCTTTCACGAAAGACACCCCTTCATGCTACGAAGACCACGTTCTTACTAGGTCTATAGAACAAATATCTAAAAGATTTTTGTGGGTAGCCGATGAAAATATAACGCTCACTACGAGGTTCTAGCTTGTCGTGAGTCTCTCGTCTTACGAAAGCCTCGCAACCCCAAACCTTGATATGTGCTAATGAGGGAACCTTCCTTGTCCACATTTCGTGAGGTGTTTCGGCAACCTTCTTAGTTGGGACTAGATTAAGGATATGTGCGACAATCTCTAAGGCATACCCACAGAATGAGATAGGTAACGAAGCTCGACTCATCATAAAACGAACCATGTCCAACAAGGTTCGATTGCGCCTCTCAGCCACACCATTCAGCTGCGGTGTCCTAGCTGGCATCAATTGTGAAACAATTCCACATTCCTTAAGATAGTCGTGGAACTCAATACTAAGATACTCACCACCTCGATCGGATTGGAGCATCTTTATATTCCTACCCAATTGATTCTCCACTTCTTGCTTAAACTCTTTGAACTTTTCAAAGGTTTCCGACTTGTGCTTGATTAAGTAGATATATCCATATCTACTATAATCGTTGGTAAAAGTTACATAGAAGCGGTTAGCATCCCTTGTGGCAGATCTGAAGGGTCCACACACATCGGTGCGTATGAGATCCAACAAACCCTCACCTCTTTCACAAGTACCAGTGAAAGGTGACTTGGTCATCTTTCTAAGCAAACAAGATTCACACATGTCATCCGAATTTAAGTTCCAACACTCCATTCTTTTGGAGTTGGGCTATGCGCTTCTTGTTGACATGTCCAATAAGACAATGCCACAAGCATTATTTTTCCAAACCATTGGACGAATCAATATGCAATACATTATTTCCTAAGTTGTCTACAACGATCACAATTTCATATATACCATTACAAGGCAATGATTCAAAATAAAATTTATCATTATAAAAAGCACTAATAGAACCAATTTCATTGTTAAATGAAAATCTAAAACCTTGTTTATACAAACCATGAAAAGAAATAATGTTTCTCGCCATATCTGACGAGTAGAAACAATTGTTCAAATCTAGCCCTAACCCATTACTAAGAAATAAAGAATTAACTCCAATCTTGGTGACAGGCGACACTTTCCTATTCCCCATGATCAAGTTCATCTTCCCGTGCTCCACATCCCTACTTCCTTTTAGACCCTGCAAATCAGAACAAATGTGAAAACCACATCCTGTATCAAGGACCCAAGAACTAGCATGTGATGAGTTGTTAGATTGAATAGTGTAAATACCTGCGGAAGTGGGCTTTATCTTCCCATCCTTAATGTCCTGCAAGTATTTAGGGCAACTTCGTTTCTAATGCCCTTTTTCATGACAATGGAAGCACTCTGCTTCCTTTGGATTGGATGAGGGAGTAGCAGAACCACCTTTAGACCCACTAGAAGAGGATCCATCACGAGAATTTCCCTTGTGATTATTTGAAGGAGCTTTCCTTTTCTTCCCTTTACCATGTCCAATTTCCAGGACTGGGGCAACAACAGTAGGAGTGGGTACAACAGACTTGCCTTTTAAACTACTTTCAGCAGTTCTCAGAAGGCCTTGAAGCTTGCTTAGAGTGACTTCCTCCTTGTTCATATGATAAGTCATTCGGAACTGATCATAACAAGAAGGTAAAGAGTGTAGGATAATGTCGATCGCCAACTCTTCCTCAAAATTGACATTCAACTTTAGCAAGCGGTCCACATAACTTTGCATCTTTTGAAAGTGGGTCGTGATGGACTCTCCATCCTTCGTTTTTGTTGTTATCATGGAGGCAATGACTTCATACCTTTCCTGTCGAGCACTCTGATGGTGCCTTTCCATCAAGTCTTGGTGCATCTCAAAAGGCCAGAAGTCCTCGTAGGACTTCTGAAGCTCAGAAGTCATAGTGGCTAGCATGATGCACGACACCTTTGTCGCGTCCTTCTCATGAGCCCTATACTCAGCCAGTTGCTCAGGAGTAGAAGTTTCTTCATCAATCTCCTTTAGCTCTTTGTCGAGGACATATTCCTTTTCATCGTATCGAATGGCCATGCGAATGTTTCAAATCCAGTCATTGAAATTTGACCCATCGAAAATGACCCTCCCACATAAGTTCATGAGGGATAAAGAGCCGGAAGAGTTTGTGTTTGAAGCGATGTTTGAAGTAGACATCTGAAAAGAAGGACAAGTTTCATTAGATGGAAATTCCTTAATATAACATCCAAATGAAATATTAAGGCTAGGACCCAAACACAATAATTCACAACTTAGAAAAGGGATGCCGTAATATAATTGTAAATTATTTGAAGGGAGGTAAATGACGATTTACCAATTTTCACCACCCAAAAGGAAAATTTAAAAGAATCAAGTTTTATGAAAATCCTAGTTATTTGAGATTCATTGAACCTTTTCAATGGCATGTTTAATCTCGATTATTCCCTTCAAGTTTGTGACTAGGATACCGAGGATCACAAACAAGGTGTGAATAACCATGCAAATGTGCTTGGTACTCTTGATGTCATTTATCACCTAATCAATGTGCCGGTTAACCACATACGCTCCATTGATCTATGACAAACATCGAGCTACCATTTGCCACCCTTTTTAGTCCAAACTAGTGTGCCTGTAAACCACACACGCTCCACTAACGACTTGGCAAGGCGCAAAATGCAATTTGATGGAATAGCACCATTTTCACATTTTTCCTAAAGTAACTAAGATTGGAAATTTATGAAAAACATTTAGTTACTTTTATAATTATCATTATACTTTTTAATGAGAATTAATGTCCTATCCTACCCGTTCGGCTAACGACCCTCCACTAGTCAAGGGAGCGGTAGGTGAGACCGGACACCTATTCAATCTCCATTTTATAGGCAATTTCCTTATACACCCCTTATAGACCATCTTCGTGAATGAGGCCTACTAACGGTAAGACTGACTGTCTTATACATACATATATATATATACATATATATACATATATATATATATATATATATATATATATATATATATATATATATATATATATATATATATATATGTATTAATCTTTTAATATTATAATAATATAAGGGTTGACTTTTACACTTTTAAAACTCTAGGGTTTAGAATTTAAATATTTCAAAATTTAAACCTTCTAATCAATTTTTTAAATTCCAAAACTTGAGGGCAAATTTTGAATTTTTCAAAACTCTTGGATCAATTTGAAAACAATTAAATTAATCATATAATTAACTATATCACAAAATTGACCTAATGTAATTTCATATAGCAAGATGATTCAAATAAAATTCTACAAATAATTAGTTTTTCACAAAATCAAGTAATTATCTTAAAATTTGACAATCATCATTCAATTGGATGAGGATAATCATTACCTTATCAGAAAAATCGAATTTTATCAGTCAAAATAGTTTGTGGTAATGATCATAATCGAAATCTGGCCAAGAAACTCGAAAATCTGCAAACAGATGATCCAACTCGTCGAGTTCATGGCATGGACTCGTCGAGTTGGACCAACTCGTCGAGTTCCCTCATGGGAATCGTCGAGTCCAGCAGTCAAAGGCAAAAAATGAAATTTTTCCAGCTTTGAAAACAATACAATTGCATCAATATAACAGAAAACACCTTAGGCTCTGATACCACTGATGGGTTTTCAGCACTATAGCAATCCTATGGTGCACATACAACCCTATATGCTTTGGATCTAATTTTCTCAAGTTACACATGCAATTTCATTTTATCCAAAGCATATACCCTAGCTAGCATGCAATTGGAGATATACAACATAAAAACTAGTTATATGAATACCTCTTTGTTGTAGCTTGTAGTTCTTGTCCTTTTAAGAGCTTAGTACCTCAAATGTGATACCTCTAATAAGTCACAAACACCAAAAGCAAAAGGAGGCTTATGAGAGAGAGGTTAAGAAGCACAAATCGGCTAGGGTTTCACCTTGGAATTCTTGTGGCCGATTTTAGGGGTGCTAGGGGTTACTTTTAGAGTGTGGAATCCCTAGGGTTTCTTACATGTAAACCCTAATTGATCACGACTCTTCACATTTGATAGGCCCTTTGGACTAAACCTTCATGGAGTCTCATATAGGTTTAGTCCATCCCTGATCAACATGGATCATTAGCCCAAACTATAAGTATCACTAATTTACCTAATCAGTCCCCGTAACTTTTATCAGTCTCTTTTGATCACTAAATTAATTCCAATAATTCTTGATCAATACCAATTAAATAATATGATTTCTCAATTAATATATTATTCATATAATATATTAATAAATCACAAATAATCTCTTTCTCAAATATCTATCCTATCAAATTGCTCCGGTGAAGGTCAACCCAAAAGGACCATGCTACTATCGGGTCAAGTACATACCAATTATAGTTATGGGTTTAGACACCTAATCCAACACTACTACATTAAGAAAAAATAGACGAGCTCTGAAAGAAAAGTGCATCACATGCGAAACCTGTGTTGATAGTGCAAGATGAAAGAGATGACAGTAGAGTCGAAGTGTGGTTCACAGACTCTGAGGATGATGAGGTAAGGAAACCTACCCATGGTGGGTGTTTTGTGGTGAAGTCCGAGAAGCAAGGCTATGCAGGCAAGTGTTTGATTGTTTAGAGTGACAATTCAGAACCAAGGGGATATGCAACTGATGGTGGAAAAGCATCAGAGAGTTGTTTTGCTGCAAAGACTGTTACGGAGTAGGTGAGCGAGTGCGAAAAGGTGGTCGATAAGGTACATTCAAATCTTAAATATCTTAATATTCCTTCATCCCATTATGATTCTGAATTGGATGATTCACGTTATACAATTTCTGATTTTAGTGATAGCTTAAAAAGAAATCGTATAAGTAAATCTAATCTGAATGATAAACTTAATAGGGTAACTTTTAAGAATGAATAGAGAAGAATAAAAATAGAAGCATTGGAAGTTGATCTTACTAGATCACGAGATGATATTATTTTCCTTAAGAGAGACAATAGAGCACTTTTAAAACAGAGAAACACTTTTTGTTTGATTAATAAACGTTTATATTTTAATATTACTTAGATTCATTTGGATTGTGAAATTGGTAAAGATTTACATAAAATGATTTTACCTTTTCTTGAATTGAAAGAAGATGAAATTGATGTTGAATGCTATAAATGTGTATCAATTTTTTCTTCAGATGATGTTTCAGATTCTTATAGGGTTGGACTTGAGAAAATAGAAGAATATATCCAGTCCAAAGAACGTGAAAACATGTTAAAGAAGTTTTAACTGAAAAAGATAAACAAAAAATCAAATTAAGTGCTATGCAGAAATATGACTTATTATGCAAGAAATTGAATTCAGAAAATACTCTTGATTCTGAGAATATTTTTTAATTCGATGAAAGTGAAATGAGTGAAATATATGTAGATGACGAAATTGATTGTTCTGCTTTTGTGCAAAATTTTGATAAACCAAAGGAAAATTTAATTTCTGAAAACTCAATCGAATTTGTACGAATTGTTCAAAATAAAGGTTCAAAAGTGTTGAAAGAAGAAACAACCGTTTTTCCTAAAGCTCAAACAGTTCCGAATCAAGCTTTTGTTAAGAATTCACTAAACAATAATGATACTTTCGAATTAACGTCCTTGGTTGCTGATGATATTGTGAAAGGTGGTGATGAATTCTCTGGTCAAAGCCTATAGACAACACGGATGAAACAAAAGGTCTTTCAGAAGTGACCTCTTGGAAACAAAAAGGAATTACGTTTCAGAACCATTGAATCGTGTGGACTTTTCTTACGATAAGGTAGGACCAAGTGGACTTCATCATAAAAGAATGAAACACCAATTAGAAAGGAAAAACCAAAAGCTAATATTCATAAATTTGCTGAGGAATTAATCGCAAAGAAAAGACAATTGAATGCTAGATATAGAAAGAATTTGAGTGAAAGAAAGTGTTTTTGGAAGAAAATGAATTTGAATCAGAGTTTTGTCAATACGTCAAGAGATCTAATCAAAATGAAGATTCATCTCAAATTCCATAACAAAAGTCAAGTTCTTCTTCCAATCAAAGTTGTTCACAAAAGTCACGAATTTCAAAGCCAATTGCTAAATCAAAAGATTTTAAGGTTGAAAACAAAAATGCTTCGAACCAGATATTTCTCTTTAAGAATACGAAGCAAAATTGAAAAAGGAGGAAAAAGAATTTTCAAAAATAATGGCTCCGAAATTCAAAGAATATATTCAACGAAAATCTGATTTTGCTAAAATTAATCTTTGTGATAACAAAGTTGAAGTTTTTAAAATGGAAAAAGGGATGAACCGTACTTTGAAAAGAAAATCCCTTTGGGTTGACAAAACAAAAATTTTTCCTGTTCAAAAGAAATCCTCACAAGGACCCAAGTTAGTTCGGGTTCCTAAAACTCTCTAAAATTTGCAGGTTTTGCATGACGAACAATATGATTCACAATGATACATTGATAACGGCTGTTCTCGTCACATGACAGGAAGTAAAGAGTAGATACGAGAGTTTCGGACTTTAAAGGATGGCGGAAAAGTGAAATATGGAAACAACGCCACTAGAGAAATAAAAGGATATGACATGATAACAAATGGCGAATTAATGATTCGGAAGGTATATGTTGAGGGCTTGCAACACAATCTAATTAGTGTTTCTCAATTGGTTGTAGGTACAGGTCTAAAAGTGTCTTTTAATGAAGAAGGTTCATAAATTATAGAAAAGAAATCCAAAGCTGTTCTTCTGAAGTCCAGAAGGAAAGGAGAGATGTATCCTCTGAATCTAAATCTGATCCAAGGAAAACCTTCTATCTTCTTTCTTACAAAAGCCTCTTCAGATGATAGTTGGTTATGGCATAGAAGACTTTCTCATCTGAACTTCAAGGATATCAACAAGCTCGTAATTGGTGATCTCGTACACGGACTACCTCTTCTGAAATTCGAAAACGAACACTTATGTGCTGCCTGTGAGCTCGGAAAACAATGCAGGAAAAGTCATTCATCCATTATAAATACCAAAATCATTGAACCACTGGAACTATTGCACATTGATCTCTATGGTCCTTCAGCCATCGATAGTATTGGTGGTAACAAATATAATTTGGTTATTGTCGATGATTTTTCTAAATTCACATGGGTATTATTTCTTAGACAGAAATCTGATGCAACTCAGAAGCTGATAGATTTCCTCAAGGAGGTTGAGCTACAATTACGAAAGCCAATTCAGAAAATTCGTAATGATAACGGGTCGGAATTCAAAAATCATGCGTTTGAAGAATTCTTGACTCACAAAGGGATTTCTCATAATTTTTGTTCGCCTTACACTCCACAGCAGAACGGTGTAGTTGAAAGACGAAATTGCTCTCTTTGTGAAGTTGTAAGGAAAATGTTGTCATTTGCGAATCTTCATTTGTATTTCTAGGTTGATGCTATTGCCACCGCTTGTTTTACTCAGAATCGATCCTACATCAACAAACAATTTCTGATTACTCCATATGAAATATTGAACAATCAGAAACCTAACGTTAAATTCTTTCATGTGTTTGGTTCCAGGTTCTTCTTATTCAATTCCAAAGAAAATCGGAACAAATTCGACGTGAAAGCTGACGAAGGAATTTTTCTGGGGTATTCATTGACATCAAAGGCATATCGAGTTTTGAACAAGAAGTCAAAGAAGATTGAGGAAACCTACTATCTTACGTTTGATGACAATTACATGAAGAAATATCAAAAAGAAGATTGTTAATCTGTGGAAAATTTTCCATGAACAAATTCTAAGATTATTCTTCTTATGAATTTATATGAGGATTTTCTAAATTTGTTTGATGAACCTGGCAAAGCAATTTCCTCATAATCAAATGCAAAAGAAAATAAAGATGATGAATTGATGGAGATTGTTGACGAAGTTGTTGAAGATATAGAGATTCCTCCTGAGCAACCAATTCCAAATGAACCTCAACCAAAACCTGTTAATGCTCCAATCAAGGGGGAGAGCTCCACTCCGAACTTCAATACCGATATTCCTCTCCATAGGTAGAATTCAATTCTGAATGTCGGGCCATATCCAAACTTCCTTGGGGAGAATAATGAAAATAATGACTTGGATGCACAATCAGAATTTGAAGTTGTTTTTGTTGAAATTGATCCAGCCTATGATCAGAACTATCCACCAATGGCAAAATGGACCAAAGATTATCCTCCATCTCAATGGCAAAATGGACCAAAGATTACTCGTGCTCAACAAAAAGCGAAGCAAACTGCATTATTTTCTAAAATGGTATTTTGCATGTTTAACTCTTTTATTTCGAAAATTGAGCTTATAACTATTAAAGTTGCTCTTGATCATGCAGATTGGGTTCAAGCTATGCAGGGAGAACTAAATGAGTTTGATCATAACAAAGTATGGTGATTGGTTCCGACTCAGGAAGATGCATCTGTGGTCGGTATGAAATGGGTATTCCGAAATAAGATTGACAAAGAAGGGAACATCATTCGCAATAAGGCACGTTTGGTTGTTAATGGCTATTGTCAAGAAGAAGGAATACATTACGAAGAGACGTTCGCACCGGTGGCTAGACTTGAATCAGTTTCCATTTTTCTCGCATATGATGCTCACAAAATTTTTGATGTTTATCAAATGGATGTGAAGTGTGCATTTCTGAATGGAGAGTTTGAAGATACAATCTATGTTGAACAACCTCCAGGTTTTGTGAACGAAAATTTCCGAATCATTGTTACATTCTGCATAAAGCGGTGTATGGTCTTAAACAAGCTCCGAGCGCATGGTATGAAACTCTGACTCATTTTCTTAAACAATCAAAATTCAGACAAGGTTCTATTGTTTCTACATTCTTTCTGAAAAAGGAGGGTAACCATTTAATGATAGTTTAGATTTATGTTGATGATGTTATTTTCGGATCAACTAATCCCGGCTTAACTGATGAATTCCGGAAATTATTGGAAACTAAATTTGAAATGAGTTCGATAGGTAAAATTAACCTTTTCCTTGGCTTAAATATAAGACGGAGTTTAGAAGGTATATTCATCAATCAAGAAACCTTCACAAAGATGTTACTATCTAAATTCAGAATGGTGGGTGATTCAAAAGTCAAAGTCCCTATGGCGTTCGGAACGAAACTCACACCTTCTCTTGATAAACCAGCAACACATATCACTTTATATTGTCAGATGATCAGATCCTTGTTATATCTAACCTCTAGTCTTCCTAACATTATGTTTGTTGTTTGTTACTATGCCAGGTTTTGTTGGGGTGCAAAGTTATCCATGTATGACTTTGTAATGGTTTGACTCATGTAGACCCACTTGCATGTGGTAGAGTAGCCTTGTGACATGAGATAGATAGATAGATAGATAGATAGATAGATAGATAGAGAGAGAGAGAGAGAGATGTAAACACCTCTATATATAGTGGGTTTCATACCACTTGTAGAGGTGTGCTTGAGAGATGTAACATTGAGAGTGTTAGTGTGAGCTATTTATTTTGTCTAGATCTAGCTTGTACTTTTTTGTAACACATTTCATGATCGAATACATCTCTTATACACCCAAATCACCATGTTCTTTGTGTTCTTTGATTCCGCAATGCCAAAGAAAATGCTCATAATTCTCATCAATTGGTATCAGAGCGGGTCTTCGAAGATCAAAGCAATTTTTTGAAGAAACGGTTCTCGGTTTGGCTACATTAAACACAATTGGAACATTTATGGTGAGTCTCTCGATTATCTCTCTAAATCACTTTGATTCGTGTTTGCGTTCTTGAAATTTTTTGATCATTTTGACTCATTGGATCAAATTTTTTTGAAAAACTCATTTGTTATGATCCAATAAATTTTCCATTGATCAAGCCCAATCCAATCAAATATTTTTTAGTTCGATTCGATTCTTAATTCGTAATTGTTAGTTTGCATCAAGATTTAGCCCAATATCAAATTGTCCAAATCTTGTAATTATTCATCGAGTCATTTTTTTAGCCCAAACTCGAAATTCACTATTCATTTAGACAAGCCCAAAGTCAAATTCGTCGACTACTGTTCATATATCCTTATTTCTGAGCCCAAATTTTGAATCTGCTACTGTTCATATCGATTGTTGAGCCCAATACTTGTTCTAAGTCATTAATTCTGATTGCTTTTAATCCTTCTCTTTTGCTCTTATACTTCGTCTGTTTATTCTTGACTTTTGATCGAGTTTTCATCGAATCAATATTCTATATTGAGATTCCTGGTCAAATTAGTCAATTGATTATGTTATTCACTATACAAATCCTCAATCTCGTGTTAATAAATCATATAATTCAGATCATGTTTTTGATTTTCGATCGTTCTTGATTATTAACTCTCTTGATCGTTTGAAATTGTTGTTGTGCTCTGATCTGATTGATCAGTCATTGTTCTTGAATCTACTTGATTAATGTAAGGCCCGGGTTTCGGGGCTAAGCATTTTAGATGATGTAATAGTCTACGTCAACTATTGTAACTCTTTTTGAAGTAATAAAGATGAAATATTTGAATACTATGTGAATTATGTGTATTACTTAATTATAAATGTATAATTAATAAAGAATAAAAATACGCGTCAAAATTAAAGTGTGAGATAAGCCCGATATCTTTATATAAAGTTGTAGTGGTCGAAACAAGGATTCTGGGGATATAAAGAACGCCGAAATCCGAGTTATAACGAAGAAGTTATGACCCGTCGAAGTTTCACGACGGAACCGGCGCGACACCGGGAAGCGTAAATAGTAAATTTACGATAGAGCGACTTTTAGCCTTAGCGATCTAAATGAAAGTTGTAGAAAATGTTAAACCGAGAGCGCCCATAAAAAGAACGCCCAAATCTGACTTCGTATGAGGAAGTTATGATTTTTCGAAGTTTCGGCTTAGCAGTGTACAACCCGAAGTTCGAATATTAGATCGAGCGGTTTTTAGCCGACACAACCTAAACGAGAATCAAAGATCTCGTTAATAGTAGCGTAACGATAAAAAGACAGACGGAAACGAACATCGGATGAAGAAGTTATGAATTTTTAACAGACCAATCCTGTCCCGGCCTGTTAAAAATATAACTTTTAAAATAAATTCAAAATGAGCCGATGGAGTCTAAACGAAAGTTGTAGAGTACGTTCCCGCCTACGCGTGGATATAAAGAACGTCGAAAACGAAGCTCGTATGACGAAGATACTAATTTTTGAAGTTAGAGCTCGGATTTGCAAAGCTGTTGATGATGTGGCCGAATCTCGGCCGTCCGATGATGATCAAGGCTCGCTTCGGATGAGTGAAACGCCACCTCTCACTACGCCCCGCGTCCGAGGCCAAGTACGCCCATATACTTTGGTTCTTATCCGTTCCGAGTGCGAGACAGCTGGAGGCTAGCTGGCAGCCTTATCCGAACTACGCCTAGCGTAGTGCTGCTGAACGCGCAACGTAGTCCGAAGGTGCTGAGCCTATAAATAGGTGCGAAGGGTTCCGAGCAAAATGCACCAAATCTCTTTCTCTCTCTAAATAATTTCTCTCTCTAGGGTTTCTAACCCCCCCCCCCCCCTAAAGCCTAGGTGAACCCCCTAGCACCCGAAGGAAGCCCCGAGGCTCCCGGAGTCCCGAGAAAAAGGGTCTTTCGGTTCGGAAACGCTGCTCCAAGCGAAGCCCGGTTTTCTATAAAACTCGCTATAAGTGAGCTACGCCTATGCAATTTTTAATATAGCTTTTAAATAATTATAGTAACATTATTAGGACCTTAAAATAATTATTTGGGCTATTATTATTAGTTATGTAGAGCGTAGTTTAACGCTTATATAATAGTAATAATAGCTAGACTATTAATTAGTCGCGGTTAACGTTAGACTAAACCCTAGTGGTATTGATACTAGGTTTTGTCTAGGGAAAATTGTTTTGAGATAACGAAGCGCTGTCTGAGTTCAGAATCACCACCTTAACAGGTGAGTGCATAGTCGCTTTCATCTTACACATAGATATGAAGTATTTAATATAAACTACGTGCTATGTGTGCATATTATCTGAATACTTGTTGTCTATGCTGATGAAATATTTTCATACATGTTTTAAATGATTTAAACTGTATATGTATTTTATATTTACAAAAATGTTAGGGTAAAACATGGGTAGATGTAATAAGACGATGTGTGATAAAATGATGAGAGGCCTCGATGTTGTTGGTGATCCAGTCATCTAGCGGAGTATAGATGACGAACACAGACTCTTCTAGACAGTCCAGTGGAACGCTAGCAGGCTCGTAACCTGTAGGTGTTTGTGAACGATGTGTTCACCGGTGTACTCCATCCCCCTCATGGTTGCCTTTAGGACATTTATTGCTGAGGAACCCCCTTAGGAGTAGTGTCCATCCCGATGATGATCCTTAGGCTAGGTCCCTTATGATAGGTGTTTAGGGACGTAAATTGAGGATAACGGGAACGGGTAATCAGGTTATTGTTGGTTGATGAAATTAATAAACTTATTTATTGTGGGTTGAAAACCCTATGTGCTCACCAGGCTCCCAAGCCTGACCCACTCAGTTTCTTGTATTACAGGTAGTGGTGTACGATCATAGATATGATGTTTGGGATGAGAGATTACGAATATAGGCCTGTAGATATGAATAAATGTAGTAAGGCTTATATTGTACTGTTTATGCCTTTTGATCTGTATCGAACATGACATCCCGAGGTTTTTAATGAAATACATTTCTACGGAAATGCTTTGATAAATCTTTATCATATTTTATTTTGGGAACAAATTCCGCAACACTTTTATTTAAAATGTTACTCTGATTTTTAAACAAAGTATAAACAAAATCGGTCTTTTCTGTCCGTGAAAATGGGGATGTCATAGTTGGTATCAGAGCATTATTTTAAGCGAACTAGGAATTTGTAGGATTTCTAGACTTAAACTTATAATGCTAAGCGATGATTGTGAGATGTGAGCACTAGCTTATTTTAGGAATTATGCCTAAAATGATTTTATGTGCTAAATGCTTTGTGCCTGATATGCTGTTATTTGTTCGGATCTATGGTCTGTTGCCGACCGGATCTGGAAACCTTATGTGTTTAGGATTCTAAACATACGACTACGATATTAGAACTAACATGTAAAAGTTTCGGAGTGATAAGGATGATTTAAACGTCAATCCTAAATAAAGATCTAAATTCACCTTATTCGGTGTATAGATCAAGATGGCAAGGACTCGTAGCGGAAACGTAAATCGAAATAGGAACCAACCCCCTCAACCTCCAGTGATACAGCAAATACCTGTTGTTGTAGAAGTAGCACCTGAGGCAATGTCAATGGCCAGAGTGCAAGCGATGATCCAGATGATGTTGGATCGCCAAATGGAGGAAACAAGGCGTTTATTTCAATAGAACCGAGAAGAACTTACGGTACCAATTGAACAGCCCGAGCTGAATGATGGGCAGTCAGAAGGAGGAAACTACAGTGGGACTGTTGGTTAAGCCAACCCACCGATAGTTAGGCGAAACCACAAGGATGGAGGAAATGACGGACGTGGATGCAAATACAAGGATTTCATGGCATCCAAACCACCGTGTCTATCTGGAAGCCCGACGCAGGTGGAAGTCATGAACTGGATCTCCGAGATGGAGACGATGTTTGAGAGTTGCGAGTGTAGCAACAGGCAGAAGACCGCTCTCGCGGTTCCTCTGTTGAAATCTGGAGTACTAAGCTGGTGGAAGCTACTAGCTGATTCAATGCCCAAAGGAGAAGGGAGCAAGATGTCGTGGGAGGATTTTCTGGTGCAGTTAAAGATGCAATACTGCTCTGAGCAGGATCTTCTGGAGATCAAAAATGAGTTCCAGAATCTGAAGAAGGGAAGAATGAGCGTTACTGAATACGATGCGAGCTTTACAGAGAAAATGAAGCTTGTTCCTCACCTCGTCCCAACTGAACTCTCCAAGGTTAACAAGTTTGCCCTCGGATTACTAGCGGACTTCGGTCCAATGGTCAAGCAAACAACCACTCTGAAAGCCGCCATCTGGGCTGCTAAGAATGTGGAGACCCAGATACGAGAGAAGGGTCTGGAGAGGAGCCGAAGCAAAATGGTGTGACAAATACAAGAAGAAGCACCAAGGAAAATGTGACGGAGGGGTCACCTGTTTTAAGTGTAGAAAGCCCGGGCACTATGCCAACGAGTGCACGTTCACTAAGAAGGTCTATTATGAGTGCAACGAGGAAGGGCACATTTCGAGGGACTGCCCGAAGAAGAAGGAGGCAGGAAGACCCAACATTCCACCGAAGCCGAAGGCAAGAGCCTTCCAGATGACACTCGAAGCTGCAAAGGAGGAAGCCGATGTCGCTTCAGGTACCTTCCTTGTAAATGGTTTGCCTGCCAATATACTATTTGATTTCGGAGCAAAGTACTCCTTTGTGTCACATAAGTTTAGTGGGAAACTAGCATTGCCCGTAGAAAAACTTGATAATGCCCTGATTGTAGAAGTTGCCAGTGGCAAATTCGTACCTGTTAGTGATCGTATTAGGAACATCGTCATCGACCTAAATGGAAACGAATTCCACGAAGAGCTGTTGCCCATAGAGTTGAACGGTTTTTATATCGTTTTGGGAATGGATTGGCTTAGCGCCAAAGACGCCGAGATACAATGCCGAAAGAAGATAGTAAGGGTGAACCCACCTGGAAAAGAGTCATTTATTGTGTACGGGGACAAACGTAGAGTAAATTCTGGAATCATCTCTCTGATGAAAGCCATGAAATGTTTGTCCAAAGGATGCGCATTATAGTTGGCATTTGTGATCGATGCTAAGAAGGAAAAGAAGGAGGTGCAGAATATACTGGTTGTGTGTGGTTATCCGGTAGTCTTTCCCGAAGATCTTCCTGGATTACCGCCTGATAGACAAGTAGAGTTCAGAATAGACTTGTTACCAGGAACAACACCGATAGCGAAAGCACCATACCGATTAGCACCGACGGAGATGAAGGAGCTCATGACGCAACTTCAGGAGTTGTTGGACAACGGTTTCATTCGGCCTAGTTCATCACCCTGGGGAGCTCTGATGCTATTCGTGAAGAAGAAAGACGGAAGCATGAGGATGTGCATAGATTATAGAGAGCCGAACAAGGCAACGATGAAGAACAAATACCCATTGCCGAGGATTGATGACCTATTCGACCAGCTGCAAGGTTCGAGCTATTTCTCAAAGATCGATCTTAGGTCAAGATATCATCAGCTGAAGGTGAGAGAGCAGGATATCGAGAAGACTGCATTCAGAACAAGATATGGACACTACGAGTTCTTGGTTATGTCGTTTGGACTAATCAATGCTCCAGCAGCATTCATGGATTTGATGAACATGGTTTGTAAACCATTCCTCGATAAATCTGTGATAGTTTTCATCGACGACATTCTGATCTACTCGAAAAGCCAAGAGGAGCATGGCAAGCATCTACGAGAAGTGTTGGAAGTCTTGAAGAAGGAGAAGTTGTATGCAAAGTTGTCCAAATGTGATTTTTGGATCCGAGAAGTACAATTCTTGGGTCATGTGGTTAACCAGGAGGGAATAATGGTTGACCCAGCAAAAATTGAAGCTGTGATGAAGTGGGAACGTCCAAAGAGTCCCACAGAGATTCGAAGCTTTCTTGGATTAGCTGGATATTACCGAAGGTTTATCCAAGGCTTTTCTTCGATAGATGCTCCATTGACAGCTTTGACCCACAAAGGAGCTACTTATACATGGAGCGAGAAGCACGAAGAAGTATTCGAGAAGGTAAAGAAGAAGTTATGTGAAGCACCGATTATTTCTCTACCCGATGGAGTTGAAGACTTCGCGGTCTATAGTGATGCATCAGGATTTGGGTTGGGTTGTGTTCTGACCCAAATAAAAAAGGTGATAGCATACACATATCGACAATTGAAGGAGCACGAAAAGAACTACCCCACTCACGATTTGGAGTTGGCAGCGGTAGTTTTTGCTCTAAAGATATGGAGGCATTACCTCTATGGAACGAAGTGCAAACTTTTCACTGATCATAAGAGTCTCCAGTATCTCTTTAATCAGAAGGAGTTGAACATGAGGCAACGAAATTGGCTAGAGTTACTCAAGGACTACGACTGTGAGATACTTTACCACCCCGGTAAAGAAAATGTTGTCGCTGATGCTCTCAGTCGAAAAGTCAACCTTGAGAGAAAAAGGCCAAGAGCATTGAGAATAGAAGTTGTCTCAACAATTGTGGAAAGTATCAGGAAAGCTCAAGAAGAAGATTCAGAGAAGAATGACCGAAAGGAAGAACGTTTGGGCAAAACGTTAGCTTTCGGTACAAACAGTCAAGGACTGAAGGTATTCCATGATCGGATTTGGGTACCTAATACGGGAGGGATAAGAGATATTCTGATGGAAGAAGCTCACAAGACCATGTACTCGATTCATCCCGGTAGCACAAAAATGTATAGGGACCTAAATCCCTACTACTGGTGGCCGACGATGAAACTCGATTTTGCGAAGTATGTGGCCGAGTGTGTGACATGTGCGAGAGTTAAGGCACAACATCAAAAATCGTATGGGAGTTTAGAACCTTTACCTATACCCATGATTAAATGGGAAGACATCACCATGGATTTTGTGACTAAACTGCCCAGAACGAAGAACGGTCACGACATGATTTGGGTTGTCGTGGATCGTTTCACTAAGAGTGCAAACTTCATAGCAGCCAACCAGAGGTGGTCTATGGATAAGGTTGCAAATGCTTACGTGAAGGAAGTGGTAAGACTTCACGATGTTCCTCTGACGATTGTATCACATCGTGATAGTCGTTTCACGTCAAGGTTTTGGAGAAGTCTACAAGAGGAATTGGGTACGAAGTTGTGTTTGAGTACGGCTTACCATCCACAGACTGATGGCCAGAGCGAAAGAACGATTCAAACACTGGAAGATATGTTGAGAGCATGTACCCTGGAGTTCCAAGGGAACTGGGACGAGCACTTACCTCTGGTAGAGTTTTCCTACAACAATAGTTTCCACTCGAGCATCAAGATGGCACCTTATCAAGCTTTGTACAGACAGAAGTGCCGTACGCCATCTTATTGGCTTGAGGCTGGAGAAAAGCAGTTTATGGGCCCCGAGATAGTCCATGAGACTGCTGAGAAGTTGAAGGTGATTAGGGAAAGATTGTTAGCAGCTAAGGATCGTCAGAAGAGCTATGCTGACAAGAAAAGACGGCCGATGACTTTTGAAGTTGGAGATTCGGTTTTTCTTAAAGTCTCACCGTGGAAGGGACTTATAAGATTTGGGAAACGAGGAAAGTTGAGTCCAAGGTTTATTGGACCGTTCAAAGTTCTTCAGAAGATTGGGAACCAAGCTTACAAGCTCGAATTACCCGAAGAACTAAATGGTATTCATAACACCTTCCGTGTGTGTTATTTGAGGAAATTCACGGGAGAAGTTCCTGACATAATTCCAATCTCAGAATTAAGGATGGATGAGAATAAGAGGCTAATCGAAGAGCCCGAGGCAATTTTTGACCGTAAGACTAAGAAGTTACGATGCAAGATGGTCGACTTAGTGCTAGTCCGGCGGAAACATTCGAATGGGCCGAATCTCACTTGGGAAACAGAGAGTGACATGATGAGTCGCTACCCACATCTGTTTGCGGATGCATTATTCCGGGACAGAATCATCCTAAGGAGGAGATAATTGTAACGCCCGGGTTTCGGGGCTAAGCATTTTAGATGATGTAATAGTCTAGGTCAACTATTGTAACTCTTTTTGAAGTAATAAAGATGAAATATTTGAATACTATGTGAATTATGTGTATTACTTAATTATAAAGGTATCATTAATAAAGAATAAAAATAAGTGTCAAAATTAAAGTGTGATATAAGCCCGATATCTTTACATAAAGTTGTAGTGGTCGAAACAAGGATTCCGGGGATATAAAAAACGCCGAAATCCGAGTTATAACGAAAAAGTTATGACCCGTCGAAGTTTTACGACGGATCCGACGCGACACCGGGAAGCGTAAATAGTAAATTTATGATAGAGTGACTTTTAGCCTTCGGGATCTTAACGAAAGTCGTAGAATATGTTAAACCGAGAGCGACCATAAAAAGAACGCCAAAATCTGACTTCGTATGAGGAAGTTATGATTTTTCGAAGTTTCGGCTTAGCAGTGTACAACGCGAAGTTCGTATATTAGATCGAGCGGTTTTTAGCTGACACAACCTAAACGAGAAACGAAGATCTCGTTAATAGTAGTGTAACGATAAAAAGACAGACGAAAACGGACATCAGATGAAGAAGTTATGAATTTTTAACGGACCAATGCTGTCCCGGCCTGTTAAAAATATAACTTTTAAAATAAATTCAAAATTAGCCAACGGAATCTAAACGAAAGTTGTAGAGTATGTTCTCGCCTATGCGTGGATATAAAGAACGTCGAAAACGGAGCTTGTATGAGGAAGATACGAATTTTTGAAGTTAGAGCTCGGATTTGCGAAGCTGTTGATGACGTGGCCGAATCTCAGCCGTCCGATGATGATGAAGGCTCGCTTCGGATGAGTGACACGCCTCCCTACGCTACGCCCTGCGTCCGAGGCCAAGTACGCCCAGCGTACTTTGGTTCTTATCCGTTCCGAGTGCGAGACAGCTGGAGGCTCGCTGGCAGCCTTATCCGAACTACGCCCAGCGTAGTGCTGCTGAACGCGCAGCGTAGTCCGAAGGTGCTGAGCCTATAAATAGGTGCGAAGGGTTCCGAGGAAAATGCACCAAATCTCTTTCTCTCTCTAGGGTTTCTAACCCCCCCCTAAAGCCTAGGTTAACCCCCTAGCACCCGAAGGAAGCCCCGAGGCTCCCGGAGTCCCGAGAAAAAGGGTCTTTCGGTTCGGAAACGCTGCTCTAAGCGAAGCCCGGTTTTCTATAAAACTCGCTGTAAGTGAGCTACGCCTATGCAATTTTTAATATAGCTTTTAAATAATTATAGTAACATTATTAGGACCTTAAAATAATTATTTGGGCTATTATTATGAGTTATGTAGAGTGTTGCTTAACGCTTATATAATAGTAGTAATAGCTAGATTATTAATTAGTTGCGGTTAACGTTAGACTAAACCCTAGTGGTATTGATACTAGGTTTTGTCAAGGGAAAATTGTTTTCAGATAACGAAGCGCTGTCTGAGTTTAGAATCACCACCTTAACAGGTGAGTGCATAGTCGCTTTCATCTTACACATAGATATGAAGTATTTAATATAAACTACGTGCTATGTGTGCATATTGTCTGAATACTTGCTGTCTATGCTGATGAAAGATTTTCATACATGTTTTAAATGATTTAAACTGTATATGTATTTTATATCTACAAAAATGTTGGGGTAAAACATGGGTAGATGTAATAAGACGATGTGTGAAAAAATGATAAGAGGCGTCGATGTTGTTGGTGATCCAATCATCTAGCGGAGTATAGATGACGACCACAGACTCTTCTAGACAGTCCAGTGGAACGCTAGCAGGCTCGCAACCTGTAGGTGTTTGTGAACGATGTGTTCACCGGTGTACTCCGTCCCCCTCATGGTTGCCTTCATGACATTTATTGCCGAGGGACCCCCTTAGCAGTAGTGTCCATCCCGATGATGATCTTTAGGCTAGGTCCCTTATGATAGGTGTTTAGGCACGTAAAGTGAGGATAATGGGAATGGGTAATCGAGTTATTGTTGGTTGATGAAATTAATAAACTTACTTATTGTGGGTTGAAAACCCTATGTGCTGACCAAGCTCCCAAGCCTGACCCACTCAGTTTCTTGTATTACAGGTAGTGATGCACGAGCATAGATATGATGTTTGGGATGAGAGATTACAGATATAGGCCTATAGATATGAATAAATGTAGTAAGGCTTATATTGTACTGTTTATGCTTTTGATCTGTATCGAACATGACATCCCGAGGTTTTTAATGAAATACATTTCTATGGAAATGTTTTGATAAATCTTTATCATATTTTATTTTGGGAACAAATTCTGCAACACTTTTATTTAAAATATTACTCTGATTTTGAAACAAAGCATAAACAAAATCGGTCTTTTCTGGCCGTGGAAATGGGGATGTCACAATTAATTCATAAGTTTCAGTTTAAATTTGCCTTGGATTGATCTAAAAATCAATTTTGTTAAGATAATTTTGGTGGTCTTGAATATCTGATAACGATGAAGAACATATGAAGAACTGTTTGATTTTTCAGTGAAGAACAGATGAAGAACATTATGTTTTATTGTTGAATCGGTGCGTTTGATCTAATATTGTTCAAAGAATCATTGTTTTAGTGTTATGAACAATTTCAATGGTCAAAGATGAAAGTCAAAATCGGAAGGATTACTCATTGTTTTGATCGAAACAACGACTGTGGTGTGGTGAATGGGTCTCGTAAGATTCTTGTAATCAGAAGTTGTATTATTCATGGTTGAAACGAGTTGTGATGATGGATTCGCAACTGAATCGGAATCAAATGAAGGCAGTTGATTGCAATGTCATGATATATTAACTAATCTCAGTTTGGATTTCGAAATTGATCTTGACTTGGCTTTAATCAGTGTTGACCATTTTGATCTCACAAGCTGATTTGGGTCATTCGCATCTGGGTTTCAATTGAGTTGGCATATGAAGACAAATGGGTATATTGGATTCGATTGGAGATGTCGATTGGTGATCTTTAGAGTCGACTTTGGTGATACTTGGGTATCGATAATCGATTTTGGCAAGGTGGATTGGCATCGAGATCGAAGGCCAGTGGTTTGAATCGATTTGGGTTGAAAATTGAAAGTGAAGGCTAGGAGCATCGACATGACGAATTAATGATTTTGGAGTCAATGATCGAAGCCTTGGGTATCAATGTCGATGGTGCCAAGTTTGATTTCGATGGGTTTCCTAGATTCGTTGTCGAGGACCTGTACAAGCTTCGTTGTCGAGGACTATACATGATTCGTTATCGAGGATCCAATTTTATTTTAAAAGTCTTCGTTGTGGGTAATCGATTTGGTGCTTCGCTATGTTTACTCATTGGGTAATAGCGAATGTCGACGTATGAATCAGGAAAGCAAAGTGCAGGTGGAGGAGAATTAATTTCTGTCGATTCAAATCCCTGGAATTTCAACAAAGTGGCAAAAACTGCCCAACTTCGAAATGGTTGCAAAACTTATGAAGAATGAAGAAGTTTCGTTTTGAATCCCTGGAGTTCGTGAGAAATGGCAAAATTTACCCAACTTCAACATTGGGCTGAAAATTCTGAGAAATGGGATTATTTTCGAAACAGGCCCATGCAGTTAATGCGACTTAACACTTTATGCCCAGTTTCGTAATTGGGCTAGTGTTTCGCATCTTAGGCTGTTTTAGAAGTACCAGGTCACTGCTGAATTTCGAAATTGATAAAATCTACCCATATTTGTGAAATTTTATCAAAGGAGGTCCGTGAACGAATGCGAAAATTGAAGATTTTTTGGATTTCCGGAAATAAGCAAAATGTTTATGCCATGTGTTAAGGGGGTGTTTTGGATAGAAAAATTCTGAATTTGAGCGCTTTCTCATTCCTTTTTGGTTTTATAATCATTTTTCGATTATAGAAAGAGGGAGAGAATTAAATATGGGAATTCGAAAGTTGAATTTTTCATATTACACGGAAGTTTATAAAATGATTCGATTAGAGATTTGGAAGTGATTTGGGTTTTCCCGGTCCATGACGGGTTTGGACTTATTGAAGATTTTTGGAGTGTGCTTTTATGCTCAACTTTTGGGTAATTTCTGTGGATATTTGGATACTCCTAATTACCTTTTGATACTCGGTTTGTATGGTCTCACACTCTATAACCCGGATTGGAAAATCATTGAAGAATTGAATATTTGAAGTTCATTTCTACATGAGGCTCGGTTCGTGAAGTTGCTCGATTTTGGAAGATGTGAAGCGGGACATCCATTCCTAACTTTGAGGGGGAGAATGTTGGGGTGCAAAGTTATGCATGTTTGCTTTGTAATGGTTTGACTCATGTAGACCCACTTGCATGTGGTAGAGTAGCCTTGTGACATGAAATAGAGATAGATAGATAGAGAGAGAGAGAGAGAGAGAGAGAGAGAGAAAGAGAGAGAGAGAGAGATGTAAACACCTCTATATATAATGGGTTTCATACCACTTGTAGAGGTGTGCTTGAGAGATGTAACATTGAGTGTGTTAGTGTGAGCTATTTATTTTTCTAGATCTAGCTTATACTTTTTTGTAAAACCTTTCATGATTAAATACATCTCTTAGACACCCAAATCAAAGTGTTCTTTATGTTCTTTGATTCCGCAATGCCAAATCAAATGATCATAATTCACATCAAGTTTCAAGCGAATCCCAGACAACCACACATGTTGGCAGTTAAGAACATACTTTGGTATCTAAAGCGAACCACTTCTCTTGGTCTATGGTAACCATCCAATTCGGGTTTCTTTGTGCAAGCTTACTCCAATGCTGACTTAGGGGGTTGTGGTCTTGATCGGAAAAGTACATAAGGTGGATGTCAGTTTCTAGATGGCAAGCTTCTTATTTGGCAATCTAAGAAGCAGACATGTGTCTCCTTATCTACAATTGAAGCAGAATATATCGCAGCAGCATCATGCACTTCCCGAGTGGTGTGGATACAGAACCAACTGAGAGATTATGGAATCAATATGAAGCGAATTCCCTTGTATTGTGATTCCGAAAGCGCCATAAGAATTTGCCACAATACAGTGCAACACTCCAAGACAAAGCATATACCACTTAGATACCATTTCATAAAGGATCATGTCGAGGATGGAAATCTAGAAGTTCATTTTGTTAGATCCTCATATCAGTTAGCTGATATCTTCACAAAGGCCCTACCTGAAGCATCATTCAATCGTATTTTACAAGGGTTAGGGATGATTGAAGCCGACTTTGTTCAGAAATCCACTTCATAATGATCATTCTTCGGAATTTACTGTTCACATTCCGAATGGTTCCGAGCATCGAAATGGTTGGGAATCCACTGTTCATATTCCGACTTGTTCCGAGCTTCGGAATGGTTTAGAATTCTCTGTTTACTTCCGACTTGCTCCGATCATCGGAATGGTTCTGAAGTTACTGTTCATTATGATTCCAGAACCTTTTATCTTTGTGTGTCTTTTGTTATTTTTTGTTGTTTATTTTTGTTTTCCTTCTAAAGTTATTGTTTATCTTCGTTCTTTTCAGAAAATCAAAAGCACTAAAATATTTTATTTGTTTCTGTATTTTCTTTTAAAAAATTCAAAATTTCAAAAATCTCAAAAATATATATATTTTTTGTTCTGAAAAATTAAAAACACCAAAAAGACTTTATTTTCTAAGTCTTGAAGGTAAATTCACTAGTGAATTTTAGGCTACAACTACAAATTGACGGTCGCTTTATCACTTCTTTCTACCATATCTTATCTCAACCTCCACGTAGTCCCTTGATTATTGGAACAAAACAGTTTCTGTATAAGGCTACAAAACTCTTGTTAATGATCGCAAAATCATTATCAACATGATTTTCGTGAAACTCCCAACGATTCTACTACCAGTCTATTATTCTGTATCTTAACCCTTAAGACTCTCAGGTTTAACCACTGAGGTTTAGGTTAGAAAACATCTGTGTTTATGATCTTTAAATCGTTATCACCATGATTTAGAGTAAAACCCAAAACTCTGAACACATTTTCTGAATTGACGGTGAACAGCTCATTGTTCTAGATTGTTACCAAAATGAATTGATGGTGAACAAATCTTTGTTCTAGTTATTTTACCAAATGAATTGACGAATAATACCTTTTAGTTTGTACATTTAAGTGTTTGAAATCTCATTTTTCTTTTGAGCGATCTTAAAGAAATGCTCTCGTCCTAAGACATTTCTTCCTAATAAGATCCAGTTTTTTTTTCCTTTTTTCCTTTTTTTTGTTTTGAGATTTCCATAATATCCAGCTACTTTAAAAAGAATATCCCAAGCTTACTTGTTTTTATGGCTACACTGGTCAAACAAGTACTTCTTTCAGGTCTTCGGACTTATGTTAAGTTTCAGAATCTTGTTGAAGATGAAACCACCCTTTAACCCTTAATAAAAGAAGTCTTTCACAGTTTCTCAACAAACTACTAATCGTAATTCAACGGGAAGCCACACAAGCACTTCGGAGTCTCTCTTGACTTAGAAGGAAGAGATCGCTGCCCGGGATCAATCAATCTTTCATATCAACATTGTTTGATATCACAGAATCCCACATATTACTTGCTTTATTTCTTTTTCTTTGGCACACTCTTGCACTAAAATCATTGTGATTTTAACAAGTTTGGTTTCAATTTGGAATGGATATTTACAAAGATGGAATTTAGAATGACAATTCCGAAACAACTAGTTGTGAACATGCTAAATCTGAAAGGTTTGGATAACTTCAAATCTTGGCACGAATTTTGAATTTCTCTGAAAGTGCGTGCCTGGTGTAACGGTTTCTGACACTAATTAATGAGCTGGCAAACACAATTCTCCTAGTCTCAAATCAAAAATTGTTGTCGCTCTCTACTATTAATCGTCTCTCTCACATCGTCAATGGTAGGTTCATCTGAAGATGTTTCCTTCACCGACCAGTCTGCCTCTGTCATCATGCTCATAGTTAAGCCCAACCAGAACCTGATCCTTGATCTCGATGCTTCACGTTACAATGAACAAATCAGGCCTATGATTGAGTGCTTCAAGTTCTCGCCATTGGTAAATGCGTTAAGAATGGATGAAGAGGTACACTGGTTCATATTTCTAAAGCATTATCCACTGCTATCTAAAACAAAAGAAAAGATGTAATAAACTTTGAAGTTTCATATCACCAGAACTCGATCACAAAGCCCAATTTCTACAAACTTCTAGGGCTTGCTTTACCTGATGTCCATGTTGATCCTGAGTTGATCCCAACCACTTCTCTGATTGGTATGTTTTACCAAATGGGCTACAATGGCGACATCTCACTGCAATCCAAGTTCAGGAAATCTTTCCTTCCTCCGATGTGGAATGGGTTATTCACTTTATTGTCCAAGAGCCTGTCAAAGAGGGTTTTTGGGTCTGACAGTGCAAGCAAGATGTTTTACACCCTAATCTATGGATTATACATCGTATCAAACTTGACTATGGGGCAGTTATTTGGGCTCAACTGGTTTAAAGCACCATTTCATCTTCTCGCCACACAGAAATGTCGTGTGCCCATTTCTGGTCAATAGTGGTTAACCAAGCCCTAGGTCATTTCAAAGTCCGTCTGATGCAAGATTCCTTGATGGCATAAATTCTGACACTCCAAACGTCTACATTTGTGATGTTGGATCCCAGAAACTTTGATTTTATTGGTTCAATTTTGGATGCAATGTTGGAAAGGGTTCTGCTTGACAGCACCATTGTGAGAGAATATCGGTAGTTACCTTCTTCTGGTGTTCGACCAATGCATGCAGAACTAAGGAAGTTGATTGTTGATGGCAACAAACCAAAATTGGGAGGAAAGAGGAAGGCAAAGGCTGCTCCTTTAGAAAGCATCAAAGTTCCCAAGAAAATAAGAAAACTAGTAAAGAAACTGAGATCTCCATCTCCGGTCATTCCAGAGGAATCTGAAGAGAGGACTGTTACTAAAGTTCAGGAGGATGACAAACTACGAAATGAAGAGGAAGACACTGCTCACACTTCCGAACCAGATCCTATTGATCCAATTATGAAGGTATCCACTCCTCCAATCTCTTCTGTTCCAGTATATGATATCTTTCATAACATAATGGAGAAAGCCTTTCTGAACCTCACTACTTCTCCACCCCCACCTCCTTCTAATCTAGCAGAAATAATTTCCTCACCCATTACTTCCACAATTCCGATAACATCCATCCCACCATAACCACCGAGTTTTGTTGGAATGTGTTTTCCTCAGATCTCAATCCCTCTATCCTCATCTATCTTTACTGATTTAACCACTCCTACTACAACATTAGTATCAACTCCACCGGAAGTCCCTATATTCAAATTCGTTTCAGTGGAGATACAAACTTCAGGCATACCTATCAACGCATCTGATGCGGGGGAAAATGTCAATATCGGTGTGACTTCCGAACCTGGCTCATCAACCACACCTCCTTTCAACGAGGATGAAGAAATATTGTTCAGAGATGAAAAAGAACCCATAGAGGACTTCGTTTTTCAGCCCTTCAATCTTAACTTTAATAGTAATGAAGATGAAGCTCCCATGACCAAGATACAATTCAAGCAGTTAAACGAAAAGCTTGACTCTCTTTTAGAGTATTCCCATTCATTCTCTTCTACGAAGTGGGAAAATCTTTTGACTACTCATCGAGCAACTGTTAAAATGCTTACCTCTGCCAATACCAAAGTCATCGAAGAGTCAGCCAAGGCAGCCCAAGCCTCTGAAACGAAAATATCCTAAGCGACCAAAAAGTCCAAAAACTACATCAAGAAGTAAAGGAATTTATGGGTGACTTACGAACCTCTTCAGATAAGAACACTGTAGATATTAACAAAGTAATAGAGGAATTTCGCTCTTCCTTGAAAGCTGAGAAAGAGGCTCTCTCCAAACTTCATGTTGACATCAAGGTTGACAATGCATATCTCAATTCAACCATTTCCACCAAGATTAAAAAATTGCAAGAAGTTTTGGCAGCAGAAAATAAAATAATTGATGCCTTAGCAAAGAAAACTCATAAGGCAAAGGTTTTGCATGAAAAATTGAAGTCTGCTAAATCCAGTGTTGAAAGGCTACAAGAAGAGAAATGTGTTATAAAAGCCCACAATTCCGAAATTCATCAAAGACTGTTGAGAATCGTTGAGACTAGATCTCCTCCATTCAATGACACAGCCTACCTCACTCTCACTAAAAAACTAAAACATGTGTTTTCTCTGTTGAATCAAATCCATGGTGTTTTGGGAGGCAGTGCTTCTTCGAAACAAGGGGGAGACAAGGAGATTAATAAAGAAATTGATCAGAAGGGTAGTGAAGCTTCTGGATCAAGGAAAGATAAAGGCAAAACCATTTCTGAAGAAGAAAATGAAGAAACTTTGACTGAAGCGGAAAAAGCTGAAAGAAAGAAATGGGACAAAGAGCTTAATGGGCTCAATGTTCTTCAGCAGAAGCTTGATGCAGAAGATGTTGAAGCTAAAAATTCATTTTTCATTTTTGAAAGTCAGAAGTCCCTGTTTCCTGCTTGGACTATACAGTGAATTCAGAAGGAAGCCATTGATCTTCCAAAGATGTATTGGTTGGAACCGAAGACATCATTCGACACCAATAATGATATTGAATGCCAGTTAGACTTTCCCCTCACCCCTCGAGTGTTTCTTTTCCGATGCTTCCAGAAAATTGAAAAGTCCCCAATCTCCAACAATGCAATCAACAGAATGCTCTTTAATTTTTATCTCAAGTATGGGAAGCCTCAGTACGAGTCCTGGAGTCTAAAGAGGATCGTAGGTTTGAAGGTCAGCTTACCAGCACAATCTGAATATTTTCCGAACATTCAGTTCACAGGATTTCGGGGTTCAAATCACGTGCTTCATGAATTTACATTGGCTGATCTACATTTCAAGAATCCATATGATTGGATTTTGCTTTTCAATATTGTCGAGAAGAATGTGTCAAAATACGAGCCTATTTTCGACCAGCCAAAGAGGATGATTAAAAGTTACATCCAGGAAATTGAGAAGATGGATATAGAGATTGCCTCAGTTCTGAATAAAAGACCTATAGTGAAGCCATTTGTAGAACATGAAGACATCCAAAATCTTCCAGGGGACTGATTGACAAGGAATATTAGAGCATTGTGTATAAGAAGAAAGAGGGTGCAATTATGAAAATTTGCATGTTCTTTTTAAGGGACAAACATTTGTATTCCACAAGCGCTATGAATCAGATTCTGGCAGGGGATAAAGCGAACAAGACGAATTCTGCTTCGGATTTAAAATGCGTATCAGATATGATTCAATTGTATCTGGCCATAAGGGCGTCCCTTTTGAAAATAATGCCTAAAGTTTTTGAAGCGCAAACTCAACAATGAAAACTCTTTTCCGATTTGACACAAAGGGGGAGATTGTTAGGTCTAATATTGTGTTTTGTCAAATATAGGTTATTGGATTCTGAAACGGGCCTGTTCATGTTCGGTATTAGTATCTTAGATAGTCTATAAATAGCGTGCATGTAACTTTTAGGGTTACGCCTTGTTGAATCAAGTACAGAGTAGTTCTGCCTCAAGAACTATTCTATTATTGTGATTAATAAACATTCGGCACCTTTTTGATCATTACTGTTTCTTGTCTTTAATTCATCTTACAAATATTGAATCAATTGATCTTTATTTTTCTCACAATTGGTTAGATGGTCATCCAAGAAATAGAATTGCATTGCTCTTTCACCAGCCAAAGAGAAATATATTGTTGCTGTAAGTTGTAGCTCACAAGTTCTATGGATGAAATCTCAGCTTTTGGACTATGGATATCAATTTCAACAGATTCCTATCTATTTTGATTCTCAAATTTCAATTGTGATCTCTCACAATCCAATTCATTACTCCATGACCAAGCACATTGATATTCAGTAGCATTATATTAAAGATCATGTTTTAAAAGGTACCATTGAGCTCATTTTTGTTCCATCTAATGATGAAATTGCGAATGTCTTTACTAAGGCAGTAGACGAAACCAAATTTAATGGGTTTCTAAACAAAATGGGAATAACGATGCCTGATCCTCGATTATTCCAAGAAGATTGTACTCTTTAATGGGAACATCAGAAAGTCAAAAAATTCCGATAAGAACACTGTAGATATTAACAAAGTAATAGAGGAATTTCGCTCTTCCTTGAAAGCTGAGAAAGAGGCTCTCTCCAAACTTCATGTTGACATCAAGGTTGACAATGCAGAACTCAATTCAACCATTTCCACCAAGGTTAAAAAATTGCAAGAAGTTTTGGCAGCAGAAAATAAAATAATGGATGCCTTAGCAAAGAAAACTCATAAGGCAAAGGTTTTGCATGAAAAATTGAAGTCTGCTAAATCCAATGTTGAAAGGCTACAAGAAGAGAAGTGTGTTATAAAAGCCCACAATTCCGAAATTCATCAAAGACTGTTGAGAATCGTTGAGACTAGATCTCCTCCATTCAATGACACGGTCTACCTCACTCTCACTAAAAAACTAAAACATGTGTTTTCTCTGTTGAATCAAATCCATGGTGTTTTGGGAGGCAGTGCTTCTTCGAAACAAGGGGGAGACAAGGAGATTAATAAAGAAATTGATCAGAAGGGTAGTGAAGCTTATGGATCAAGGAAAGATAAAGGCAAAACCATTTCTGAAGAAGAAAATGAAGAAACTTTGACTGAAGCGGAAAAAGCTGAAAGAAAGAAATGGGACAAAGAGCTTAATGGGCTCAATGTTCTTCAGCAGAAGCTTGATGCAGAAGATGTTGAAGCTAAAAATTCATTTTTCATTTTTGAAAGTCAGAAGTCCCTGTTTCCTGCTTGGACTATACAGTGAATTCAGAAGGAAGCCATTGATCTTCCAAAGATGTATTGGTTGGAACCGAAGACATCATTCGACACCAACAATGATATTGAATGCCAGTTAGACTTTCCCCTCACCCCTCGAGTGTTTCTTTTCCGATGCTTCCAGAAAATTGAAAAGTCCCCAATCTCCAACAATGCAATCAACAGAATGCTCTTTAATTTTTATCTCAAGTATGGGAAGCCTCAGTACGAGTCCTGGAGTCTAAAGAGGATCGTAGGTTTGAAGGTCAGCTTACCAGCACAATCTGAATATTTTCTGAACATTCAGTTCACAGGATTTCGGGGTTCAAATCACGTGCTTCATGAATTTACATTGGCTGATCTACATTTCAAGAATCCATATGATTGGATTTTGCTTTTCAATATTGTCGAGAAGAATGTGTCAAAATACGAGCCTATTTTCGACCAGCCAAAGAGGATGATTAAAAGTTACATCCAGGAAATTGAGAAGATGGATATAGAGATTGCCTCAGTTCTGAATAAAAGACCTATAGTGAAGCCATTTGTAGAACATGAAGACATCCAAGATCTTCCAGGGGACTGATTGACAAGGAATATTAGAGCATTGTGTATAAGAAGAAAGAGGGTGCAATTATGAAAATTTGCATGTTCTTTTTAAGGGACAAACATTTGTATTCCACAAGCGCTATGAATCAGATTCTGGCAGGGGATAAAGCGAACAAGACGAATTCTGCTTCGGATTTAAAATGCGTATCAGATATGATTCAATTGTATCTGGCCATAAGGGCGTCCCTTTTGAAAATAATGCCTAAAGTTTTTGAAGCGCAAACTCAACAATGAAAACTCTTTTCCGATTTGACACAAAGGGGGAGATTGTTAGGTCTAATATTGTGTTTTGTCAAATATAGGTTATTGGATTCTGAAACGGGCCTGTTCATGTTCGGTATTAGTATCTTAGATAGTCTATAAATAGCGTGCATGTAACTTTTAGGGTTACGCCTTGTTGAATCAAGTACAGAGTAGTTCTGCCTCAAGAACTATTCTATTATTGTGATTAATAAACATTCGGCACCTTTTTGATCATTACTGTTTCTTGTCTTTAATTCATCTTACAAATATTGAATCAATTGATCTTTATTTTTCTCACAATTGGTTAGATGGTCATCCAAGAAATAGAATTGCATTGCTCTTTCACCAGCCAAAGAGAAATATATTGTTGCTGTAAGTTGTAGCTCACAAGTTCTATGGATGAAATCTCAGCTTTTGGACTATGGATATCAATTTCAACAGATTCCTATCTATTT
Organism: Lactuca virosa; assembly: GCF_052849685.1. Classification (NCBI taxonomy): domain Eukaryota; kingdom Viridiplantae; phylum Streptophyta; class Magnoliopsida; order Asterales; family Asteraceae; genus Lactuca; species Lactuca virosa. Next base: position 440,328,465 of record NC_136429.1, on the reverse strand, counting down.
TGATTCTCAAATTTCAATTGTGATCTCTCACAATCCAATTCATTACTCCATGACCAAGCACATTGATATTCAGTAGCATTATATTAAAGATCATGTTTTAAAAGGTACCATTGAGCTCATTTTTGTTCCATCTAATGATGAAATTGCGAATGTCTTTACTAAGGCAGTAGACGAAACCAAATTTAATGGGTTTCTAAACAAAATGGGAATAACGATGCCTGATCCTCGATTATTCCAAGAAGATTGTACTCTTTAATGGGAACATCAGAAAGTCAAAAAATTCCGATAAGAACACTGTAGATATTAACAAACTAATAGAGGAATTTCGCTCTTCCTTGAAAGCTGAGAAAGAGGCTCTCTCCAAACTTCATGTTGACATCAAGGTTGACAATGCAGAACTCAATTCAACCATTTCCACCAAGGTTAAAAAATTGCAAGAAGTTTTGGCAGCAGAAAATAAAATAATGGATGCCTTAGCAAAGAAAACTCATAAGGCAAAGGTTTTGCATGAAAAATTGAAGTCTGCTAAATCCAATGTTGAAAGGCTACAAGAAGAGAAGTGTGTTATAAAAGCCCACAATTCCGAAATTCATCAAAGACTGTTGAGAATCGTTGAGACTAGATCTCCTCCATTCAATGACACGGTCTACCTCACTCTCACTAAAAAACTAAAACATGTGTTTTCTCTGTTGAATCAAATCCATGGTGTTTTGGGAGGCAGTGCTTCTTCGAAACAAGGGGGAGACAAGGAGATTAATAAAGAAATTGATCAGAAGGGTAGTGAAGCTTCTGGATCAAGGAAAGATAAAGGCAAAACCATTTCTGAAGAAGAAAATGAAGAAACTTTGACTGAAGCGGAAAAAGCTGAAAGAAAGAAATGGGACAAAGAGCTTAATGGGCTCAATGTTCTTCAGCAGAAGCTTGATGCAGAAGATGTTGAAGCTAAAAATTCATTTTTCATTTTTGAAAGTCAGAAGTCCCTGTTTCCTGCTTGGACTATATAGTGAATTCAGAAGGAAGCCATTGATCTTCCAAAGATGTATTGGTTGGAACCGAAGACATCATTCGACACCAACAATGATATTGAATGCCAGTTAGACTTTCCCCTCACCCCTCGAGTGTTTCTTCTCCGATGCTTCCAGAAAATTTAAAAGTCCCCAAACTCCAACAATGCAATCAACAGAATGCTCTTCAATTTTTATCTCAAGTATGGGAAGCCTCAGTACGAGTCCTGGAGTCTAAAGAGGATCGTAGGTTTGAAGGTCAGCTTACCAGCACAATCTGAAGATTTTCCGAACATTCAGTTCACAGGATTTCGAGGTTCAAATCACGTGCTTCATGAATTTACATTGGCTGATCTACATTTCAAGAATCCATATGATTGGATTTCGCTTTTCAATATTGTCGAGAAGAATGTGTCAAAATACGAGCCTATTTTCAACCAGCTAAAGAGGATGATTAAAAGTTACATCCAGGAAATCGAGAAGATGGATATAGAGATTGCCTCAGTTCTGAATAAAAGACCTATAGTGAAGCCATTTGTAGAACATGAAGACATCCAAGATCTTCCAGGGGACTGATTGACAATGAATATTAGAGCATTGTGTATAAGAAGAAAGAGGGTGCAATTATGAAAAATTGCATGTTCTTTTTAAGGGACAAACATTTGTATTCCACAAGCGCAATGAATCAGATTCTGGCAAGGGATAAAGCGAACAAGACGAATTCTGCTTCGGATTTAAAATGCGTGTCGGATATGATTCAATTGTATCTGGCCATAAGGGCGTCCCTTCTCAAAATAATGCCTAAAGTTTTTGAAGCGCAAACTCAACAATGAAAACTCTTTTCCGATTTGACACAAAGGGGGAGATTGTTAGGTCTAATATTGTGTTTTGTCAAATGTAGGTTATTGGATTCTGAAATGGGCCTGTTCATGTTCGGTATTAGTATCTTAGATAGTCTATAAATAGCGTGCATGTAACTTTTAGGGTTACAGCTTGTTGAATCAAGTACATAGTAGTTCTACCTCAAGAACTATTCTATTATTGTGATTAATAAACATTCGGCACCTTTTTGATCATTACTGTTTCTTGTCTTTAATTCATCTTACAAATATAGAATCAATTGATCTTTATTTGTTCTCACAATTGGTTAGATGGTCATCCAAGAAATAGAATTGCATTGCTCTTTCACCAGCCAAAGAGAAATATTTTTTTGCTGTAAGTTGTAACTCACAAGTTCTATGGATGAAATCTCAGCTTTTGGACTATCGATATCAATTTCAACAGATTCCTATCTATTTTGATTCTCAAATTTCAATTGTGATCTCTCACAATCCAATTCAGTACTCCATGACCAAGCACATTGATATTCAGTAGCATTATATTAAAGATCATGTTCTAAAAGGTACCATTGAGCTCATTTTTGTTCCATCTAATGATGAAATTGCGAATGTCTTTACTAAGGCAGTAGACGAAACCAAATTTAATGGGTTTCTAAACAAAATGGGAATAACGATGCCTGATCCTCGATTATTCCAAGAAGATTGTACTCTTTAATGGGAACATCAGAAAGTCAAAAAATTCCAAATTAAAACTTTTTCTCCTTGGAATTCTTTCTTCTCGGAAAATAAAGTATCATTATATGTCTTTTTGTCTAACCTTTTCTTCTAGTCTTAAGATTTTCAGCACTCCTTTTCATTTTAAGTTTAGTCTGATATAGTTACATTGGATATCTTAAGAAATTCTTATCTCAGAGTATTTTACTTCGAAATGATCTCTCTGAAGTACACCTCGGAATTCAAATCCAAAATGGTAATGTGATTTCATCATTTATCTCCGTCCGAGCTCTATTCCTTCAGTTCCCAGAATTTCAACTCTTTCTCGAAACTTGTCCTCTAATATCTTCATGCATTTTTACCTCTGATATTCATTTAGAGAGTGTACCATTTCCATATCTACATCATGTACTAATGATGTGTTTAAATTCTTTCTGAAGTATCTTATGGCATTCCATCTTGAAATCTGATTATTTCGAGAATCTTCTCAATACATGAATTTTAAGGTATCATTTAAGTGTTGATTCTGAAACATTTTCCAAGAATATTTTAACGGTATTTTCTTTTATGATTATCCTCTTAATTCTCAATAAACATGTCTTTGGCACACGTTCCAATAAAGTACTGAGTGTTTTCTGCTATGAATCGACGGTCTCCCTTTTTTAACAAACAAACGTCCCATATTTTGGTTCACAAATGTCATATAGGAAGCTTTTAGGGCTATCCATTAAATGTAACCCATTTCGGTTTTTGGGTGTCATCATTCTACTCTCCTACCCAACCCGAAACTCTGAGCTATATAAGGATTTTGAATCCAAACTGTTCACACTTATCACTTTGGCTATCATCTTCTTAGAGTGTTTTCTTCCGTACTCTGTTTCATCATTCGACCTGACTCTAGGTCTCAGCCTACCCCTCCCATCTACTCATAATATACCCCCATCTTCTCAAAAAGATGGTGCCGGTATTGAACAAACTCCCTTGAATCCCCCTGGGAGACACTCAATAGTCATCTTGAATATCCATCTCGTTTCTTCACAACCACATGAGAGGCCCCTGCCTCTGATTTCAGGGTTACAGAGACAGGAGTAGTCCCTCCTACCTCGGTAGCCATAACCAATCTGATACCTACCACATGTAAAGGACGATCGGGTATATTTAACAATGATTGGATTGATTTTGTCAATAGAACTCATTCCTGGCATCCAAAGCTCACCCAAGAGCAAATTTAATATACATTGATTTCAATGCATCAACGAGCCGTGAAAAGTCGTATTCATTTCTACATTCGACCTAATAAAGAAACACACTAAGCATTCAAGCCTTCCGACGATGCATTCAAGACTAATCCAACCGGAGATGTTCCCACTACAGACGTTACAGTGGATGACCCTCCTTGGAAAAAAGTTGTTGCAAAAGGAGATGTTCCCGATTCCACAAATGTTTCGGATGATCCTCCTCCAACGTTTACTAATGAAAAAGCTCCTAAGTCGAATGTCTAAGATGATCTCTCTGACGATATTATTTTTGAAGACGACAACACCACTGTTGGTGTCATTCCGGTTTCCACATCCTTCAATCTACTTCAAAAACCCTCTTCCTCAAGACCATGTTTTGATTTTGGTCTCTCCTTATCCTCCAAGGAATCCGAAGAAGAAGAAAATCTTGATGGAAACAAGCACTCTTCTCATCTTCCTAAAGTCACTGTGGAAGGTGATCAAGGTAAAAAAAATTCATGGTGGTCCAATTGATGATTCCAAGCTTAAGGAATCCAATGATGATGAAGATGGTGATAACAAATCTGAGAGTTCCACCTCGGACACAATATCCTCCGATGAAAACATTGTGGATCTGCTTGCCTTGTTGGAACTCTGAGATAATATTGCCTCAACCAACTCAAAAGTTGATAAACTTGATCAGAAAGTAGCAGTCCTTGAAACGAAACTCGATTAGAAAGTCGCAAGTTTGGATTCCAAACTCGAACATATACTCAAGTGTCTTTCTGAGATCCAAGTTGCTGCTCCCTCGGAGCTTGATAGAGCACTCAGTTAGACCATCTTATTTCTCTTCGTCTCAAGTGTACCATTGAAGAAATTGAGCAAAAATATAATGACAGTCTCGAACATCACATCTCCACCACCACTATCATGCTTAAAATCTACTGATACCAACAAACTTATCAAGCAGACTCATGTTCGTCATGAGAAACAAATTCAAAGAATTGGGAAAGAAATTTGGAAGAAAGATGTTATGAACTTTATCATGCAGGAGGTGCTCATCAAGCTCGTTCGTTCAACCTGGCATGTTGTGGATGTTCCGAACCACAAATTTGATGAAATGCTTGTCATTCTTGATGAAACCTTTGCTCACCTCAACGCTCAAGCTCTGACAGCCGAGGCATATGACACTCTTACCAAGAAACTCAATACAGGTTTTCAACGGGTATTCAAATGATTGGAGGAAATCAAGTCGGAATCTATATAAGCATCGGAGGCAGGGCCTTCCCATGCAAGAGGGGAAGAAAGAAGAACGATACAATGGAAACCTATCTCGAAATATGCGCTCTGGGATGAATCAACTGGTGAAGAAGTAGTGGAAATGGAAGTTGTTCATATCAAAGATATTGAAGATGTTGAAGGTGACTTAGCAAAGAATGTGATTTTAGGACTTCAAGCCATCAGGGAACAACCTTCCAAATCGATTTCGAAGTGCTTTCGGAAGCAGAAAAGATGAAATGGTCCTCGGTTACCTGGCCATCATCTTTATCAAAAGTATTCAAAAGGAGCCAAGACATGGCTAAGCTCAAAACCAAGCTGACAATCGACGCCTTCCGAGCCACACATTCAACGCTTCCTCCAATTCCTGCTCCGAGTATTGTTTAAATAGATGAATGTTCTCCCACAAGGAAACCTGATGATATCACTAAAGAGCCTCTGATTCCTCCTCGATCCGAGCTTTTCATCACTGAGTACAGTAAACAAATCATCTCCTTTTTTTCTTCCCAAGATGACCAAGCCAAAGATAAAGGCAAAAATATTGCAACAAGTTTGGACAACCCAGTGAAGTCATTTAGAAAGTCTGAGGGCTGGTCCAAGGAACAAATAGAACAAGCATTGGAAGAAAGCATCGGGATTCAAGTTCTCAAAGATAATCCATGTCCGATGCTGGGCATTTCTCCTTTTTTCTGAGAAGGAATTATTTATGACATACATTTTGTACCTTTCATGTATTTTTATCTTCCAACTCAGGATGCTGATGAACTTGACTTACCAATCTCTCCTCATGGACGCTTCTACATCAAGTTCGCACCTCTTCATCCAACTGATGATCATCAAATCATCATCTAAAGTGAGTTTGAGAGATTGAGAACCTTAAATTCCACCAACGCATGGCCACAAAAGGTAGTGTGGTCTCGGAAAAGAATTACCAAAATTGTTGGATATGGTAATAAGGTTCAAAGCATGTTTGATCTCGACTATCTTCTACATAGATATTACGTATCTCGGAACAAAGAAGCCATTATCACCATCATAGATGCAGATTTTCCCTCGATGAATTTAAATGACATTCTCATTATAGAGGCATATTTATGAGATCGTCAAACAAATGAATCAATCATTAGAGCATTAAACGCCACAATCAGCTTTCTTAAGGACTATATTGCTGAATTTTGTAGATCCGATGTAGAGTTTGCTCATCTCTGTGGAACGGAAAATCTCTTAGCCAAAATCTCCATTGAGCTTCCTGAAGCCCAGATTTTAGTAGAAGGACCAATCGGAGAACCGAAACTAGGTTATGTCTATCTCAAGAAGAAGACCAATCAAAAGGAATTTTTATGAGTTCTTGACATACATATAATTCCTACAAAGATTCTTTAGAAGTTAATCTCAAATGCTGCCAAGAGTGATTCCTCCGAACAAGTCAATAACAAATTCATTAAGCGCGCATCTTAAATGGTACATCGAAGTCCGAAGTTGGCTCCAAAGTGCTTATATGTTTGTGATTGATGAAGCTAAGTGATGATTCAAATGATTGTTAAGGTCACTTAGGGGAGATTGTTGATACATGAAAAGTGATCCTTTACAACCCGAGGTGAAGCCTGTCCGAGACAAGAAGTGTTCCAAAGTGGATTTGTTTCCGAAGTGAAGATCAATCTGAGATCCATCTTATGTTATTTGTTATTCAAAGTTTGTAATGTGCGTTAAATGTTCCAAGTACTATTTTGTAATGTACTTATTTTTTGATAGTATAGTACATGGGACAAGATCAACAGAAGAGGCTGCATCAGTCTGTTGATCTTCAATTGTCTTTTAGCCATGTACTTTATCAGATTTGTCTTAATGTCACTCCTTGTCTATTTAAGGAGTTGTAACCTTGGTCTTCATATTCATGAGTGCAACATTCACCTTTCTCATCAATATCAAGAATCATTTAGTCAGTCATTCTCTCTTACATTCTTATTGTTCTTAAATCACTTTACATTGTTCATACTTATTAATCATTCATATCTTGTGTACTTTGTTAACCCTTTTAATTCCAATACAAGACTGGTTTACCAGACTTGACTGGATCCTCAATATTAGAAGACATTAATCTTAAGTTAATTCAAGGTTCGAGTTCTCAAACCTTGTCACCACAGTTCATTGCTTTCACACCACCTTACGAAAGTTGTCCATTATTTCATCGTCCTCTCGTTCATGCTTCGTGCTTTTCAGTCTAAATGGGAATGGTGGAACTGGCTTTTATTCTTGCAGAATTGGCTTCACTGGTATTAGGGTTTCCTTCTCTTCATCTTTTTCAATCACCACATCTTATGTCTCTTCCTCAACCTTGAAATTCCAGCCGACTCATAGAAGTAGCAAGTTGAGACACCTGTTGTACCAGATATTTTATGCTTGCCCTGGTTTCGTTCTGGAATGCATGAGTGCTGGTGGCTAGGTATTTTAATAATATCTTCTAAAGCTAAGTCGTAGTTTACAGATTGCTGATTCGAAGGCTGTTGCTGAAAACTAAGATGCTGAAAAAAAATTTGGTGTTGATTCTAAAAACTAAGCCGCCGATTCTGAAAATTTTGCTACTGAAATACAGGGGCATGCTGAAATTGTTGTATTTGCTGATAATTATTATTCTGACAAACATTTTTAGGTTGATTAAAATTTTTTCTGTTGGTAACCACCCACAACGTTTACTGGAGCAACATCCTCTTGCATTAGTGGAAACATGTCAGGGGGGTGTTCAGTTTTTAGGCAGATTCCACATGACATTTTCACAGACGCAACTCCTTTTTCTTTTGTCAACAGCAAACTGCTTTTGTCAGTTTAGAAATATGGCCTTCTAGATGATATGAACTAACTTTTTTTACACCCCTTGGTTGGTCGTGATACCACTCTTCTTCGTTACCGGAATGCTTCGACTCGATAGCAAGTTTTTCTATTAGCTCCTAGATTTTGGTTGGTGACATGCCGTCTAAAGATCCACCACTTGAAGCATTTATCAGTTGCCTTTCCATAGTTGTCATACCTTCATGGAAATATGGATACAACTGATAATCACTAATTCTGTGTTGTAGGCACCGAATGAGCAACTTTTTAAAGCGATCCCAATATGTGTGTAAAGCCTCCCATTTTCCTTGTTTAGTAGCAAGTATCTCTATGTGAAGGCTCGAACCTCACGCTTCTGGAAAATATTTCTCTAGGAATACTTTTGCGAGCTCGTCGAGGTTGTTATGGAGCCGGAAGGGAGATCGTAGAGCCATTCTTTTTGTCGAGTCATGAACTGAAAATGGGAATGCCCTTATTTTAGATGGTCTTCTGTTACTACATGTGGCTTCATTCTTGAACAAACCACATGAAATTCCTTGAGGAATATATGTGGGTCTTTATTTTCAAGGCCTCTGAAGGTCAGAAGGAGGTGAATTAACCCATATTTAAGTTCGAAGTTCAGCGCTTCAGGAAAGGTAATGCAGATAGGTTGCTGAGTGACCTCTTGCGTGGCCCACTGTCTGAGAATTTTCTATTCGCCTTCATCGCCAATCATGGTTGACTTTAGAGAGTTGGGTTTGGAGGGTTCAGATGTTTCTGATTGAACAGATGGTGGTGGCAAGTATGTTCTATATGGACTATAAGAAGGTGAGGGTGGATGTGCTTTTGGAAATGATGAAACGTTGATTTTTGCTTCGTTCCACAAGGGAATGCCTTGTTGGGTGGTGATTTTTGGTGGTAAGGAAGATGATGGAATTGAGAAACCTGCTTGTTGCTTCTAAAGTTTTGTTTGCTTCTTCAGCCTCCTTTCGGTCTTCTCAATTTTTGGATCGAAGACTAGATTACTTGTACGTAAAGATCTGGGCATAAAACTATTAGCAGTACCGTGTCCCCGGTAACGACGACAATTTGTTAGGACGTTGTCGTGAACATCTTAAACAAATAAGTTATCACTGCTTGGTTTAACAAAAAGAACAGAATAGGGAAGCAGGGTCGAATCCACAGGGACACAGCCTCAAAGTCAATGCCTCTTTGTGTAAGGCACATACTAGTAACATGCAGAAAATAATAAAAAGGGGGGGGGGGTTTGTTGTAAAATTAATAACTAAAAAAATAGTAGTGAAATAAACTAAAGAAAATTCAATAATAAAAAGAAAATTCAGTTCTGCTTCAACTTTTCTAATTATGCAATCAACACATACTTAGTTATTTAAGTTGCGTTCTATCTAAGCTGGTACTGAGAACAACTAACAAGATCTGGAACATTCTCTTTTACCTAGTTAATTATCGAAAACATGCTTTTCAATTAATTCTAACTCTTTACTAACCTAATTATACAAGCTCTGAATCAAGTTAGAAAAGCAGCATTATGATTTGTGTTAAAGTCGTAACAATATTCAATACTTCTCACAAGCTCAAAAGCATAAAAATATGAAATTTCAGTTTATAACAGAGTCAAATCCCAACACGGAACCGATCTTTTACTTGTTACTTATTACCAGTTTATCAAAATAATTGTGAATTTCATCAACTGATTAACTAGAACGATTTAATCGTAAATTAGGTGATCAAACTAAAAAGAACTAAAATCATACATTCATAAAGCAGAAAACTAAAAAAACTAGATGGAATTAGTAACTAAAAACCAGATTTAAAGATTGATTACATAAAAAGTACTAGTCTTGCAGAACTGAAATCAAGTGTTTAGGCAAACATGGCTAAAATCTGATCTAAAACAATAAAAAGAGACATTAAACTACTAGATTTTACTAAACTAATTGAATGAGATGATCCACAACCTCCAGATCTTTAGAAAGTGATTAAAAAGTGTAGAAATCGCCTTAAATATTCGTTTTTGTCGTCTGGGAACGTCTAGGGTTTAAACTGATCAGACAGGAAGGTATTATATGTAAGCCAACATTCCAGACGTGTTTTTTTTAGAAAACACGATTGTGTTTTCTGAAGAAACACGATCATGTTTATGCTTCAAAGTCCTGTTTTTCGTGTTTAATGAAGTACGTTTCTATTTCGGACCCATATATGAAAACACGATCGTGTATGTTTTTTGAGGTCTCAAAAATTGATTTTTGGCTCAAAAAATATGCGAACAAAAAGCGCGATCAGAAACACGATCGCAGTAGAAAAAACACGATCATGTTTTTTTGAAAATACGCGTTTCAGACACAAAATCTTCAATTTCAACAATTTGAACCACGTTTCAGCTTCCTCAAGTATTTTAGATCTGTTAAGCTCCAAATATGCATCTAAGCTGATTCCAAATCACTACTCCAATCAAAATATCTGAAAATAACTTAAAACATAAGTAGTACGAGAATTCTGACGAATTACATGACCTGGACATTATTTAAACTAGTACACACAAAAAAAGCATAAAATATGATGCAAAATGATAATAAAAACTACCATGAAAGATGCATAAAATGGCATCTATCAATGACACAAAAACTTTAGATGTTGTTGGTTGTTCTTTCATAAATAAGAACTAATACAGGAGATTATCTATTATAAATTGGAAAAAAAAGAGTGGTAAGTATAATGATATAATGGATAAGTTAGATATGATTCATAATGCTTTTGGATATAAGAAACAATATAGAAAATAAGCGATTATAAAATGGAAACAAAAGGAGAAAATTGAACTAATTCTGACGAAATGATAATTGGAGAAAGAGAAATAATTATTAAGAGTAAACTTACCAATTTACGTCCTTTGGTTGAAGTATCAAGTAATCTAGGTCGGCGAGTGAATAATAGAGAAGGAAAACAACACTTACGATAAATGATTTTATATGTTGTTGTTCTTCCAGAAGTAATAAATTGTTGCTATTTTGGTGCTGTAAAGTTCTATTCATAAACATCCATTCTTTTGCTTAGAATCTCATATTGTTTTGTTAAAATCTTCCTCATAGAAGCAAAACTATTTAGACCATAGATTAGAACAGACAATAGTCAATTTTCTTTCACTTCTTTTGGTGTTACATCAGACAAGAACCTAACAAGAACACATAAGGGTATTTACACTTTTAGAGTCCAAGATCAAGTGTATCATTTTGTAAATGAGTTAGATCCCAACTAGAAAAATTCTAAAAACCTTCAACTGTATTTTCACACTTTCAGAGTCTAAGATCAAGTGTATCATTTTGCAAATGAGTTAGATCCCAAATAGAAAATTTCTAAAAACCTTCAACTGTATTTTTACGATAATGAGAACAAAATAGAAAAGTAATAACATCTTTACCACGGTTATCAAAAGAGTTAATTGCAACATATAGAACTTATTTAGAATATAATCCATATGCATGCTTGTTCCAAAATTTAAGGCACATTTCGTGTTTAGATGAATATAGGATTATTCTTAAGACTATCCTTATACAAGATCAACGAGTGTACAACAAGCCTGAGGTTGCACAAGTTGCGTCACTTTAGGTTGAAGGAAAAGAGAACTGAGAACATGGTAAAAGAAATATCGAAGTGTGAAGACATAGTAACCAACCCAAGAGTCTTGAGTATTATTATGGTTTTTAGGATACTTTAAAATACCCTTTAATATTTCCATTTGGAGAACATGGATGGCATCAACATATTCCAAAAAACAGTTCCAATGAACAAACAAACAAGGGTAATGTTACATGTTCCATAGAAACCCTTATCTCTCCCTTGGGAATCACAAATGTAGGTGAATTATTGAATATGGAAGAGTCTGGTAAGTATATTTTGTATATTATGTTTCCTTACATCTTGGAAACTAATTGAATTTTTCTTAACAGTGATAGGCAGAATTATGAGAAGTCGAAATGTGTCTCGATTAGAGAATATTATAACTACAAACTTCAAATAACTAAACATGATATATCTTTCTTATTACTTTTTGGACAATTACTACAATAATATATAGCTGATAGTTATGTGAAATTAGAAACAAAAATATTAGCTTTCTATAGAAAACAAAAAAACATGAGTTGCAACAAGAATTCCTTCAAGGAGTTGTAGATGCATTGGAAAGTGGAAAAACTAATTCCTCAGTTATTAGTTGATGTGTGGTTTTACCAATAAAGTAAATTTTATAGTTGGTCCAAGGAACATGTGATGAAAACATATAGATGTGATGGCATTAGTTTAAAATTTCGGAAAACATACATTTTTGTTACATTAACTTGTAACCCAAATTGGCTGAAAATTAGACAACACATGATGATTCAAGAGGAAACCCAATATAGGGTTTATTTAATTGTAAGACTTTTTCATGCTAAGCTTGACCTGTTTAAAAAAGAAGTTTTGAAAAACAAAAATTTTGGCAAGGTTGCCGCGTACACTTATGTTGTGCAATTCCAAAATAGAGGTCATTCACATGCACATTTTTTGACTTATACTTGCACCACAATACAAGATATACCATATAGAAGAATATTATGAGATAGTCTCTGTTGAAATACCTAATGAAAGCTCAAATCGTCATCTATTTAGGATGGTGGCGAAACACCTGATTCATGTTCCATGTGGAGATCTTGATCGAAATAATGTTTGTATGAAAAAATAGCATTTCCTAGAATTTATATCCAAAAGCTTTTTGTGGTGAGACAACCCAAACTAGTGATGTGTATCCAGATTATAGAAGACGTAATAATCGGGTTAAATTTATGATAAGAGGTATCAAACTTGATAACATGTAGGTTGTTCCATATAATCATTATTTTCTATGTAAGTTCGATTTCCATGTTAATCTGGAAATATGGTCAACAATAAAGGTTGCGATATATATATATATATATATATATATATATATATATATATATATATATATATATATATATATATATATATATATATATATATATATATAAAGAGTGTGACAAATACGTCTTGTAGTTTCACAAAATGATCATCATGATACCATAAATGAAATTGATCAATTTCAAGAGCAGGAAGGTAGATTTCACCCCCCCCCCCCCGAAGCACCTTGGAGAATTTTTTGATTTTCATTACGTGATACCAAACCCGCGGTTATTCATATTCCATTTCATTTAGAAGAGTATCAGCCACTAACATTCAAATATATAGAGAAATAAACCAATATAGTAGCCAATTCATCTAAAAAGAACTATGATAATTAAATTTTTTGTTCTAAATAAAACAGGCAGATTTGCACACCATCTTAATTTTACATATGTAGAGTTTCCGAACCATTGTGTATGGAAGTCAGATAAAAAGATTTGGTCACCAAGACAAATAGAAAACTCAATAGGATGAATAATGGTTGCTCACCCAAATGAAGGCGAAAGATATTATCTAAGGAATCTTTTATCCAAAATTAGACGTCAAAAGTCATATGATGATCTTAAGGTTTGTAAAGGAATTAAAGTTTCCACCTTTAGAGAATTTGTATTACTACATGGATTCCTAATTAATAGTAATAGCCAAGAATTATGCCTACAAGAAGCATCCATTTACCACATGCCATATGAATTAAGAAGACTTTTTGCAACATTGCTTGTATATGCAAATCCAAACAACCCCCATAAACTTTAGCTATCTTTTGAATATGCCATGTTGGAAGATTTTGTATGCTGCAACGATTATTCAAAATAGAGAAGAAAAATGAGGTACATTTAAGCAAATTAACACCTTTATACAATCAGTTGGAAGATAAATTCATGAATTTGATGTATTGCCAAATGATTTATCATATGCTGATTTAGATGAATAAACAAAAGAAATAACCATTGAAATAGTATTGTTGTATCAGAATGTGATCTAAAATCAATACAAAATCTTAACAACAAACAAAAGGTTGCATTCGGTACAACAATTGAAAAGGTAAAAGGCAATAACGGTGGGGCATTTTTGATTTATGGCCCAGGTGGTATAGGGAAAAAAATTCATATATAGAGCATTTCTAGCGAAGATCAGATCTGAAGGACATATTGCTTTAGCTACCGCAACATCATGCATTCTTGCATCATTACTTCCTGGAGGTAGAACAACTCATTCAAGATTTAAAATTCCATTAGATTTAATAGAAGGGTCACATTGTAGAATTAGTAATCAATGTTATTTGTCTATATTAATTAAGAGTTGTGAGTTGGGATGAATCTCCCATTGGAAAATGATCAGCATTAAAAGCTCTAGATGAATTTCGACAAGATCTTATGGATTCTAGAGAAATTTTTAGTGGGAAATTAGTTGTATTTGGTAGTGATTTTTGATAAATATTGCCAATTGTTCAAAATGGTAACAAGTAAAATACAATTGCTTCATGTTTGACCAAATCTCTTCTTTAGCAGTCACTTTTTCTACTACAACTAGATGAAAACATGAGGTCGTTACTACATCCAATGTTTACTAAATTTCTTCTAACGCCTATAAGATAGGGCTAGATGATTAAAATATGATAGTAATAATTATTATAATTAAAATCCTTAAAAAGGATAATCTTTAGTCATACTCATTACAGACTTTATAATGTAAGGCTGTTAGTGAATTTATCGATGAGTGATAAAATAACATTTTCGGTAGAAGATTATTTTAGGATGAATAATCTTTATGAAAGTTGTATTAGATGTAATGAGGATTTTGTACATATAAAGAACGCCCAAATCCTTCTTCATATGAAGAAGTTATGATCTTCTGAAGTTTAACGTTCGGCCCTAAACTACAAAGTACGTCGTAAAATACGAATCGGGGACAGGTTGCTTATTAGCTTAAGAGACCTAAATAAGAGTTGTAGTAACCATAAAATTGAAAACATGCATATGAAGAACGTCTGAATCTAACTTCATATGAGGAAGTTATGATTTTTTGAAACATAATTCAAAATTTAAAATCGGACGATTGTTAGGCAAAACAATCTAAATAAGAGTTGAATATCTCATGAATAGGAATCTATCGATATAAAGACAGTCGAGAACGAATATCATATGAAATAGTTATGATGTTTGTACGGACTTTACCAGTCTAAACCTTTAAAAATATAACTTTAAAAATAATATCAGAATTAGCCGACGGGGTCTAAATGAAAGTTTTTCGAAAAGCACCACGCATAGGGCAGGTAGCACGATGCGCACCTTATAGAAATAAGGAGTATGGGCCTGGGGGAACGTGACACGTGGCAACAGGAGAGATGGCCACGTCACCAGACGTGGTGCACCCCTCCTGAATTGTTATATATAGGCCGAAAATCTCAGTCTTTTCCTCACAACTTCTTTAGAGTACTTTCTCTTTCTCTCAGATTTTCCCAAAATCTTGAGGCACAAGTTTAATAGTTTTTAAGAGCCACTAGCGAGTCTCCAAAGCGCCAGAGAGCCAGGTAAAATAGAGCCTTCGATTTCAGAGTTCCGCCCACACAATTTTTCAGTTTTCACTAGAAATTTCTATTAGTTAAGCTGACTTACTATGCTTCAAGTGTAACTTATATTTATATTCATAGTCGATATTATGAATCTATAAAAATTATTTATCAGTGATTCCAAGTCATAATACTGATTGATCTACTTACAGGAATGATGTATAGGCTAGATTTAGTGAGGTGGTTAAAGTGGGATTTCCAAATAGTATACTCAGTATACCAAATGGACCATACCTCCGATATGATTTTACTTCATTGTTCCTTACTTGATAGATATTAATGTAGACATTAGGTTTATTGAGGAATCTAGACTATCGCTTTTTTATAATCGCAGGAAAAATAAGACTAAGGCTTAGCGGTATCTATACCTAAGTCTCTTAAAGGGAAGATCTAAAGTAATAGGCGAAGCGCTGCCCAAATCACCAGTCATCCACCTTAACAGGTGAGTGCATAGTTACTTTCATCAACATAATTTTAATACAAGTATTTATTTAATGAATTAAATATATGTTGAAAGTTTATATGTGAATCACGTGCTTATTGCCTGAGATATATATTTGATGATATACGTTGTGTGAACCAGATATGGTTCTATATGTGCTCAGATGTATATATGATTTTATTACATGATAATAATAATAATAATAGAAATATTATTTCCATGGAAGTAAATGAATAGTAATACACAAATAGTTTGTGTGAAATGTATACACTAGATTAGGATAGTGTTACCTTAATAGAGTTGGTATTGAAAGTCATCATTAATCATTGTAGTTTTACCTAGCAAGGAAATAAGACTTAATTTGAAAAGATGTAGATTTGTCTTGTACTATAAAGTTAATACATAGACAGGAGCTTTGGGATGATCATGGGTATGACAATCTTCTTTAGTTATACTCTAGGACTTGAAAAAAGATGCTTAGTTCAATTAAGTTTGGATTACGGGCAGCATCATATTCAGGGTATGTGTGTGATGAGAACAGAGAGTAGAACTTTGTTCAATGAGATTAAAGATCGGTGTGGTACTTCCTATGTACAGGAGTACTACATTTGTATTCTCCCCTCCTAAAATTTTAATTCGTTGACGATAATGGTGATGATGATCGGTGGGGGCGTTCCACGTACATGCGTGATATATTTACATTCCCCTCCTATTTGGATGAGCAAAGATGGTGGGTCCAGATTAGGAAACCGAAAGGTATGACTGGCATATTTCATAGTGAGATGCCAGCCACAAATAACCGTCTTATAGAGAGTTGTAGACACATAGTCTGTAAGTGTAAATAAAGTATACGAGTAGCAGGAATGGGATTGTGTGTTCATTCGATTGTAATCCATTCCAACTTCAAGGTTGTCTTTTTAATTACTTTCAATTCCCAAGGATTCTCTGATGCAGTATCTTTTGATATGGTTTGTGTGTCAGCATTTTCTTTCAGGAAGTAATCGAGAGAACTTCATAGACTGCCAAATAGGACGCGTCAGTAATAGACCGCTACTAGGTATGTCTTATGGGATGTTTCTAGTTAGGGTGAGTTTAGTGGTAGTATTTCAGGTACAAATACCTTAGGGACAGACCAATGCCTAGGCACATTTATCGAGATAACAACCCTTGACTAAATTATCTTGGGGTATTTTTGAATAGGGATTCAACAATGAGATTTATTCCATTTCCCTCATTTGATGTCTTTATTGATCCTTGTTTCCTACTAGGGAATCCCGCGAAGTAGCGTGGTCAACTTGTTGTTCGTTAAGCTCGTAAGGCCTTCGTATAGGATCAATACGTGAGGATCCATGGGATGGGGGTAGATTTATATAATATCTCCATGTTGATGGTATTTGGTTTTGTAGGTTTGATATATATATATATATATATATATATATATATATATATATATATATATATATATATATATATTCTCATATTGTGGGATTGAAAACCCTATGTATCTCACCAGGTTTCCCTACCTGACCCACTCTATTTATATATATCACAGGTACCAGTGTTAAGACTATTGAAGACTTGAGTAGAATGCTGAGTGACTAAAGAGAAGACCTCCAATAGAGTTCAGGACCCTTAGGTCTTTACCCTGCAACATAAGTTGTGTATGGATCATGACATCCATATAGTTTTATTATTTTGAGAGAATCATTTTTACTCAAACTGTTTTATTTTACTAGGAATTTCTTCAATAAGATATTAAGATTTTCAAAGCGTAAAGAAAATTTTTCTTTGCGGTTTTGAAAATAGAGGATGACACATTTCTCTTAAGATTGGGCGATGGAAAAGAAACTTCAGACGATAATGACTATGTTATTCTTTCTACACATATGGTCATAGAAAATAATACCGAAGCAAATCACTTAAATTTTCTACAGACTATGTTTACCTAATATATATATATATATATATATATATATATATATATATATATATATACATATATATATATATATATATATATATATATATATATATATATATATATATATATATTCAAGTTCAACCAATATCCATTCAACCTTGAACTAAGCTATCTTGAAAATGGAAAATATTTCCGATGATGAGATCAATGATATCTTAATACAAAAAAATTCCCAGGAGAAGAAATAGAGTATATTAGTTTCAATGAAATCCTTGATCCAAACGACCAATTAAGCTCATTATAAAGATCTTCTTCACTCTTTAACACCAAACGTATGTCGCTACATAGACTTATTTTAAAGCAAAATGCACCTGTAATACTATCAAAGAAGATGAATCCAACAAAAGGATTTTGTAATGGTACATGAATATATTGCAAAGATATTAATAGGAATGTTATTAGAGCAAAAATATTAGTTGGAAAGTTGGCTGGGAGGAGGTCTTTGTTCACAAAAACCACCCATAGGTGAAGAATACATAGTTCCATTCAAAAGATTGCAATTTCCAATAAAACTATGCTTTACAATGATAATTACCAAGTACAAGGCCAAACACTAGATTATTTGGTTGGATACCGTAAGGAACCTGTTTTTTCCCTTGGTCAATTATATGTTGCACTATCTCGAGCTAGAATATTTAAGAATGTTAAAGTTGTTATCGATCATTCATAACTTTCTACAAACATAAAAAACCAAAAATATTGTATATCAGAAGTCTTACAATATGCCAAGCATAACCACATGTATGTATATGTAACGCCCGGTTCCTGGTATTTATTTTAATAAGAATTATTCATTTTTGCAAAGGGACTCGATGAGTTGGAGGCCCAAAACTCGTCGAGTAGAAATGGATTTTTGGGACGCGGGACTTGAAGTCTACTCGACGAGTTTAGAAGCCTTAACTCGACGAGTAGGGCTGACATAGTGAAACCCTAATTTTCAGGGTTTGCACCCTATTTAAGGACCTTAAGACTTCATTGTGGCCTCCCTCATCGCCTCCCTCAGTCCAACAAAACCTTAATTCGTGATCTTGAGCCTTTTGAGTGTGTGTGAGTGAAAAGAGAGTGATTCTTTGGTATTTTCTTGAAGGAGTGGAAGCTAGAAGTGCTTCATTGAAGGAAGGAGCCCTGGATCCAGAGATTTCGTTGTCAAAGCAGCCTTACTGATGTATAAAGTCTATACCTTGACTATTCCTTTACTAGATCTCTTCATGGAGTAGTTTAGGGCTTTAAGGAGCACATTTAGGAACCATTCATGGATGCAAGCATGTTTTGGAGTCATGACTTTAGATCTGGAGCCGTTGAGGGACTCCATGGCATAAAGGTGCCAAATTTATGGCCATGGGAGACCCATGGAACTTGTGAACCACTTTTTAGGGCTTTTTGAGTTACCTTCCAGTAGAAATTGGTCGAAGGCACCAATGTCGGCCCACTAGTAGTTGATTATAGTAGAGATGATGTTATTTGTGATTATTGTCTAGTATGCCACTATCTTATATGCTATTTGTGCTAGTATGCTATGATATTATGTGACAGTGGTAGGAAGGGGACTAGCCCCCGAACCCGGTTGAGATATACCGACAGGGTAGGTTGGGCATCCAGATATGCCTGACAGTATGTTATGCTTTGTTTCTATGTGGTAGTGGTAGGGGTGAAATAGTCCCTATAGCCGGTTGAAATAAACGGAGGGTAGGTCGGGCACCCAGATATGCCTGGCAGGGTAGGTCGAGCACCCATATATGCTTGACAAGGGGTAGGTCGGGCACCCCGATATGCCTTACAGGGGTAGGTTGAGCACCCAGATATGCTCAACAAGGTAGGCCGGGCACCAAGATATGCCTGGCAATATGTTATTGTATGTTATGTGGTATGATGGGGAACTCACTAAGCTTTGTGCTTACGGTTTTCAGTTTTTTTTCCAGGTCCTTCTTCGAAGGGAAAGGAGTCTGCACGGTAGCAACGCATCACGCACACGATTTTCCGCATATGAGATTCTTGGGACTGTACTCTGACGTTGTTACTATCTTATGACATGCTTTTGAGACATATGATCCATGGTTTTTATCAAATAAAATAACTTGATGATGTTTTCTATAAATTGTTTTATGAACCATTATATCAAAAATGAAAGTTTTTGTCCATATTTAGGGGATGTTACAAGTTGGTATCAGAGCCTTGGTTTGAGGGATTCACACACATCTTCTGGGGTGTCTGGACTCAAATCGAGGGTTTGAAAGATTTTTACAAGGAAATAGTTTTTCTAAAAATTAAAATAAAGAGTTTTGAGAAAGAACAAGGTGTGTGATGCGTGCAATCGGCCGAGCTCAAGTAAGTTTTCCCCAAGATACCCATACATGTTTGTTATGATATATGAGATGATTATGAGAACTGCATGCTAGATTAGGGCTGCGTATCTAGGAAGGATGCCTTATATGCTTATTGTATGTGTATGAGAACTGCATGCTAGATTAGGGCTAATGATCTTGGAGGATGCCTTATGTGACTGCCATATGTGTTTATTGAATTACATGCTAGAACTGATTAGTTAGTAATATGATGGCCTGAATAGGATATACTTGGTTTGGTTACTCAATGCTCGAATGTTGCTTGCTTTGTGCTTTTAGGAGTTCTAGTTATCTTTAACTAACTAGTAAACGAATACGTGATGTTACAGTTTGCGAGGACTAAATAATTTCAGAAGTTTAGGTCTATCCCTATTTCACAGCTCTTGTTTGAGTCCAACCATTGTAGGGTAGGACCTCTAATTCGAAGAATTATCTGTTCTTAGTTATATGTAATGGTATTCGCGAGCTAGTTAGGTAAAGGTAGCAGGGATTTCTTATGCAGCGGATGGCTGAGAGTAGGGCGGAGAGTTACCCTAGGGTAAGCCTAGGATGAGATTAGTGTAGCGAGCAGTAGTAGTAGAAGGGACTTGGTGAAGTCAAGGCATTCCTTGAGGAAAGTAGGGATAGATGTGGAAGGTAGTATGGGCCCGTACTACTGAAAGCAGAGGATCCGTACTCGAGTCAAGGAGGGCCGAGATAGAACCAGGGAACTTGTAGAGTGTGTGAGACGTCTCGAGATTATGTATGACCCTGATGATTATGTGTTTTGTTTCAGAATGGTGGTGACACGCCACAGAGTAGGAGGTTCAGGGTCTGGGTCAGGATCAGGTTTAGGTTCAGGTGCAGGTTCCGAGCCGGTTGATGACGGACTACGCGAGTTCATCGCGTCTGAGATTACGAGAGGCATCCTTGAGGTGACCCCGGTGATTTTCGGGTCGATCAAGGAAGGGATCATCGAGCTGATGGAGGAGCGTCTCAGGGCGTTCAGTAGTGACATGGCATCTGGCCAGACAGGTACACGCACACTCTCCGTCAAGGATTTTAGGGGATGTGGTGCGCCAGAATTTCACGGGGTGAAGGACGCCATTGTGGCCAGGAGGTAGATTGCAGACATGGAGTCTGCTCAGTTGACGAGCTTCTACACTGAAGGGTCGAAGGTCAGGTATGTTGCAGGATCTTTGAGGGACCAAGCTCGATATTGGTGGGAGTCGATCAGTGATTCGTTGGGAGCCCCAGCTATTGAGGCTATGACCTGGTCGGACTTTGTGACCAGGTTTATGGCTGAGTTTATGGATATGAGGCAGACGACTGATTCGGTGGCTGAGATTACCGCCAAGTTTAGGGAGAGGGTCATACTGGTGCCATAGTATGTAGGGGATGAGGAGATGAGGAAGACTCGGTACCACGACATGTTGAGGGCTAACATACGGAAACATGTCAGCTACTCGGCATGTCCGACCTTGGAGGACATGATAGCCAGGGCGAAGGAGAGGGCGATTGACATAGAGCACCTCCGGAAGAGGAAGGCGGAGTGTAACATCCTGTTCCGAATCGATTCCTAGTCTGAGGCTGTGGCCCCAAAGATCGGTCATCATAAGGATTAGGGCTCTTGAAAAGGTAATATCTAGGCTCATTTGGGTGCGTGTGATGCATTAGAAGTGATCTGGGTGTTCGGTTCGTATTTTGGAGCGTAGGGGTATTTTGGTAAAGTGTCAGTTCGGACTTTTGTGGAAAATGAATTCTTTTTCGGAAGGTCTTAAGAAATGTTTGAGTTGTTAGTAGTGTAGGGATTCTCGTTACTTTTCCGTTGACATGAGGATCGTCGGAAGCGGGCTTATAACGAAGAAGTTATGGCCTTCGGAAGTTTCGTGGGTTTCAGGCTTAGCCAAGTACCCGCAACGTACACAAAGCCTACGCGGGGCGTACTAGTGAAGAAGGCAGTACGCGAGGCGTACCTTGGAGTACGTTGGGCGTATTGACCAGGATGGTCGTGAATGTTCCTCAGAGTACGTTGGGCGTACCATATGTACGCTGGGCGTACGCCAATCAGATCAGAACCCTATTTTTGGGTCTTGCGCCCTATTTAAGCACCTTATCTCATAACCTAACCCTACTATCTTCAGCCTCCACCCTCTAAATCCCTATAAATCATCATATATCATTCATGGTGGCATTTTGAGCTTATGGAGTCCCTTTTTGGGATGTTTGACCCATTTTCAAGAAGATGGAACTTGTTGCAAAGATGGGAATAAAGGAGGAGATTATGGATCTGGTTTTTAGGACTCATTCTCAGCTTGATGAAGGTATAAAGCTTTGAACTTGATCATTGATCTCTTATATCTACCATTTGTGAGTTTTTGTTCATATTGGTCCCAAGTATGAGATCTAGTGGTCTTGATTTCATTCCAGGAGCTTTGAGTTGCCCCTCTTAGTGTTTGTGAGGTTCAAGGTCCATAAAGTTGACACCTTTAGAGTTTAAGACCATCTATGTTGGAGTTTGAGCCATTTCCATGAAAGTAGAATGCTATTTGGTCTTGTTGGGACATGCAAAGTCACGAAGTCAGTGACTTTATGGGTTTAGACATTATGTGGGACTCAGATCTGTGGTTTGGACTTATGACTTAAAGCATTAAGTGATTAATGGAAGAAGTGAGTCTAGAGGGTAGTACGTTGGGCATACAAGACATTACGCACAGCATACAAGCCATTAAGCGAGTACGCGCAACTTACTACTGAGTACGCCCTGCGTACTCAGCCAAGTTGGATTTCGGACTTTGGGCTTCGGGTTGGGGCTATCTGTTTGGGCCTAGATTCTTGGGCCCTAATGGACCATCAGAGTGGTTGTGTTCTGGACTAAGTAAAGGATTGGATCTTAGGTTAAGGCCCAATATGGAGCGTGGGCCCAATTTGGAAAATTGGGCCATTCATCGGCCTTTATGGATTTTATGGTTTTGGACTCTGTGTTTTGGGCCCTGTTGGGCCATCAGGTTTTGGGGTTGATATTTAGTTGTAGACTATTGGGTTTGGGCCCAATTTAGAAATTAGGCCATGGACATTATAGTGTCGGGCTTTTCTTTTAGGATTGGGCCTTAGTTTTGGATCATAGTGGGCCAGGGGTAGAATGGTCATTTTACTCCATGCATGGATTAAGGATTATGGTATGGGACCCAATTTCTATTTGGGTATATTGATTGGTAGTGACAGCTCGGGAAGATGGCGGGAAGCTTCTGCAGTGCGAGGTGAGTCTCCTCACCATACCAATGGGTCTAAGGCACCAAGGCCGGCCCATTTTATGATATGTGGTACACTAGCTGAAGTTGTATTATGTGACATGTTAGCTGGTTATGTGCTAGGAAGTATGCTAGTGGTATATGTGGTATGCTTGGATGTAAGACCATGTGGAGAGCCCATGGCTTTCCTATTAAAGACCATGGGAGAGCACATGGGACTTAGGTGTAAGACCATGTGGGAAGCCCATGGCATCCTGGAGTAAGACCCTGGGGACGAGCCCACGACATCCGTATATGTTTATATGCATGGTTATGTGATTGATATGGTTTATGTAGCTGTTATAGCTGATGTAGATTATGTGGTTATGTGGATTGTGTGGGGTATGCTCTGGGGAACTCACTAAGCTTCATGCTTACAGTTTGTTTATTGTTTCAGGTATCACCAGTTCGGAAAGAAAGGGCCCGGTGTGATCATAGTGCACACACCCATGTTTTCCGTAATGAATGATTTTGGGAAGAACTCTGATAAATGTTTTAATTAACGATGATTTAGAATGTTTGAAGTAAATGGTATTAATGTTTTGGCTATAATAAAAATGAAAATTTTACCCTTGATTTTTGGGTCATTACAAGTTGGTATCAGAGCCTTGGTTTGAGGGATTCGGACATACTTTCGGGTGTGTCTGAACTCAAACTGAGGATCTGTAAAGTTTTCAAAAAGAAAAAAATGTTTTCTAGGAAAAAGTTTTCTAAGACAAGAAAGGTGTGGTGCATGCAATAAACCGAGCTCAAGTAAGTTTCCCCAAAATATCCATATATGTTATCTGTTATGACTTGTTTTATGAATCTGAGAATCGCATGCTATTTAGGGCTACGAAGATGCCTTTATATGTTGTATGAGCTGGTAGACTTGCATGCTACTGCTGAGTAGTCAGCGATAGATTGGTCTGATATGTGATGCCTGTAGCTTTGGAGATACTGTATGCTATGTTGTAATGAGAATGACTATGGGTATTGGTAACTGCTAAGTCTATGTTTTGAAAATTGTATATGGTTAGGATCTTATAGCCTTAGAATAGCTGATTTGGCCTAATTTCCTGTGGTCTTAGGGTAGAGTCTATTATTCGAAAGTCTATTAGATCATGTTCTGTGTATAATTTGCATGCATAAGGCAGCCGACAGTGAGGATGGATGGATGTGGACGACATGGGTTGTGGTATGTAGTCCGAATGTTTTATGATAGTTCATGGGTTGGAGACTACCCTAGGGAATTCTAGGATGAGGTTAGTGACAGGTGTTACCTGCTTGCGGATTGTATGTGTGGATAGACTGACTTGTCTAGTGTATGCTGGCTAGATTTACCATTACCTGAATGTTGCTTGCTTTGTGCTTTGTGGGATTCTTAGTGATGTGGATCAACTACTAAGTGAATGTGTTAATTCACATACAGTACAAGTTAAATAATCTAAGAGGGATGGATTTGACCCTATTGCGCAGCTCTCGTTTGAGTCCAACCGTTCTAGGGTTGAATCTTTTACTCGAAGGGTTATCTGACCTCTGTTGTATGTGACTATATTCATGAGGTAATTGGTCGACATTGGTGGGGATCTTTCAGCAGCTGAGGGCAGGATGACGATGGGAACCTAGGAAAGCCTAGGATATGCTCCAGTGAGTTTAGTGGGGCGGTTCGGTGAAGTTTGAAACCTAGGAATGCCTAGGAGCTCCTTCGTTGGGTATTGTGTTGTTGTTTAGCGGATATTTGGTAGTATGGTTCGGTGAGTACTGGTGTAATGGTCTGAATAAGTGACTTAGAGGATTCGGGAGGATTGCTGAGGAAAGTATGGATAGGTGTGGAATGTAGTATTGGGCCCGTACTACTGAAAACACATGATCCATACTCGAATCGGTGAGAGTCTTGGAGAATTTAAAAAGCTTATGGGAAGTGGATTTCTTGGTTATGCTTCGATCGTGGGAATAGCTGCTTTGCAGAATGAGGATGAGCACGTATGGGTAGGACTAGCGCTTGGTCCCGGCTCCGGTGGTGAGCCAGTTAGCGGAAGGACTGCGAGGGTTTTGAGTTCTCCTTGGATCTCATGTACCAGGCGGCAAGGATTGATTGTGTGACCAATTGCACTTTTGGGACTGGAGACTATGCCTTGGGGGTAATGTGTAGCCCGGTTCTGAGCAGAAGATGCTCCAGCTATAGCAGTTCAACTGTTGACGATTGAGCTGGTGAGTGTGTCAGAGTGCGAGACCCTAAATGTTGTGGATTCCAGAGCCCGAGGGCGGAAGATCGATTTGGATTACCTCGAAAGGAGAGGTTCGGGTTATGTGCATGTAAGTCCCGATTTCAATGATCCGAACCAGTGATCAAACAGATAGCAATCAATCAGAATAAGAATGGAGTAGAATAAAGATTAAACCAAGCATGCACACGTTAATATCATAAAAATGTCAGGTACACCTTGTATACACACACATACGTCATCCTAAAACTGACACAGACACACTCTATTTATAGGACCACCAGTTGTACACGCGAGTACAGCCGTACACCCATGTACGGCCGTACACAGGGTGTACGGCTGTACACACGAGTCCGGCCGTACATAGCCACACAACAAACTACAAACACCATTACAAAGCCCAAAATCCTACAAACACCTATACAAGATGGATGCCTAGCCCAAACCACTATATTATGACCTATCAATCTCCCCATTGGTTTGAGGCTAGCATAGACTTGGTCTTCAATCTTTTGGTTTCTCGACCAGCCTTAGGTCAAAATTTCCCATAGATCCCATCCAGAGCCTTTCCTTGATAATTGTGGCAACCATTCCTGTAAATTCTTTTGCACAAACCTCCATGATCTCTCTCCTACACACGATTTGATGATAGGCCAAAGTGTGAATGTCTCTCTCTCTCTCTCTCTCTGAATCTCAGAAGATCCTTAGTGCTAACGAGTCTGAGAACTCCTTCTCTGTTTTTAAATTTTATGGCTGCAGTTGCTGTTTCATCATCAAATGCCCAAAAATCCATATCATCAAGATATCCATCATCAAAATGCTGTGGGATTGGAATCTCCTTTAATTGGTTTGTAGCTGGCCACAACATTATCTTCATTGGTTTGTTAGTTTCAGGATCAAGAATATCTTTGTCTTTTCTAACCAAAGCTTTCGCTGTCTTCATCATGGGGAAATTATCCCTGACCTGTCTATCTAAAAACTGTTTGAAGTTGAAAGCACTAGGATTTTGTGAAGGATTGTAGAATGGAGCCCGTGAGAGTTCAGAGAGATCAAATTTTGTCCAGGAGTTGAAGTCATGTATGCTTTTGTAGTACTCTGTATTTCCATAATTTCTCTTAACCACCTACAGTTTAAGTTCATGATCATAGGCCCACATTTTGATCCCTGTATAATCACCAAATTTTCTCTTTTCAAGATCTGTCACAGTGAGTTGAGGTTCATTTGTGTTACGATTCTCATTTGAGTTCTTCATGAAGAGCAAACCTACTTTCTTCTCAGTTGTGACTGTTCTCTTGCCATATTTAATTGTGAACCGGAGATTGGCATTCATAGGCTCTTTCTCAAACAGATTGAAAATTCTTGTTGTTCTTGGGGGTGGTTGATCAACAGGATTTTCGCTTTCGGAAGGCTGGACGGGAGCAGTGGGAGGATCTTCAATACCATGAGGCTGTTGAAACAAGGACTGGAACTTATCACCAAAAGCTTCAAATAATTTGTTCTTCAAGCTGAAGTAGAAATCAGTCAAGGATCCAAGATTAGTTTGCAAATCAGAAATTTGTTTAGACTTCAATGCATTGTCTGCTTCAAGCTCAGCGATCCTGACATCATGTTTCCCGATCAAAATGTCCTTCTCAATATTTTGTTGATTGAGAATGCCAATTTATTCTTTGAGCTTGGACACAACAGGATCAACATCCCCTGAATGACCTTCCTCAATAGATATCCCTTTTCCACGTGAAGAAGGTTCTGAACTATGTTGTGCCAAGTGCCTTGCTAGACTAATGGAGGCTTCATCTAGCGAAGGCCTTGTAAGGGAGTATCCTTGAACAGCGGAAGAAGTTCCAGTTTCATATATCGTACTTGGGCCTTGATGGGTTGATACAGGTGGTATAGTAACTGTTGTGGATGGAGCTGGTGGCGCTTGTTCTTGGATAAGTGCTCCCTGCCTCGGATCAAGTCGTCTTCTTTTCACAAGAGGCTGGGAGGTTTGTATCGGTGTCAGATCACTTGTCAATGGCATAGATGTTGGAATTGCACCAACAAGGGGAGGAATCCCTGAAGTTGCATCCATTTGGCTTGAAGTATCTTCCATCGATCTTGCGTCGGAGGCATAGTTTCGAGAGTCTCATCAGCAACCCTAGTCTCAGTTGCTGATTGAATAACTTCATTAACCCTTGTAAAGAACCTATCAACGAAATCCGAACTTGGACCAAAGTTATCATCCTTAAGACCAAGGTTAAGGGGGATTTCCTCATTGTTAAATCCTGTAAAGTCCATGTCCTTCATAAAATCATCATCCTCTTCATCGTCATTCACCGCCACATGGTCCATCAAATTTTCTTCAAACTCATCCTCATCATTAACATCTCCATCGTAATCACTTCGTACCTCCACGTTTTGCAGTTGGTCATGCTCCTCTGCCACGATTGCGACAGGAGGAACACGATCTTCTTCGTTTTCATGCTCTGAGGTCGAGATAACAACATCCTCGGTTTCCGTGGGGCTTGAGAGATCATCAGACTCAGAGTGATCACTCTCTTCAGCAAAGATGCCAAACTTGATCAGAGGATACATTCCTTCAAAATTAAACTTTCCTTTTCGATTTTGCTTCATCAATCCAAAGGCACTTGAACCAATAGACTTAAGGTCCAAGGTCTTTCCTCCTCTTTCTAACTGTGGGTGCATGGCATTGAAAATTGACTGTAGGAATCTTGGATACATGAGGAACTTATCTCTTTTGTTTCCTTCAATGTTCACAATCATCTCATGCAAAATGAACTTTGAGAAGTTGAACTCTATTCCTGAAGCTAAAGCAGCAATTGCACCGGTGTTGATCAGAGAGATTTTATCAGCTCCTGATTTCCGACCGGAGATACAGCTCATAAATACATGAGCTAAGTATCTCCAGTACGGAGGCAATAATTTCTTGAGAGTGGGAGGGAAAATCCCTCCGTATCCCATTTGATTCAGAATCTCTTGAGCCTGATCTAGATCAATCTCCTTTGGGAATCCAGGTTCGTCACTGATCTGCAAAGTTTCTCGAAGGATTTGTTCAGTAACCGAGACTTTCTTTCCTCGCACAGAAGCTGCAATATATTTTGTGCCCTTATCATCCTTTATCACAGCTGCATTGCTCCAAAACTCCTTAACCAATCGTTGATAGATGATCGGACTGGTGGTGAGAGCATTGAACAAGCAGCATCTACTTAAGCCATTGACTATGAATTGGAAATCAGAGTGAGCCTCTGGAGGATCAACTAGGTAAATGGCCAAGTTGTGAACTTTAGCAAATTCAAGACCTGCCATATTGATCTGCACAAAATAAACTAAGTGAGAAAAACAACAAAAAAAATTTATCAATAAACATCAGGTGTTTTTCCCGTTTGACAGTTAAATTAAGCTTTCAATGGAGAAAATTTCATTTTTTAGGGCAAAATTGGGGTGTACGGCTGTACACGGGAGTCCAGCCGTACATGGGTATCCAGTCGTACATGAGTGTCCGGCCGTACACGCATCATCTATGCCGAAAATCCATTTTGCTTCAATTGGCCTTGGATTTGAAGTCGATTTTGCTTAAGAACAACATCACAGAGATCGTCAAGGAGATACCTACACAGATGAATGGTCAATTTTAAGAGAAATCGAAATCTTTGAAGGCTTAAGAGAGAGAGAGAGAAAGAGAGAGAGAGAGAGAGAGAGAGAGAGAGAGAGAGAGAGTGTGTGTGTGTGCTTGAGGGGTGTACAACTGAACTCGAATGAGTGAAAGAGAAGAGTGTTCGGCCGGACACCCTAGCATATCTACTCTCCCCAAACCCGGTCCAATTAAAATGGGCTGCAACCCGACTAGTTTAAAACTCAAGCCCAAAGTCACATTTAAATTTAAAAATAATTCATTTCAAGGACTTAAAATAAAAATAAAATAAAATAGGATAAGATAAAATGAAATAAAAAAAATAAAATTGAAATTAAATGTCACTAATTTCTAATGCAAATAATATTTTTGTGAGATTGGGATCAAAGTTATTCGACAGTCTTCATCCATTTGTCAGTGCCTCCTATTTCATAAATAGATCTGGCCAATCGCCGATATTGTGGTCCACTTAAACATGAAAAATCGTGACAAAATTTTGACATACTATTAATGACAGGGCATTGTGACCTTACGTTTCTAGATAAAAATTTCTAGGGACCATTCATCTGAAGACAACCAAGGATATTGTTGTCCACCTAAATTGAGCAGCGAGATCTACAGACAACCTAGTGATAGTTCAATTTTAACTGTACTAGAACATGTTTCCCGCTTCCTGACATACCCCAATAATCAGGAACTTCCAAAGTACTCCTTACTTTAGGTGAGCAGATAGTTATTATAGGAGAAGTCAGATTTAGAATGCATATGCTATACATCCAGGTTGGATCTTCCGACCTCGCAGAGGATGAAACATATGACTAACCCGATTTAGAGGGATTGAGAAGTAGAATGGTGCATATGTTGTGTACCAGGTCAAATGTATTTCAATCACGCAAAGGAGACAACATATGATTAACAGACAGAAAGAATTGCATAGATAGAAGATGCAGAGAAATAGAATTGCATATGTTGCAGTCCAGGTCGGATCTATTTCAATCACGTAGAGGAGGCAACATATGACTAACAGAAAGAAAGCAAGAAAATAATTTCCTATAGACCTACTTTATCGGAATTCTCCAGTCGCCCCATCAATACCGGAATTAAGGACAGAGTCCGTACATCGAGAAAGAGTTAAACCACGGTTCTAGATACATATTACTTTAGTGTGACCGGTGGATTCTCATGTATATCTTCCTGCTCAATCTACCCAAGTGTCGTGTTGTCAGGCTAAATGGAAATATCTAGGTTAATATTTGTCAAATCTCTATTCCTTAAGTTCATCTACACCTAGTTAAGTCCATTTAAATCTTTCGTGCCTAATAGCGCATTGAACACAAAGTCTAGACAAGTCAACTTTGGTACCTTACACAGATTCAGATTGCCTGTTATCACCAAGTTTATATCACTTCCCTAGTCACAACACCTACATAAATACATTATATTTTTGTCTTTTTGATTTTCTATTTTTTGTATGGTTTTTGTTTATTTCTCCCCTTAAATTTGTGCATAGCTGAGAATGAAATTAAAATGCGCAAATTTAAACTAATCTAAAACAAAAAATAAAAATTAGTCCTCAAAACGTATCATTTTCAAGAATCCCACAAGCACATCAAATCGAGCTTTGATAAACGGTTTTGTGAACAGATCTGCCACATTATTAGTAGTGGGAACATGTTCCAACCGAATGAGCGAACGCTCATAACAATCTCTGATGAAATGCACTTTAATATCGATGTGCTTGGTTTTCGAGTGTTGGACTGGATTTTTGGCAATCTGAATTGCAGCCTCATTGTCATAAAAGATAGGGGTTTCTAGATAATTCAAACCGCAATCCAACAACTGATGTTGGATCCAGATAACTTGAGAGCAACAGGCAGAAGCAGCGACATATTTCGCTTCTGTTGTTGAGGTTGAGACGGTGTGCTGTTTCTTGCACTGCCATGACACTAGCCAGTCTCCGAGATATTGACACCCACCAGAAGTTGATATCCTGTCAAGCTCACAGCCTCCATAATTACTATCAGCAAAAGCATATAGATCAAATTCAGAATTTTTCGGATACCAAAGACCCAGTTTTGGGCTGCCTTTGAGATACCGAAAAATTCTTTTGATAGCAATAAGATGTGAAAGTTTAGGATTAGCCTGATATCGTGCACATTGAAAAACGGCAAACATGATGTCTGGCCTACTTTCAGTTACATACATCAACGATCCGATCATCGATCTGTAATCAGTCTGTTCTACGGATTCGCTGTCAATATCCGGAGTCAACAGGGGTCTCTCGGCCATTGGTGTCAATGTAGGTTTTGCGTCTCGAAACCCAAACTTCTCCAGCATATCTTCAACATACTTTGCTTGATGGATCAGGATTCCGGTTGAATCTTGTTTGACCAGAACCCCCAAAAACATGGTCATTTCTCCTAGTGAACGCCTTCAAACTCCTTGCATAGCTGTGGACTTGTGGACCCGAAAATGATGTCATCTACGTAGATCTAAACCAAGATTTGATCCGCACCAACATGCTTAATGAACAAGGTTTGATCGATTGTGCCTCGCGAATAGCCATGCTCGAGCAAGTGCTTCGTAAGATTCGCATACCACGCTCGAGGAGCCTGATGTAGCCCATACAAAGCCTTGTCCAACTTGTAGACATGATTGGGAAACTTTGAGTTAACGAACCCAGAGGGTTGATCAATATAGATTTCTTCCTTCACAGCACCATACAGGAAGGGAGTCTTGACGTCCATCTGGTATACAGTGAAGTTCATGTAGGAGGCATACGCAAGGAAAATACGAATAGCCTCCAAGCGAGCCACCGAAGCATAAACTTCGGTGTAGTCAAGACCCTCGATTTGTCTAAATCCACGTACAACCAACCAAGCCTTATTCTGTACACGGACCCCAGAATCATCTTGCTTGTTACGATAGACCCATCGTGTGTCAAGAGACTTATTGCCCTTAGGTAACTCAACCAATTACCAAACCCCAGGCTTTTCAAATTGATTCAATTCCTCATGCATAGCATCTACCCAGCTGGGCTCATTCAAAGCCATTTCAACGTTCTTAGGCTCAAGTTGAGATATGAAGCAAGAGTAGAGACATGTATTTACATCTCCACTCTGACTCCGCGTTTGAGCACCGTCGCCTAGCTGACCAATGACGTTTTCGATCGGGTGATCGCGTTGAATTCTGGAAGGTATCTCCTGGCTGATGTCATTGATCGAAACAGGAAGATTGTGAATATTTACAAATCCATCATCTGTTGAATGGTCCACTTCAGACGGTCCTGACTCGTGAGAAGGGCTCGCCACGAACTCATTAGCAATTGGTTCAGGAAAGAGTAGTTCCATAAATGTTTGAGTAACAGCGGAAGCATCCTTACACATGAACTCTCTTTCATCAGGAGTAAGAGGAGTAGCATCAGCATCTGGAATATGTTGTTGACATGGAGATTCTGACGAATCACTTGGAACAGGTTCATCCACTGGAGGAGTCGAAGATGACAACACCGACAGTCTAAAAACAACTTCTTCGTCTTCATCTTTAATCATAGTCTTCGAACCTGAACTGGAGCCAGGTAAATCATTTGAAAACACATTAAAGGATTTGAATAAAGATGTGTAATCAAACAGTCAATCTGGATCTACTCTAGCGTCCGTCTCGTTCTCCTCCAACCAGCGCACGTCGAAGGATTCTACGATTTGCTTTGTCTTCTTGTTGTAGACCTTGTACGCCGTGCGAGCAGCATACCCCACAAAGTAACAGTCATCGACTTTGGCATTGAATTTAGGGTTGGATTCCAGGTGAAGAAGGGTGCAAGGACAACAAAAAATACATAAATGACTGACAGATGGCTTGTGACCGTACAAAATTTCATATGGAGTCTTCATCTGAGGCTTGTTGATCAGGACACGATTTTGGACATAGCACGCCATGTTGATCGCCTCAGCCCAACAGAAAAACAGAAGTTTGGAGTCACAAAGCATCGTCCTCGCAGCGTCTTGCAATGTTCGATTTCTCCACTTAGCAACACCATTTTGTTGAGGCGTGCGAACGGAAGAAGTCCCATTGTCAGTTTAAAGCGCCTTCACCCGGTGATTGGTTTGGTTCTCTATCATCACAATGAACTTCTTAATCAAGTCAGTGACCCCAGTTTTGTTGGAAAGGAAGAAGACCCACGTGAAACGCGAGAAATCATCGATCACAACCAGACAGTATGAGTTTCTGTTGATGCTAAGGACATTGACCGGACCAAACAAGTCCATATGCAATAATTGGAGCACCTGGTTGATTGAATTAACCTGTTTTGGCAGGTGTGGATTTCTGTGATGCTTTCCTTGGGCACATGACATACACTTTTCAAATGTGATGAAGTCTCTGACAGGAAGTCCACGCACCATATCATTCTTCGCAAGACGATTCAAGTTCTTTGCGTTAGCATTTCCGAGTCTTCGGTGCCACAGCATAGCATTTTGTTCGGAGACTTTTGAGAAGAGGCAAGTGACTTGTTCTGGAATATTGTTGTTCATGTCAATGATGTATGCATTTCCATCCCGTTTTGATTTCACAAAAATCTCGTCTTCCGGGATAACAATGCCTGGCTTCAGAATCAGACACTCCTTATCGGTGAAATGAGTTGAATAACCCTTGTCACAAATTTGAGAAACGCTGAACATGCTGTGCTTTAACTCGGGAGCGTAGTTAACATTCTTGAAACTTCGCACTCCATTTGAAACTGTTCCTCTTTGCGTGATCTTGCCGCCATCCCCTCCCGCAAAGGAAACATAACCCCCATTAAATGTTTGAATCTCATGCAACTGGGAGATGTCTCCTGTCATGTGCCTGGAACAACCGATGTCGACATACCACAGTCTGACGACATTCCTACGCAGCTGTTCCTGTACATTGAGCGGGATTATTTAGATTTGGAGACCCAGGTCATTACATCCCTAGGTTGACCCTTAACAATCACAGATTTATCCTTTTTACTTTTTGATTTTGCATCATTATTGGAAATAATTTTAGAAGGTGATGATGATTGGCTGGAAGTAGACTTCGGCACCCACTGGTATTTAGGTTTTGATGATTTCACAGGTGATTTGGAAATGGTTTTCTTTAGCTTTGAGCTTTTAGATTTCCGGCTAAAATTAGTCGAAGATCCAGACGCACCCTTTGACGAAATCGATCTTGACTTAGTCGTAATCGATTCCGGCAAAGCACATGTGGCTGATTTAGTGAAAACCTGTTTATTTGAATGAAAAATGGCCCTTGTTTTATTATAATTAACCTTCCAATCATCATCTTGAGGGCGAGATCTCGAGGACTTTCTAGTTAAAGACCTTCCTCGAGACTCGTTCTCTCTCCTTGGTGAGGAAAAATGCACAAATGCTGTATTGGTACAATTTCGAGCGATGTGACCAGCAGTACCACAGTTGAAATAAATTTGTTTTTGGTCACAAAAAATGGTATTGCCTTTCCCTGATTTATTTTCTTTAATGTCGTCCTTATTTTTCCCACTAGTACATGTGCAAGAATCAGTGTGTATGTTGGGTGAGGGTGAAGTGGATGTTCTTGAGACAGGAACACCAGCATTATCAAACATATCAAAGAAATTTGAGTTGTCAGACTTTGACACAGAAACATCACAGGACAACGTTAGTTTTGGAATCAGAAACAAAAGTAACATCATTAGAAACAAAAACATCAGGTTCAGAAACAATCTTATTATCAGACACATTTTCTTCAGCTTCTTGCTTGAGTTGACTTAATGGTTAATCTGCATAAGAAGTGGAAACATTAGTACTCACAACCTGAGAACCACATCTCGACACAAATACAGCAGGTTTGCCATATTTGAGATGTGCCTCTCTGTCGATTTCCTCTTTTGTCAAAGGGTTATACTGATAGGTGTGATTAAAAGGAGGAGGCACTTTATCATACCCTAAACCCTTTGACTGATTATTTTTAAATCTCAAACTATTTTCCATCATTGATGCAACTACTTCGCTCGACGCATCAAATTTTCTGAAATTAAAATCCGCATTTTCAAACTTATATTTTAATGCGTCAAGTTCATCAGTTAACTCTGCAAGTTGTTCTGTTACATGTCTATAGTTAGCACATTTATTGCTGTATTCTTCCTGAAGTTTCCTAAAATCTTTTGTTTTTGCTTCTAATTGTGCTTGCAAAGGTTTTTGTCCTTTCCTAAGTTGATATCTATCGTATTTTAAGTCCTCATTATCTCTACGTAACAATTCTATATGCTCAAGTAGATTTTTAACATTATCAATGCATATTTGAGAACAAGAAGTCTAACTTACCTCTTTCTTTTCAGTCACTGGAGTGGTAGACACCGTGAATGCAAATTGCAGCTCCATCATTTCTTCCTATGGGTCTAATACAACTTTCTCTTCAGGAGTGTCATTGATTTGAGCCAAGTGAGCATTTTCATATCCTGAAATATTTAAGGCCTGAATCTGGTCCTCCCAGTCAAATGACTGAGCTACCACTGCCAGATTTGCAGTCTCACTATTAATATAAGCATTTCCTCGATTGTTTCCAACTGGTACCATCGTTCGATCAGTGTTTACTCGTCTGTCAGGCTTCGAACATGTTGGATTAGTGTCTAAGTCCATAACTATTTTGGTATGTACTTGACCCGATTATCAGCATGGAACTTTTGGGTTGCCTTCACCATAGGAATATGTAGGATGAATTAAGGAGAGAAAGGTTTAATTATGATTTATTAATATATTATAAGAATAATATATTAAAGGAGAAATCATATTGTTTAATTAATATTAGTCAAGAATTAATTTTGTGACTAAAAGAGATTAATTAAACTTAGGGGACTGGAATTGTAATTATAGGATAATTGCAATTGGGCTATGTATCACCTTGGAATAATAGGTTGGACGAATTCTATGGGGAAGCCCATTAGAAATCGTCCAAGGCATGTTCCAGAAGGGGCCCATGGGCTGCTTACGGGCTTAAGAAGTCAAATTAGGGTTTCCTTGTTGGATAACCTAATAGCCTAAGTATATAAGGAACCCTTAGGCACCAAAAACGTGGCCAACACTTGGATTAGGGTTTCCAGCCGTTTTTGGTGCCTCCTCTCTCTTCTCTCCTTCATCCAATTGCTTAGTGGTGTTTGTGACTCCATTAGAGGTGCAACACTTGAGGCACTAAGCTTTATGAAGCCAAGGATTGATTGTTATTGCTATATAACAATCAAAGGTAAGATCTAAAACCTAATTTCAGTTATAGTTTATTAGATCTAGGGTTTATAGCTTTGGATATTCGATTGCATGTTCATTAGACAAACTAGATCCAAAAGCTATTAGGGTTTGCATGTACACCATAAGAATGATGTATTGCTCGAAACCCATCAGTGGTATCAGAGCCTAGGGCTGCTTGTTAGTGAATTTGATGCTTGATTGATCGATTTTTGCATGAAAAACGAAGTTTTTTGCCCTCTACATCACTGACTCGGCGAGTCAGTGGATGAACTCGGCGAGTCAGGCCGACTCGGCGAGTCCAGTCCCTGACTGATCGAGTTCATGGATATGGCAGCCTATTTTTGCGATTTTCTTGCCTATTTTGCTTTGGGATAATTACCAAAACAGTTTTTATCAATAAAATCCGAATTTTATGTATATATGGTGATTATCCTGGCCAAAATAGAAGATAATTGTCTAAATTTAGATAATCTTTTGTTTTATTAGATAAAGATTGATTATTTGTAATTTAGATTTGAATTATCTTGTGAAAAAGTTTCAATTTTCCCCTTTAGGTTTTATAGTTTAAATTTGAACTTAAAAGTTTTGTTTTTGAAATTTGAATAGTTAAACCCTAATGTTTTGAAAAGTTTCAAAACTTGCCCTCAAGTTTTGGAATTAAAATTTTTTGATTAAAAGTTAATTTTGAAATATTTAAATTCTAATCCCAAATGTTTTGAAAAGTTTCAAAACTTGCCCTCAAGTTTTGGAATTTAAAAGTTGATTAAAAGTTTGATTTTGAAATGTTAAATTCTAAAACCCTCGCATTTTGAAAAGTTCAAATTACACCCTTATGGTTTTGTTAATTAATTAAAGTGTATCATTAAAAGAGAGTTAATAAATTCATAAAGTTTTGGTTTACATTTAATTAAATTAAAAGTATAATTTATTAAATTAGACCACCTAGTATTTTAAAAGTTTAAAATACACCCTTATACTATATGTAACATTAAAAGTCTAATATTATATATGTATGAGTAAAAAGTTAGTCTTACCGTTAGTAGGCCTCATTCACGAAGCTGGTCTATAAGGGGTGTTTGAGGAAATTGCCTATAAAATGGTGATTGAATGGGTATCCACTCTTACCCATCGCACTCTTGACTAGTGGAAGGTCGTTAGCCGAACGGGTAGGATAGGACGAAACCTTCCATTATAAGTATAATGAAGTACAAAGTAACTAAATGCTTTTATAAATTCCCAAATCATAGTTACTTTAGGCAAAATGTGAAATTGTATGCTAATCCATGGAATTACACTTCACACCCTTGCCAAACGTTAATGGAGCGTGCGTGGGTAACCGACACACTAATTTGGGGTTGACATTGGTAGTGAAGGGTGGCTCGATGTTTATCATAGATCAATGGAGCATGTGTGGTTAACCGGCACATTGATTAGGTGATAGTATCATTGAGTGCATCATGTAGATTCGTATGGTTATTCACACCTTATTTGTGATCCTCGGCATCCCAGTCACAAATAGAAGGGCATAATCGAGATTAAAGATGCCATTGAAAAGTTCAATGAATCTCAAAAGATCTAGGAGTTTCAATTCATTTAAAACTTAAACTTCTTTTTTGTTTTTCATGGTGGGAATTGGTAAATCGTCATTTACCTACCTTCAAATATTATGCAACTAGGTTACGGCATCCCTCTTCTAGGTTGTAGAGTATTGTGTTGGATCCTAGCCTTGATGTTTCATTTGGGTGTTACATCAAGGATTTTTATCAACTAACCTGATTTTTCTCCCGTTTTGTAGATGTCTAAATCTTACAATGGTCTTCCCAAGTCCCTTGGAACAAGCTTTCCAAATGAAGATGATGTTCCACGATACGATCAAGGAAATGAGAGTCATGCTTCACTTCCTCCACCTCCTCCAATTAATCTCCCTAACCCACAAGTTCAAAGGCTTGAAATGTTCAAGCTCACTCAAGCCCTTTTGGCAAGTAAACACGAAGATGGAAAACCTGTGTGTGCACATATCTTAGAGATGAAGTCACACATTGATAGGTTAAGGATGATGGGTGTCGATATCTCATAAATGTTGGCTGTTGACTGGGTTCTTCAGTCACTTCCTGAATCATATAGTGAGTTCGTTAGAGAGTACTATATGATAGACCATGACGTGACCCTCATTGATTTGACCTATTTGCTTATAGCTGCTGAATCAGAAATAATTTGGTGTGTTGATCGAGCAAATTTGTCTGGCAAATCAAACTCCCAAACTTCAATGGACATTGAAAATGGTGACATTGGAAATCCAGAAAAGGTAAATTCTGAGATAGTTTCTTGTGCCATTCCAAAAGAGTCCATCTGCTTCCACTGCCAAGAGAAGGGGCATTGGAGACGAAGCTGCCCTGTTTACCTGAGAGATCTAAGAGATGGGAGAGTCAAGACGTATGACTCTACTTCAGGTAAAATCTATTAACTAACTCTATAAGTTCCTATTCTTTGATTCTTAATACATGATGTGATAAGATTACATTTTGATGTTTTTGCAGGATTGAAGAAAAGAGAGGAAGCTTAAGGAAGAAGCGTGTTGAATCTGATCATGAAGAAATGGATTTCGATCGCATGGACTCGAGGATCAGATTTTTGAGCTGCTACTCTAGAGTTAGGATAGAATGATAAGAAATATGAAATAGCATAGTTTTTCAGTTGAATTGCATTGTAAGGACAAATTTTTCCGCAATAAAATAAATTTTGATTTTGTCTTATTTATTTATCCTTGCAATGGTGTGTATGAAAAATTGATGTTTGATTATTTCTACTATTAGCAATAATGGATTTGATTCTTAATTATGTTAATTGTGGAAATGTCGAGAATTTGCCAAATAAAGGAAGATTCTCATCGCCCAAGTTTCAATTGGACAAAAACTTGGAATCATACAACTTGGTTGCGTGATGAATGAGAAACTTCATATTTGGAAATTAGACTATTTTGAAAAAGTGTCAAAAGAAGGACTGGGAGATCAAGTACACTAGGTTGTGCTTTAATCAAGTCCACCACAAGAGTGATAAAGATATTCGTCATGATTTACTAAAGCTTAGTAAATATGGTTATACTTATAAGATTAAGTATAATTCTAAGTTGATTGAAAGAGTTTCAATCAATAGCACAACGAATAAGAAGAATTAAGTAGGCAGAAAGATAAAAGTTTCTCTATTCTAAGAAGAAGGGAGAGTACCTTTTATTGTGTTTTATGATATGTCTTAATGATTAAGAACCATATCTCAATTGATCCTCTAAGTGAGTCTTAGTGCAATTGCATGTCTAAGAAGAGGAATCGAGAATTGAAGAAATGGTTAAATCAAGAAGTCAATCATACTTCGTTCCAATATCAAGTCTTAGAGTCAAGATTCTGACATGAGTGACAAGTCTTAAGTAGGTTTATAACACTCGATAAATGTGGAATTTGGAAAAGTTTTCTTATTCTTGCACATTTGAAATTGGTAAGTTCTTATGTCTTGGATAAGACAAAGACCAACCAGGACCAATTGTGTGAAGTGTTAAACTTGACAAAAGGCTACACTAACTCTTGAATATTTGTTTGTCAAGAAATGTTTCTTGACAAGAGAATCTTATATGTTAAGGAGTCAGTGGGAGTCTTAATGGTCTTGAAAAGTTTCAAGAACAAATCAAGAGCAAACCTAGTTAATCATCACTAGCGCACGACTTGAGGTTTCTATGCCATTCTAATTAAGCTAAATATGTATGTGAGTTCTATGAGTTCTCATTTGAATGCATAAAGACAAAGCACCTTGATCAATGGAAAGTACATTCATATGAAAGGGTGAGTTGCTTGGAAGACATGGTGGGCATTCATGTTACCATGAGGCAAGAAATCGAGATTGAGCACGTTCGGTCCATATGAGTTTGGATTTGTCGCAAACATTGGTTTTGGCAAATTCACATGGATAGGAACACATACACTTTAAAATCTAAGTGTCATGAGGTTTCCCTCCTTCATGAAAATGATTGTAAGGAAATGCTTCACTAAGAGAGATTTTAAGAAGATTGCAATTGTGAAAATTATATTCTCAAATTCGATTATGACTACGACATCCCTCTTCATAGTTCGAATTGGGAGATTTGGCAATTAGTCTGAACATCTGGGACTTAGTAACATAAATTTTGAATTGTTTAGACACACATGTGAGCTATCTAAGTGAAAGGTGTATGAGCTTAAAAAGCTTAGATAAAGGCTTATCAAAGCATTAGGTATTAGAAATATGAACTTAAGGAATTCAATAAGCATTGTCTTCTAGAAGTTCAATTGTTTTCTGAATACATGTCAAAGCTAGTGGGAGCATAAGTGTTATGCTTGTATTGTAATAATCATCATGTTAGTGGGAGCATGATTATTATGGTAAGTATTGCAAGATAGCAATATTAATTATAGAAAACAAAGATCCACTTTGCAAAGTTGCAAGGGTTGAAAAGTTGTTTTGCTATAATTAAGGGAGACAATATTATACTTCGTTTCAAAATTCTAAAGCTTAGATCGAGAAATGTTAATAAATTTAGTGAAGGATACATAGTGCATTCTCAATATTCGATTATGATTACGGCATCCATCTTCATAGTTCGAATAGTGGGAACATGACACATAAAATATTATGGCAGAAGGATGATAAAGTATCACGTCTTTATGTGAGACATTATGGATCGTGTCCAATACGCTTCGGGTATAGGATCGATTGCATATGCTATAATATTTGACCATTCTAAAATTTTCAAAATGCCTAGGGCATTAAGAGGGAAAAAGGGACTAGAATCAGTTTTGACTAAAAATAATTAAACAACTATCAAAGGACGATCTAAGGTTCACTGAGGATTTGTCGCTTGTGAGTAGTTGGAAGTATAGTACTGTTGGGTTATTAGCATTCTAACACTCCTAAGTGTACATGCAACCCTAAATACCTTGGATCTATGTTTTCTCTATTATACATGCAATTATGAACTTTCCAAGGTATTACCCTATCTAGCATACAATACTTGATACTTGGGTAATCAAATGGATAGAATACATACCTTTGTTTGATGTAGCTTGTCTCCATGAAGCTTGAGTGCCTAGTTCCCCAAGTGTGACACCTCAAATGGTTCACACAACACCAAATGCACATGGAATGACTTGAGAGAAATGGAACACTCCTTGAAATCGTCTAGCCCTCATATTCACACATTAGTGCACGATTTCTTGAGCCATGGGATTCTTTTATATGGTGGCTATTAGGGTTACACCATGTAACTCATAACTTTTCCCATTCCTTATGCTCCATGGATTTTAACCTCCATGGAGTATCCATGGGTCACCCCGTGGACTTAGTCCAACATAAGAAATCTTGGATCACAAGCCCACATATATAAGAATGAATGATTTACACAATCAACCCATATATTTAATTAGTCTCCTTTTGATCACTTAATTAATTCCAAATTAATTCTTGATCAATACTAATTAAATAACCTTATTAATATATTAGAACTTATAATATATTAACCAACCTTAAGTGTTATTTCTCTCATTATAGTCTATCCACATGCATGATGCCATGCAACCCAAATGGACCATGCCGGGTCGGGTCAAGTCTTACTAATTATAGTTATGGACTTAGACATTAATCCAACAGTCTCCCACTTGGATAAGTCTAAAACTATTATTGCGTATGACTTCAGGAACCGATCAGCAATCGTAGCTTTCAAAAGCTTCTGTCGAACTCTGACCTTGTCGATGAACTCTGACCTTTGTCAATGACTTGTCCATTAGATAAGGGATCATATATTCCTCCATTCTAGATATCATATGGACTGAGACATGGATTATCAATCAGTCTCTCTGTCTATTTGTTGTTTCCCGATTTCCGATTCATGATGACTGACTGATTGAACAAATCAAATCAGTCCTGTCTTGGCCAAGCACTCACATGTATCATCTTTAAATCATCGAGGGGCCCACATATATCTCTTTTATCCCGAAGGTAAAAGGAATGGATAAACTTCGACTCATATGGCTTGTTCTACTACTTGTTGAATCATACACAAAGGCACGTTTTATAACATCGAGTTACCGAATGCGTTTTCGTGCAATCAATGTACAACCAACTCATAGTAACAACTCATATCTCTAGGTTTGAAGAATATAAGATATTATCGTCTCATGATCACTCGTGATAAAATCCATGAGGTGATTCAAATGAGCGTGGGTTGAATCCAATACTCAGAACTTATGAGCACTCATGAGTGTTGTAGCACCACTTTGTCCACCAACTTGGACCTCTACAAACCAACCCATGACAGTCTTGATTCATATCTACTTCCAACATATGACCGACTGTGGATGGTTTGAATAACTTAATCATTCAGGAAGAGCGACTTAGTTATTCTGGAAGTCAAAACATGCAAAGTGAAACACAAGAATAAATGAATCAAATATGGTATCAAACCCTATGAATATAAATAAACACTTTTATTTATCACCATACTGATTACTCATTATTCATTGTTTCGGTTTTATCAACTTTATACTTGAATTAAAAAACACTAGTTGTCCCATGCTCCAAGCATGTACACTATGTTTTTCCTTAAACAATAGCTTTGCCATACACCAAGTATGCACTCTATGTTTGTCTATGATCCTTACTTTGTGAAATAAACCAATTAAACATAATTTCAATGATTCTAATTTCACACTCCCAAATCCTTATCGAAAAATGTGAGAATTTCAAATTCCTATCATTTATCGAAATCTGTTTAGATTTTAAACTTATATGCACTGACCCTCTTGTAATGAATATGTACAAAGTCACAAAGACTTGTCAACAGTCATTAAAAGGTATTCCAATGGAGATCAACTCCATCGAAACTAAGTCTCATATTCAAAGTACATTGCTTTGGACATGCTTCTTGCATTAAGTTTTCTAATCTTACACAGATAACTTCCACCTATGGAGACAACTCCATATTCTCATTTTGACTATCACTTCTGAATAAGAGATGCCTCTTTTCAGAATATGTCAATATGGTCCTTCCAAAATTAGCACTATACTTCCAACTGTCTCTGAGCAACCAATCTTTGGTAAACCTCAGATTGTCCTCGACAATTGCTTAATCATTTTAGTCATATCCAATTCTAGACCTTTTCCCTTTTTAATGCCTCTGGGCATTTGGAAAAATTTAGAAATGACAAATATTATAGCACATGCAATCGATCCTGTACCCAAAGCAAATGGTACACGATTCATGATGTCTCACATAAAGACATGATTCTAGACCAGTCTTTTGCTACAATATTTTTATTTGCCATGTTTTCAAAATTTGACTATGAAGAGGAATGCCGTAATCATAATCGAATTTTGAGAACGCTATATATAGAATTTCCTTAAGTTGAACCAATCCAACATGAAATTCATATATATATATATATATATATATATATATATATATATATATATATATATATATATTCTTGACTAAACATGATTAAGGTCTCAATCTAAGCCTTTAGAACTG
This sequence comes from Lactuca virosa, assembly GCF_052849685.1. Lineage (NCBI taxonomy): Eukaryota > Viridiplantae > Streptophyta > Magnoliopsida > Asterales > Asteraceae > Lactuca > Lactuca virosa. The sequence goes on along the minus strand of NC_136429.1, from coordinate 440,284,406 downwards.
AAATGAAGTATATCCTCTCCCTTAATTATAGCAAAACAACTTTTTCAATCACTGCAGCCTCACGAATTGAAACTTTTGTTTTCTATAATTAACATTGCTAACTTGCAACACTAACAATAATTATCATGCTCCCACTAACATGATGATTATTAGCATAACACTTATGCTCCCACTAGCTTTGACATGTACTCAGAAATCAGCTGGACTTCTAGAAATCAATACTTTATTGACTTTCTTACCAAAGTTCAGATTTCTGATATGAGATGCTTTGATAAAACTTTATCAAAATCATACACCTTTGCTTAGATAGCATGCATGTGTGGCTAAATAATTTCAGAACTATGAAAAGGGATGCCGTAATCATAGTCTCAATTGTTTAGACCTTTTGCCATCTGCTTCAAATCTACTTGGTGGAAGTGTTTCCTCATCATCATTTTCATGAATCGGAGAGAAACCTTATGACCCTTAGATTTTATGGTGTATGTGTTCTTATCCATGTGAATCGTCAAAACCATAGTCATAAGACAAGGATAATGACAAATCCAAACTCATATGGACTGAACTTATGCAATCTTAACTTCTTGCCACCTGGCAGTACAGGGCCTGCCATTGCTTCCAAGTTGTTATGCAACCAATTGAGAACTTTCAGAACTCCTATGCAAAGCCAACTTTAACTGGAATGGGCACAGAATATGTCAACATGATAGGTTATAAACCTCAAGTCGTGTGCTAGTGAAGAACCTCAGGTTTTATTCTTGATTAGTTCTTGAAATTCTTTTTAGGATCTTTAAGACTCCCACTGTCCTCTTGACATATAAGACTATCTTGCCAAATATTCAAGAGATAGTGCGAATTCTTTATCAAGACAAACACTTCACACAATTGGCCTTAGTTGGTCTTTGTTTAATCCAAAACATCACAACTTACCAACTTCAAATGTACAAGAGTAGGACACTTTTACTCTTACATTTGACAAGTGTTATAAACCTTTCTTTAAGATATGTCACTCAACTTATAGTCTTGGAGTATGACTCTAAGACTTGTTTTGAAACGAAGTATGACTCATCTTCTTGATTTAACCATTTCAACAATTCATGACTCCTCTTCTTAGTCATAAGAATGCACTAAGATGTCCTTAGAAGACCAATTTTGATGTGGTTCTTTAATCATTAAGATGATCACAAAACATGATACTAAAGTACTCTCCCATCTTTTCAGATTTGAGAAACTTTTATCTGTCTGCCTAATTTGATTCTTCCCATTCGTTCTGCCATACATTGAGACTTTTCCAATGTTTCAGAATTATACTTAAACTTTTAAGTATAACCATATTTACTAAAATTTAGTAAATCATGACGAATAGTCTTAACGAGCTTTGTGGTGGACTTGACCAGTGCACAAGAATGTGTACTCGATCCCTTTAGTCCTTAACTTGACTCACACATCCATGTGAACAAGTCTTAATTTTCCAATGCTTGAAAGTTCTCATTCATCATACTATTCAACTTGCATGATTCCAAGTTTCTATCCAACTGTAGCCTTGGGAATGAGAATTTTTCCTTATTTGGTAAATTATGACACTACCACAAATGAAAGAATCAAATCCATTTTCCAATATTGCTATCAATGGAAACATGTAAACAACAATTTTTCACAAATGCCATTGTAAGGATACTTAAAATAAATAAATCAAAACGGTTTTTTATTTTAAAACTTCCGGAAAAACTTATCCTTACAATGCAAATGCATATGAAAAACTTGTTGTTATCTATTCCTAAGCAATATATCATAACTCCTAAGTAACAGCTTCAAAAATTCTGATCACCAAACCATGCGATCGAAATCCATCTTCGTGATCAGAATCAGCATGTACTTCCTTTAAGTTTCTTCACTTTTCTTTGATTCTTAAAGCATCAACATGTGACCCAGTCACATCATGTAATGAGAATCTCATAATAGAAACTTAACAGAGTTAGATAATGGACTTTTACCTGAAGAAGAGTCAAACTTCTTGAATTGATCAACCTTATGATCTTTCAGGTAAATAGGCAGCTTCGCAATCAATGCCCCTTCCTTTGGAAAGAGAAACATATGGACTCTTTGGGAATAGTGTACTGGACTATCACAGACTTGCCTTTCTCTTTACCATTTGGTCAACCGAGTTGACTATGGCCAATCCCTTTCCATTGGGAAGCGAAAGATTTTCTGGATATCCAATGTTACCATTTTCAAAGTCCATAGAAGTTTGGGAAGTTGATCTTCTAATCAAATTTGCTTTACTGGTCCTCCAAATCATTGTTGATTCAGTAGCACCAAGCAAATAGATATGATCATTAAGGTTCATGTCATAGTCTGTTTCATAGTAGTCCCAAAGGAACTCACTATGTGACTTAGAAAGTGATTGAACATCCAACTTTCTCAAGACTTTGACACCCAACTCTCCCGGCTTGTCAATATGTGACTTCATCTCTAAGATGTGATCACACATAGACCTTGCTTGCCATTAGGGCTTGAGTTACCTTGAACTTGTGGGTTAGGGAGAATAATTGGAGGAGGTGGAGGAAGAGAAGTATGACTTCCATGAGCCAAACTCGGGAAGTCATATTCATTAGGAAAGCTTGGTTTGGAAAGATCATTGTTGTCTAAACCAGACATCAACAATGGGAGAAATTCACGTAAAGTTGATTTAAGTCCTTAATATAACACCCACTATGATATATTAAGGCTAGGACCCAACAAACTATTTTATAACTTGGAAGAGGGATGCCGTAATCCAAGCTATAAAATATTTGAAGGTAGGTGAATGACGATTCACCAATTTCCACCAAGATAAACGAAATGTATTATTAGGTTTTAATTGGTTTTGAAACTCCTAGATTCTTTTGAGATTCATTGAACTTTTCAATGGCATGTTTCAATCTCGAGTGTGCCCTTCAGGTTTTGTGACTGGGATGCCGAGGATCACAAAACAAGGTGTGAAGTAACCATGCAAATATACTTGGTACCCTTAATATTTACCCCTCAATCGATGTGTCGGTTAACCACACGAGCTCCACCGATACTATGATAAATATTAAGTTACCCTTTGCCGACTTTGTTAAATCCAGGTTAGTGTGCCGGTTAACCACACACGCTCCACTAACGGTTTAAACAAAGTGCAAAGTGTAATTGCATGGATTAGCACCTTATTCACATTTTCCTAAGTAACTAAGATTGGGAATTTATAAAAAGTTTAGTTACTTAGTATTTATCATTAATACTTTTAATGAAGGGGGAATTATAGTCCTTGTCCTACCCGTTCGGCTAACGACCCTCCACCAGTCAAGGAAGCGGTGGGTGACAGTGGACACCCATTAAACTGCCATTTTATAGGCAGTAACCTTATACCCCCCTTATAGACCGGCTTCGTGAATGAGGCCTACTAACGGTAAGACTGACTTGCTCTTATACATATATTTATTATTAACTTATAATACTATAAAGTATAAGGGTTGAATTTTAACTTTTAAAATTCTAAGGGCTAACTTGGAATTAAAGTATTCATGGGGAAAACTTTACAAATTCCAAAACTTGAGGGCAAGTTTTGAAAATATTCAAAACTAATTAATTCCATAACTTATGTGTTTAAAGTAGTTTTAATTAAAAAAAAAAAACTCTTTAAGTTCCATAACTTGAGGACAAGTTATGGAAGACTTTAAACTAATAAAAGAATGTAACTTTTCTTTATTTTTGTAACTTATGGAACTAAATAAGGTTACACATTTTATCATTTAATGAAGTGACTCTTGAACCTCCATAACTTGAGGACAAGTTATGGAGTCATAAAACCATTTAATGAGGACAAGACTCTTCATTTTTGTAACCATTGCCAACTTTTTATGAGTTTTATGAAACTTAAATGTGACCTTTCATATAACTTGAGGACAAGTTACAAAAACACATTTTAGAATCAACTCTTAGATTAAAATGGATTGAAAACACATAATCAATTAACTTTTCTATTAATCTAATAAACTCATATGAACAAAGATAATTCACATCAAATTTTTTCAAGTAATTAGCATAACTTTTAAACTAATACAATTCGATTTTTCAGCTAATTTTGCAAGTATAACAAGAAAACAAGCCTTGGCTCTGACACCACTGTTGGGTTATTAGCATTCTAACACTCCTAAGTGTACATGCAACCCTAAATACCTTGGATCTATGTTTTCTCTATTATACATGCAATTATGAACTTTCCAAGGTATTACCCTATCTAGCATACAATACTTGATACTTGGGTAATCAAATGGATAGAATACATACCTTTGTTTGATGTAGCTTGTCTCCATGAAGCTTGAGTGCCTAGTGCCCCAAGTGTGACACCTCAAATGGTTCACACAACACCAAATGCACATGGAATGACTTGAGAGAAATGGAACACTCCTTGAAATCGTCTAGCCCTCATATTCACACATTAGTGCACGATTTCTTGAGCCATGGGATTCTTTTATATGGTGGCTATTACGGTTACACCATGTAACTCATAACTTTTCCCATTCCTTATGCTCCATGGATTTTAACCTCCATGGAGTATCCATGGGTCACCCCATGGACTTACTCCAACATAAGAAATCTTGGATTACAAGCCCACATATATAAGAATGAATGATTTACACAATCAACCCATATATTTAATTAGTCTCCTTTTGATCACTTAATTAATTCCAAATAAATTCTTGATCAATACTAATTAAATAACCTTATTAATATATTAGAACTTATAATATATTAACCAACCTTAAGTGTTATTTCTCTTATTATAGTCTATCCACATGCATGATGCCATGCAACCCAAATGGACCATGCCGGGTCGGGTCAAGTCTTACCAATTATAGTTATGGACTTAGACATTAATCCAACAAGTACTGGATGGACTATATTGACATTATTATGAATAGATAAGATTCTATTAAGATTGAGTTGTCATATGGCAAATATGGAAATGTTTCCATTAATGGGAGTTGGATATTAAGAAATATGTCTAGATTAGAAACTTTTATGCGAGAAGGATGTTCAAAGGAATGTACTTTGAATGTGAGACTTCATGTCTATGGAATTGTCTTGTAACAATTTCCGATAGAATACCTTGTAATTTCATTAGCCGGGTCTTGGTGACTTTTGTGCTGTGACATTACGAAAGAATCATTCCATAAAATGTTAGAATCTGACATATTCTAAAAGTGGCAAGAATTTGGTATTCTTAAATTAATAATAAGGATTGGGGATTGTGAAATGAGTTTCATTGGAAAAGTTTTTCAATTGATCTATTTCACAAAGCATGGACCATAGGAAACATAGTGTGCATGCCCGGAGCATGGACATCTATTGTTATAATTCAAGAAATAAGTTGATTTTCTGAAACAGTAAGCAATAAATAATGAGTAATCAATATGGTGTTTAAATAAAAGTGTTTTTATTTACGCTCAAAAGTTTTGGGGCCATATAGGATTAAGTATTATTGTTGCGTTTCACTTTGCATGTTTTGACATCCAGAATAACTGGGTTATTCAAACATCCACAGTCGGTCATACGTTAGAAGTAGGTATGAAGCAAGACTGTCATGAATCTGTCTATAGATTGTCTAAGTGTTTAGACATAGCACAAGTTTGCTGCAGAGTTCATGAGTGCTTTAATAAGATTAGAGTATTGGATCAAACCCACGCTCACTTGAATCACTTCATGGCTTTTATCATGAGTAATTGTGAGACGATAACATTGTATATTCTTGAAACCGAGACATGTGAGTTGTTATTTGTTGGTCGGTTGCGCATTGATAATAAGAAAACGCACCAGTAACTTGGTGTTATAAAACTTATTGTTGTGTGTGATTCAATCAGTAAATGCAAGCGAGCATTTGAGTCGAAGTTTATCCATTCCTTTTACCCAAAGTGGGATAAAAGCGATATCTGTGGGCCTCTCGATGATTTAGTGATGACACCCTAAGCGCTTGGCGAAGCCGGGACTAAGTTGATGTGTTCAATTGTAGTCTGTTGTCAGTCGTCATAAATCGGAAGTCGGGAAACAGTATAGAGAGAATGATCAAATTCATGTCTTGTGTCTATACGATATTTTGAGAATGGAGGAATATATAATCCCTTATCTAAAGGACACGCGTATCTGATAAGATCAGAGTTGACAGCGGCTTTTGAAAGCTACGATTGCTGATCAGGTTCTGAAGTTATGCAAAATAGTTATTAGACTTATCCAAGTGGGAGACTGTTGGATTAGTGTCTAAGTCCATAACTATTTTGGTATGTACTTGACCCGATTATGAGCATAGTCCTTTTGGGTTGCCTTCACCATAGAAATATGTAGGATGAATTAAGGAGAGAAAGGTTTAATTATGATTTATTAATATATTATAAGAATATTATATTAAAGGAGAAATCATATTGTTTAATTAATATTAGTCAAGAATTAATTAAGAATTAATTTTGTGACTAAAAGAGATTAATTAAACTTAGGGAACTGGAATTGTAATTATAGGATAATTGCAATTGGGCTATGGGTCACCTTGGAATAATAGGTTGGACGAATTCTATGGGGAAGCCCATTAGAAATCGTCCAAGGCATGTTCCAGAAGGGGCCCATGGGCTGCTTAGGGCTTAAGCAGTCAAATTAGGGTTTCCTTGTTGGATAACCCCAATAGCCTAAGTATATAAGGAACCCTTGGGCACCAAAAACGTGGCCAACACTTGGATTAGGGTTTCCAGCCGTTTTTGGTGCCTCCTCTCTCTTCTCTCCTTCATCCAATTGCTTAGTGGTGTTGGTGACTCCATTATAGGTGCAACACTTGAGGCACTAAGCTTTCTGAAGCCAAGGATTGATTGTTATTGCTATATAACAATCAAAGGTAAGATCTAGACCCTAATTTCAGTTATAGTTTATTAGATCTAGGGTTTATAGCTTTGGATATTCGATTGCATGTTCATTAGACAAACTAGATCCAAAAGCTATTAGGGTTTGCATGTACACCATAGGAATGATGTATTGCTCGAAACCCATGAGAACAATCACGAGCAAAGTGACCAGGCTTGTGACAGTTGTAGCAACGAAGCTTTCCCTTGTTGAAACCTACCTTCTTTTCTGCATTCATTCCCCAATTGTTCTTTCTAGTTTTCTTTGAAAATTGCTTTGCCCTGAATACTGCCATTGCAATCTGCTAAGTAATATCCATTTCTTCAACATCTTCGGGATGAATTTGGTCCAAATCAGCAAATGACAATTGAGGGGGCAGTTCACCGGCAACAAAAGCATTATAACAATTTACTAAACCGGTTGCAAGAGCCAAATTTTCTTCATTCTCTTTGGGAACTGGGATTGAGATAGGAGTTGGAGCAGAAACTGGAACAGGTGTCTTTGAAGATGAGGCAACTTGAGGATAAGATTGGGGGGCAGCAAATGATGATTGAGCAGCAAAGGATGACTGAGGAGTGACAAAAGATGATAGAGGAGTAGCAAAAGGTGGAACTTGAGGATTAGTAAAGGATAAGAAAGCATTGTTTGATTGAATTCCGAGATTAGCAGAAGAATATGAGTTAACATGGTTGATCTCTCTTTGTTTGTCATCCAAATCACAAGCTTTAATGATTTCCATTGTTTCAGCTAAACTTAGACGATTGAGGTCTTTTGTTTTCTTGATCACAGCAACATTCATATCCCAAGACCTCGGCAGAGAATTGAGCAGCTTCTTGTTTATTTCAGATTTAGGCACAAAAATTCCGCTGAACTCATCTCAGTAGTGAGTTTGGTAAATCGTTGTAACTGAGCTTTCAGGGTTTCACCAAGAATATGATTGAACATATTGAATTTTTGTCTTAGCATATCCTGACGGCTCTGTTTTGTATCATCGTTTCCTTCGTAGACTTCAATTAGAGCTTCCCATAGTGCTTTGGCTGAATTATATTCTCTAAAACCTTGAGCTATATCCGGAGATAAAGCCATGGTCAGAGTAGCCAGAGCCCTTTCTTGTTCTTCCACCTTTTCAAAATCCTCATCAGTGTAGTCTGCATACACTTTGTCAATTATTGTTCCATTTGCAAGTATGGTAGTAATCCTGACTGGTCCTTTGAGAATGCTACGCCATACTTCGAAATCTTTCATCTTGATGTACTTCTCAATCTGATATTTCCATTCAGGGAAACCTTCAGCAGATAACAGACGAGGAATGCGTGTGGTTGTTCCCATTATGGAATCCAGTTCATGATGAATTGCTGAGTTTTGTAAGTCCATTTTTGTTTGTTGTTTTTGGCTTTTCAGAAATGAACAGATCGAAAAATTTAACAAGAAAAAGTCACAACTAAGGAGTTCAAGCAGCTAAGGAGTTTACAGCCGTACAAAAGGTCACAACCGTACACGTCAACCGAACACTCTAGTCATACACTCCAACCGTACACTTCAGCCGTACACTCCAACCGTACACTTTAAATGTACACTTCAACACTACACTTCAACACTACACTTCAACCGTTCACTCGATTACAGTCAAGGATTCTTGAATGGAGTACGGCCGTACACGCTTCAACTAAGCTCAACCGTACACACCAAAAACACTTGAATTTCCGAGTAAGTTTTGATTCTAAGCCTTTGAATGTTGATCAGAAGCAGAAACATACTAGGTAATCTAGAATTAGTCTAAAAATGATGAAGTTCTCTGGCTATACACACACGAAGATCCAATTTGACACTGATTTGGCTCTGATACCAATTGTAAGTCCCGATTTCAATGATCCAAACCAGTGATCAAACAGATAGCAATCAATCAGAATAAGAATGGAGTTGAATAAAGATTAAACCAAGTATGCACACATTAATATCACAAAAATGTCAGGTACACCTTGGATACACACACATATGTCATCCTAAAACTGACACAGACACACTCTCTTTATAGGACCACTAGCTGTACACGCGAGTACAACCGTACACCCATGTACGGTCGTACACAGGGTGAACGGCCGTATACACGAGTCCGGCCATACATAGCCACACAACAAACTACAAACACCATTACAAAGCCCAAAATCCTACCAAGACCTATACAAGATGGATGCCTAGCCCAAACCACTATATTATGATCTATCAGTGCATTTAGTGGAGGGTCTCGGGAAGAGAGCTAAGAAATTCGGATCAGCTTTTGAGAGGGCAGCAGATCGGGTTCAGTGCAACGCTTGTGGGAACTGCACGATGGAGGTCCGTTCCAAGCGTTGGGATTGTCATTAGGACTGGAAGGAAGTGTTACACCATGTCCTCAGGGTGGTCGAGGTAGCACAGGAGGAGGAGGTCACGATTCCTTTAGATGTTTACGGAAATGTTATCTTCTGCCATTTCCAATGGATATTAGGAATTTGAATCACTTTGGAATTGTCATAACTTAGGTCTCAGGTCGGTTATCTGTTGTTGTCTGAGTTAGCAAGGGTTGTCTGATGCCAGTCAGCATGCCGAGGAATCTTTGAGAGATATTCAGACGGACGTATCTCTTGGAGCGGGTTCCACGTGAACCGTGATTGTTTCGAGTCTTTGTCGGAACCTGTTCAGGGGGCAAGCCCGTTATACTTTCATTGTGATCAAGTGGGCGACAAGGAGGTCGATTGTCTGATGATCAGAAAGGAGCAGTGAGTACACCTGCTCCAGTTATTTTAGGGTTGTTATCTCTGTTGGTGGTTGAGTTGATTATATTCAAGAAGATTCATATGCCATCTGCATACCATGGATCTTTGATGGAGTGGCACGACGTCGTGTCCTTATATACAGCAGATGCCCAGTATTCGAATGCCATCTTGGGTGTAGTCGGGGTTGGATCAAGGGCTTGTGCGAGGGAATCATGACTAGTTTTCAGTAGCTTTGGTATTTTACGATTGGAAGAGCATTCGGGATCGCCGAGGGATGAGAGAGTTGTTGCAGAGGTCTTGGTTAGACTATTTCTTCGTTGGACTCCGAGATCTGAGCGTGATATCGCTTTTAAGCATTTGAAGTCATTGATGTTGTTGGGATTCAAGAAGTGTTAGCTAGTTTTCAGGAGTTGTGTTGTTTTGGGAAGAGTTACTTATGGTGCACTAGTTTGGTAGGCACCGGTCATCAGCATATTGATCATTGGAACGGAAGAAGGACTGGGAATCCTTCAATTTTCTTTTTATGTGCCAAGCGGACTTAGTGGTATCTAATTGGGGGAGAATTGTGCAGGTATTCAGGACAGGGGCAGGAATGAGACCAGGATGGGTTTCTCATCCTCATAAATGAAAATGGCAGGCCAAGTGGTTATTTGGAGAGGGTTGTGTGAGTTGGAGTTCGGTAATACTCCACAGCGTGTGAATCTCATTTTCTTGGGGGCTTGATAGCAAAATTTGGAGAAACATGTTCGGGCTCCAGTAATGAATTGAGTTCAGTTCGGGTGTTGGGTCGAGTGTGTGCTCGACTCTGTATGCGTTTGCATTGATAGATTAGGGGTAAGGCATTGGGCTGCGATTATGTTAGGATGGAAGTGTTGTAAGTCTGGGGGTGTAGCCATAGCATTCACAAGATTGTTGGATAGTGTTGGAAGTGTTGTAAGTCTGTGGGGGTAGCCATAGCATTCACAAGGTTGTTGGATTGTGTTGGAAGTGTTGTAAGTCTGCGGGTGTAGCCGTAGCATTCACAAGGTTGTTGGATAGTGTTGGAAGTGTTGTAAGTTTGTGGGTGTAGCCGTAGCATTCACAGATTCGTTCAGATGACTTAGGCCAGGATGAGCCAGTTTGCAAGGTTGTGTGTAGTCACAACATAATTAGAATCAAGAAATGGTAGGTCGAAGGAGACCGGGTATGCTGTAAGACTACAATTATTCTGGTAGCATTCACCTTTTTGCGTTGGATTCAGTGGCGACAGGTTGTCAGACAATCATGATCGGATGGATCAATTGAATTGAAGGAGCCACGAGTGGCGGTATAGATAGGGCAGTTATTGTTAGACGAGGTATCCTTCGGAGGTCGCATGGGACTGCGGTGTGTGTTTTTGGCTCAGCAATCGGGTAGGTGTCCGGTGTTTCGGACAGTTGGCAGACAAGTTACGACCAGGGAGGTCCCGGTTGTTCTTCAGGAAAGCAGCTATGTGGCAGCAAGAGGATTTGGAGCGACTTCAATGATTTGGGGTCCATGTGTGGAGTTGCTTGTTATTTGGTAGCCACGGTTGACCGGTGATTTTGTTCTTTTGGAAGCCTCATGTAGTCGGGAAGCTAGGTCAATTTGAAGTTTCGAGTTTCGGAAGGATAGAGGTGGTTTTATTCTAGAAAGTTTCAAGATTCGTTCCTTTTTTCAGGGTGATAAGTCCTTTTAGTTTTGGTATCAGGTTGCCTTGGGAAGGCTGTATTTATTCCAGATTGTGGAGGTATGGACCAGATTGTTGGATGTGTTGGGAAGGTAAGGACGAATTTCGAGGACGAAATCTAATTCAAGTGGGGGAGAGTTGTAACATCCTGTTCCGAATCGATTCCTAGTCTGAGGCTGTGGCCCCAAAGATCGGTCATCATAAAGATTAGGGCTCTTGAAAAGGTAATATCTAGGCTCATTTGGGTACGGGTGATGCATTAGAAGTGATCTAGGTGTTCGGTTCGTATTTTGGAGCGTAGGGGTATTTTGGTAAAGTGTTAGTTCGGGCTTTTGTGGAAAATGAATTCTTGTTCGGAAGGTCTTAAGAAATGTTTGAGTTTTTAGTAGTGTAGGGCTTCTCGTTACCTTTCCATTGATATAAGGATCGTCAGAAGCAGTCTTATAACGAAGAAGTTATGGCCTTCGGAAGTTTCGTGGGTTTCAGGCTTAGCCGAGTACCCGCAGCGTACACAAAGCGTACGCGGGGCGTACTAGTGAAGAAGGCAGTACGCGGGGCGTACCTTGGAGTACGTTGGGCGTATTGACCAGGATGGTCGTGAATGTTGCTTGGAGTACGTTGGGCGTACCATATGTACGTTGGGCGTACGCCAATCAGATCAGAACCCTATTTTAGGGTCTTGGACAGTATTTAAGCACCTTATCTCATAATGTAACCCTAATATCTTCAGCCTCCACCCTCTAAAACCCTATAAATCGTCATATATCATTCATGGTGGCATTTTGAGCTTATGGAGTCCATTTTTGGGATGTTTGACCCATTTTCAAGAAGATGGAACTTGTTGCAAAGATGGGAATCAAGGATAAGCTTATGGCTCTAGTTTTTGGGACTCATTCTCGGCTTGATGAAGGTATAAAGCTTTGAACTTGATCATTCATCTCTTATATCTACCATTTGTGAGTTTTTGTTCATTTTGGTCCCAAGTATGAGATCTAGTGGTCTTGATTTCATTCCAGGAGCTTTGAGTTGCCCCTCTTAGTGTTTATGAGGTTCAAGGTCCATAAAGTTGGCACCTTTAGAGTTTAAGACCATCTATGTTGGAGTTTGAGCCATTTCCATGAAAGTAGAATGCTATTTGGTCTTGTTGGGACATGCAATGTCACCAATTCAGTGACTTTATGGGTTTAGATATTATGTGGGACTCAGATCTGTGGTTTGGACTTATGACCTAAAGCATTAAGTGCTTAATGGAAGAAGTGAGTCTAGAGGGTAGTACGCTGGGCGTACAAGACATTACACGCAGCGTACAAGCAATTAAGCGAGTACGCGCAGCGTACTGCTGAGTACGCCCTGCGTACTCAGCCAAGTTGGATTTCGGACTTTGGGCTTCGGGTTGGGGCTATCTGTTTGGGTCTAGATTCATGGGCCCTAATGGACCATCAGATTGGTTGTGTTCTGGACTAATTAAAGGATTGGATCTTAGGTTAAGGCCCAATATGGAGCGTGGGCCCAATTTGCAAAATTGGGCCATTCATGGGCCTTTATGGATTTTATGGTTTTGGACTTTGTGTTTTGGGCCCTGTTGGGCCATCAGGTTTTGGGGTTGATATTTAGTTGTAGACTATTGGGTTTGGGCCCAATTTAGAAATTGGGCCATCGACATTATAGTGTTGTGCTTTTGTTTTGGGATTGGGCCTTAGTTTTGGATCATACTGGGCCAGGGGTATAATGGTCATTTTACTCCATGCAAGGATTAAGGATTATCGTATGGGATCCAATTGCTATTTGGGTATAATGATTGGTAGTGACAGCTCAGGAAGTTGGCGGGGCAACAACTAAGGAATTCATTCGGGAAGCTTCTGCAGTGTGAGGTGAGTCTCCTCACCATACCAATGGGTCTAAGGCACCAAGGTCGGCCCATTTTATTATATGTTGTACACTAGCTAAAGTTGTGTTATGTGACATGTTAGCTGGTTATGTGTTAGGATGTATGCTAGTGGTATATGTGGTATGCTTGTATGAAAGACCATGGGAGAGCCCATGGCACCTGGATGCAAGACCATGTGGAGAGCCCATGTCTTTCCTATTATGTTGTAGTGTTTATTGTAGATTCGTTACTGATATGTATGTGATTATGTGGTATGCTAGTTGTCTTTGTGATACTTGCATGGAAGACCATGGGAGAGCCCATGGCACCTGTATGTAAGACCATGTGGAGAGCCCATGGATTTCCTATTAAAGACCGTGGGAAAGCCATGACACTTAGGTGTAAGACCATGTGGGGAGCCCATGGCATCCTGGAGTAAGACCCTGGGGACGAGCCCACGGCATCCGTATACGTTATAGCTGATGTGGATTATGTGGTTATGTGGATTGTGTGGGGTATGCTCTGGGGAACTCACTAAGCTTCGAGTTTACAGTTTGTTTATTATTTTAGGTTTTATCAGTTCGGAAAGAAAGGGCCCGGCTTGATCGCAGTGCACACACCCATGTTTTCCGTAATGAATGATTTTGGGAAGAACTCTGATAAATGTTTTAATTAACGATGATTTGGAATGTTTGAAATAAATGGTATTAATATTTTGGCTGTAATAAAAATGAAATTTTTACCCTTGATTTTTGGGTCGTTAAACGGAGGCTGGCCAAGTTACTGGGGTTTCGGGGAAGAAACCCAAGGAATCTAACTCTAGTTCGAAGGGCCAGCAAGGCCGGAGCCGCTGTGGGAAATCTGGCAGGCCACATGAGAGAGTTTGCAAAGCTTATGGCTCGGGCTGCTACAAGTGCGAGAAGACCGGGCACTTTAGCAAGGATTGTACAGCCCCTACCCCTACCATTCAGATGCCACACCTGATTTGCTTTCATTGCAATCATAGGGACCATAAAAAGACCAACTGCCCTCGACTGACATCAGGAGCGCCACTGGCGGTGCCATCTCCAGCGACCCTGCGAATCACGGATGACCGACAGGGTAAGACAGAGGCTCTAGTGGTGAGGAGCCGAGCCTTCCCGCTGACCACCAAGGAGGCGCGTGCCACACCGGATGTGGTAACGGGTAGGTTTTCTTCTCCCTAACTCTTATTACATGTCGGTTATGATATTTATGTGCTATGTTTATGTGTTTTGTTTAGGATTGTTCCATGTGAACGACATCCCAGTATAGTTGTTATTTGACTCAGGGGCTACCCGATCATTTGTCTCTCTTGCTCTTAGCAAGAGGTTTTCTGAATCTTCAGGCATGTTAGATTGTTCTTTAGAGGTCTAGATTGCTGACGACCGATCTGTCCGGGCATCATAGATTTTCAGAGATTGCGTTTTGAGGTTGTATGACGAGCGATACCTCGTGGATTTGGTTCCCATTCCGTTGCGTGGGAAAAAGGCTATCATCGGCATGGATTGGCTGAGCCCTAATGGGGCGGTGATCGACTGTGTGCAACAGTTGGTGCGTGTTAGGACCCCAAGTGGGAGAGAGTTGGTGATTTAGGGCGAGAGACCGCAACGTGGACCAGCTATGTGTTCGGCAGCGAGGGCTAGGCGCTACCTTTAGTAGGGTTCCGTAGGGTATGTCGCTTATGTTATGGATACCCGGGAGGCGGGTAAGGCGACTGTAAGTGATGTGCCAGTGGTGCGAGAGTACCCATACGTATTTCCATAGCAGTTGCCTGGGATACCTCAGGAGAGACAGGTGGAGTTCAGGATCGACCTGGTCCCTGGTGCTCCCTGGTGCGGCTCTGATAACCAAGGCACCATATCGGTTGGCTCCTCCCGAGATGCAGGAGTTGTCTACACAGCTGCAGGAGCAGTTAGACAAGGGATTCATTAGGCCGAGCAGTTCGCCATGGGGAGCCCTGATCCTGTTTGTGAAGAATAAGGACGGGTCGCACCGGATGTCTATAGACTACCGGGAGCTGAACAAGGTAACGGTGAAGAACCATTACCCACTCTTGAGGATTGATGATCTCTTCGACCAGCTTCAAGGGGCATCTTGGTTTTCTAATATAGATTTTCGTTTAGGCTACCATGATGCGAGTCAGAGATGAGGATGTACAGAAGACTGCTTTCCGGACTCGCTATGGCCACAACGAGTTCGTGGTGATGCCCTTTGGGCTCACCAATGCCCCTGTCGCATTCATGGATCTCATGAACCGCGTATGCAGACTGATGCTGGATCGGTCTGTGATAGTCTTTATAGATGACAACTTGGTTTATTCCAAGACGCAGGTGAAGCACGAGGAGCACTTGCAGGAGGTGTTGGATACCCTGAGGAATGAGAGCTTTTACGCCAAGTTCTCTAAGTACGAGTTTTGGTCGCGCGAGGTGCAGTTTCTGGGGTACCTTGTCAACCAGAACGGGATTTTGGTCGACCCGGCCAAAGTGGAGGCCGTGATGAGATGGGAGGTTCTGAAGTCTCCATATAAGATTCGGAGTTTCCTTGGGTTAGCAGGCTATTACCAGAGATTCATACAGGACTTCTCCAAGATAGCAGTACCCTTGACACGGCTGAAGAAGAAGGTCGTTGTATTTCACTGGGGGCCTGAGCAGCAGGCAGTGTTGGAGACATTGAGACAGAGGTTGTGCGAGGCGCCGATCTTAGCACTGCCATAGGGTGTGCAGGATTTTGTAGTGTACTGTGATGCATCTATTTCGGGCTTGGGCATAGTCTTGATGTAAAGGGGGCACGTCATCGCCTACGCCTCGAGGCAGCTGAAGCCTCACGAGGCGAACTACCCGACAGACAATCTGGAGTTGGGGGCAGTTGTCTTCATCCTCAAGATTTGACGACACTACCTCTATGGGGTATGATGTACCATTTACACGGACCACAAGAGCTTGATGTACCTCATGGATCAGTCGAATATGAACATGAGGCAGCATCGGTGGTTAGATGTGGTGAAGGATTACGACTGTGAGATCCGTTACCACCCGGGGAAGGCCAATGTGGTGGCCGATGCGCTTAGCCGAAAGGCAGCCCCGGTCAGAGACATTTGCTTGATAATGACGGTTGTGACTCCACTATTGGAGCGGATCCGAGAGGCGCAGGTTGAGGGTATGAAGGAGGAGCGCCGGAAGTGCGAGCGGATCATAGGCCAGGTGGCCTCGTTTGACTATGACAGTCGTGGGCTGCTGAACCTGCATGGGAGGGTCTGGGCGATTTGGGTCATCGTAGATTGATTGACCAGGAGTGCCCATTTCATTCCGATCCAGGAGAGAATTTCGGCCGAGAAGCTGGCCGACATCTACATTCGAGAGGTAGTAGCTCGACTCGGAGTGCCGGTCTCCGTGATTCCTGATAGAGATGTGTGGTTCACTTCCAGATTCTGGAAGAAGTTTCACGACGAGTTGGGTACTTGTCTACACTTTAGCACGACTTCTCACCCGCGGACGGATGGTCAGAGCGAGCGGACTATCCAAACTTTGGAGGATATGTTGCGGGCATGCATCCTAGACTTTGGTGGTAGCTGGGATACCAACCTTCCCTTGGCAAAGTTTTCATATAATAATAGCTACCAAACGAGTATCGACCGTCCTCCCTTCGAGATATTATATGGGAGGAAGTGCAGAACCCCGATATGTTGGGGTGAGGTGGGGCAGAGGGTCATGAGGAGTACCAAAGTGGTACTCAAGACGACAGAGAGGATCCAGCGGGTCCGGAGCACGCTTTAGACTGCTCAGAGTCGGCAGAAGAGCTACACCGGTCCTGGAGTTCCAGGTCAGGGATATGGTTCTCCTGAAGGTGTCACCTTGGAAAGGTGTCATCTGGTTCAAGAAGCGGGACAAGTTGGGCCCCAGGTACATTGGTCCTTTCAGGGTTGTAGCACGGGTGGGCAAGGTGGCATATAGGTTGGATCTGCCAACCGAGCTTAGTCAGATCCACAACACCTTTCATGTCTCCTAGCTGCGGAAGTGCTTGGTAGACGACTCCGTGGTGGTGCCTTTAGAGGATATTCAGGTGGATGACATCGAGCGGCCAGTAGCCATCCTCGACAGGAAGACAAAGGATCTGAGGAACAAGAAGGTCGAGCTAGTGAAGGTGCAATGGCAGCACCGCAAGGGCTCGGAATGGACTTGGGAACCGGAGGACGAGATGAAGGAGCACTACCCCGAGCTATTCCCAGAAGCAGCAGACTTCGAGGACGAAGTCTAAAATAAGCGGGGCAGATTTGTAATTCCCGGTTGCTGGTATGTATTTTAATAAGAATTATTCATTTTTGCCAAGGGACTCGACGTGTTGGAGCCCCAAACTCGTCGAGTAGAAATGGATTTGGGGACGCGGGACTTGAAGTCTACTCGACGAGTTAAGAAGCCTCAACTCGACGAGTAGGGCTGCCAGAATGAAACCCTAATTTTCAGGGTTTGGACCCTATTTAAGTACCTTAACACTTCTTGTGGCCTACCTCATCGCCTCCCTCAGTCCAACAAAACCCTAATTCGTGATCTTGAGCCTTTTGAGTGTGTGTTACTGAAAAGAGAGTGATTCTTTGGTATTTTCTTGAAGGAGTGGAAGCTAGAATTGCTTGGTTGAAGGAAGGAGCCTTGGATCCAGAGAATTCATTGTCAAAGCAACCTTACTGAGGTATAAATTCTATACCTTGACTATTCATTTACTAGATCTCTTCATGGAGTAGTTTAGGGATTTAAGGAGCATATTTCGGAACCATTCATGGATGCAAGCATGTTTTGGATTCATGACTTCAGATCTGGAGCTTTTGAGGGACTCCATGGCATAAAGGTGCCAACTTTATGGCCGTGGGAGTCCCACGCATCTTGTGAACTACTTTTTAGGGCTTTTTGAGCCAAATAACCCATGCATGGACGTAAAGTCAGAAACTTTATGTGATATATCGACCCTAGGGACCCAGATCTATGCTTTCGAAGCTTAGAACCCGATTGGAAACGACTGAATGGAATTAGACTATGGGGGGACTCGACAAGTTGTTCATACAAGTCGGCGAGTTGGGTCGTGGTCCCCCAACCTTTTCTGTTATGAGCAAACTCATTGAGTCTAGAAGATGGCTCGGCGAGTTGGCCATGGTTTGGGTTATAAAGATTGAGGAACTCGATGAGTTCAAGGAGGGACTCGGCGAGTTGTGAGCAAAAGGTCCCGACTATGCTATGAAGTTGAACTCAACGAGTTCATGAAGGGACTAGACGAGTAGGATCGACATTTCAGGGTTTTATGGATTATGGAACTCGACGAGTTGATGGAACAACTCGGCGAGTTGAGTCAACCAGGATGTTGACTTTGACCAGGATGTTGAGTTTGACTTTGACCATTGACCATAGTTGACCCTTAAAGGGGCTATGAGTATGAAAGAGTAATTAAAGGATATTGTTATGTGTAGGAGTTTGAGAGGAGTTGATCCCAGAGCCGAGGACAATTCAGCTACTTCACGACATTGAGGTGAGTTACCTTCCTGTAGAAGTGGGTCGAAGGCACCAATGTCGGCCCACTAGTAGTTGATTATAGTAGAGATGATTGTCTTTGTGATAATTGTCTGGTGTGCCGCTATTTACTATGTTATTTGTGCTAGTATGCTATGATAGTATGAGATAGTGGTAGGAAGGGGACTAGTCCCCGGATCCGGTTGAGATATACCGGTAGGGTATGTTGGGCACCCAGATATGTCTGACAGTATGTTATGCTATGTTTCTATGTGGTAGTGGTAGGGGTGAAATAGTCCTCGTAGCCAGTTGAAATAAACTAGAGGGTAGGTCGGGCACCCAGATATGCCTGGCAGGGTAGGTGAGCACCCATATATGCTTGACAAGGCATAGGTCGGGCACCCCGGTATACCTGACAAGGGTTGGTTGAGCACCCAGATATGCTCAGCTGGGTAGGCTGGGCACCCAAATATGCCTGGCAGTATGTTATTGTATGGTATGTGGTATAATGGGGGAACTCACTAAGCCTTGTGCTTACGGTTTTTAGTTTTTTTCAGTTCCTTCTTCTTCGAAGGGAAAGGAGCGAGCACGGTAGCAGCGCATCACACACACACGATTTTCCGCATATGAGATTCTTGGGATTTTACTCTGACATTGTTACTATCTTATGACATGCTTTTGAGACATATGATCCATAGTTTTTATGAAATGAAATAACTTGATGATGTTTTCTATAAATTGTTTTATGAATCATTATATCAAAAATGAAATTTTTGGTCTGTATTTATAGGATGTTACAGTATCTATATCCAAAATAACAGCTTACTATTTTTAACTAACAATATGCTCTTAATGAAAATGTGGCTTTAATTTTTCAAGTCAAAGTCTCACACCTAAGATTCTGGAAAAATAGACAAAAAAGAGAGGATCCCGAGCATTGTATACAGTACTCATGGTAGTAGTTAGTTTAGAGCCCATTATTGTCCCCCTGTTGGTTTCCCAAGGATCATATTGAAGGTTGTTATTATTTTACAAGTATTTATGTTTGGAAGGTTAAATGTAACATCATTGTATTAATTATGCGGCCTTTGTACATTATCTTCAATCTTCAATTACAAACCTTGGATTTTTAGAAATATAAAAAACTGTCATATTTTTACAAACAAGTTGTTACGGAAACCAGAAAAAACTTGTCAAGAATCAGAAAAAATATGATGCCACTTGCCAATATCTGATGACCCTTGTTAGGAAGTAATGTGGATAACAAACGAAACCAAAAGCATATACAAACATGATATTTACGTGGTTAATTCAAGGTGACCTACGTCCATGGGCCGGAGGGGAGTATTCTTTATTCATAGAGTTCTCAAATAGAGGTTACAAGTACAATTCAACAATGATTCACCCTAATCACTAAGGATACAAATTACACTTAACATATTACTAGAAGACATCCTTATTTATAGACAAGGGATCAGACCTGAAAGCCTAATGAGCCAAGCCTATTATTCCATAGGCCCGTGAAAGGTGTCAACTAATCACAATCCACCATGAAGCCACTTCTGGAACCTTCATCCTTGATATACATCGCATTAGCATCAACAATCCACCACTGGCACATCATGTGACATTGTAGGCATGCCTTGTTATCTAGTAGCATCTTCAATCACTCTGTGGCACCTCCAGTTCATGGCACATGGTTGAGTTGCCATGACGGCACATTAGTGTGACATTGAGTGGCACTTTCACACTTTGTGGCACCTCCTGTACATGGAACCGCTTTGAGGTGCCATGGAGTGGCACCTCATGTGCATGACACGTCCACCGATGCCCCAGTCTTCTGTCAGATGATCCATCCCAAAGAGTGGCAGCATATTCGAGGAATGTCATCGTATCTAAGAGTACCATCATATCCAAGTGTGACATCACATCCAATTGTGTCATCCTATCTAAGTGTGTCATCACATCCAAGTGTTCCATCATATCTAATTGTGTCATCAATCCCAAGTGTGCCATCATATCCAAGTCTGACATCACATCCAAGTGTGCCACCATATCCTAGTGTATCATGAGAATGCTCTAAATGCTCAAGTCACATTTGACACGAATAACTGTAAAAATTATAGATTGAACTTCCATGGTTCTTAATGTATAAACTTGCCAGAATTTTGTTAAATTGCTTAAATATTGCAAAATGTAAATGAAGATGTGTTATTCATTGTCTTGTACAATGCAATGTATTGGTGCAAAGACTTCTACTCCCAAGTTTCTTTATTTTTCTAATATCAAAAGGGACTTTCAAGTAGTTCTTTTGAATACTTTGATAAAGAATTTGCAAATTGTCACTTTTGGTTGGTTGTGTTAATATATATATATATATATATATATATATATATATATATATATATATATATATATATATATATATATATACATATATATATCATTGTTCACAAACTTATCATTGTTTATATCAATTATTAATTGTATCCTTTTTATATCCTTTTATGTTAGTATCAATTTATGTTGTTTAATTATTTGTCAAGGGTTAGTTTGTAATTTATTGGAACTTATTAGTAAAGATTATTTGTAGGAGGGACTTAAGGTGGCATATTTTGTTTCTATTGAACGGTGGATCGTGTTGTGACAAACTGATTTAACACGCGGGTCTTTTCCGGTTCGAATCATATCTTTATGTATGTGTATTATGATTATTATTGAGTCATCTGTTTAGTTTACATTGTGTGTTTAGCTCTCGAGTTCTCTCTACTCTAGATTAGGTTTTCTCTCTGATTAGGGTTTGTTAATAATCGTTCATATTTTTTTCTTCTATAAGTTCTTGTTCTATACTAGGTGTGAGTAGAATATGTGAGAGTTGTAATGAGGATTAATGTATTGAGTGATTTTAGAGAATTGTAGTGAGATTTTTGTGTATGTTCTGAAAAGCAACTGGTTCTTGATTAATAAGAGTTGTTGATGTTGTGATATTTCGTATTTCTGTTAGTTTTTTATTTTGTTTAAATGATATCAGAGCCTCATTTGGCTAGTTTTTTTTATCTAAGTTCATTTCTGATCGTGTTAGGGTTTCAGGTCTAGGTTTTAGGGTTGGTCTCTTGTCTAGATCTGGTTCTAGTTCTTTGATCTGCTATCAGATCGTGGTTTTGGTTGTAAATTATTTGTTTCATGTTTTTGATCGAGTTTTTGTTGCTTGTTCTCTAAGATCTGTTATCAGACCTTGTGTTTCTCTAAGATCTGCTATCAGATCTTGGTTTTGGTGGTGTTCACCAACCTGGTAGTATTCGTGTCACACATTTGAGAGTAAACGTTTGCGATAGTAGTAAAAAATTAGGGTTAAAATTTCGTTAAACTGTTAGGTCATATTTTCTGGGTTTGTGCTAGGCATATACATTGTAGGCTTTGTTATTCTTATGTTAGGGCTTTATTTGGGTTTTCGGTTGGGTGGACCGAAATCAACCTTGATTTTGGTCCCTTGGTGTTTTCGGTTTTAGGTTGGCTTATACATTTATGTTCCCTATATAAGGAGACTCGTATGACCGTTTCCAAGGTTAGCAGTTTTTGGTCAGAGCATTGTAATTCCATCAAATACAATCGTGTGCATTTGGATTGATCTCTTTTCTACTTCTTCTTGATTTATCATTTGCTGTTTGATTTCGTTTGATCACTAGTTGGTTCATTGTTTGGGACTTACAATTTCTATCAGAGCCAATCTAGTGTCAACCGTGATCTAGCTCGAGTTTTGGCTGTTTTTATTTGATTTAAGATTTGATCGAAAAACATATTTGAGTTTATTGTTACAAATTAGTTTTTGTTGCTGCTGTGTTCTTGCTGTTCATCGAAAATACAAGGCAAAAGGATCAAAAATTTGTTTGAAATCGTTATTTTCAGCAGATCTAGGCGTTTTCGGTTGCCGTTTTTGGTAGAAGATTTCGGTGGAGCGTATCTCATTTTCGACAGAAATGACGTTTTCGGCCGAAATCATCGTTTTTGGAAGAAATCCACATTTTCGGCAAAAATCACGTTTTCGGTCAACCAAATTCTGATGACTTTCTGAGTTTTCGGTGTGACCTTCCGTAATTGTTGGACAAGTTTTTAATTTTAATCAATTAAAAAATTAAAAAAAATTAAAAATCAAATTAAAAAAAATGGAACCTCAACACAGTGCATTACATCAAGAACTGGATTCAATCATGGGAACCACTACGAGAATTCCACGTCTGTTATTAGTTGATGGATTTCTAGAATGGAAGTACAGGATTGAAAAGTACATTAAGATGAAAGACTTTAAGATATGGAGAAGCATTCTTAGAGGTCCGGTTAGAATTACCACAACACTGGAAAATGGTATTGTAGTTGACAAAGAAGTGGAGAACTACACTGATGAGGACTTTGAGAAGATTGAGGAACAGGAAAAGGCACTTGCAACTTTACCGATGGCATTGTCACCTGACATCGCTCAAGGATTCAGAGAATATGATTCTACAAAGGCTCTTTGGGAAGCCTTGATAGAAGTGTATGAGGGAAACGATGATATGAAACAGAGCAGGCAGGATATGCTCCGTCAGAAGTTCAATATGTTCAATCATGTTCTTGGAGAGACTCTTGAAGCCCAACTACAACGATTCATCACACTCATTACTAAAATGAGCACTGCATGAATCTCAGTACCCCGTTCTGAGATAAACAAGAAGCCTCCACTCCCAATAAACTCATATGTTCATCTTGAAGTTCTGAAGAAATCGAAGATAAACATTGAAGCCAAGCTCAAAGCGAAGATTGAAAAGAAAAGCAAGCTAGATTTTAGTTTTTATTTTATTTTATTTTTAAGTCTTCAAAATGTCTCATTATTTAATTGGAAATGGGCTATTTTTTAAAAGGAAAGGCTTGAATTGTTGGGGTGAGGCCCATCAGATTTGGTTATGGGCCGAAAACCCTTATTAGGGTATAAAAAGGTGAGTTTTCGGATTTACTTTCACTTTACACGTTTTCCGCCACAAACACTTCCGCCTCTTTTCTCTCTACTGTTTTTCTCTCTTTTTTGTTCATAGCGATATCATCGATTCATCATTTTTCGAGTGTTTAATCGAAAATCGTACACTGATTCATCAACGTAAGTGTATTGCGATAGCTATACGTCTGTTCTAACTTGATTTGGTTGAAGATTTTGAAGGTTTGGAAGCTAATCCTTGAGTCTGACGGAAATTCTTCGTAAATTTGGAGTTTAGATTTTTGATGGGTCGTTTTCGGCCGAAACCCCAAATTCAAGGGTTTTTAATTTTGGTGAAGCGTTTTCGGCCGAAAACCCAATTTAAGGGTTTTTTATTTTTGGTGAAACGATTTCGGCCGAAAACCCAAATTCAAGGGTTTTTGTTTTTCTATGACTTGTTTTCGGCTGAAAATTTAGATCCATCCGAAAACGTCATTTGAAATCATGTTTGTTGACCACTTTGACCGAAAATGATTAATTTTTTACCATTTTGAAAGAAATCGATTTAATTCAAGTCTATTCGTTTTTGAATGAAATAAAAGTTTTGAGAAAATTAACTTTATATGTTTAATTTTACTTTTCTCACTTGGTTCGTTTGGTGCAGACAAATGGTTGATTTGAAATTTGTTGAAACTCACAACATTGCCGGATGTCTTGTTAATCCACCTCTGAGCCATCAAGAGTTTTAGTCCATGGTTCATGGATTAAACAACTGCAGGATTACTTATGCGATTCGAGCAAATCCTGTCATTTACAAAAATCTTGTGGGTGAATTTTGGGATAATGCTTCTTTCAATAATGCATGAGAAAATAGAGCAGGCACCGTGGAATCAACTGTCAAGGGGGAGAAGATAATTGTGTCAGAACAAACCATCTGGTAAGTTCTTTGATTTGGAGATCAGCCTGGATCCCCGACTGATATTCCTGCTACTCAGATCAGGGAGGTTCTTGAAAGAATGGGATATGAAGGAACCTTTCCTCCAACATTGAAGAAGCTGCTCCCTCCTTACTGGCGCTTTCTTGCTCACACCTTCGTGATATCCATTTCAGGAAGAAAAGGGGGAGCGGATGAGATCTCCAATCATCTATCTGTGCCATTGTTGCTCTCACCATGGATTTGGACTTTAATTTTTCAAGACTTGTGTTCAATGAAATGAAGAGCAACCTCAAATTGAAAAAGAAGGATGTATTCTTAACGTACCTAAGGTTTCTACAAATGATCTTTGATGATAAATATCCCGATTTGGAAAGAACAGGTGAAACTTTGGATATGAAAGCCTTGGGTCCAAATACTTTTGGCTTGATGAAATGGAATCGCAAGGGTTCAAAGGTTGTGTTCCGGGGATCAAGTCCTTTGGTGAAGTTTCGAAGATTTGCTGAGATCGAAGAAGCTCCTGTACCTCAAGATATTCATGTTCATAAGCCTAAAGTTGTTGTTGATGTCACTCTTGCTGTAGCAATCATGGCAGAGGAGCATGTGCATATTCATGATGTTGATGATGATGATGATGATGATGATAATGATGATGTTGTTGTTGATGATGATGATGATGATGATGATGATGATGATGAAGGAGAAATGATTGATGAAGTGGGTGTTGTAAGGGGTTTTAATGATGAAGATTTCACGTTTGATTTTGAGCTAAGTGATGATGACATTCGTTCGTTGTTTGGGTCTGATAAAGTCGATGACGTTGTGAGCTCTCCAACTGAGACTGAGGGAGATACAAGCATTTTCAAGCTGCCGTTTCAATCACCCGTTCAGATGGAAGAAGTCATTGCTCATTTGGATTTAACTGCAAGGATTCCACCCCGAGCAGTTGTCACTCCAAACATTACTCCATCTGAATGTGATCTTGTAAAGTCTCAACCCTCCCAAGTCCCAACCACCTCTTAAACGAAGACGTGTTGATCCTCGGCCGCGAGTGCTTATTCGGGAACAAACTCAATCTGCTCAACAGCCAACCCCATCCAATGAACCAACCCAACCAGCTCCTGTCGAAAGCCAAATGTTGCATGAGGGGCCCAGTTTTGTTCATACATCTTTTGAAGTAGGAAGCTCGTCATCTTCTGGTGGCTCCTCTGCTCCTCAACCTGCGAATGATGCCACTTCCGAAAGGCTTTCCAGATTCTAACCCGAGAAAGTGTTGACCCTGCACCTAAAGGCAAAGGCATATCAATTGGTGCAGGGAGCTCCGATAAAGAAGACCCGACAATTATTGAGCTAAAGGAAGAAATTGGAGTATTGAATCAAAAGCTTATTGAGAAGGACGTTTTGATTGGAACTCTAGACGTTAGAGTTTCCGAGCTTGAAAAGGAAAATACTCAAAAGTCAAAACAAATTTCTGATTTGCAGCAAAATCTTGGAGCTCTCACTGCTGGATACTTTGATTTGAAGAATAAGCTGATTAGTGAATTTGGCGACAAATTCAAAACATCTATCAGTGAGCCTAATGAAGCTAGTGCATCCCCAAGTGTTCCTGCCCAAGTTCAACTAGATGTTCCTCGACATGCCAGTGCAACTCGTATTGTTGACCGATTTGATAATGAACCTACTAATGCTAACCCCAGAGTTATCTTGAAGCAAGCTCAGAGACAAGCCAAAACTCAAGGAAAAGGGAAATTGCTTTTCATGAAAAACACTGATCAAAACGTTCGTGGAGATCAGCCCCAATTGAGTGTCACTGAGCTTGGTAAAAAGAGGTTCCAAGCCAAGTATGGAGATAAGTCAGGAATAAAGGTGTGTGGATTTCACGACAAGAAGAATATATGGGTGGTCAAAAGAAAAAGTGGCAATATGGAGTACTATGCTCAAGAATATGACTTCAGTTCTTGGACTAAAGTTGATCTTACAGAATTAGCTAGTGCTCCCTTCTAAAACCCATCGAATGATCCTCATGGGACTGAATTCAATCTTTTCTTGGAGAATCAAGTAAAAAGGAAGTTCTATGTGATGAAGACCACAGACTCTTTCGTGAAGAAATTCAAAGGCGTACTTGATCCCAACACCAACCGAACCGTGAAGAATGTGATGTGGCCTCCTACCAAGCAGATGCAAAAAATTCCCATTTTTTAGCAGTCACCTGACAGGTCTCTGTATAATATGGAATATTGGGTCTTTGATGAAGCCACAGCCACTACTGTCATCAAGCTTCCGACTGGTGTGATTCGTCTTGTTGAAGCAAAGGATCTATTACAATTCGGTGAGCGTGATATTCGTACTCTGTCAAGGCATCAAATCATGGTCAAAAATGATATTTTGGAGATTACTGCCAAAGAATTCACTGGTATGGTCGCTGAAATAATCAACAAAAGGATGTGGGCAGGTGCTATGGGGAGCTCAGATGTGATGATCATCGACAAGCCATGAGATGAAGCTAGCATCAAACCAATGGGGAGATTGTTAATATATATTTTGTTGGTTTGTGCTAGCCATATACATTGTAGGCTTTGTTATTCTTGTGTTAGGGCTTTATTTGGGTTTTCGGTTGGGTGGACCGAAATCAGCCTTGATTTCGGTCCCTTGGTGTTTTTGGTTTTAGGTTGGCTTGTACATTTATTTTCCCTATATAAGGAGACTTGTATGACCGTTTCCAAGGTTAACAGTTTTCGGTCATAGCATTATAATTCCATTGTATCAGACGATTTTATGAAACACAATCGTGTGCATTTGGATTGATCTCGTTTCTACTTCTTCTTGATTTATCATTTGCTGTTTGATTTCGTTTAGTCACTAGTTGGTTCATTGTTTGGGACTTACATAAACGTAACAGTCAACACTATCAACAACAGTCAATGTCAAGTGTATGCAAACAAGATTCTAGCACGACGTGATTGCATTGTATCTGATGTGGCTTTCAAGATGTTCTGCATTATGATATTAATACTCTGATTTATGTTTTCAAAACAATTGAATATTTACTTTTATGAATAAATTGCATGGTTTCCTTTGATTTTAAAATAAAAATTTTAGTTAGAAATTTGAGACATTATAAGTTGGTACCAGAGCCTTAGTTTGAGGGATTAGGATGCACATTATAATGTGTCTCAACTCACACTGGGGAGTGAAGGATTTCTTTTTATAAAAAGATTTTTGAAAAGTTTTTACAAAAAGAGAAGGATGTGAGGTGTGCAATTAGTCGGAGGTCTAATAAGTGATTCCCATCATACGCATACATGTTGATATGTTATAGTATGATATGTATGCTAGAAGTTAGAATAAGGATCTACTCAGGGTTGCATGCTAGAAGCCTGCTTAAGAGAGATGCCTTTTATGCCTGATATGTGAACTGTTAGAGATGCATGATAGTGTGTAGGATAAGGATCTTCAGGAATTGTGTGTTAGAATTGACTGATTTTTATGATGCCTTGTTGCATGTTGGATTTGTTTCTCGAATGCTTCTAGCTTTGTGCAATGTGAAAATTATATTGATATTAATTAATTGTTAAGTGAATACGGTAGGTTACATGCCACAAGGATTAAACAGATGTAGAATGTTGGATTTGTCCCTATTGCGCAACTCTTGTTTGAGTCCAACTGTTGTAGAACAAGATATTTGAGTCGAAGAACTGTTTAATTTTTGTTACATGTAATTGTATTTCTAAGATAGTTAGTTAACATTGGTAGAAGTTTCTTTCGCAGCTGATAGCAAGGTGGAGTGTAAATTCCTGGTGACGTAGGAAGAATGTTAGAATGTGCTAGTATGGGAACTTGCATAGGAGAATTCCTCGAAGGAGAACCTAGGAAGATGAGCGACGTATACTTATTTGAGAGTAGGTATATGTGATAGGATTGGTTGGTAGTGGTCATGAGTAGACTTGGGAACCTTAATACAATTCTTAGGACAAGTATGGATAGGTGTGGAAAGTAGTATGGGCCCATACTACTGAAAGCACTTGATTTGTACTAGGATCAAGAAGAGTAGAAATTGTTTTAAGGAGCTAGTTGAGGGTAGATATCATGGTTTGGCACCATGAATTGTTGTAGTGTGTTTCCGTCTTTATCGATTTATCGGTTATGGTTGTTTATAATAAAGACGAGTCTGAAAATTGTTTGGACCCTAGTTCCCATGGCAGATTGGGTCTAAATGGTGTATATACCTGTATGAGTTAGTT
Source organism: Lactuca virosa (assembly GCF_052849685.1). Taxonomy (NCBI): domain Eukaryota; kingdom Viridiplantae; phylum Streptophyta; class Magnoliopsida; order Asterales; family Asteraceae; genus Lactuca; species Lactuca virosa. The sequence goes on along the minus strand of NC_136429.1, from coordinate 440,255,563 downwards.
GATTCTAAGTTCTCGAGGGCCTTATTCGAAGTAGTGATGGTTAGAGTCGTTGGACCGAAGTTGGAAGCGAATGTGATGATCGACTCGAGGATTGCAGTTTGAGGTTAGGTGGTCGGCCAATGGCTTGGGATGTAGACTCAGTGCGGGATTCATGAGCGGGTGCAAGTTCATACACCACCGAAGTAAGAGCTTAAGGCTTTGGATACTCCTTGGATGGACTAGATATTTGCGGTTGTCACAACACGTGTAGGAATGAGCAAGAGGGTTCTTGTGGTATGGTTGCCTTGAGATATTTCAGACAAAGTCAAGATAGTCATTTCTTCTAAGACTGTATGATAAGAGATTAAGGGTCTGATTTATTTGAAATCAATTAGGTCATGTTCTAACTGATTATTTCATGTAATTAGGAGAGGTGATTTGGGACCAACAACTTTCGTTGTCTCTTGTGTGTCCCGACTATGAGAGTGATGCCTCTTGTATTTATGTTGATTTTAGAGGAATCATCTGATGAAAATTTTGAAGTGTGGTGTGGGGTTATCCCATGTATACTAACTAAAGAATTGATGTTATGTTGGGACTGTCAGAGTTATTGCTTGTGCGTCTGCATGGGATTCTTAATTTTTGAGGCGATTGTGTTGGGGAATGCTTCTGAGGTCTCCATCTGAGATTTGATTTTCCTTGAGTTTGGCTTGTCTTTATCTGAAGGATCATTTTATGTTTTGGTATGCATTTCGAGATTCAGGGTTGGTATGTATCTGGTTGATTCGGTTTGAGACTGGTTTATTTGCAAATGGAAGTTGGTGATAGTTTGAACCTAAGTGGGGGAGAACTGAGTATTCTAATCAGAGGATCATTATACTATTCGATTTTATGGTTTCAGTACAATGGGCCAGAGGAACCTGCAGTTCGGGATCCGCTGGAGTTTTTCATGGCCATGGAGAATTCAAGGATTGGTAAGATCATGAGCACAAGGCAAGTTACCACCAGGTTTACATCTTGCTAGACGCGCATGTTGTCCCTCATCTATGGGTCTTGATAAAGGAGAGTTTTGAGCCGCTCAAGGTATGGATCGAATAAAGAGAACATGGTTAGCTCATGGTACGGGTCGGTTATCTTTTATCAAGTTTGGGTAATGGTTGATCTGGTGATCAAATTTAGGGTTCGGTATGTGTATTTTTGTATGGTCTTCCAATCGTTGGATATTCCGTTCATCGTCAACAACTGAGGTTGTTCGAAGGTTTCGAGCTATGTTATTTAAAGGTGCACTTGGTGCATTGACCTTTCATCAATTTATGTACGGTGTATATCTTGGTTCCTAGGTATGTGTACACTTGATTGCTGGTTGTGGAATTATTGTTCATAGCAGGCTTCAGGTTGACAATTTTCCTTGATTATTGGAAGTACAGATGTCAGAGCGGCATTGTTCAGTTTTTCAAGTGTGGCCTTGGATCTAGGTAGAGTCCAATTTTGATATATTGTGTCGGTAGGGTTGGTATTTGGGTTAATCCGATCAAGGTTCTAACAGCACTTCCGGATAATTTTGGAATCTTCCTCCGAATTTAAAAGTTTTATCGGGTTATTTGCACATTTTTATTATGTGTTTGATTTTAATCAAGGTGTGGGGTCTGGGTTCGGTTGTTCATGAGGATGTTTCTGTTAGCGGTTGAGGTTCTTCTAACATGGTTATGAGGACTTTAGGTGGAGTGAAGAAGATAACCTGAGAAAACCTGGTTCGGCTTTATGGCATGGTTCTCGTCTGATTTATTGTTTTCGGGTTGGAACAAGAAATCAAATCTCTATATTAGTTTTTCGTCACATGCAATCATGTTGTCATCTGGTGTTCCATCAATAGCAGTCTAGATAATGGTGGGGTTTGCATACTAATGAATTGTATGGCTCGTTTTGTGGATGACTAGTGTTGGGATGGATGTTGTCTGGGTTCCTGCAGATTGGTGGGATGATGTTCGTGTGTCTATAGGCCCACTAAGCTGTCGTTCATGGATCTTCAAACCCGTGGTTGGATGATGGGAAGATCGATGTTGATCCATGACCGTATCATGCAAATGTTTGGATGGTGTCACAACATATCGTGAACCAGAATGGATACGAATTAAGTAAATGAGGCCTTACGTAATGGTTTGTTACTCTTCTTGGCATAGTTGGGAGCTTGAGCAGTATGGTGTTGCTACTAGTGGTTTAGTGGCTGATAGGCTTGGGTCGGGCATTTGTAGGATATTCACTTGTTGGAAAAGTCATGGTTTTTTATCGGTAGTTCCTTGATGGGCTTCTTCTTTGTTGATTCTTGTTTATTTTTGTGAGAATGGTTACGGGTGAGCTAATTTTCCAGTGATGGAATTGTTGTAAGTCTCTTGGATGAATTTTCAGATGGTTGTCAAGAAACTTATTTTGGTTGCAAGGAATGTTGTTTCAAGTTTCGATCCATCAAAGTCACTCCAATTCTGAACTATTGCGAGTATAAAGTTCATATCTTGCTCTTTAGTTCCTTAGATCTTGTCATTTGTGGTTTTTAGCACTTTTGGCCCATTTTATAGGTGATCTTGGATTTGAGTGGACTTCAACATATTTTAATCAGTTTGCAATGCTTCTTGGACCTTATGGACTACGAAAGTTAGCATCTTTTTCCTTCCATTTAAGTCATACAAGTTATCTTAGTCCTTTAGGTCATTTTGGTGTATTAAAGTTTAGATCTTGAAAGTGTTATCTAAGACCTTCAGGTCATTTTGGTGTATTATATTGAACTTTTGTGGCATTATTATAGATAAAATTGTACAACTTTATCCATCTAAACATCATGTTGATTCGGATCTGAAGTTTGGATACTTGGACTTAATGGATTATGTCGAGAAAGATGCATTACTGGTCCATTTTACACTTAAAGTCTAGACCTTGGTTGTTTAAACCATCCTAATAGATAAAGTTAGAAAGTTTATCCATTATGAAGCTATTAGGTACTATGTCTGATGGTATGAGCCTTGGTCTTTAAGGATTAAGATCTCAATGAAGAAAATGACATTATTCCAGAGAACACGACGTGGCCAAGGAATACCCACGATGTGGTGCTGCTCCGTCTCTCGACTATTTTGTCCTGGCTTGGCCACGGCGTGGCCAAGAGTTCATCACGGCGTGGTGGTCCACTAAGTTGACTTTTACCGTTGACTTTTGACCAATTCGACTTTTGGTCAAATTTGGGCAGAATTGAATATTTGGCAAAGGAATGATTTCATTTTGGCGTTTAGGTAGCTTGCAATACCTTTTATATTCCTGAGCTAGCTGTTGAGCTTCTGTTGAGTAGCTCAAGTGAGTCTTTTCACTATACTATATACGATGCTAGTTGTTTTTTTAACTCTTGCATGGAAGACCATGGTTTGGCCCCTAGCATTTGCATGAAAGACCAGGCTTTTTCCCCTAGCAAATGACAGTTGTACAAGTAAAGACCATGATTTGGCCCATGGCAGGGAGTGATGGTAAGACTATGGTTCGACCCACAGCATTCACTTTCGGTTGAAATAGATCTATTATATGTATGGTATGCGGTATTTTGGGGAACTCACTAAGCTTTGTTCTTACGGTTTTAAATTTTAATTTTGAAGTTCTTTTTAGCAGTACTTTGGAAAGAGCATAGTGTGATTGCATCGCATCTGCTGTTACGTTTTCAAGATGTTCTACATTATGATATTAATACTATGATTTGTGTTTTGAATATTTACTTTTATGAATCAATGGCATGGTTTCCTTTGATTTTAAAATAAAAAATTTGGTTAGAAATTAGGGACGTTACACTTAGTAAATAATAAATTAGGGTTGAAAAAATTATTTAAAGGATCAATAAAACAAACAATAATGAAATTAATATTGAATGATGTCTACAAGATAATCCATTCAAATCTATAGTTATACGACCTCTCAAAAGGATTAGCTGGAAGGATGACCAATCTAATCCTAAATTCATAGTTTTAGAATAGTAATCATTTACGAATAAAAAGATCATGCCTTAGATAAAGATCTTCTTGAGGTTCCTCTAACCATTGAATTCCAAATCTGTTACAAACAGTTATCAAATAAACATATTGAAGTGAAATGGAATTTCATTTAGTTAGGAGTTGACTATGGTTATCAACTAGTGAACATGTACATATAATCAGTTGACTTTGATTTTGATATGAAGAACTTGGAAATGTCCATTAAGGAGTTGCATGGAATGTTGAGACCTTTTGGGACTAACATGGCCAATCATAGAAACTCCAACTTCAAATGCTCCCATATTCACTATCATGAATAAAGTTTCAAAAAGAAGAAATCCGGTTGCCCATGCGATTAGTGGTAATATACCCAATCTGGCCCCAAACACCAAGGATAATAGGCAGGCTTATTCTAAGACTTTTTCTAATAAACTATGGTTTACAAAAGAAGAAAAGGACTTAGAAAGCATCAAACCCCAATATTTTACCCATGTGATTAGTGGTGATATACCTAATTTGGCCTCAAACACCAAGGACAATAGGAAGGATTATTCTAAGACTTGTTCTAATAAACTATCGTTTACAAAAGAAGAAAAAGACTAAGAAGGCATTAAACCCCAATATGTCTGATGGTTAAAACTGAAACATGGAGAAGATAATTTGATTATGGATTACAAGCCCATGCCACCATCCATAGGATCAAACAACAACTCGTTCTTGTGATTGTTTAGTCTACAAAAAGATATGAAAATTCATAATGCTATTGGAACATTACTTCCAATCTTTGAGCATTTTACTAAGGATAAAGCACTGACATTCTCAAGAATATGCAGTAACTAAGGGGAAGTAGGAGGATTATACAAGGAGAAGGAATTTTGATCATGAATATCGTGCTCTTGCTACTATTCATAGGATCAAAAGACATATTGTTCTTCCAAATGTTTAGTCTGTGGTCTTATGATTCAAAAAGTGTTTATACAAATTTCATGAAATCTATGAAACTTGTATGTTAACAACAATTCAAAAGGTTGATTCAAATATTTGAATGAGATTTAATACTGTGTAATCATCTTCTTGAAAATAAGAATTGCATTACCAAAGATCCAATTGCATAGGAATTTGGAATTCATTTGAATGCAAGTCCTATTTGTTAGATAGATGATAAAAGAACTATATGATAGTTTGAATATCTGTTAAAATTAGTTTTAGCTAATGGTCCATTTAGACTATCCACAATACATACTAATTAAATACATCTAAAATTTTGGATAAAATGTAGTTGTGGAGTTGTTGTCTTGAACATGTAAACATGAAATGCATTACCAAGTATCCAGTTGGATCGTATTTTGGATATCATTAGACTGCGAGCATGTCACAACTAGCATTCTAGCTAGGAAATTCTATACTCTTGTAAACATTATCTACTGTAAACTCGTAAACCCTAATTCATGTTATGCTTGAAGTTCAACCTATGGAAACACATTCAAACCTAGGTTCATCAAGTAAAGCTGAAAGCCCTAGAAATCCCGGTTTAAGCCCATTATGGATTAGGATTTCCTTATTGGGCCTAATGGGCCAATAAACTTCCAATGTGTCTATTTTGGGCTTAGAACTCGTAATTGGGCTCTAATTCAACCCACTTTCATGAAACTTAACTTTTTGGGCCTTATAAGCCTAAAATGGACTAGTTTATCTCTAATGGGCCTTATTGGGCCATAACAAATTCAATTAGCTTTAATGGACTTAAATCCATCCTCTTATACAAAAATTAGGCCGTGACCTACTCTAAAGACCCAATGGGCCGAAAACCATCAAATTGGGCCTCATATTATGGACTCAAGCATAAAAGGACCAAGTTATTCTCTTCCTTCCCTCTCTCTTGGCCCAAGTAGAAAACAAAAAAAAAGAGGGGAAATGAGGGTTGACATTTGTAGTGCCACCTCCTTATTACACTTCATACTTCCATGCATGGACCAACATGCATCTATAAGGGTCACCTCAGTCTCTCTCTTCTTCTTCTTAATACTTGCGGCCGAGAATCAACACACACACACACAAAACATTTCATACTCTCTCTAAGTAAAACATTCAAGAACATCCTTTCCCTCTCATCAAGACTTTCGAGAATTAGAAGCATTTCAAGGAGATATCATCCAAAAATCACTTCAAGCAACACTCTAGTGAAACATACTAAGTTCGAGATCCACCCAAGAAAGCTTGCTAGGGCCGAAAGTAGCATCAAACTCTTCCATTTCTTTCTTCAAATCAAAAACAACAAGCAAAGGTGAGTTCATACCCCTCTATTTTCGGTTTTCATATGATTTATGGGGGAGAATACAAGTAAAATGTGAAGATCTATGTGTATTTGTATGTTATGTGTGATTTCTTGTGTTTTTGTGGTAAATATGTGCTAAAAATGAAAGATATTTCGAGATCTATAGTTCAAGAAGGAAAAATATGTGATCTAGGTCATATTTCACTTAACATGTCAAGATAAACTACTATACAAGCTTTAAAATAACACACTACAACATAAAACTCATTATTGGACTATTTTTGTCAAATAAACAAAAGTTTGGGAAAAAGTTGTCATTTACGGTTTTTACAAGGTTCAAAATGTCAAAACAGTTAAAATGGAAGTTTCTATGAACATTATGTTTTTCAAAGGACTAAAAATGAAATTTGTAGCTTATTGGGCTAAAATTTTTGGCTTTTCGACCCATAGGCCCAAAGTTGCGAAAAAAATGGTTTTAAGGGGCTGAAATGGTAAATTTCTCAAAACAGTGGGTAGAAAAGTAAATGAATCTATTTCTGGGGTTAAAATGACCTTATTTGCTAAAAAGGATTGAAAATGCAAAGATTTTGGATTTTGGGTAAAAAGTGTAAAAATTGCGAAAAATGTGGATTAATATGCAAGTCTTTTAACTAAAGGGTTGAAACTTTCCAAAAATTTACTTTTGGGTTTAAAACATTATTTAAATAAGTGTTTGGGTCAAAAATGTCAAGAAAAATAGTTCAAAGACCTAATATGTCATTTTTTTTAAAGGACTAAGATTGCCAAGTTTACAAACTAAGGGGCTGAATAGGTCAAACTAATATTTTTGGTCAATTATGTTAATAATAATAATAATGGGGTCATAATATACAAAACTTTATAACTTATGGGTTTTAAATAGAAAAATAACTATTTTTATAAATCTATGAATCGTTATAAAACAAATTCGTGATTTTTACGACATATCGATTAAACAACTCGTAACATTAATACTATACAAAACAAGTAAACATTCAAATGGTTGGGCTTGAGAGATTCTAATCATGCTTAATGGGCCTTCGTGACTCATTAACATGACTTTTGGGCCCAATATAAATAATACATGTTATTGGGCCTCCTGTGACCCAATTACATGCTTAAGGGACCCTTAATGGTTTTTACATGCTATTGGGCCTCAGTGGCCTATTTGCATTACTAGTAAGGTCCAAATAAACCTTATGCGAAATGGGCCAACGCGCCTTTCGTATACTCGTCAGCCTTAAATGACATGGGAAATTAGTAGGGCCTAGTAGTCCTCTTCTCCTCGTCTGTTAGGCTTACCTTCTTTTCAAGTAAACTAAAATCAGGTCATTAATCAAGGCTAATCAAATTCATGTGGATTAAGTGAGTAATAACGAGTGACACCAATAAGTGTCGGTCGTAGTCTGTAGTTGTAATCAAAGTCTCCTGGAGGGAGACCGAGAGTTTGTGTATAGATCTATATGGGGGTGACTCCCCCACACCTAAGTTGTTCGCTACAATTAGACTCGGCCAGTCTAGGGTGACAAAATCTTAAGATCAAATTTCGGTGTTCATTAGAATGCCAAGACAGCCGAACTAGTCATTATCATGCATGGTTATAACGACTCACGTAGAAATCCGATGTCATTTAAGTAATCAAGGGAAATCATATTCATTCGATGTGACGATACAATAATGTAAAACCATCATAACTTTTTATCGGAAAACATTGGGTTTTCCGGGGAAACCAATCTTGCTCATTTGTACTTTCAAAAACTATAATGCAAAACTTCTCATTTATTCATGTTTTGAAATCATCCACGCATATACTTACAGGATCATCACAACATTTTCAAGAAAAGTCTTAATACAGAAAATATCGGATTTTCTGGGTTTTACGAACGACATAAACCATTTTACATCAAACACACTTATGAACTCACCAACATTATATATGTTGACCGTTTTCAAAATAACTTGTATTCTCAGGTAATCGTTAGACAAAGAAGCATCCAGTGTGTTGATAGTTTCTTTTGTAGTTGCTAATCACCAAACACTTTATATTTTGGAATCATGTAATGTAAACCTTGTACGTGATGTAAACAATGCCAGTTGTACTATGTAATGTTGGGTGATGAATGTGTTATGTTTCATGTATATTCATTGTGATGATATTTCAATTTAAGTCACGCGAGCCCTCGGACGTTTCCGCCGTCTGGTTCGGGGGTGTGACAGGTTGGTATCAGAGCTCTGTTTATAGTGAACTGGCATATCTAACCACACATGGATATGCAACTATAAACCCACCAAGGGACTAAATAACTCTGAACAAAACAAATAAAATGTGCTAATAAACACTCTTATTTGTGCGACTGTTCACAGTTGTATTAGGGATGAATGTAGCCTGATCAACTACATTTCTTCGTAATACAACTATCACATGCCCTGGAACGATCGCGATGGTCAGTAAACCCAAGGCTTACCCTATTGTTAAACAAGAAGAATGCATCAACCCAATTTTTATAACAACTAAAAGTAATTTAGGATTAATTATAGTTTATTGATATACCCCCCCCCCTTGCAGACAGTATGGCTGGGTTCCATCTCCCTGGAGATCCGTATTTCCCCAATCAGGGAAATAACGGATGGCTAGAGGAATCCGACGAGGAGCCTGAAGAGGATCCCATGGAAGAAGAGGAACCGGAAGGGGGAAACTTTTGGGGTGAAGCCATGACCCTTCCAGTGGCAAACGCAATGCCCTGGGAAGAACTGAAGGAAATGACGTTGGCAGAGTATTGCCCTAGAGGCGAAATACAAAAGATGGAACAAGAATTCTGGAACTTGGCAGTTCAGAACTCCAACATCAAAGCATACATATCCAGGTTTAGCAAGCTATCCCTTCTGTGTCCGGGTATGATCACCTCAGAAGGGAAAAAGATTGAGAGGTTCATCTGGGGATTGACTGCACCTATCCAAGGGAATGTCATTGCGGCAAACCCTGAGACGTTTGATAGCACCAAAAGATTGGCCAAGAAACTGTATGATCATGGCAGCAAGAAGAATGTTAAGATTGTGGAAGCGGATGTTAAGAAGGAAGAAGAGAATAAGAAAGGGAAGAACAACAAGAGAAGAGGTAAACAGAACTCAGAATCATCTAAAAAGCAACAGACAGTGGCTGTCCATGCAGCAACCCAAGCTACCACAGCACCACATGCTCCAGCCTCATCCACGTCGAATACTCCGAAGCAGTACACAGGGAATCTTCCCAAGTGTAACAAATGTAACTACCATTACCTCGGGGAATGCAGAGAGATGATGAGCACAATATGCAATCGGAAGGGCCATACAGAAAAATATTGTAGGACCCATTTTCCACAAAACCAGATGCCCAACAACAACAACAACAACAACAACAACAACAACTACAAAAACAACACAAAGGATGGAGCCAGTTATACCTGTTATAGATGCGGGAAGACCAGACATTTCAGATGGAATTTTCCCAATGCAAACACCCAGACGACAGGAGCAGCAGGAAGAGTGTTGACTATGGGACAAAGAGAAGCGGTTCAGGATCCCGTTGTTGTCACCGGTACGTTTCTCCTTAACCACTCATATGCATGCATCCTGTTTGATACCGGGGGAGAGCGAAGCTTTGGGAGTAACAAATTCAAACACTTGCTAAAACAACAACCCCAAAAGCTTAATGAAACCTTTACGGTGGAAATGGCTAATGGGAAAACAGAATCAGCCGGGGAAATCTATGTAGGATGTACCCTAACGTTAAATCAGCATACCTTTCAAATAAACTTGATGCCTATAACTATTAGGAGTTTTGATGTGATTATCGGCATGGACTGGTTGAGCCCCCATCATGCCGAAATTATGTGTCGCGAGAAGGCCGTTCGCCTTCATCTCCCTAATCACGAAACCCTAATTATATACGGAGACAAACCCAGTACGAACCTTCGTCTTATCTCGTGCATTAAGGCACAAAAGTATCTACAAAAGAAGGACTTGGCGTTTCTGGCACACATAGTGGATAAGTCAAAGGAAGAGGTCAATATTCGAGACATCCCAGTAGCTTGCGACTTCCCGGACGTCTTTCCTGAAGATCTTCCGGGGATACCCCCAGAAAGACAAGTTGAGTTCCGAATTAACCTGGTATCGGGAGCTACGCCCATTGCCAAATCGCCCTATAGGTTGGCTCCTGTGGAGATGCAAGAACTGTCAAGCCAACTCAGACGAGCTCTTTAGTAAAGGATTCATCCGACCTAGCTTCTCACCCTGGGGAGCTCCGGTCCTTTTTGTTAAGAAGAAGGACGGATCCTTTAGGATTTGTATCGATTATAGAGAGCTGAATAAGCTCATTATCAAAAATCGCTACCCACTTCCACGAATCGACTATCTGTTCGACCAGCTCCAGGGAGCAAATTACTTCTCTAAGATAGATCTGTGGTCTGGCTACCACCAACTCAAGGTCCGGGAAGAGGATATTCCCAAAACCGCTTTCCGAACACGCTATGGACATTATGAATTCGTTGTAATGCCCTTCGGTCTAACGAATGCCCCTGCCTCATTCATGGACCTGATGAATCGAGTCTGCCGACCCTTCCTCGACAACTTTGTCATCGTTTTCATCGACGATATCCTGGTCTATTCTCGAAGTGAAGAGGAGCATGGCCGACATATCCGGCAAATCTTGGAAACCCTACGGACCGAAAAGTTATACGCAAAACTCTCTAAGTGTGAGTTCTGGCTCTGTAGCGTAAACTTTTTGGGTCATGTTGTCAGTCAAGAAGGGATACATATGGACCCTTCTAAGATCAAAGCCATTGAAGGATGGGCAGTCCCAACGACACCCACAGAAAATCCTCAATTTTTAGGTCTCGCAGGCTCTTACAGGAGATTCATTCAGAACTTCTCCAAAACAGCAAGCCACTTACCATGCTTACACGAAAGGGGGTACCATTTAAATGGACAGAAAAGAAGGAGGTTGCCTTCCGAACCCTGAAGCGAGCCCTCTGTAGTGCACCAGTACTATCACTACCAGAGGGAACAGAGGACATCGTAATTTACTACGATGCTTCGAATCAGGGTTTAGGTTGTGTACTCATGCAGAGTGGTAAGGTGATAGCTTATATATCCCGAGAACTAATGACACATGAGGTGAATTATACCACCCATGATCTCGAATTGGGAGTTGTGGTCTTCGCCTTGAAAATTTAGAGGCACTACCTTTATAGTACCAAGTGCACCATTTTCACCGACCACAAGAGTCTCCAGCACATTTTAAATCAAAAGGAGTTAAACATGAGGCAACAAAGATGTGTTGAGTTGCTAAACGATTATGAGTGCGAAATCAAGTACCATCCAGGCAAGGCTAACGTGGTAGCTGATGCCTTGAGTCGGAAAGAATACTCAAATCGTCGTGTGAAGACTCTTTCAATAACCATCCAATCCCATCTGTCCTCACAAATCAAAGCAGCCTAGGTCGACGCCATGAAGACAGAAAACAGAACGAGCGAAGCGTTACGTGGAATGGAAAAGAACTTCTAAGTCAAGGAGGACGGAACATATTATTTCATGAACCGAATTTGGGTCCCTAAACTTGGGGGAATCAGAGAAGTAGTCATGAATGAAGCTCATAAGACACGATACTCCATCCATCCAGGGTCAGATAAAATGTACCTGGATGTCAAGCAATGCTATTGGTGGCCTAACATGAAGGCAAAGATTGCCACATACGTTAGCAAGTGCCTCACTTGTGCTAAAGTTAAAGTAGAGTATCAAAAGCCCTCGGGACTATTACAACAACCAGTAATACACGAGTGGAAATGGGAAAGGATTACTATGGACTTTGTGACCAAATTACCCAAGACAACAGATGGATTGGATACCATATGGGTAATAGTCGACACGTTGACAAAATCCTCTCATTTACTGCCAATAAAGGAGACATACAAGATGGAGTGACTAACAAGAATCTACATCAAGGAAATTGTGAGACTCCATGGAGTACCAATATCTATCATCTCAGATCGAGATAGTAGGTTCACTTCACGCTTTTGGCAATCGCTACAGAAGGCTATGGGGACACAACTCGACATGAGCACTGCTTACCACCCACAGACGGATGGTCAAAGTGAGCGAACCATTCAAACGCTTGAGGATATGCTTCGAGCGTGTGTGATAGACTTTGGAAGGTCGTGGGATACCCACTTACCTTTAGTTGAGTTTTCGTACAACAACAGTTATCACACAAGCATCAAAGTTGCTCCTTTCGAAGCATTATATGGTCGTAAATGTAGATCACCGTTGTGTTGGACAGAGGTAGGCGACACTCAACTGGCAAGAGGGCAGACACCAAACAATGCATTAACAGGACCAGAAAACATACGCGAAACAACAGAGAAAATAGTTCAAATCAAAGCTCGACTTCAAGCATCACGCGACCGACAGAAGAGTTACGCTGATAAACGGCGAAAGCCCTTGGAATTTTAAGTCGGGGATCGGGTGTTGTTAAAAGTCTCTCCCTGGAAAGGGGTGATCCGTTTCGGAAAATGGGGAAAACTAAACCCACGGTATATTGGCCCATTCGAGATTCTTGCCCGAATCGGTCTCGTGGCTTATAGACTGCAGCTACCTACCGAACTCAGCAGTGTACACCCCGTGTTCCATGTTTCCAATTTGAAGAAGTGCCTGTCCGACGAAATCTCATCAATCCATTGGAAGAAATCGAAATCAACGAGAATCTCCTGTTCGTGGAAGAACCCGTCGAGATCATGGACAGGGAGGTGAAGCGTACTAAGCAAAGTCGCATTCCAATAGTGAAGGTTCGGTGGAACGCGAAACGTGGACCGAAATTCACGTGGGAACGCGAAGACCAGATGAAGCAAAAGTACCCTCACCTATTCTCACATTCTCAAATCTAGCTTCAAAAAGAATTTTGGGACGAAATTCCCTCTAACAGGGGGATGATGTCACAACTAGCATTCTAGCTAGGAAATTCTATACTCTTGTAAACATTATCTACTGTAAACTCGTAAACCCTAATTCATGTTATGCTTGAAGTTCAACCTATGGAAACACATTCAAACCTAGGTTCATCAAGTAAAGTTGAAAGCCCTAGAAATCCCGGTTTAAGCCTATTATGGATTAGGATTTCCTTATTGGGCCTAATGGGCCAATAAACTTCCAATGTGACTATTTTGGGCTTAGAACTCGTAATTGGGCTCTAATTCAACCCACTTTCATGAAACTTAACTTTTTGGGCCTTTTAAGCCTAAAATGGACTAGTTTATCTCTAATGGGCCTTATTGGACCATAACAAATTCAATTAGCTTTAATGGACTCAAATCCATCCTCTTATACAAAAATTGGGCCGTGACCTACTCTAAAGACCCAATGGGCCGAAAACCATCAAATTGGGCCTCATATTATGGACTCAAGCATAAAAGGCCCAAGTTATTCTCTTCCTTCCTTCTCTCTCGGCCCAAGTAGAAAACAAAAAAAAAGGGGGAAATGAGGGTTGACATTTGTAGTGCCACCTCCTTATTACACTTCATACTTCCATGCAGGGACCAACATGCATGTATAAGGGTCACCTCACTCTCTCTCTTCTTCTTCTTAATACTTGCGGCCGAGAATCAACACACACACACAAAACATTTCATACTCTCTCTAAGTAAAACATTCAAGAACATCCCTTCCCTCTCATCAAGACTTTTGAGAATTAGAAGCATTTCAAGGAGATCTCATCCAAAAATCACTTCAAGCTACACTCTAGTGAAACATACTAAGTTCGAGATCCACCCAAGAAATCTTGTTTGGGCCAAAAGTAGCATCAAACTCTTCCATTTCTTTCTTCAAATCGAAAACAACAAGCAAAGGTGAGTTCATACCCCTCTATTTTTGGTTTTCATATGATTTATGGGGGAGAATACAAGTAAAATGTGAAGATCTATGTGTATTTGTATGTTATGTGTGATTTCTTGTGTTTTTGTGGTAAATATGTGCTAAAAATGAAAGATATTTCGAGATCTATAGTTCAAGAAGGAAAAATATGTGATCTAGGTCGTATTTCACTTAACATGTCAAGATAAACTACTATACAAGCTTTAAAACAACACACTACAACATAAAACTCATTATTGGACTATTTTTGTCAAATAAACAAAAGTTTGGGAAAAAGTTGTCATTTACGGTTTTTACAAGGTTCAAAATGTCAAAACAGTTAAAATGGAAGTTTCTATGAACATTATGTTTTTCAAAGGACTAAAAATGAAATTTGTAGCTTATTGGGATAAAATTTTGGGCTTTTCGACCCATACGCCCAAAGTTGCGAAAAAAAATGGTTTTAAGGGGCTGAAATGGTAAATTTCTCAAAACAGTGGGTAGAAAAGTAAATGAATCTATTTCTGGGGTTAAAATGACCTTATTTGCTAAAAAGGATTGAAAATGCAAAGATTTTGGATTTTGGGTAAGAAATGTGTAAAAATTGCGAAAAATGTGGATTAAAATGCAAGTCTTTTAACTAAAGGGTTGAAGCTTTCCAAAAATTTACTTTTGGGCTTAAAACATTATTTAAATAAGTGTTTGGGTCAAAAATGTCAAGAAAAATAGTTCAAGGACCTAATATGTCATTTTTTTAAGGACTAAAATTGCCAACTTTACAAAATAAGGGGCTGAATAGGTCAAACTAATGTTTTTGGTCAATTATGTTAATAATAATAATGGGGTCATAATATACAAAACTTTATAACTTATGGGTTTTAAATAGAAAAATAACTATTTTTATAAATCTATGAATCGTTATAAAACAAATTCGTGATTTTTACGACATATCGATTAAACAACTCGTAACATTAATACTATACAAAACAAGTAAACATTCAAATGGTTGGGCTTGAGAGATTCTAATCATGCTTAATGGGCCTTCGTGACTCATTAACATGACTTTTGGGCCCAATATAAATAATACATGTTATTGGGCCTCCTGTGACCCAATTACATGCTTAAGGGACCCTTAATGGTTTTTACATGCTATTGGGCCTCAGTGGCCTATTTGCATTACTAGTAAGGTCCAAATAAACCTTATGCGAAATGGGCCAACGCGCCTTTCGTATACTCGTCAGCCTTAAATGACATGGGAAATTAGTAGGGCCTAGTAGTCCTCTTCTCCTCGTCTGTTAGGCTTACCTTCTTTTCAAGTAAACTAAAATCAGGTCATTAATCAAGGCTAATCAAATTCATGTGGATTAAGTGAGTAATAACGAGTGACACCAATAAGTGTCGGTCGTAGTCTGTAGTTGTAATCAAAGTCTCCTGGAGGGAGACCGAGAGTTTGTGTATAGATCTATATGGGGGTGACTCCCCCACACCTAAGTTGTTCGCTACAATTAGACTCGGCCAGTCTAGGGTGACAAAATCTTAAGATCAAATTTCGGTGTTCATTAGAATGCCAAGACAGCCGAACTAGTCATTATCATGCATGGTTATAACGACTCACGTAGAAATCCGATGTCATTTAAGTAATCAAGGGAAATCATATTCATTCGATGTGACGATACAATAATGTAAAACCATCATAACTTTTTATCGGAAAACATTGGGTTTTCCGGGGAAACCAATCTTGCTCATTTGTACTTTCAAAAACTATAATGCAAAACTTCTCATTTATTCATGTTTTGAAATCATCCACGCATATACTTACAGGATCATCACAACATTTTCAAGAAAAGTCTTAATACAGAAAATATCGGATTTTCTGGGTTTTACGAACGACATAAACCATTTTACATCAAACACACTTATGAACTCACCAACATTATATATGTTGACCGTTTTCAAAATAACTTGTATTCTCAGGTAATCGTTAGACAAAGAAGCATCCAGTGTGTTGATAGTTTCTTTTGTAGTTGCTAATCACCAAACACTTTATATTTTGGAATCATGTAATGTAAACCTTGTACGTGATGTAAACAATGCCAGTTGTACTATGTAATGTTGGGTGATGAATGTGTTATGTTTCATGTATATTCATTGTGATGATATTTCAATTTAAGTCACGCGAGCCCTCGGACGTTTCCGCCGTCTGGTTCGGGGGTGTGACAGGTTGGTATCAGAGCTCTGTTTATAGTGAACTGGCATATCTAACCACACATGGATATGCAACTATAAACCCACCAAGGGACTAAATAACTCTGAACAAAACAAATAAAATGTGCTAATAAACACTCTTATTTGTGCGACTTAGAAAAATGAACATAATAACAAATCGAATAAGACGATTGGGAGAACCTGACATCTCGGTTAAGCCAGGACTGTTCACAGTTTTATTAGGGATGAATGTAGCCTGATCAACTACATTTCTTCGTAATACAACTATCACATGCCCTGGAACGATCGCGATGGTCAGTAAACCCAAGGCTTACCCTATTGTTAAACAAGAAGAATGCATCAACCCAATTTTTATACCAACTAAAAATATTTTAGGATTAATTATAGTTTATTGATATACCCCCCCCCCTGCAGACAGTATGGTTGGGTTCCATCTCCCTGGAGATCCGTATTTCCCCAATCAGGGAAATAACGGATGGCTAGAGGAATCCGACGAGGAGCCTAAAGAGGATCCCATGGAAGAAGAGGAACCGGAAGGGGGAAACTTTTGGGGTGAAGCCATGACCCTTCCAGTGGCAAACGCAATGCCCTGGGAAGAACTGAAGGAAATGATGTTGGCAGAGTACTGCCCTAGAGGCGAAAAACAAAAGATGGAACAAGAATTGTGGAACTTGACAGTTCAGAACTCCAACATCGAAGCATACATATCCAGGTTTAGCAAGCTATCCCTTCTGTGTCCGGGTATGATCACCTCAGAAGGGAAAAAGATTGAGAGGTTCATCTGGGGATTGACTGCACCTATCCAAGGGAATGTCATTACGGCAAACCCTGAGACGTTTGATAGCGCCAAAAGATTGGCCAAGAAACTGTATGATCATGGCAGCAAGAAGAATGTTAAGATTGTGGAAGCGGATGTTAAGAAGGAAGAAGAGAATAAGAAAGGGAAGAACAACAAGAGCAGAGGTAAACAGAACTCAGAATCATCTAAGAAACAACAGACAGTGGCTGTTCATGCAGCAACCCAAGCTACCACAGCACCACATGCTCCAGCCTCATCCACACCGAATACTCCAAAGCAGTACACAGGGAATCTTCCCAACTGTAACAAATGTAACTACCATCACCTCGGGGAATGCAGAGAGATGATGTGCACAAGATGCAACCGGAAGGGCCGTACAACAAAATATTGTAGGACCCAGTTTCCACAAAACCAGATGCCCAACAACAACAATAACAACATCAACAACAACAACAACAACAACAACAACAACACAAAGGATGGAGCCAGTTATACCTGTTATGGGTGTGGGAAGACCAGACATTTCAGACAGAATTGTCCCAATGCAAACACCCAGACGACAGGAGCAGCAGGAAGAGTGCTGACTATGGGACAAGAAGAAGCGGTTCAGGATCCCGTTGTCGTCACCGGTACGTTTCTCCTTAACCACTCATATGCATGCATCTTGTTTGATACCGGGGCAGAGCGAAGCTTTGTGAGTAACAAATTCAAACACTTGCTAAAACAACAACCCCAAAAGCCTAATGAAACCTTTACGATGGAAATGGCTAATGGGAAAACAGAATCAGCCGGGGAAATCTATGTAGGATGTACCCTAACTTTAAATCAGCATACCTTTCAAATAAACTTGATGCCTGTAACTATTAGGAGTTTTGATGTGACTATCGGCATGGACTGGTTGAGCCCCCATGATGCCGAAATTATGTGTCGCGAGGAGGCTGTTCGCCTTCATCTCCCTAATCACGAAACCCTAATTATATACGGAGACAAACCCAATATGAACCTTCGTCTTATCTCGTGCATTAAGGCACAAAAATATCTACAAAAGAAGGACTTGGCGTTTCTGGCACACATAGTGGATAAGTCCAAGGAAGAGGTCAATATTCGAGACATCCCAGTGGCTTGCGACTTCCCGGACATCTTTCCGGAAGATCTTCCGGGGATACCCCCAGAAAGACAAGTCGAGTTCCGAATTGACCTGGTACCGGGAGCTACGCCCATTGCCAAATCGCCCTATAGGTTGGCTCCTGCGGAGATGCAAGAGCTGTCAAGCCAACTCAGCGAGATCTTGAGTAAAGGATTCATCCGACCTAGCTTCTCACCCTGGGGAGCTCCGGTCCTTTTTGTTAAGAAGAAGGTCGGATCCTTTAGGATGTGTATCGATTATAGAGAGCTGAATAAGCTCACTATCAAAAATCGCTACCCACTTCCACCAATCGACGATCTGTTCGACCGGCTCCAGGGAGCAAATTACTTCTCTAAGATAGATCTGCGGTCCGGCTACCACCAACTCAAGATCCGGGAAGAGAATATTCCCAAAACCGCTTTCCGAACCCGCTATGGACATTATGAATTCGTTGTAATGCCCTTCGGTCTAACGAATGCCCCTGCCGCATTCATGGACCTGATGAATCGAGTCTGCCGACCCTTCCTCGACAACTTTGTCATCATTTTCATCGACGATATCCTGGTCTATTCTCGAAGTGAAGAGGAGCATGGCCGACATCTCCGGCAAATCTTCGAAACCCTACGGACCGAAAATTTATACGCAAAACTCTCTAAGTGTGAGTTCTGGCTCCATATTGTTGGGTCATGTTGTCAGTCAAGAAAGGATACATGTGGACCCTTCTAAGATCAAAGCCATTGAAGGATGGGCAGTCCCAGCGACACCCACAGAAATTCATCAATTTTTAGGTCTCGCAGGCTATTATAGGAGATTCATTCAGAACTTCTCCAAAACAGCCAAGCCGCTTACCATGCTTACACGAATGGGGGTACCATTTGAATGGACAGAAAAGAAGGAGGTTGCCTTCCGAACTCTGAAGCGAGCCCTCTGTAGTGCACCAGTACTATCACTACAGAGGGAACAGAGGACTTCGTAGTTTACTGCGATGCTTCGAATCAGGGTTTAGGCTGTGTACTCATGCAGCGTGGTAAGGTGATAGCTTATGCATCCCGAGAACTAAAGACACATGAGGTGAATTATACCACCCATGATCTCGAATTAGGAGCTGTGGTCTTCGCCTTGAAAATTTGGAGGCACTACCTTTATGGTACCAAGTGCACCATTTTCACCAACCACAAGAGTCTCCAGCACATTTTAAATCAAAAGGAGTTAAACATGAGGCAACAAAGATGGGTTGAGTTGCTAAACGATTATGAGTGCGAAATCAAGTACCACCCAGGCAAGGCTAACGTGGTAGCTGATGCCTTGAGTCGGAAAGAATACTCAAATCGTCGTGTGAAGACTCTTTCAATAACCATCCAATCCCATCTGTCCTCACAAATCAAAGCAGCCCAGTTCGACGCCATGAAGACAGAAAATAGAACGAGCGAAGCGTTACGTGGAATGGAAAAGAACTTCTAAGTCAAGGAGGACGGAACATATTATTTCATGAACCGAATTTAGGTCCCTAAACTTGGGGGATTCAGAGAAGTAGTCATGAATGAAGCTCATAAGACACGATACTCCATCCATCCAGGGTCAGATAAAATGTACCTGGATGTCAAGCAATGCTATTGGTGGCCTAACATGAAGGCAGAGATTGCCACATACGTTAGCAAGTGCCTCACTTGTGCTAAAGTGAAAGTAGAGTATCAAAAGCCCTCGGGACTATTACAACAGCCAGTAATACCCGAGTGGAAATGGGAAAGGATTACTATGGACTTTGTGACCAAATTACCCAAGACAACAGATGGATTGGATACCATATGGGTAATAGTCGACAGGTTGACAAAATCCGCTCATTTCCTGCCAATAAAGGAGACATACAAGATGGAACGACTAACAATAATCTACATCAAGGAAATTATGAGACTCCATGGAGTACCAATATCTATCATCTCATATCGAGATAGTAGGTTCACTTCATGCTTTTGGCAATCGCTACAAAAGGCTATGGGGACACAACTCGACATGAGCACTGCTTACCACCCACAGACGGATGGTCAAAGTGAGCGAACCATTCAAACGCTTGAGGATATGCTTCGAGCGTGTGTGATAGACTTTGGAAGGTCGTGGGATACCCACTTACCTTTAGTTGAGTTTTCGTACAACAACAGTTATCACACAAGCATCAAAGTTGCTCCTTTCGAAGCATTATATGGTCGTAAATGTAGATCACCATTGTGTTGGACAGAGGTAGGCGACACTCAACTGGCAAGAGGGCAGACACCAAACAATGCATTAACAGGACCAGAAATCATACGCGAAACGACAGAGAAAATAGTTCAAATTAAAGCTCGACTTCAAGCATCACGCGACCGACAGAAGAGCTACGCTGATAAACGGCGAAAGCCCTTGGAATTTTAAGTCGGGGATCGGGTGTTGTTAAAAGTCTCTCCCTGGAAAGGGGTGATCCGTTTCGGGAAACGGGGAAAACTAAACCCACGGTATATTGGACCATTCGATATTCTTGCCCGAATCGGTCCCGTGGCTTATAGACTGCAGCTACCTACCGAACTCAGCAGTGTACACCCCGTGTTCCATGTTTCCAATTTGAAGAAGTGCCTGTCCGACGAAACTCTCGTCATTCCATTGGAAGAAATCAAAATCAACGAGAATCTTATGTTCGTGGAAGAACCCGTCGAGATCATGGACAGGGAGGTGAAGCGTACTAAGCAAAGTCGCATTCCAATAGTGAAGGTTCGGTGGAACGCGAAACGTGGACCGGAATTCACATGGGAACGCGAAGACCAAATGAAGCAAAATTACCCTCACCTATTCTCGCATTCTAAAATCTAGCTTCAAAAAGAATTTTGGGATGAAATTCCCTCTAACAGGGGGATGATGTCACAACTAGCATTCTAGCTAGGAAATTCTATACTCTTGTAAACATTATCTACTGTAAACTCGTAAACCCTAGTTCATGTTATGCTTGAAGTTCAACCTATGGAAAACATTCAAACCTAGGTTCATCAAGTAAAGTTGAAAGCCCTAGAAATCCCGGTTTAACCCCATTATGGATTAGGATTTCCTTATTGGGCCTAATGGGCCAATAAACTTCCAATGTGACTATTTTGGGCTTAGAACTCGTAATTGGGCTCTAATTCAACCCACTTTCATAAAACTTAACTTTTTGGGCCTTATAAGCCTAAAATGGACAAGTTTATCTCTAATGGTCCTTATTGGGCCATAAAAAATTCAATTAGCTTTAAGGGACTCAAATCCATCCTATTATATAAAAATTGGGCCGTGGCCTACTCTAAAGACCCAATGGGCCGAAAACCATCAAATTGGGCCTCATATTATGGACTCAAGGATAAAAGGCCCAAGTTATTCTCTTCCTTCCCTCTCTCTCGGCCCAAGTAGAAAACAAAAAAAAGAGGGGAAATGAGGGTTGACATTTGTAGTGCCACCTCCTTATTACACTTCATACTTCCATGCATGGACCAACATACATCTATAAGGGTCACCTCACTCTCTCTCTCTTCTTCTTCTTAATACTTGCGGCCGAGAATCAATACACACACACACAAAACATTTCATACTCTCTCTAAGTAAAACATTCAAGAACATCCCTTCCCTCTCATCAAGACTTTCGAGAATTAGAAGCATTTCAAGGAGATTTCATCCAAAAATCACTTCAAGCTACACTCTAGTGAAACATACTAAGTTCGAGATCCACCCAAGAAAGCTTGCTAGGGCCGAAAGTAGCATCAAACTCTTCCATTTCTTTCTTCAAATCGAAAACAACAAGCAAAGGTGAGTTCATACCCCTCTATTTTCGGTTTTCATATGATTTATGGGGGAGAATACAAGTAAAATGTGAAGATCTATGTGTATTTGTATGTTATGTGTGATTTCTTGTGTTTTTGTGGTAAATATTTGCTAAAAATGAAAGATATTTCGAGATCTATAGTTCAAGAAGGAAAAATATGTGATCTAGGTCATATTTCACTTAACATGTCAAGATAAACTACTATACAAGCTTTAAAATAACACACTACAACATAAAACTCATTATTGGACTATTTTTGTCAAATAAACAAAAGTTTGGGAAAAAGTTGTCATTTACGGTTTTTACAAGGTTCAAAAAGTCAAAACAGTTACAATGGAAGTTTCTATGAACATTATGTTTTTCAAAGGACTAAAAATGAAATTTGTAGCATATTGGGCTAAAATTTTTGACTTTTCGACCCATAGGCCCAAAGTTGCGAAAAAAATGGTTTTAAGGGGCTGAAATGGTAAATTTCTCTAAACAGTGGGTAGAAAAGTAAATGAATCTATTTCTGGGGTTAAAATGACCTTATTTGCTAAAAAGGATTGAAAATGCAAAGATTTTGGATTTTGGGTCAAAAGTGTAAAAATTGCGAAAAATGTGGATTAAAATGCAAGTCTTTTAACTAAAGGATTGAAACTTTCCAAAAATTTACTTTTGGCCTTAAAACATTATTTAAATAAGTGTTTGGGTCAAAAATGTCAAGAAAAATAGTTCAAGGACCTAATATGTCATTTTTTTAAGGACTAAAATTGCCAACTTTACAAAATAAGGGGCTGAATAGGTCAAACTAATGTTTTTGGTCAATTATGTTAATAATAATAATAATGGGGTCATAATATACAAAACTTTATAACTTATGGGTTTTAAATAGAAAAATAACTATTTTTATAAATCTATGAATCGTTATAAAACAAATTCGTGATTTTTACGACATATCGATTAAACAACTCGTAACATTAATACTATACAAAACAAGTAAACATTCAAATGGTTGGGCTTGAGAGATTCTAATCATGCTTAATGGGCCTTCGTGACTCATTAACATGACTTTTGGGCCCAACATAAATAATACATGTTATTGGGCCTCCTGTGACCCAATTACATGCTTAAGGGACCCTCAATGGTTTTTACATGCTATTGGGCCTCAGTGGCCCATTTGCACTACTAATAAGGTCCAAATAAACCTTATGCGAAATGGGCCAACGCGCCTTTCGTATACTCGTCAGCCTTAAATGACATACGAAATTAGTAGGGCGTAGTAGTCCTATTCTCCTCGTCTGTTAGGCTTACCTTCTTTTCAAGTAAACTAAAATCAGGTCATTAATCAAGGTTAATCAAATTCATGTGGATTAAGTGAGTAATAATGAGTGACACCAATAAGTGTCGGTCGTAGGGTGACAAAATCTTAAGATCAAATTTCGGTGTTCATTAGAATGCCAAGACAGATGAACTAGTCATTATCATGCATGGTTATAACGACTCACGTAGAAATCTGATATCATTTAAGTAATCAAGGGAAATCATATTCATTCGATGTGACGATACAATAATGTAAAACCATCATAACTTTTTATCGGAAAACATCGGGTTTTCCGGGGAAACCAATCTTGCTTATTTGTACTTTCAAAAACTATAATGCAAAACTTCTCATTTATTCATGTTTTGAAATCATCCACGCATATACTTACAGGATCATCACAACATTTTCAAGAAAAGTCTTAATACAGAAAATATCGGATTTTCTGGGTTTTACGAACGACATAAACCATTTTACATCAAACACACTTATGAACTCACCAACATTATATATGTTGACCGTTTTCAAAATAACTTGTATTCTTAGGTAATCGTTAGACAAGGAAGCATCCAGTGTGTTGAAAGTTTCTTTTGTAGTTGATAATCACCAAACACTTTATATTTTGGAATCATGTAATGTAAACCTTGTACTTGATGTAAACAATGCCAGTTGTACTATGTAATGTTTGGTGATGAATGTGTTATGTTTCATGTATATTCATTGTGATGATATTTCAATTTAAGTCACGCGATCCCTCGGACGTTTCCTCCGTCTGGTTCAGGGGTGTGACAGAGCATGATGGCTAATGCAAACCATGTTTATCAAGATAGATGATTAATACATTACTTGGTAATATGAATATATGTTGGAATTATTTTACACTAATAGACCGTTTAGAAAAACCACAATACATAGTAAAACCAACTTCATGTTAACATGTTTATATGAATAAACATTGAGTCTGGAACCTTTCAAGTGTTCGGAGATCTAATAAATGAAGTTGAGAATAATAATCATATCCAATAGGAATAGTGAAAATCTTAGTCAAAACCATGTTGATCATATAAGGAATTATGAAAATGTTTCATAAGTTGTCTCCACCTGGAACACTGCCGCAAGGAGTGTATTTGGAAATAGAAACAAATCATTGTTTGATTTGATACTTGATGAGTGGCATTATGCTTAATAGAACAGTTCATGGATTGTACTTTGAATAGTGTTACAAGAGTCCTTATTCTTGTACCAACTTAAAAGGCTTTATAACACTCTTTGAGATGTGGAGTGACGCTTCATCCATCACTAGCACATTTAGAAGTCTACGATTATGAGGCTTACATTCTTCGTGAAGTGTTGGACAATCTAGGACTTAGTATAAAGATGTGTTGTCTCGTTGGACATCCTAACAATACTTTTTGGTAATTGTTTTACAAAACTTTTCAGAACAAAATTTTTGTTTCTCGAAGTATAGTCTTCCAATAGAGGGAACTAATATCCAAAAGGGCTAGTAGGAGCCACACTGATTTTGAAAAGATTCAAGAGTAAGCCAACGAAGAACGTAAATTTGGCCCTAGCATTCAATTTGAGATCGAAATAACTATTGACGAAACTGACATGCCTCCAACTATTTCTAATAGACTTAATAGAGGACGTTATCTACCTAGATATAAATATTTTATGTTACTAAGGTAATAAGAGTGATTGGAATGAAATAATAAGAGTATGCCAACTATTGGAAGCTATGGCATGCCCTATAAGGTTACAAAATGGGAGAAGGACATGGAGAGCGAGATTCAGTCTATGGAAGTTCAAAACTTGGTTGATCAAACACTTGACCTTAAAATTGTAAGTGTTAGTGCATCTAACAAACATGGATGGGAACTAACATATATGAACTGAACGAGCATCTCGCTAGATAAAATCTTTATTTCAATGAAAGAATGCAAGGAGTTTCAATTCCGATAAACAAAGATGAACCATAAGGTATGTTGAAGATAGTAGGAGTTACTGGGATCTTTTTTTCAATGAGAAAGTTCAAGGAGATTAAATTTCGATAAACGAAGATTAGCCATGCATATGCGAATGCTAGTGGGAGTACTATTGTCACCCTTGTAATGTATTTGCATAATATACAATACATAAGAAACAATGTTCTAACATAGCAAGTGTAAAATCTTGTCTTTGTTTGAGAAATTATTTCACCTTGAGACGCTTGGGAGAAACAGAACACATTCTGAATGTTTTAATCAATGGGGATAGATCTGGGTAAATCATTAAGTTAAGCCAAAGTACATGAAATCTCGAAGAAACTCGAAATAGTTCATAATGTATGGCATGAAATTGAGCATTGCTAATATCCTAGTCATGATCTGGAAGAAATGAGTCGTGTCCCATATGCTTCTGCTTATGGGATTGATCATGTATGCCATATACTACATCTAATGACTTGTATGCCTTGAGCGTGACAGGTCAAATCACATCAACTTAGCAAGAATCTATAAATCAAAATTGAGTACATTCCTTAGTGTCCCAGGAGGACGAAGGATACTATCGTAGTATGGAAGAGATCAATGTAAAGGTTACACTGATGTTGAGTTTCACACTAATAAAGACGATTTCATTTGTAATCAGAATTCGTGCTTTTTATGAATGGTGAAGTATTTTCTTGAAAGAGTACCAAGTAATACACCATGGTAGATTTAACAATAAACTTAGAGTGTATTACAATTAGTTAGAGTGCAAAGGAAGCTATGTGACTAAAAGATATTCATCAGTGACATCATTGTTCAAACATTGATGGTCCTTTCGAAGGTTCTTGTGATTGAAAGAGTGAACTTACCTCGAGTATGGATCCCAAAGTCAGGCAAGATCACATGGTAAATACTCAGTAAGTATCATCACATTTGATAGTTAATCAAGTGTGAAGACATCATTAAAGTTAATAGACCATATCGAAAGAAACTATTTTCGATCCATTCAATAAGTCAACAAGTATGATAGTAAGACTTGGTCATGAGGCCTTTGATTACTAAATGACTCTACTTAGGACCACTTGGAATAGTTTGTTCTAAATTTGAGAACTTAAGCAGTATAAATTCTTAATCTGATTTGGCGATTATTAAGTAGAGATATTAATATATGATGGAGATCAGTCATTTCAATTGGTTTATCACTATGTTCTCCTTTTACATGTTTTAAACCCACTTCCTAAATATTAATTTATTCAAAACTCCACAGTCGGCAATACTCTTGGGAGTGAGTATAAGCATTAAGATTGTCATGAGAGTGGACATACAATGGAGATTGTGAAAGATCTTGTATGCCCAAGAGTCACTATAAAATGATATTGTTAATAATATATGATCCTATAGGGTCACACCATATAGCAAGTTACCGTCAATTGATTATTTATTAGTATAATTTGATTATTAATAAATATATCAACATTTGTATTTAATTGGAAAATTATTATTTCATGGAAATAATATTTTACTAATTGGAATTCATTATTTGTGGAAATAATATTTATTGGAGAAATAACAACTTATTAAATATATCATAAAGTATGATTATTTATAAGTTATATTTATATCTTAATAAACTAGTTAGAGTTTATTTATATAAAAGGTAATTTTATATAAAAGAGATATTTATATAAATATATATGACTAGTTGTTTGAATATAAGAATCACTTTATATAAATGATAGCCTTTTATATAAAGTTGGTATATATATTTATACACTAGACATATAATCATGGAACATCCTTTGGTTCCATCTATTGACCATAAGGCCGAAATTGGAAAGGAGACAAGGCATGCATGCCTTGTCTATTCATGCCAAGCTTGGGGACAAAGTTGTCTCTCTTTTACTTTATGGTCTCCCCTCACTTTTGGCCTATATATATGGAAGGACATGGAGGCATTAGAGATAACTTCTTGCAAGCTTCTTCTTCTTCTTCCTTTGGCCTTAAAACCGAGAGCAACAAGTGCTCTATGGGGCTGCCAAATTTTCAAGATTTAAGCCCTCTTATTCTCCTCCATTCTCTTGCATTTTGATGCTAGAAGAAAGTCCCTTTGTTGCTTCACCTTTGAAGATATATTTGGTATTTATTTCAAAGGCTTATGAACAACAAATTACAAGTGAATACTAGCATTTTTTGATGGTTCTACTCTCGCTTGGTGGATACTTGTAGAGAACTCTTGCTTTAGAGTTTCATGCCACACTTCATCAACTTCCAACCTCCCATGAGGATCAAAGTCTTCAAAGGTTGTTATATTTCCCTTCTATGGCTCTTTTAATCTTTCTAATTCTTGCAAAATGATCATTGGTGGGCAAATAAAATAGTTTTAGTTTTATTCAACATTTTTAAAGCTTCTGTTGTCAATTTTACCGGTTGTGAAACCGGATTTTTGAATAAAAACCCAACAACTGGTATCAGAGCCATTTTTGCAAGATTAGTTAGATTATTTCTTTAGTTGATGAAATCTTTGTTTTTGGAAAACATGTATGGTTTTCTCTTTGCAATAAAAATCCATACATATTTTCTATGACAACTTTAAAATGCTTATAATTGTTATTTTTTGACCAAAAGTTTACATACATCTTTTTGGTCATAAAATTTGTCTTAGAAAAACAAAGAGTTGTTTTATATATTTTGGAGTATATAAATATGTATGATGTGCATAAACTAGCCATAGACCTCTGTGTTGTTGCATGTGTTGATTTATTTAAAATGGTTGTAATTATTTATTTATTCATATGGTATGTAATAATTAAATAGGTAGTTTTCTTTTGTTAATTTTTGTAAGTAATAGATTAGTTTTAGACTTAGTTTATTTTTGTAAAAATGTAACAAGAATGAAGATGGTGGCCATTTTGAAGATCAAAAGTTTATAAAGTTGATTTTATTAAAGTTTCTCAAACTTTATAAAATTATTTTTATAAACTTGCTACAATGTGTTGAAGCAAGTGGGAGCACAAGAAGACTTTACAACATAAAGGTCCCTTATGTCCCTTTAGGAATGGACTTGATAATTTTTTGATGGCTCACAAAATTATTACTAGTTAATGGCTTGGTTTATGCACATATATTATAATTGTTATGCATGCTTGTGATGTTTTATGTTTATGTTACTATTATTATGTTATGGTTGATAAATTAGTTTTTCAAATGCAAAATAATATTTGAACATAAATAAACATCACAAAGAGTTTAGTTTTAATGAAATTTACCTTTTAACATTAGATGCTAAAATAGTTTTACAATAAAACAAGCTTTATCGTTAAAACTAGTAACCGGTAAAATTTCGGGATTAAAATTGTATAAGTTTAAAATAGAGATTTGTAAACTTATCAAACTCCAAACCTTATTTTATAAAATGAAGTTTTATTAAAAGGTTTCCAAATTTTCTAAAGCGCTCAAACGATATAACTTAATACTAGTTATTAATTTAAAACTTTGACCGCGTCATCTATATAAAACCGGGTTTTATATATAGAACATTGTTAAAGAATGTGATTTTACATTAAATAAGATTTTTTTTAAAGTATACCATGGTTTATTGAATGCATGCAATAACCATGATACACCATGTTTTTTTAACTAGAATTATAAAAACATCAAAGACCCCTTACAAACCTCAAATCTATGCAATCCTTTTTAAAGAACACTCGCACGTCTCTTGTATGCACTGGTGGGATAAAGGATACCTAACTACTTGGTGTTATCTTTTGATGGTCGGGGTGTTTTCTCGATTTCTATAACCAAGTTATAAGCCGATTACACAAGTTTTTCAAATTGGACGATTTGATCGGAAATCTCTTGTGATAAAGGATACCTAAGCCAGAGAGTTTCGAGGCATAGATGGGATTAAACATGTCTAATTAAATTTGTTATTAGCGATCCCATAAATCTAGGAATTATATGGTAAGATATAATTGATAATCGATATCTACCGGGTTGAATTCGGATGAATGGGATAAAGGATACCTAAACATTTATTTGTTTTGCAACTTGGATCCTACACTTTGATAATTAATGTTTTTAGAAACTAAAAGGGTATTAATTATTAAAGATTAAATATTGAAAATACTAAATGAATTTTGTTAAAATTTTGTAGATATATAATCCACTCTCATAACCATGAAATGTCATTTCTCTTTAAATGAATTAATGAAACAATAACATTCAATAGATACAACTTCAATGAATGGGTTCATGTCTTAAGAGACAATCTCGTGAGAGATGTGAAATTGTATACTCTTAAAGGACCTATTCCTAAACAAATTGCTTTGAGCAATAGACCTGAATATCATACCTAGTATATGCATCACAGTGATGCTCAAGATGTTTCTAACACCATACTAGGAAAAATTATTCATGACTTCTAGGAAGTTTTGGATAATTATATATATATATATATATATATATATATATATATATATATATATATATATATATATATATATAATATAACAGGTTAAGCAATATTCCAATAAATATAGGGATATTTTGTTGGAATAGTGCAAGGCTATTAGAGTTACCTTGTGTGATCTAAAAGGCCCATGTTTTATGGAATAAACACGTTTAAGCCCAAGAAATCCAATAAGGCCCACATAGATGGATCTTGTTTCTTTTGTGAAGAAACTGGACACTGGTAGAGGAACTGCTCCTCTTATCTAGAAAGAAAGTCTGAAAGAGACTAGTACTTCAGGTATCTGCTGGATAGAACTCATACTTTTCGTGTAACACTTAAGTACTTGGTACTTGAATGTTAATCCAATATTTGTAACTTGATTGCAAATATTTACAGAAGAGTAACTAGCTGAGCACAAGTAAGAGTAACTAGCTGAGCACAAGCATGTCTAAATATTTATGTATCAGTTATTTATTTAAATGTTTGATTATTTAGTAGATCATTTTTTCATAACGATAATACTCATATTCTGAAATGTTTGACTTCTATTTCTGAGACTAGATTTCTTAGTAGAATTACAAAGTAAATATCAACATTGTATAAATAAAATTAAGTTCTATATGCTAGCACTTTTGATTTAAACTTGTTTTAAATCAGACTTATCCATGACATTGTTATCTTTATTGTATAAATGAAATCCACATATTCCAACTTCAAGAAAAAGATCTTTGAAGGCAAATAATGTAGTTTATTTGACATATGTGAATCTTATTTATATATAAAATATTCCTAATAACATCTTCACTAAAGTGTAGAGAAAATAATTATTAAGGAACTATACACTTTGGTGTATGACTTACTTTCTAATGAATGTCGATGATTGAGCATAAGATACAACCCAGTAGTACCATCCAAAAGCCTTCGTGATGATAAAGGGTGAATTAAACTTTACTTGATATAGTTTACTTTCTAATCGGTAGAAATGTCCTCCTTTTAACCTTTTTGGATTTTACTTCAATCACTATTATTTGTATCTAGAATACAAACACCAACTAATTACATAATTGTAGAATATTCTAAAAGGGCATTTAGATTATTATATACAAACCCACCAAGAATAAGTTCATTTATTCCTCTGAAAGCTGAGTTAGCAGAAAGCAAGCTTCTAATGACAAAGCAAGTGGGAGGCACGTGGAACTTGAAGCAGCTCAAGATCCTTAGCCGGATGTAATAATTGTTGGCACTAGTTTCAACAAGGAATTGTTGAACATGAATAGTAGCTATTAATAAACACAAATTGTTCACAACAATGGTAGAAATCATCTATGACTTGATAAATGTGGAATCTCTCATTGATGAGTTCTTCATGATTTCTAGTTAAACCATAAAATATCAAAATGTTATATCAGATCTTGCATCTGATAAATGACTTAGAGTCATGAACATTGAGATGTAATCCATGTTTAATAATCAAGATTCAAGCATGTGCTTGATTAATCTTCCTCTCTATAGGAAGGCTAGAAGGAGTAAGAGATTCTTCTAAAAAGAATATATACATGGATATATGTACACATTTAGTAATACTTGTTACATAAAGATTTTCTCATACTCATGTCATTGACTATAGTCCTTATCATACTCATGACATTGACTATGAACAAACATTTACATAAGTAGCTATGATTAGATCAACAAGGATATTATTTACTATAACTTCATATTCTTAATATGAGATATAGCAAATAGATTTCAAGAAAGACCGCTTTTCTTAATAGACATCTACTAGAAGATATCTATATAGCTTAGCCTGGAGGTTTTCTTAATCCTTGTTATCCTAACCAAATGTGTAAGGCTTATGATCCACTTGTGGATATAAAGCAAACATCTCAAGTTTGGAATAGTCATTTTAATATAAATATACAAGGTATGCTTTTATATCAAAATGAAAAGAACGTGTATGTGTGTGTGTTTACTAAGAACTAGTGGGAGGATAGTGATATTCCTAATCTTGTATGAAAGAGACGTACTTAATTATTTGAAATGACATTTCGACTATGCGAGGTCGTTTAACCTTGACTCGGAAAGTATTTCTAAAATGAAAGACTTAGGAATAACAAGATACATTCTTGGAATGTAAAATCTATAAGAGATAGATAAAGATGAATGTTAAAAGTTTTAAAATTCTTTTTGCATGAAATGACAATATCTTGAAAGAGGTCAAGATACAAGATTCATTTGTAGGATTCTTGACATTATCACATGACACCATTTTGAGTTTGTCTCAAATGGATCTAGCACATAGGTTTGAACTAGATGAAATGATTTATATTTTATTTTCTGGGAAAATAAATACATCATTTATGTCATATCATGAGATACAAAATTGAATATATGGTCAAGTCACTAGATGATTGTGAGAACATTCTAAGAATACTTAAGAAGCGCTAAGAGAATGTATATGAGATAATTGGTCTAGAACAAAATCTTAATGTAAAGAGCTACATATGATTTTGATTTCTAAATAAATATAGATAACTATGAATTATAATTGGATTATGACTTCATTTTGGAATTAAGAATAAGTTTAGTTGGAATGAGGTCCAAGCAAAACATAATGACACAGTCTACTACAAAATAAAAATACACAACTTTTAAAGTTAAAGTAAAATATGATTGGATGAATGAGTTCATTAAAAAACTATGTTGATTTCTGCCATTCAAGGATCGCATAGAAATCTTTGTGACTTCGAGAGTTGACTTAATCAAGCTAAGGGACTCTATACCACGAAAGAACACCAATCATATTCTCCAAGATATTTAACTATACCTAGAGTAAAAGTCAAATATGGAGATATACTATTCGCGAAATTCACACAAATTAAATTTAGTCGAACCCATTAATAAAGTCTTTTCTTTTAAGCTAAGTATGAGTGGTCACACTTAAGCCATAAGACTTTTATTATTCTAGAAATGGGATTTTGATTTGAATTTAGTATTTGGATATTGGAACATTATAACAACAACTATTAAATAATGTTTTGATATATTGGGATATGATCATTACATCAATACTTGTTGTGTTCTATATTAACATGTTTAATCCATGAATAATCTTATTATTCTGAAGGTTCATAGTCGGTCATAATTGTGGGAGCAATTATGAAGTAAGACTAATATGAAATGAATTGGTTGACTCTCACCGGATGAAAGTAGGCAAGTGGTTGTAACCAAGTTTCATAGGTACTTGTCAGAAAACTAGTACTAAACGGACCCACATCAAGATCATCTCATAGATCGCAGTTATGAGTGATACTTGATTAAAAGGTACTATCTTTGTATCCTTAACACTTGAGATACATAGTGGGACTTAAGTGTAGGGAATGTTGTGCTTTGATATGACCAAATGTTGTTCCTTGAACAGGCAGTTATAAAAGTCATATTTGGGTATGGTGTGAACTATGCAAGAGGTTTATGTAGTCAAGATGGGATTCTTTTTCCTCTTATGTGTTGAGAGTAAGACATCTAAAGCGCGTTACCCAAAGTTGAATTACAAATGAGATTGATTGCGATCCAAGGATCATATTCAACAGGATGTCTGTAACAAAGGGATAATTGATAAACTTACCTTAATACATCAATTGAAGCTTAGAGCTTTTGGGAATTGGATGTTGATGAATGGCATTCGTCCTCATATGTTATTGGGGGCAGTGAAATGTTGCTAGACGTTCACCACTGTCTATATCCCTTCTATGGCTGTTTTAATCTTTCCAATTCTTGCAAAATGATCCTTGGTGGGCAAATAAAATAGTTTTAGTTTTATTCAAGATTTTTAAAGCTTCCGTTGTCAATTTTACCGGTTGTGAAACCGGATTTT
Source organism: Lactuca virosa (assembly GCF_052849685.1). Lineage (NCBI taxonomy): Eukaryota > Viridiplantae > Streptophyta > Magnoliopsida > Asterales > Asteraceae > Lactuca > Lactuca virosa. The sequence goes on along the minus strand of NC_136429.1, from coordinate 440,221,856 downwards.
TGAATAAAAACCCAACAGATTGTACTAACACTCATATGTACTTGACATAGTTCCGAACTAAATTGATGTGTTCAATTAGTATTCTGATTTTAATCGTCAGAAATTGGAAATCGAGAAACATAATGTTAAACTGTTAGGTTGATTAATAATCCATGACTCAGTTCACAATGTTATCTTGTAGAAACAACAGAATAATTTATCACTTATATAAAGCGTTGATACTTGATTATATCAGAGATCAACAGTTGTTATGTAAGGAACTCTTTGTTGTTTATTTGAAGATTATTTGACCAATAGTAGTTGATGACTTGTCTAAGTGGGAGACTATTGGAAATAGGTGTCCAATGTCATAACTAATTGGTATAAATTCAGGAAATAATAACAAAGTGCTTTTAAGGTTTCCCTCAAGAGCTAAAATAGCTAGAAAAGATTTTAAAAGAGTAAGATAAAAAGTTTGTTAATTTATCATAGCTTGATCAATTAATTAGAAACTTGTTAGAATTAATTTTGAATTAACTTTGAATTAAATGGAGTTAATTAGATTAATCGGGAAATTATTTAAATGTACATGAAGTGAATATTAATCGTTCTATAGTCGAGCAACTGTAATATTGTGGAACCCCTTATGAGGTGGATGATTTTGAGAAGAGATAGAGACCTTATAGAATTCGTCTATCGCTATCGATAAGGCAGGGATCTAAATTAGGATTAAATTTGATTATTTATTTAATTCAAATTTGTTTTCTCTTCAAGTTTGCTCAACTATAAATAGACTCTTTGATCCTTCATAATTTTTGTTCCTTTTCTCCTATCATTCTCTGAATTTGAGTTTTTTTTTATCTTTTCTCACTTCTCTCCTTGTGCTCTAGTGTTTAGACTTTTGGGTGTGATTCTTTAGAGGCATTCTACTTTGAGTGCTAGATATTACAAGACCAACAAGCAATTCGAGATCTACAAGTAGTCAAGAAGCAAATCTGATTTTGCTTAAATGTTAGTAATTTTATCGATATTTGTAGCATTAATCTCGTTGATTTGAAAGTAGGTTGCTATAATAGTAAAACCTAGATCCTAGGGTGCATGTACACTTAGGGTTATTTTAATTGAATATGTTGCCTAATTTTAATGTATAGATGCATAGAACACCCAAGAAGGTGGTAGGGGACTTATCATTCTGAACGTTGATTGAGATTAATGATTTCGAATTCAAGATTTCCAGACATGGTTGATGGGTAATCTAATTTTAGTAATCATTTGAAAGTTTTGTTTAATTATTTAGTTTTGATTCATTGGTGGGAGATAAAATGGATCGGGATACGGGATAGAAGTGGCTCTTTGGGAATTAGAGATAATGAATGAGTACGATGGGAGGATACTTACTTATGTAACCCTAATATGAAATATATGGAAAAATTCTCTATGACAATTTACATGACTAATTTCTAAGAAAAGTTGGAGCTGATGAACCTCTTGAAACAACATGAGGAACATTGAGTGGTGGCGTGCATCTACATTTCATGTAAGCTTTCATGTAACACCCATAAAATCATGCCAGATCTGAACTTTTAAAAACATTTCAAAACCATTAAATCATTACAAATTTGTTTTTAAAATGTATAATATCAGAGTTTTTTCCAGAAACATAACAAAATACGAGGAGCAGTACGATCACGCCTTTGCCTTGCCGCGATCTCCTGATATACCTGAAACAGTAAATTGAAACTGTAAGCCCGAAAGCTTAGTGAGTTACCCCCAATATACCAACCTCATATAACCATAGTCATATCGTATCAACAAATACAAAACAACATGCATAACGAGCCTTTAGCCTGACTAGACCGCCTCGCAGGGCCTACAGCCTATCTGGACCGCTCCCGAGCCTTCGGCCTGACTAGACCGCCTCGCAGTGCCTACAGCCTATCGGACCGCTCACCAGGTATGTTGGCCTACAGCACAAAGCAGGACCGCCTCAACCCAACTCCCAATCGACAAACATGTGCACATAAATATCATACGCTAGCTCATATCATATAACAGTCAAACCGATCTAGCAGATCACTAATCATAGCAACATGCCAATAATCGGGGTACAGACCTAACCGGTCACTAGCATAGCATCATCCTATAATCAGGACACTGACCTAACCAGGTCACTAAACATAAGCATATCACCATCCTAACTACTAGGATGTAAACAATAAACATATCATGCCATAATCCGGATACGAATCCATAAAGGGCCGACCTTGGTGCCTTAGAACCTATTGATATAGTGAGGATAACTCATCTCACAACTGTCGACTCGAAAGATAAGCTCAACCTCTCGGATCACCAACACGAACTCCACCACCTATAGTTACCATCAAACAATGTTCATAAGTTTCCAATTTCCCAAAATGTCCCCAGAAGTCAACTGGTCAAATTCAAAGTCAACGGTCAAGGTCAACAATCCATGTTGACCTCAACTCGTCGAGTACCCTTAGCTACTCGCCGAGTTCCTTGCATAACTAGTCAACTCGCCGAGTCACTAGAGTGACTCGTCAAGTTCCTACGGTTTGCGGCCGTAAACTCCTTGGCCAACTCGTCAAGTTTCCCTTACAACTCACCAAGTTCAAATATGTCCAAAGGTTGGGAAAAACCCTATCCGACTCGTCGAGTCACTCAACTGACTCGCCGAGCCCACGACGATCTTCATCGGACTCGCCGAGTTGACCATGCAACTCGCCAAGTCCCTTCAGTCCTTCATCCATACAGATGATTTTTCAGCCATGCTAGGGTTCCATATTGCAGATCCAGCTTCCCAAGGCATGTTTATCACATAAAGTTGCAAACTTTACGTGAATGCAAAGCTCTAAAGTCTTAAAATGACAAAACCAAGCTTGTAAAGAAGTCTTACACTTAAGGGGAGGTTCATACTTGCCAAACTTAACAACTTTATGGACTTAGAGACCAAAGAGAGCTAAGATCTGAAGTTGCAACTTCATATATTAGCACAAACACAAGAAAGGCTTCCTAAAAACCCACCCAAAAGAGATCTAGGAAGAAATGAGCATGCTCAGATAACGAGTCATCTTAGCCTGCTCGGAAGCAAACTCCAGGCAAAACATCGCCCTCTCAGTGAACATACGGGTGATCTCCGTCACCGACTCCCCATCTTGTCTCAAACTCAAAAACTCTTGCGCCAAACGTTCCCGCTCGACCTGTGGAATGTATCGGGTGCGGAACATATCCCTAAACTGCTCCCAAGTAACAGCAGCTCTCTGCTCATCAGTGTACGACCCTGTCGTCAGCCTCGACCAGTCCTTGGCCCCGAGCCTCAACATGTTCAGGGTACACCTAACCTTCTTGTCAGTAGGACATGAACACGTGAAGAAACAACCCTCCACTTCAGATAACCACCTCATGGATCTAATCGGATCCTGGGTACCATCGAATGTTGGGGGCTTCGTGTTATCGAAGTCCCGGTACTGGAATCCCCGACTGGCTCCACCTCCTCCTGCCGTTGTTACAGCCGATGCAGCTGCAGCGGCAGCCGTCTCTGCAAGGGCTGTGTAACGCTCGTCGAAGTACTCGACCATAGCGGTCTTAATAGACCCAAACATCTCTGGCAGCTATGCCCGGAACATAGCAGCAACCTCGTCATCCGGGATCTCTCGAATCCTGGCATCCAACTCCTCTGTACCCATCTGCACCACAGGTTCAGGTGTTGTTGGCCCCTCCTGGCCTCCGTCTCCTGATCCTGATCCTGAACTGGATCCAGTCACAAAGCGTCTCGTAACCACCATACTGAAAGTATAACAGGAAGATATCAGACAATCCGCATAAATATTTGGAAACCAACTCCCCAACTAAACCCTAGAGGTTGTGACTTCCTTGCTACGCGTATGGGTCCTATTCTTTCAGTAGTATGGGCCCATACTCCCTTCCACACCTACCCATATTTGTCTCAAGTATCACCACAACACCCTAACAATATATATAAACATAGCGAGCACTCAATCCTCACTCCTAGAGGAATGTTAAATATCTCATAACTGACCTATCGGCCTCACACAAGCCACTCACCCATGAAATTTCCACCAACCCCGTAGCACTAATGTATGCTAGCCATACATAACGCCGAACCCTATATACTTTCGAATATCCAATCCTACCCTAAGCCCTAATCAATAAGAACAGAACATTAGGCCAAATCAAACATTCTTGGGCTATAAAATGTTAATTATGTACAGCCGTGATGCATACACTAAGCAACTACAGTAATGATGTCAATCTCATATAAGGAAAACCCTAGGCTAGCAGGCATCATGTAATCAGGCAATTCTATCATGCGATTCCTGAAGATCCTTAGCCTAGTACTAGCATGTTGTTCTAACATATCACATAATCAAATAGATGCATGGTATTTTGGGGTCTACTTATTGGCTTCGGTTGATCGTACACTCTGCACCCTCCTTTACTTATTTTGAAAACCTTTTTAAATCATTTTAAAAATCCTTTCCTTGATTTGAGACTGGAGTCACACGAGTGTTCCTCCAATTCACTCAAACCAAGGCTTTGATACCAACTTGTAACACCATTAAAATCATGCCAGATTTGAACATTTCAAAACATTTCAAAACCATTAAATCATTACAAATTTGTTTTGAAAATGTATAATATCAGAGTTTTTCCCAAAAACATAACAAAATATGAGGAGCAATACGATCACGCCTTTGCCTTGCCGCGATCTCCTGACGTACCTAAAACAGTAAACTGAAACTGTAAGCCCGAAAGCTTAGTGAGTTACCCCCAAAATACCAACCTCATATAACCATAGTCATATCGTATCAACAAATACAGAACAATATGCATAACGAGCCTTCAGCCTGACTGGACCGCCTCGCAGGGCCTACAGCCTATCTGGACCGCTCCCGAGCCTTCGGCCTGACTGGACCGCCTCGCAGGGCCTACAGCCTATCCAGACCGCTCACCGGGTATGTTAGTCTACAACACAAAGCAGGACCGCCTCAACCCAACTCCCAATCGACAAACATGTGCACATAAATATCATATGCTAGCTCATATCATATAACAGTCAAACCGATCTAGCAGATCACTAATCATAGCAACATGCCAATAATCGGGGTACAGACCTAACCGGTCACTAGCATAGCATCATCCTATAATCAGGACACTGACCTAACCAGGTCACTAAACATAAGCATATCACCATCCTAACTACTAGGATGTAAACAATAAACATATCATGCCATAATCCGGATACGAATCCATAAAGGGCCGACCTTGGTGCCTTAGAACCTATTGATATAGTGAGGATAACTCATCTCACAACTGTCGACTCGAAAGATAAGCTCAACCTCTCGGATCACCAACACGAACTCCACCATCTATAGTTACCATCAAACAATGTTCATAAGTTTCCAATTTCCCAAAATGTCCCCAGAAGTCAACTGGTCAAATTCAAAGTCAACGGTCAAGGTCAACAATCCATGTTGACCTCAACTCGTCGAGTACCCTTAGCTACTCGCCGAGTTCCTTGCATAACTAGTCAACTCGCCGAGTCACTAGAGTGACTCGTCAAGTTCCTACGGTTTGCGGCCGTAAACTCCTTGGCCAACTCGTCAAGTTTCCCTTACAACTCACCAAGTTCAAATATGTCCAAAGGTTGGGAAAAACCCTATCCGACTCGTCGAGTCACTCAACTGACTCGCCGAGCCCACGACGATCTTCATCGGACTCGCCGAGTTGACCATGCAACTCGCCAAGTCCCTTCAGTCCTTCATCCATACAGATGATTTTTCAGCCATGCTAGGGTTCCATATTGCAGATCCAGCTTCCCAAGGCATGTTTATCACATAAAGTTGCAAACTTTACGTGAATGCAAAGCTCTAAAGTCTTAAAATGACAAAACCAAGCTTGTAAAGAAGTCTTACACTTAAGGGGAGGTTCATACTTGCCAAACTTAACAACTTTATGGACTTAGAGACCAAAGAGAGCTAAGATCTGAAGTTGCAACTTCATATATTAGCACAAACACAAGAAAGGCTTCCTAAAAACCCACCCAAAAGAGATCTAGGAAGAAATGAGCATGCTCAGATAACGAGTCATCTTAGCCTGCTCGGAAGCAAACTCCAGGCAAAACATCGCCCTCTCAGTGAACATACGGGTGATCTCCGTCACCGACTCCCCATCTTGTCTCAAACTCAAAAACTCTTGCGCCAAACGTTCCCGCTCGACCTGTGGAATGTATCGGGTGCGGAACATATCCCTAAACTGCTCCCAAGTAACAGCAGCTCTCTGCTCATCAGTGTACGACCCTGTCGTCAGCCTCGACCAGTCCTTGGCCCCGAGCCTCAACATGTTCAGGGTACACCTAACCTTCTTGTCAGTAGGACATGAACACGTGAAGAAACAACCCTCCACTTCAGATAACCACCTCATGGATCTAATCGGATCCTGGGTACCATCGAATGTTGGGGGCTTCGTGTTATCGAAGTCCCGGTACTGGAATCCCCGACTGGCTCCACCTCCTCCTGCCGTTGTTACAGCCGATGCAGCTGCAGCGGCAGCCGTCTCTGCAAGGGCTGTGTAACGCTCGTCGAAGTACTCGACCATAGCGGTCTTAATAGACCCAAACATCTCTGGCAGCTATGCCCGGAACATAGCAGCAACCTCGTCATCCGGGATCTCTCGAATCCTGGCATCCAACTCCTCTGTACCCATCTGCACCACAGGTTCAGGTGTTGTTGGCCCCTCCTGGCCTCCGTCTCCTGATCCTGATCCTGAACTGGATCCAGTCACAAAGCGTCTCGTAACCACCATACTGAAAGTATAACAGGAAGATATCAGACAATCCGCATAAATATTTGGAAACCAACTCCCCAACTAAACCCTAGAGGTTGTGACTTCCTTGCTACGCGTATGGGTCCTATTCTTTCAGTAGTATGGGCCCATACTCCCTTCCACACCTACCCATATTTGTCTCAAGTATCACCACAACACCCTAACAATATATATAAACATAGCGAGCACTCAATCCTCACTCCTAGAGGAATGTTAAATATCTCATAACTGACCTATCGGCCTCACACAAGCCACTCACCCATGAAATTTCCACCAACCCCGTAGCACTAATGTATGCTAGCCATACATAACGCCGAACCCTATATACTTTCGAATATCCAATCCTACCCTAAGCCCTAATCAATAAGAACAGAACATTAGGCCAAATCAAACATTCTTGGGCTATAAAATGTTAATTATGTACAGCCGTGATGCATACACTAAGCAACTACAGTAATGATGTCAATCTCATATAAGGAAAACCCTAGGCTAGCAGGCATCATGTAATCAGGCAATTCTATCATGCGATTCCTGAAGATCCTTAACCTAGTACTAGCATGTTGTTCTAACATATCACATAATCAAATAGATGCATGGTATTTTGGGGTCTACTTATTGGCTTCGGCTGATCGTACACTCTGCACCCTCCTTTACTTATTTTGAAAACCTTTTTAAATCATTTTAAAAATCCTTTCCTTGATTTGAGACTGGAGTCACACGAGTGTTCCTCCAATTCACTCAAACCAAGGCTTTGATACCAACTTGTAACACCATTAAAATCATGCTAGATTTGAACATTTCAAAACATTTCAAAACCATTAAATCATTACAAATTTGTTTTGAAAATGTATAATATCAGAGTTTTTCCCAAAAACATAACAAAATATGAGGAGCAATACGATCACGCCTTTGCCTTGCCGCGATCTCCTGACGTACCTAAAACAGTAAACTGAAACTGTAAGCCCGAAAGCTTAGTGAGTTACCCCCAAAATACCAACCTCATATAACCATAGTCATATCGTATCAACAAATACAGAACAATATGCATAACGAGCCTTCAGCCTGACTGGACCGCCTCGCAGGGCCTACAGCCTATCTGGACCGCTCCCGAGCCTTCGGCCTGACTAGACCGCCTCGCAGGGCCTACAGCCTATCCAGACCGCTCACCGGGTATGTTGGTCTACAACACAAAGCAGGACCGCCTCAACCCAACTCCCAATCGACAAACATGTGCACATAAATATCATATGCTAGCTCATATCATATAACAGTCAAACCGATCTAGCAGATCACTAATCATAGCAACATGCCAATAATCGGGGTACAGACCTAACCGGTCACTAGCATAGCATCATCCTATAATCAGGACACTGACCTAACCAGGTCACTAAACATAAGCATATCACCAATCTAACTACTAGGATGTAAACAATAAACATATCATGCCATAATCCGGATACGAATCCATAAAGGGTCGGCCATGGTGCCTTAGAACCTATTGATATAGTGAGGATAACTCACCTCGCAACTGTCAACTCGAAAGATAAGCTCAACCTCTCGGATCACCAACACGAACTCCACCACCTATAGTTACCATCAAACAATGTTCATAAATTTCCAATTTCCCAAAATGTCCCCAGAAGTCAACTGGTCAAATTCAAAGTCAACGGTCAAGGTCAACAATCCATGTTGACCTCAACTCGTCGAGTACCCTTAGCTACTCGCCGATTTCCTTGCATAACTAGTCAACTCGCCGAGTCACTAGAGTGACTCGTCGAGTTCCTACGGTTTGCGGCCGTAAACTCCTTGGCCAACTCGTCAAGTTTCCCTTACAACTCACCAAGTTCAAATGTGTCCAAAGGTTGGGAAAAACCCTATCCGACTCATCGAGTCACTCAACTGACTCGCCGAGCCCACGACTATCTTCATCGGACTCGCCGAGTTGACCATGCAACTCGCTGAGTCCCTTCAGTCGTTCATCTGTACAGATGCTTTTTAAGCCATGCTAAGGTTCCATATTGCAGATCTAGCTTCCCAAGGCATGTTTATCACGTAAAGTTGCAAGCTTTACGTGCATGCAAAGCTCTAAAGGCATGTTTAAAATGACAAAACCAAGCTTGTAATGAAGTCTTACACTTGAGGGGAGGTTCATACTTGCCAACCTTGACAACTTTATGGACTTAGAGACCAAAGAGAGCTCAGATCTGAAGTTGCAACTTCAGATCTTAGCTCAAACACAAGAAAGGCTTCCTAAAAACCCACCCAAAAGAGATCTAGGAAGAAATGAGCCAAGGTAACAGCTTAATACCTTCAAAAGAGTGCCAACTGAAGTAGATTTATGATTCCCACGACTTCCTTGCTTCTAATCACTTGTTTCCCAAGCTTTTCTCGCCAAAATCATTCTTCAAAGTTTAACACACCAATGTAGCATACACACACGAATTACTGTTTTGGAATGATAAGGGGCTGTGAAAGGGGAGGCTGGGGAGGCCAATGATCCTTTAAATAGGGTGCAAAACCCCGGAAATTAGGGTTTTATCCTCCAGCTCTGTGACAACCCGAACCTTTTTCTGTTTTCGTTATCCTAATTCCGTTAATAAATTTTGAATTTAATTAAGTTTCCGTCAAAACATCATGGTTTAGGAAATCATCTAGTTTTATATAATTAAATTTGTATAAGCGATTCGAAACCAAATCACGCGAAAACCTGAAGTCATTGAAAAACAAATCAGCTTTTGGCCTAAGTGAGTGTATGGCCGCACACCTGTGTACGGCCGCACACCCATGTACGGCCGCACACCTGTGTACGACCGTACACCCATTCACGGCTGGTGTCAGGTGGACCCCACCACAAACCATACCCCCAGCCTATAAATACAGGACCCCCACCCTCATTTGAACACTTATGACCGAAAACTCACTCATTATCTCTCTAAAACCCCTGACCGTACACCCCTAAAAGCACTCTAAACCTTCCGAAAAACGTCGAGAATCACCATTGGGGGTCATTTCGGAGCATCTAGAGCACATTTTCTTCGAAATCAAACACCCTTGTTCTTGAGTGTACGGTCGTACACCCTTCAAATCTGCAAAGGGCCGTACACCCCTCAAAGGAGAGTTCACGGCCGTACACCCTGTTTACGGCCGTACACTGGTTGTCCGGCCGTACACCCCTATTCACGGCCGTACACGCCTCTTAAGCAGTGAAAAGCTCGTTTTCTCGATTCAATCAAGTCCCGGTAACATTCCTTAACCGAAAACAAGTGTTTTTGTAACACTTTACCTAACGAAATTGCTAATCTAGATTAATATATGTATTTATTGATATTAGGATTCTGTTAAGTGCCACGTACAACAACCCGAGGATCTTCGTTTCCAGTCGACGTTTTCACACAACAACAGTGAGTTCATACCCTTACGCTTTTACGATTTTTAAGGTTTTCAGGGGGGGGGGAATACAAGCCAAACACAAATGATTTTTGTGAACTAAAACAAAAGGATTTATAACAAGTATAAAACTTATGCAATTGATACAGACAAACGACTTCCACGTTTTTATAAAATATTTAGATATTTTATCCCCTTTTGTACTATGTTCAGCATAAGGGACGTTTCAACATACAATCATAATTGCATAGTTTTCAGATCAATATACGAACCAAGTACACAATATACATGTAAACTATAATAGGTATAGTTTGGGATTTTCAATACACAGCTTTCATGAATTCAGAATTTTACACTGCTAATCATATAAACTATGAAAGATTTAGTATATGATATACATTACTAAAAGAGTACAATATTTAATAATTATTTTAGTATAATTATTACCTTATACAGTATACAACGGATTCATATACAAGAGAACAATACATATTTACACGTAAACTAGATTATACATAATTGTGAGACTCTACTTCAAGACTGTACCCTTAGGGGTAATAAATTAAATCATATCATAGTATAACCAGAGTGTCCTGGATGGAGAGCGTGAGGTTTGTGAATAGATCTATTCGGGACTGACAATCCCATACCTGAACTGCTAGCTACAGTTAGGCAGGCATGCCTGAGGTGACAAATGTCATGTAACTGACGCCTGAAGAACGTTGTAAAGGTCACTAGGTCATATCAAGGATGGTTATACGACTCACAATAGTATAAACTAATTATTTGTTTACAGAATTTCATTCTTCATTAGTTTTATTTTAAGTAATGAAACTACTTTTACATACTGATAGTAACCAGGGTTTTCATACATAATTACTATATACACTAGTGGTAACCAGAGTTTTTCCTATCGAATATACTACTCAAAGGATTTGTACAAGAATGCACACATACTACGGTTCTTGGTAACTAGACATACAAACTAATGTTTTTCTATACTACAACAGAATACAGTAACAAATATTCATAGTTAATTCTATAATTCCTTAGTTTAGGCATCCGGGTTGCGTATGGAGAATATTCGATAGATTGTGGAATGTGTGTTTTCCGCCTTATTTCCTGTTCCTTTGGTTGTGGATTTAGAGCAGATTCACATAGTCAACTGTCTATTCGATATTGGTTTATACGTGGCTAGCATCAACTAAGTGGTTACAGATATAACTGATATTATCTCACTCTTACTAAAGAAAATATTGGATTTTCTTGGAACCATGCGAGCATTTTTACAAAGTCATCAACAGGTTTTCATTACAAAAACATCGCTTATGAACTCACCAGCTTTATGATGATATTCTTTCAAAACTGCTTGTATTCTCAGGAAATCAGTAGACAGGTACCTCCTGGAGTTTTGAGAAGACGGAGCGTATAGAGTCACGTCTTTTTCTTTTGATTATACTTTTGATGTACAAAAACAAAAATTTAAACAGATGTAAACCTTTTTCATATATGTATTCAATGTAATGGTTGTGTTTACTTTGATTGCTATGATACAATTGTTGTGATACTACACATGATGTCATCCACCCCCGAACGTTTCTGCTGTTCCGGTTTGGGGGTGTGACAGATTGGTATCAGAGCTATTGTTTATAGTGAACTAAGTATACCAAACCTTACATGGTATACAACTATAAACACTAAGGGGCCGAAGTGCTCTGAACTAAAAGTATACTTTTAAAATATAAGTATTTTATAAAGAGTATACAAGTATACATACGTACCAGAAACAGTAACATAAGTAAAACAAAACAAAATTATTTGGATGTTGGACACTTCGGTTAAACCTGGGCAGTTATGTAATCATGTCTAGGGTCAATATATCCTGATCAACTATATTTATTCGAGACATGACCAACATGTGCTTGGGAGTGACTGTGGTGTTGCAGCAGGCCTAAAACTTACCAATTATATATACATCAGGTATCGATAGAACAAAGCATACAACTTAAAATACTATAGGAGTATTTTAGCCAGAGCCGAATACAGTATAGAGATTAATTCCAAGTGTTGCTACTCATTTCTCCCTAGCGATATTTACTTGCATTAGTAACTTTTCCATGTTTATCGCTTAGTAGAACACTTTATCTATCAGGCTGAGATATATCTTGTTTCATATCTCTTGATTCAAAAATCTAGGGGACTTACCATCCTCTTCTTCCTGATTATTTTTAGAACAAGATGCTTCCCAGAAAGAGACCCAGCAAGAAGAACAACGACCCTCCGCCACCACCACCTCCTCAGTTCGATCCTGCCATGTTCCAGGCAGCAGTTACAGCCGTCGTGAGTGCAATAATGCCGCAAATAAACCCTGGTGGGGCTAGCGGATCCGGAGGTGGTACACATCCCCAGAATCTCAGCGATCAGGGACATCAAAAGGAGTGTTCCTATAAGGATTTCATGAATACGAAACCTAAATCCTTCGACGGCAATGGTGGAGTCATTGCCTTAACCCGATGGTTCGAGAAGATCGAGTCCATTTCAAAATTTGTGCTTGTTCGGAAGCCAACAAGGTGAAGTTCGCCGCCTGCACCTTCACGGCCAGAGCACTGACCTGGTGGAATGGTCGAGTCAAATCCCTAACCCTGTTGGTAGAAAATTCCATGGGTTGGGATAACTTAAAGGAGCTTATGCTTGCTGAATACTGCCCAAGGGGCGAGATGCATAATTTAGAGCATGAGCTCTAGAACTTGAAGATGAAGGGTTCCGACATTGCCGCCTACACAGCTAGATTCTGCGATCTGGCACTTCTCTGTCCGGGGATGGTCACCCCGGAAAGCAAGAAAATAGATAGATACATTTGGGGACTGACGCCCCCAACACAAGGGAATGTTTTGGCTGCTAAGCCTACCACCTGTCACAGCGCCAAGTGCCTGGCGCAGACTTTGATAGATCATGGAGTTGGTCTGGAAAAAGTGACGGCCGCTCCTGAACCACCAAAGGAGAGTGGTGGGAGGAAGAAAAAGTTCTGGAACAAGCGTAAGGGCCAGTCTTCACAGGAGCCCTCCAAGAGACAACAAACAGTGGCAGTTCACGCTGCTACTACTCCCGCTGCAGTTCCCACTACTCCAACAACCCCCAACCGCTATGCTGGAAACCTACCCCTGTGCAACAAGTGCAACTTCCATCATCATGGGAAGTGTCGGGAGTTGTTGTGCAACAGCTGTGGTAAGAAGGGACACACAGCTCAATTCTGCAAGGCACCAGTCCAACCAACCAATCAAACTCCTGGGGCGGGCGTCGGTCAAGCCTGTTATGGCTGTGGAGAAGTTGGTCACTTCAAGAGAGATTGTCCCTAGGCGACAACAGGTGGTAACACAGGGAGGGTGTTGGCGATGGGCCAGGAGGAGGCAGTTGTTGATCCCGTAGTTGTTACGGGCACGTTCCTCCTTGACAGCTCTTATGCATGCATTCTTTTCGATTCTGGTGCGGAGATGAGTATTGTTAGTCATGCATTCAAACATCTACTCAAATGTAAACCCCAACCTTTAACCGAAATATTTACCGTCGAGATGGCTAACGGGAAGAAAGAGAGCACTCACGACATATTCATAGGCTGTACCCTTACCCTAAACGATCATTCATTTCCCATCGATCTTATGCCAGTTTCCATAAAAAGCTTCGATGTCATTATTGGTATGGATTTGTTGAGCCCCAATCATGCAGATATCCTTTGTTACGAAAAATTCATCCGTCTCAATCTTCCCTCGGGCGAAGCTCTCATAGTTTGCGGCGATAAACTCAGTTCAAACCTTCGTATCATTTCCGGCATTCAAGCCCAGAAGTATCTGCGAAAGGAATGCCATGCATTCCTAGCCCATGTTGTTGACGAAAAACAAAAAGTTAAGGACCTCGAGAGCATCCCCGAAGTCTGCAACTTTCCTGATGTCTTCCACGAAGATCTTCCAGGAATCCCTCCCGAGCGCCAAGTCGAGTTCCGTATCCACTTAATCCCCGGAGCTACTCCTGTAGCTAAATCCCCATATCGTTTAGTGCCGGCATAAATGCAAGAGTTATCTAGCCAGCTCAATGAGCTGCTCAGCAAAGGATTCATAAGGTCGAGTTCCTCACCATGGGGAGCCCCGATCTTATTCGTGAAAAAGAAAGATGGATCCTTTCGGATGTGCATTGATTATCGAGAGCTGAACAAGCTTACCATCAAGAACCGTTATCCCTTACCCAGAATCGACGACCTCTTCGATCAACTTCAAGGAGCAAGTTATTTTTAAAAAATCGACCTAAGATCAGGGGAGCATCAGTTGTGAGTTCACGAGAATGATGTTCCCAAGACAACATTCTGAACTCGTTATAGACACTACGAGTTTTTAGTAATGCCCTTTGGTCTAACCAACGCACCGGCGGTATTCATGGATCTGATGAATCGGGTGTGTCGTCCGTTCCTAGACAAGTTTGTAATCGTCCATTGATGATATACTTGTCTACTCTCGGAGTGAGGAGGATCATAGACAGCACTTGAGACAGGTGTTGGAAACACTAAGAGTGGAGAAACTCTATGCAAAGTTTTCAAAGTGCGAATTCTGGATCAGAAAAGTAACCTTCCTTGGTCACGTGGTTAGCGAGGAAGGCATACATGTGGACCCCTCCAAGATCAAAGCGATTGAGAATTGGTCAGCATCGAAGACGCCCACAGAAATTCGTCAATTCTTGGGTCTCGTTGGCTATTATCGCAGATTTATCCAGAATTTCTCCAAAATCGCTAAGCCTTTAACCACCCTGACACAGAAAGGCGTAACCTTTAGTTGGGGAAAAACGCAAGACACTGCATTTCAAACATTAAAGCAGACCCTATGCAGCGCACCTATCTTGTCTCTGCCCGAAGGGACGGAGGACTTCGTTGTGTACTGTGATGCATCCAAACAGGGCCTAGGCTATGTGCTCATGCAGCGAGGAAAGGTTATTGCCTATGCCTCGAGACAGCTGAAAACACACGAAGTCAATTATACAACTTACGATCTAGAGTTAGGAGCGGTGGTCTTCGCATTAAAGATATGGAGACATTATCTCTACGGAACCAAGTGCACTGTCTTCACCGATCATAAGAGCCTACAACATATCTTTGATCAGAAAGAGTTGAACATGAGACAGCGGCGATGGGTAGAGCTACTTAGTGATTATCAATGCGAAATACGCTACCATCCCGGTAAGGCCAATGTGGTAGCGGATGCCCTCAGCCGAAAGGAGTATTCAGGTCGGAAGGTGAAGGCACTGACAATGACCATCCATTCCTAATTATCCGCACAAATCAGAGAGGCTCAGCTGGAAGCCTTAAAGCCAGAGAACATGTCGGATGAAGCCTTGAGATGAATGGAAAAGAACTTAGAGGTCAAGGGAGACGGAGGTTAATATTTCATGAACCGGATCTGGACCCCAAAGGATGGCGGGTACAGGGAGGTTGTCATGAACGAAGCTCACAAGACTGGATACTCCGTTCACCCAGGTTCAGATAAGATGTATCTGGATCTCAAACAACTCTATTGGTGGCCGAACATGAAAGTAGAGATCGCTACCTTTGTGGACAAGTGACTGACTTGCGCCAAGGTAAAGGTAGAATATCAAAAGCCCTCGGGTCTACTCCAACAACCAGAAATACCTTAGTGGAAGTGGGAAAGGATTACAATGGATTTCATCACAAAGTTGCCCAAGTCTCCGAGTGGGTACGACGCCATCTGGGTAATTGTCGACCGACTGACTAAATCCGCCCACTTCCTGCCAATCAAGGAAAACTTCAAAATGGAGAGACTCACACGAATCTATATTCGAGAGATAGTCCGCCTTCATGGTGTACATGCGTCCATTATCTCCGATCGAGATAGCAGGTTTACCTCGAGATTTTGGCAGTCACTGCAGAAGGCTCTTGGAACTAAGCTAGATATGAGCACAACTTACCATCCACAGACAGATGGGCAGAGTGAGAGAACCATTCAAACATTGGAAGATATGTTGAGAGCCTGCGTCATCGACTTCGGCATGTCGTGGGACACTCATTTACCCTTGGTCGAATTTTCCTACAACAACAACTACCATACCAGCATCAAGGTTGCGCCGTTTGAAGCCCTGTATGGCCGTAAGTGCAGATCCCCTATGTGCTGGGCTGAGGTGGGTGACACGCAGCTAGTCAAGGGTCAAGTCGCCGATAGTACTCTCACATGCCCAGAAATCATCAGAGAGACTAATGAAAAGATTGTACAAATCCGGGAATAATTAAAAGCTTCAAGAGATAGACAAAAGAGCTACGTTGATAAGAGACGAAAACCCTTGGAGTTCCAGGTTGGTGACCGTGTCCTTTTGAAGGTCTCACCCTGGAATGGCATGCTACGCTTCGGAAAGCGTGGAAAGCTGAATCCAAGATACATTGGACCATTCGAGATCCTCGCTAGGATCGGTCCCTTAGCATACAAACTTCGTTTACCCCGAGAACTTAGCAACATTCATCCTGTCTTTCACATATCGAACATAAAGAAGTGCCTATCCGATGAGACACTTGTGATTCCCCTCGATGAGATCGAACTAGACGAGAGTTTACACTTCGTAGAGGAACCTGTAGAAATCATGGATCGGTAAGTAAAGCGAACAAAACAAAGTCGTATCCCGATAGTGAAGGTTCGCTGGAATGCCAAGCGAGGACCTGAATTCACTTGGGAGCGCGAGGATTCAATGAAACAGAAGTACCCTCATCTATTTCCGAATCCATGATTTGTATTCTATGTTTGAATTTCGGGACGAAATTCCCTCTAACGGGGGTATGATGTGACAACCCGAACCTTTTTCCGTTTTAGTTATCCTAATTTCGTTAATAAAATTTGAATTTTATTAAGTTTCCGTAAAAACTTCATGGTTTTATATAATTAAATTTGTATAAGCGATTCGAAACCAAATCACGCAAAAACCCGAAGTCATTGAAAAACAAATCAGCTTCTGGCCTAAGTGAGTGTATGGCCTCACACCTGTGTACGACCGCACACCCATGTACGGCTGCACACCCGTGTACGGTCGTACACCCGTTCACGGCTGGTATCAGGTGGACCCCACCACCGACCACACCCCCAGCCTATAAATACAGGACCCCCACCCTAATTTGAACACTTTTGACCAGAAACTCTCTCATTCTCAATCTAGAACCCCTGACCGTACACCCCTAAAAGCACTCTAAACCTTCCGAAAAACGTCGAGAATCACCATTGGGGGTCATTTCGAAGCATCTAGAGCACATTTTCTTCGAAATCAAACACCCTTGTTCTTGAGTGTACGGCCGTACACCCTTCAAATCTGCAAAGGGCCGTACACCCCTCAAAGGAGAGTTCACGGCCGTACACCCTGTTTACGGCTGTACACTGCTTGTCTCGCCATACACCCCTGTTCACGGCCGTACACGCCTCTTAAGTAGTGAAAAGCTTGTTTTCTCGATTCAATCAAGTCCCGGTAACATTCCTTAATCGAAAACAAGTGTTTTTCTAACACTTTACCTAACGAAATCGCTAATCTAGATGTATATATGTATTTATTGATATTAGGATTCCGTTAAGTGCCACGTACAACAACCCGAGGATCTTCGTTTCCAGTCGACGTTTTCACATAACAACAATGAGTTCATACCCTTACGCTTTTACGATTTTTAAGGTTTTCAGGGGGGGGGATACAAGCCAAACACAAATGATTTTTGTGAACTAAAACAAAAGGATTTATAACAAGTATAAAACTTATGCAATTGATACAGACAAACGACTTCCACGTTTTGATAAAATATTTAGATATTTTATCTCCTTTTGTACTATGTTGAGCATAAGGGACATTTTCAACGTACAATCATAATTGCATAGTTTTCAGATCAATCTATGAACCAAGTACACAATATACATGTAAACTATAATAGGTATAGTTTGGGATTTTCAATACACAGCTTTCATGAATTCAGAATTTTACACTTCTAATCATATAAACTATGACAGATTTAGTTTATGATATACATTACTGCAAGAGTACAATATTTAATAATTATTTAAGTATAATTATTACCTTATACAGTATACAACGGATTCGTATACAAGAGAACAATACAGATTTACACGTAAACTAGATTATACAGAATTGTGAGACTCTACTTCAAGACTGTACCCTTAGGGGTACTAAATTAAATCCTATCATACTATAACCAGAGTCTCCTGGATGGAGAGCGTGAGGTTTGTGAACAGATCTATTCGGGACTGACAATCCCACACCTGAACTGCTAGCTACAGTTAGGCAGGCATGATTGAGGTGACAAATGTCATGTAACCGACGCCTGAAGAACGTTGTAAAGGTCACTAGGTCATATCAAGCGTGGTTATACGACTCACAATAGTATAAACTAATCATTTGTTTACAGAATTCCATTCTTCATTAGTTTTATTTTAAGTAATGAAACTACTTTTACATACTGATAGTAACCAGGGTTTTCATACAGAATTACTATATACACTAGTGGTAACCAGAGTTTTTCATATCGAATATACTACTCAAAGGATTTGTACAGAATGAACACATACTACGGTTGTTGGTAACTAGACATACAAACTAATGTTTTTCTATACTACAACAGAATACAGTAACAAATATCCGTAGTTAATTCTATAATTCCTTAGTTTAGGCATCCGGGTTGCGTATGGAGAATATTCGATAGATTGTGGAATGTGTGTTTTCCGCCTCATTTCCTATTCCTTGTTTGGTTGTAGATTTAGAGCAGATTCACATAGTCAACTGTCTATTCGATATTAGTTTATACGTGGCTAGCATGAACTAAGTGGTTATAGATATAACTGATATTATCTCACTCTTACTAAAGAAAATATTGGATTTTCTTGGAATGATGCGAACATTTTTACAAAGTCATCAGCAGGTTTTCATTACAAAAACATCGCTTATGAACTCACCAGCTTTATGTTGATACTCTTTCAAAACTGCTTGTATTCTCAGGAAATCAGTAGATAGGTACCTCTTGGAGTTTTGAGAAGACGAAGTGTATAGAGGCGTGTCTTTTTCTTTTGATTGTACTTTTGATGTACAAAAACAAGAATTTAAACATATGTAAACCTTTTTCGTATATGTATTTAATGTAATTTTTGTGTTTACTTTGATTGCTATGATACAATTGTTGTGATACTACACATGACGTCATCCACCCCTGAACGTTTCCGCCGTTCCGGTTTGGGGGTGTGACAAGCTCCTACTCGTCGAGTCCCTACTTGGACTCGGCGAGTAGGTCACTTAAACAGGTGGACCAACCCGCTGCTAATCGACGAGTCGGGCAACCAACTCGTCGAGTAGACCTTGAAATCAAGAAAAATCTTATATCAAAAATCAATACCTGAGAATCGGGGCGTTACATTTCAATGTTTGGAAAACGATTCCCCTTCCTGAGATTATTATGTGTGGATGATCTGAATTCTTTAGTCAAAAGTTTATGTTCGATACGAATTGGAAGTCATCACATGCTTGCATCACTGGCTTGACTTCAAATGCATGCTAATAAACAATACACTAATTAGGAAAGGAACATTATTCATGTGCAAGAAATTAGGGATTATGAAGAAAAACGGTTGGGGAACATGAAATGCTTTGCTTTGGTATTTACAGGGAAAAGTAAAGTGAGGTGGTACACTACTCGAAGGACATCAAACACGATGCACGTGATTTTCTAGTTGTCCCTGATGCAAGATGTGTAGTCTTGGGGGCGTTTAAGATATTCACATAATTTTGAAATCTTTATAACGTTTGTAAGAAAGAAAAATTCTATGTTTTAGATATTTACATTAAGGGTTTTGGGGTTTTAATGGAATTCAAATTCAAAGAATTTATACTAAGTTTAAACTACGTGATTACATGAAATGTTCTTTTATATCAATGATAATGATGCTAAAAATGGATCCCAATAATAAAAATGAGATAGGATCTAATGAACATGTAGATGAGTGAGGGAGATTTTAAGGTGGATCCCAACAATAAAAATGGAAGTAGGTGAACATGCAAATGAGAATAGCAACATCTTATAGTAATATAGGGAAGACGAAGAAGTAGTAGTGAGAAAAGTGAAGAGTTTGAGAAAGAGAATGGAGTTGATCATGACTGGAACGAAATGGGGTCTAACAGACATGTAGATGTTTAGTAAAATTAAGAATCTAACAGAGAAAGAGAATAATATGTATAGTAAAAATAGTTAAGAGTACTCCAAAGAAAAACAAGTTGATGGAAAATTGGTTTATATAATATCTAATGAAGATGATAAAAATGGAAGTAACAAAAATGATAAGGAAACAATATATAATCAAATACATTGTGACTAAGAAAACTATGCCTAATCAAGAACAATATCGAGAAGGGTTTTCCTTGAACACAATCCTCGTGGATGTTAAAGCCACTAGGTTTTGGTGGAACATGCTTTAATTGTGGAAGTTTCATAACCTTTTCTTCACACTATCATGGAATCCACTTCTGAAGAAGATCTTGATGTTTTGGTTTCGAATTAGGTTTGACCAACTTACTTTGTATATTTTTAATGTCTATTCTACCCATGATGATCAAAGTAAGAAGGTGTTATGGAATTATGTCGTTTCATTTATGAATTGTTCTCTAAGTTGCTACATGGTATTTGTTGATTCAATGTTCTTACGGACCGCTAAAAAGGTTAAGTAAATTTTTTCCTCATTTATGATTGATCATTTTAATACTTTTATTTTTTATGTTGATCTTAGCAAAGTTCCTTTGGGTGGGTTATAACATAACCAATTCTAATGGTGAGAAAAAGAGCAAACTTCGTCTATTCTTGGTTTTAGAAAAAAAATGGTTGGTAATATCATGAATGAGAGTCTTATTTATTTAGAAATATGACGATGTCACCATTCACATGGAATAGCAGCAAAGATCTATTGGAATAGTACACACTTATTTGTAAGGTCCATTCAGATCGACCACGAGACATGGCTAATAAACCTTAGTTACCTTCATTGATGTTTTGAATGTATGGTTATGTTTGGTTAACAAAAAATATATGTGAGTCTTTTTGGTGTTCGGGATATTCCAACACAAATTAAATAATCAGACGAGTCAAAGTATTATTGATTCTCAAATATGATTATAATGAGGTGTCTCAGTGAAGAGTTTAGCGATAGTCTATGGAATTGTAGGATGGTATCACAATTAACTCCGCATGTAACTTTTTAACATAATGGTGTAACCAATATAAGAAACTAAATATTACTTTATATGGTTTGGCCCATGATGAGCTACACTATGCTTCCAGTAAACTTCAGGAGTTATGTCTTGAAAAATGACAAACCTTGTCCCAAAAAAGAAGGTTTTGAAACATTCTCTAAAGTATGAAGTGGGAGTATGCCATCACTCTCATCTTTAAAATCTAGGATTATGAGGCTTACATTCATCATGAAGCTCAATACAAACCAAAACTAAGAACTATTGTTAGAAACCTTACCAGATCTTTTGGATAGTACTTTCACAAACCTTTTGAGATAAAAAACAACAATTTACTCATATGGAAGTCTTACCTAAAAGGTATTTGATATCCAAGGAGGTAAGTAGGAGCCCAAATAATCTTAAACGAGCTCGATAGTCAACAAACAAATAACTTGATGTTGGCACTAGTACTAAACAAGGGGTTATAGAACATGGTGAACCTCATCTACTGGCTAACTTGGCATACAAATTGTATAGAAGTCTAATAAAGTATGCCATGCGCCAAAAGGATATGGTTTATTCATGGTAATGAGTCTATGGAAGATCATTATGATCTTATCAGCTATCAATAATCCATGAAAACTCAAAGTCTATTGGTTGTAACAAGGCTACAAAAGAGAGATGCAATCCATGTATGATAATCAAGTATGGGTTTTCTTAATCAATAGCATGACTATAAAGTAGTTCTTTAAGATAAAGACTAACATGGAAAGAAAATTACACACATAAAATCCAACTGGTAGAAAGAGTTACATGTAAGCTCATGGTTTATACTAGCAAATAGGTGTAACAACTGTTTTCTTTCTTTAACAAAAGTTTCACTAAGGACATTTTTATAGCACCACCTAAGGATTTTTTTTATATGCTAAGAAATGTGGGTAAGATTCAGAAGTTTATTTGAGTATTCAAGCAGGCATCTCGCATTTGGAATCTTTTTTTGTTGAGAAAATAAAAAGAGTATGATATTATCATAATCAAGGTAGAACCTTAACTACATGTTATAACTATTGGGAGCGATATAGTCTTCCTCATTTAGGAAATGATGTCTTAACTATGCAAATATTGAAATACATTGGCTAGGAAATTTCTTTTCTATGAAAGACATGGGGATACAACATACAAAATGGGAATCAACATTGATAGAGATATGTTTAGATGCCTTAATAAGTTAAGCTAAAGAACATACTTAAGATCTTGAAAATATTCAAGATATAGGATTCTAAAAGGATTTTATACTTATGTAGCATGGTTTAGGACCAAGATTAGCTCAATGTCCTAGTTCTATTAATAAACTGGATATGATAAGTCGAGTCTCATATGTTTCATTTGTGGGATGAGTTTTATATTACATATGATGTACAATCTGTGATATGAAGTATACTTTGAACAAGACCATTCAATATCAGAAAAATCATGGTGAAACCATTATATGACATTCAAGGGAAAATTTTAAGTGTTCGTAAATAGCCTGATCCTTGAAAAAGTAAGGAAGAAATCGGTGTAAAAAGTTACATGATGTATACTCCCAAACTAATAGAAATTATTTATTTTCATAGTCAGGCACTGCGTTCTTACTAAACGTATCAATGGTGACATGGAGGAGTTCTAATCAATATATTGTAGCTAATTTGATAACCAAGGATAAGTATATTGTAGTTAATGAAGTTTTAGTGAAGACTATCTAGATTATGAGTTCATCACATATATCATTAAGGTCACATACTAACACAAACGAAAAATACTTAGAGTTGTTAGACATTATAGTTAATTCTATTTGACCAGATTTGGGTTAAATGCATTTATCTTAGTCAGTTTGACGTGTTAGGGAATTGATATAGTATGTGATTTTATGATGTAATGACTATAATGTTGACAACATAATATATATGCTATAGATCAATTACTTGCATTAATTCATTTATATGTTCCATTTGCATTTTTATTAACTTCTTTTAATTGTAATTCAGTATATCCATATTCAGTCGTTCCTCATGGGAAGGAAGTACTGAATTAAGAATGATGTGCAATGTTTATTGATTATCTAGATAGATGGATATTGAATAGAGATAGATATTGCATATAGATATAACTAACACTTATATTCCCTTGATATAGATCATGTATTGGAGTAAATTGCACTTAAAGATTACTTTATGGAATTTTTCACAAGTAATTCTGATATGGTAGTATTGTATGTCCTCGAGATATAGATACATAGGGTTTGACTCATAATCTATTTCACCTTGATGTGCTCCACCTTTGTCTATAACTTGCAGCAATACAAGGTATGGTTAAGTGTAATATTATGAATGAGAAAAGGCTTATGGTGTTAATTTTGATTTGTTCCTTATGAAATTTGGTATAAGTGATATCTTCATACCCCTTGATGATTTGGTGGTGACAATAAATGTATTGCAATACTCAGCCTAAATTGATATTGAATCGATTTTGTAGTATGTCCTTTAAGATTACCAATGAATTTCTATTGAGAAATAGAATCTTGAACATTTGTGTTTGATAGTGTTAAGTTAGGTTTTAAACACTTGGCTTTAAGTATCATTATAGCTCAAACAATAATATATATATATATATATATATATATATATATATATATATATATATATATATATATATATATATATATATATATATAAAAGATACAATCAAAAGAATATGTAACACCCCTACATTCAAGTGTGAACTAGTTACTAAATGACATTGCTTGTGATGATGTAGAAGTCCAACAAAATTATGGTCTAGTTTTTTGCTTTTTAAATTACAATATAATATGATCAAATGGGGTTACAATCAGAAATCATAGAAACACCAAAATAAATATAAAGAATTATAATATATGTAACTTTATTGATACACTCTTGTATATGTTCAACAAAATCTATCTACAATTCAGACTTCAATGTGACTTGGTACCTGGCACACATGTCATTTAAAAGAAAATACATAATACATTTGAAATGTCTCATGATTTCATGGGTTTTAGACCTAAAAATATAATTAATAAACATCCATTTCTTATTCTTCAAAACAATAACTTTATAAATCATTTTCTTTCTAAAAGGATTTTCTAATTACAAATGACTCATCATTCAAATCTTTACATTTGATCACATGTACTCCAATTATCATGATATTTATACCGATGAAAATCTCTCAAGGAGTAATACAACTTTTATTTAGACAACGTTGGTCGAATGTATGCAGATCTCAATTTATTAAGTCGTGAATATAGGTATATATTTATTTTTACACTTTTAACATTTTTACAAGTCATTTTATAAGTACCATAGCTCTTTCACTACAAACCCAAATGACATGAATTTTGGTATACATATTATTTTACATATAATCTACAACTTTAATTTACATACTTTGGGTTGAATGTCTATAGATATCGAATTTAATGTCTTAAATTTGGTACCTCAAAATGGCTTAAAATCCCATCGGCACCAACTAGTTTTTTTCTAACTTCGCAAGCTGATAAGTTGTTCATATCATAAATAATTAAGTTGATTCTTTTCACATCATTAATTTCTATATTTCCTCCTTTTGTTCTAACTTTTCTTGTTCCTTAACATATGTGTTCAGTTAGTTTATCAAAGCCCTAAAGTTGCTACTTTCATCATTTATGTGAAATTTTATTTTTTCACCGTTCTCCCATTTTACACTTGTGTCTGTCAAATTCATATCCAATAAAATATTTGACCTATATTAACATAAACAAACATAATAAATATCATACTTTTATATTATTTTCCTTTTTGGTCGTATAAAATGACCAAATTGCCATTTGACCAATTGTCCTTTATTCCATTTTCTTGTATTTTTTTCACTTGTTTTCTAAACATCCAAAAAGTTTGGATGTTACAAATATCTACCCCGTAAAAAGATTTTGTCCTCGAAATCACGAAAAATAGAAAGTGGTTAAGTTATACCAATAATGTTCAAATTCGGCTTCAACTTTATCCAAAATATTTAATAACAATCTTACTTCGAGTTCTTTTTGTTTTGTGTAGTCGATATGTTAATCGTTCTTTGATCAACCAGATTTCCTAGATTTACTTTTTTGCTCTTATGACTGATTCCATTTTTCTTCCTGAAACTTGAGGTAATTGTTCATCTTATCACTCAAGTTTTACTTCATTTGTCTTTTCTATATTTAAGTTCCATACTTTGTGTTATAATTCTTGGACTTTCCTTTGCATTTACTACTTTCTTATATATTATGATAGTTAACCATATTACATGCTTCCTTTAATCTATCTACATACGACTTAAATTTCATATCCTTTAGAACTTTTCTATGAGCTAACTTAATTATGATTAATTCATTAACTTAAATACATATTTTTAATTTTAATGTCTTCCGATCCATGGTCACTTGACTTGAATTAACGGATTATCTAGGATTCATTTGTTTGGATAAGGTTTAATCATTTATATTGTGCAATGTTTATGAACATTTAATTTTACTTATTTCCTCTCTTTATATTAATATATTATGTGAATATCCACTCGTTGTGCAGCATAAAACTATATACTTAAAGTTTTTGCATATAAATGTTAATAAAAAAATTAAGTATAAAATAATTTATCTTACACTAAGTTGATATATAAATTTGTAATTATTTTGAACCATATTATATATATATATATATATATATATATATATATATATATATATATATATATATATATATATATATATATAGGGAAGGGTTATTTGGAAAACAAAAAAATCCTAAAAAAAAACCCTAAAAATCATAAAAATGCATAAAAAAAATACCTAGACATTACAAAACTTTTTTTTGAATATTTTTTATCAAAAAATCACAGCCTTTTTGACAATTTCGCTGAAAAAAAATGAAAAATCATTTTTTTTTTTGTAAAAAAAAAAAATTTTCAAAAAAATTTTCAGCGATTTTATGTTAAAAGCTACGACTTTTTGATAAAAAATTCAAAAAAAAGTCTTGTGATCTCTAAGTATTTTTTTTATGCATTTTTATGATTTTTAGGGTTTTTTTGTTTTCCATAGAACCTAAACTTATATATATATATATATATATATATATATATATATATATATATATATATATATATATATATATATATATATATATATATATATATCAGAAACATATCATTCAATAACATCTATTCACGAGTTACATTTAAATAAAACTAAACATGGATTAGAAACATATCATTCAATAACATCTATTCACGAATTACATCTAAATAAAACTAAACATGGTTTTTGATTTAGTATTATAATTCATTATGATTGCTTAATTTAGAAATTATTTATCTATTGATTTTTTTAATTTTGATCATGATAATTAATTGATATATGTGTAGTGGTGTTGATTATGATGACAAATGTGGAATATGAAAGATCTAGTGAATCATCATACAAATCATGAACACATGGAGTAAATAAATATGGGTTTAGCTCTCATTAGATTGATTAGAAAGAGTACAAATGGGTTGTAATAATTCTCTCTCTAAATTAATGCTCTCAAAGTGTTCATTACATAAATGAGTGTCACTTATTCCTATATATAGGAAAGACAACTCAATACAAAATACAAGGGGGTAAGCACAAAATACATCCAAGCGTGATTTTGCATCCTAACATTTTCCCCCTCAAAATTAGGACTGGATGTCCCGGCTTCAATATCCAACGAGCTCGCGCGATCATGACCAACTCCCCCTTGAAATGATACTGGTCTTCAAATCCACAAATGAATACCCGAAGCTTCGAATACCCACTCTTCATTCTCCCCCTTTTTATAATAAAAAAAATGATTATAAAACTCATTAAGGGTGAGAAGCGCCCGAGGATTAATCTTCACAAAACTCCCCCTTGATGTGTGCCACAAATGAAACACCGAAAAACTTGCATCGAAAACAATCACGAAAAAGCATTGAAAAAATTCTAATTTATGAAAATTTTCGACTTTTGAGTGAGGGTTGCAAGATTTTCCAAAATCCGGAAAAAACTGTCACTTTCTGAATTCTGCAGGGACCCGTTGCGCCAAAAACAGCCTAAGATGCGAAACTCCATCCCATTTGCGAAACTAGGCATAAAGTGTAAATTCGCACAAACTGCAGGGGCCTGAAATGTAAATTCCACCATTTCTCAGAATTGTTACCCCAATTTCGAAGTTGGGTTATTTTTGCCAACATTTCGAAGCATCAGGGACTCACTTCGAAACTTCTGCATTCTTCGCGGTTTTTGTCACCATTTCGAATTTGGGTTTAAATTGCCATATCTTCGAAACAATCGGGGTGAGTTTCGAAACAATTCCTTTCTTCTCCCCACTTCATTATACGAGTAACGAAGGATACAACAGCAAGAGTCGCAATTACGAAGACCCATTATTCACTCGTCATCAACCCTTCGTAACACAACCACAACCCTTCGAAATTAACAACCAACCCATCGAAATCTAAAATTCGTCTTAGAAACTCATTGTCTACACCTTCCAAGTCAAGACCTCCATGTCTAAGCTCCAAGAACAACCCTTCGTTATCACTCACTCAAACGATTAGGGGTGTAAACGAGTCGAGTCGAGCCGAATACTACCAAGCTCGAAGCACGGCTCGACTAAAATACTCGAGCTCGAAACTCGGCTCGAACTCGACTCGAGCCTTGATTTTAAGTTCGGGCTCGGGCTCGTAAAATACTCGACAGTCTCGAGCTCGGCTCGGCTCGACTCGACTAATAAATCAAAATCACTAAATTGAGTAAGAAATATTAAACATTCCACATGCAAATGTCCAAACTACCAAAAAAACCACTATTAATCACCTAATATCAATATAACATCAACCATATATGTCATAAATGAATAATTATAAAGAAATGACATATATATTATAAATGAACAATTATAAACAAATGGCATATATGTAAATTACACTAAGCTCGACTAAGCTCGTGAGCCTTACAAGCCGAGTATTTTAGTACTCGAGCTCGGCTCGATAAGGTACTCGAGTAGCTCGAGCTCGAGCTCGGCTCGATTAAGGTCGAGTCGATTTCGAGTATTTTCCGAGTCGGACTCGAGTTTCTCACGAGTTGGCTTGTCTCACTTATACCCCTACAAACGATATCCAAACCATCAACTACAATAGTTCGTTTTCAAGCTATTAACCATCAACTCCAATCAATTGACTGTAAAAACCATTCACCCAATGAAACATCAGCCAAGTCAATGCCAATTCGTCTTCAATCAACACTTAATTTTGACCATCAACAACAAAATCAAGTTATTGACCATTTGATTCATTCCCAAATCACCGAATCCAGTTTAGATCAAACCCAACAGAAATCAACGAAATCATTCATCAATATCAAACTTCAATTTCACACTTCGCTTTTAATACATCAACAGCAAATTCTTCGATCAAGATCGATGCCAAACAATCGATCAACAAATGTCAAAATCAACTCTTCTTTCCTTTCTTTATCCAAATCGCAACCAAAAATCAACAACAAAAATCATCGATATCATAGGCTTCGACTATGAACTTCCAAAATCAAAAGCGAATTAAAAACAGTCGATTACAGTCACCCTCAAAACATCAAAACAGATGTCCAAGACTTTGACTATCGACTCCCCAAACCATCGATGCGAACATCGATCGTCTACAAGAACACAAAACACACTTCGATTCCAACTGGTCAAACATCGACTATTACAAGCCTTCCATTTCAAAGTCAGATATGCGAACTCAATTCTCAGACCCATTCGATTCTGCAAACCAGTTGACCGTAGCGAATCAATTCATCTTGTTCGTCAATCGACATCGACTTAAAATCAAAAATCAATCCATCCGAAATCAAAGTAACCTGCTTTCATTCCCAATTCATTTTCTTTTTCAACACATTCTCATGTCGACTCCAATTCCAAATTACGTTTTATGCGAACCAAATCAATTTCCGATTTTGACTTTTAGCTTTGACCATCGAAATGGTTCATCGACACATAATGAAATCATCATTCTCAAATCAAAATCGAAACACAATAACAAATCCTTCATTCGAAATCAAGAAATCTTCAAACTCCAATCTTCGCAATCAAAACAACATCTATTCCTTGATTGAAATTTCGATATTTGATTGAAATTATCATGAATTTATCGACTAATCAATAATCAACAAATACTTTTCAACGCAAGAAAGAATCTGATTCGAAATTGATTCACAAAAAAAAATTAACAAACCGTGAAAAACGATTCACAGATTGAATGAACGCAAAAGGTTATATGTGAACTGAGAAAGTGTGGAACTAATAATGTGTTTGGACTTGAAAATTAGATCGATGAACAGTGAATAGTAATCAGATTTAGTTTGGGCTCACACAATTGTATTGGATTGAAAGCATTTTGGACTCAAAGATTGGACATGAACAGTGATCGAACTTTAGAAAATGTTTTTGATTTTGAAATTTGATCTAAAAAAATAATTGGATCAACAATATGGTTGAAACAGATTTGATCCAATGAGGCAAATCGATCAAAAATTAAAAACACAAAATACAAACTGAAATCATGGATGTTTTGAAATCCATTTGAGAATTTGAGATACCTTTTTGACAAATCGAGTTCCATTTTCAACGAACGAATCAAATTTAGATGATCTTGGTTCTTTTTTTGAATCGAGAAAATCTCCAATTTGAACATTGTACCACCCACGATGCGTGTTGTACAACTCGTTCTTCGTGTTCTTCGTGTTCTTCAACGATTCAAGAATATCTTCATAAGAACCACCAACACTTTTGGGTTTTAACTTCAAATTCAATGCAACATTTGGAGATTGTTGCTTTGGAACCCAAATTTGCTTCACAACAACACTTGATGATTTTTGTGAGTAAACCCACTTGTTTTTGCGTTTAATCTTTGTTAGGTGCATTTCATGCACCCATTTTGTACCTTTATTTCATAAACGTGCATTGCATATAGGTTTAAACTCATGCATTTTGCATGTTTTTTTCGGGATTTTTCATGAGGCCATTCCATTCACACACTTTTGTAATATTTCAGGGACTTTTGGAGGTAGGATCTTGCTAAAGGAGGTAAATAAGAGATATGGACAAAGTTGCAGGACTTGCGGAGCATCGGGGATGAAATTATCGAAGAATTGAAGATTTTGGCAATGTAGGGATTTACACGGCCGTGTAAACTATAGCCTTGAGTTTACACGGGCCGTGTAAACGAAGATTTCTGAGCATCGCACTTTGAAGGCCCAGCCAATTTAAGCAGTGTACTTTTGCAATTACACGGGCCATGTAAACGGCAGTGTTAATTTACACAGGTCGTGTAAACGTGGTCGTGGGTTAAAAAGTAGTTTTTTATATTTTTTAAAAGAGTGCAACCATTTCCATTTGGTCCCCTGTCGGTTTTAGGAGCTTTGTTGGCAATTTTCTAACGGAATTTGGAATCAATTAACACTTGGAAACGCTTGGATTTCGTTTGGATTTCAATTTGTATGAACTTTAATTTCATTTTCTAGATTTGTGTTCGTGTTCTAGTCATGTGTGGTTACAACCCTAGACTGTCCAACTTTATGTCTTGACTATTGAGTGTGATTTCAATCATGTGACTTGGTTTTTGTTTCTAATTTCTATTTATTGGATTTGATTTTGTTCCAATTGAATGTTTGATTTCAATTCTAGTTCTTATTGGCCATTTGAGTTAGGGTTAAATTATCCAAGTTATCTATTGTGCAAAATCTGCAATTGTTTTGTAAAATAGAACAAGTAACAAGTACTAAATTGAATTCTTTAGAATAAATCTAGTGTAAGTCAAATTCACACATTCTTACGCTTCTGATCTTGTGAGGAGTATTGAATGTTGTTGGGAATATTCACACTAAGTATAATGCAATCTTTCCACCTAATTCTAAGAGCTTGTTTAGATTAGATTGGTAAGGTTAGTATTAATCAAAGAGCTTATTTTGGTTAATCAATGTGGTGAATGGGATGTGCTAGAACTTGTTAGCATTTCTAAGTACCAACTTAAATAGAATTAAAAAAATATCATGTCATTCATGGAATCATATTGCTAATTTGTCTTGCATAGAGTTGGAGTAGTTACAAATCTTGAATTTATTTTAGTTTAATCAATCGTTTACTTAGTACTTTAGTCTTTTGTTTAAATCAGTGCATATAACCCTCCCCCCACTTTTGTGACCGTATTTGTACCTTACGCAAAAAGGGTATAAGCATTTGTCTGTGTCACTGTGGATCAACCCTGCTTATCTTGTATTACATTTCTAGTGCAAAGTAACAGTGTTCTTGGAGTCATTTTGTACCCCTTTATTTGATGGGTTTGACACACCTAACAAATTGGCGTCGTTGTCGGGGATACGGTGTTACTAATTGTTTATGCCTAGATCTTTTCGTACAGGTACACCACTACCAATTGACTCGGAGATAGAGAAGACTGCAAAGAAGTTACGGAAGCAAGCCAAGCTTCGTAAGAGGCAACTGGGTTCCGGGATTTCTTCATCATCTACCCCTCCGGTCATTAACATTTAGGAGGATATACCCCTCTCAAGTGTATCCACATCCGAAACAGAAAGCCTATCATTCTCACCTCAACTGTCCTCACCCAAAAGTACCACTCCACCCTCTTCACCTACTTATAATATCCCAAACTCCACACCCACATAAACTTCAACCACTACTCACACAATGGGAGATAACCCTCGAGGGACTCAAGGTCCTCCAAATCCACCACCCGAGCAAACCCTTCGCCAATGGGCAAGGCAAGAGGTTACTCAACAACGTCTTTGCATCACATATCCGGCAGCCACAAACTTAGAATTAAAATCCGGTCTCATCCACTTACTCCTAACCTTTAGAGGCTTGGAAAATGAAGATCCTCACAAGTTTCTAACTGAATTCCATGTTGTGTGTGTGGGAATGAAGCCACACAATGTTACGGAAGATCAAATCAAGCTTAGGGAATTCCCCTTTGCGGTGCAAGATGCAGCAAAAGACTGGCTCTATGACCTCCCACTCGGGACGGTTACTACTCGGGTAGATCTTGCATGATTGTTTTTGGACAAATACTTTATCGAGATGAAAGCTTCATCCCTATGGAGGGAAATCATTGGAATCAAGCAGCATAAGAGAGAAGCCTTCCACACATATGTTGGATTGGATGTCTAAGCCCATAACTATAATTGGTATGTACTTGAATTGATAGCAGCACAGTCCTTTTGGGTTGCCTTCAAACCTAGCAACTGGACAAGGAAATTATGAAAGGAGAGATATTAATTTATAAGATTAATAAATTAATATGTAAATGATTTATTAATATGTTAATGGATTAATATATTAATTATAAATCATTATGTTTAATTAATAGTTAGCCAGAAATTAATCAGAATTAATTTTGGGGTTAAAAGAATTAATTATAAAGTGCAGGGACTAGTTTGCAATTATCTAATAGTTGAGTGGAAGGCTCCAGAACCTCCTTGGAAGGAGGTGGACGAAATCTATAGGGGAAACCCTAAGGATTTCGTCCAACGGGTTCTAGATAAGGCCCTTGGGCTTTGCTTAGGCCTTAAGCAAGGAGCATTAGGGTTTTCCTTAAACCCTAGATCCCTCAGCTATTTAAGGAGCCTCCTGGCTCACATTTTCGGTCACTCCTTCTTTGTGGAAACCCTAGGGCCAAAAATTGCATACTCTCTCTACCCTCTCTCCTTCAAGTTTCCTTCTTGCTAGTTCTTGGGTGTGATTCCATTAGAGGCATTACATTTGTGGTGCTAAGCTTCCAAGAAGATCAAGATTAAGATCAAAAGGATTATCAATTGTTTGCTATAACAATTGAAAGGTATGTAACTCTTAAACCCTAGTTTGTTAATTTTGAAATTAGCCTCTCTCCTCTAGGGTTCTTGTTTGCAATTCAAAGTTATATGTTCAATAGTTAAAACATAGATCCAAAGTAGGTTGCATGTGAACTTAGGAATTGTTTTCTAGTTTATTTGTTTTACCCAAAACCCATCAGTGGTATCAGAGCCATTGTTTGTTTTAAATTGAATTGCTATAATGGTTGAATTACAAATTAGGGTTTATAGCCATTAAACCCTAAAGGCCAAATTTTCGATTTTAGGGTTTTGGTTCAAAGGGTTTTCGAAAACCCTAGCCTCCAAGAACCCTAATCGAAATTAGGGTTAGGGTTTTGAAAACCCTAGCCTCCTCCCTTATGATTTCGAAATATGTTAGCCCCTTTTAGGGTTTCTTTGTTTTGGATAATAGTTGCCTTATTGGATAATTGAGAAAAATAAGGAAATTATCCTATCCCCATATTTTCGAAATCTAGAAGGGATATGGATTAGGATTAAATTAATTGTTTAATTTAATTAGATAATCCTTACAAGATTTAATAAATTAATTAAAAGTTAATTATTAGATAAATATTAAATCTAGTTATTTGGTTTATTTTAAATTTAAATTAATAGTTTAATTTTTCGAAATTTATATATAAACCTTAAAGTTTTAAAAAGTTTAAAACACACCTTATATATGTATTATAATTAAAAGTTCAATATTATATATGTATAAGAATATGGTCAATCAAATCGCTAGTATGCCTCATTCACGAAGCTAGTGTATAAGGGGGGTATAAGGAAACTGCCTATAAAATAGTAGTTGGATGGGTGTCCACTCTCACCCACCGCTTCCGTGATTAGTGGAGGGTCGTTAGCAGAACGGGTTTGATAGGACAACTACATCTCATTAAAAGTATAATGTTATTAAAGAAATTACTAGAACATTATTTTACAAAATCCCAACTCTAGTTACTTTAGGAAAAATGTGAAAAGTGTGCTAATCCATGAAATTGCACATTATGCTTTATTGGTCGTTAGTGGAGCGTGTGTGGTTAACCAGCACACTAAAAGGCACTAATAAAGAGTAGTAATGGGTATCTCATAATTTTCATTTTGATGGAGCGTGTGTGGTTTACCAGCACATCAATAGTTAATGATAAAGACAATGAGGTTACCAAGCACATTTGCATAGTTATTCACATCTTGTTTGTGATCCTCGACATCCCAGTCACAAATAGAAGAGCATAATCCGAGATTTAAACATGCCATTGAAAAGTTCAATGAATCTCAAAAGATCTAGGAGTTTCCAATACATTTAAAACTTAACCTTCTTTTTCGTTTTTTATGGTGGAAATTGGTAAATCGTCATTTACCTACCTTCAAATATTCTGCAACTAGATTACGGCATCCCTCTTCTAGGTTGTAGAGTATTGTGTTGGATCCTAGCCTTGATGTTTCGTTTGGGTGTTACATCAAGGATTCTAATCAACTTGACTTGAATTTCTCCTATTTTGTAGATGTCTGAATCTAACAATGGTCTTCCCAAATCCATTGGAACAAGCTTTCCAAATGAAGATGGCGTTCCAAGATATGATCAAGGAAATGAGAGTCATGCTTCACTTCCTCCACCTCCTCCAATTGTTCTCCCTGACCCACAAGTTCAAAGGCTTGAAAAGTTCAAGCTCACTCAATCCCTATTGGCAAGTAAGCACGAAGATGGGAAACATGTGTGTGCACACGTCTTAGAGATGAAGTCACACATTGATAGGTTAAGGATGTTGGGTGTCGATATCTCAGAGATGTTGGCTGTTGACTGGGTTCTTCAGTCACTTCCTGATTCGTATAGTGAGTTCGTAAGAGAGTACTATACGATGGTTCACGACGTGACCCTCATTGATTTGACCTATTTGCTGATAGCAGCTGAATCAGCAATGATCTGGCGTACTGATCAAGCAAATTTGTCTTGTGAATCAAACTCCCAAACTTCAATGGACATTGAAAATGGTGACATTGGAAATCCAGAAAAGGTAAATTCTGAGATAGTTCCTTGTGCTATTCCAAAAGAGTCCATTTGTTTCTATTGCCAAGAGAAGGGGCATAGGAATTTACCTGAGAGATCTAAGAGATGGGAGAGTCAAGACGTATGGCTCTGCTTCAGGTAAAAATCCACTATCTAACTCCATTAAGTTCCTATTCATTGATTCTTAATACATAATGTGATAAGATTACATTTGAATGTTTTGCAGGATCAGAGAAAAGAGAGGAAGCTTGATGGAAAAGCAAGATGAGTCTGATCACGAAGAAATGGATCACGATCGCATGGATTCGAAGATCAGATTTTGAGCTTAGAAAGTTATGATAGATTTGTTAGGAATATTTAATTACATAGTTTTGCAGTTGATTTTTGCATTGTAAGGACATGTTTTCCGCTGCTTTTATGAATAAAATAAAAAAAATTTGGTTTGAATAATTTTATATATCCTTGCAATGAAATCGTTATGAAAAATTGATGTTTGTGTATTGTTATCAATAATGGATTTGATTATTAATTATGTTATTTGTGGAAATGTCGAGAATTTGCCAAATAAAGGAAGATTCTCATCGCCCAAGTTTCAGTTGGACAGAAACTTGGAGTCATGCAACTGGGTTGCGTGATGAATGAGAAACTTCATAGTTGGAAATTAGACTAATTCTTTGACAAAGTGTCAAGAGAAAGACCAGGAGATCGAGTACACTAGGTTGTGCATTGATCAAGTCCACCACAAGAGTGATAAAGATATTCGTCATGATTTACTAAAGTTTAGTGAATATGGTTATACTTATAAGATTAAGTATAATTCTGAGTTGATTGAAAGAGTTTCAATAAATAGCAGAACGAATAAGAAGAATCAAGTAGGCAGAAAGAAAAAAAAGTTCCACTATTCTAAGAAGAAGGGAGAGTACCTTTTATTGTGTTTTATGATAAGTCTTAATGATTAAAAAACCATATCTCAATTGATCCTCCAAGTGAGTCTTAGTGCATTTGTATGTCCAAGAAGAGGAATCGAGAATTGTAGAAATGGTTAAAATCAAGAAGTCGATCATACTTCGTTCCAATATCAAGTCTTAGAATTATATTCCAAGATTGTAAATTGAGTGACAAGTCTTAAGTAGGTTTATAACACTCATCAAATGTGGAGTTTGGAAAAAGGCTTTCTTATTCTTGCACATTTGAAATTGGTAAGTTGTGCTGTCTTGGATAAGACAAAGACCAACTAGGACCAATTATGTGAAGTGTTTTGTCTTGATAAGAACTACACTAACTCTTGAATATTTGTTTTGTCTAGGAAAGGTTCCTGACAAGAGAATCATATATGTCAAGAGGTCAGTGGGAGTCTCAATTGTCTTGAAAAGTTTCAAGAACAAATCAAGAATAAACCGATAGTTAATAACTAGCACACGACTTGAGGTTTCTAACCTATCGTGTTCACATACTATTGTTTCTGTGCCATTCCAGGTTGGTCAACTATGCATGTGAGTTCTATGAGATCTCAATGGGTTGCATAGGGACAAGGCACCTTGATCGATGGAAAGTACATTGAAAGGTAGGGGTGAGTTGCTAAATAACGTGGAAACAAAGGTGGGACCCTTGATGGCAAGAAATTAAGAATGGACAAGTTCGGTCCATAAGAGTTTGGATTTGTGACAATTTTTCTCTTATGATTATGTTATGACAAATTCACATGGATAGGAACACATACACCACAAAATCTGAGTGTTATAAGGTTTCTCTCCTTCATGAAAATGATTGTGAGGAAACGCTTTCACTAAGAGAGATTTTGAAGATAGCATTATGTAATTTGTAATTCTCAAATTCGATTATGATTACGGCATCCCTCTTCATAGTTCGAATTGTGGGAAATGGCAAATGGGTCTGAACATTTTAGACTTATTCTAGAAATGTTTAAACACAGATATGGGTTATCTAAGGAAAGGTGTATGAGTTCGAGAAGCTTAAATAAAGGCTTATCAAAGCGTCTCGGTTTCAGAAATCTGAACTTTGGAAAAGAAAGTCAATAAGTAATTGGTTTCTAGAAGTCCAGCTAATTTCTGAATACGTGTCAAAGCTAGTGGGAGCATAAATGTTATGCTAGGATAGATATAATCATCATGTTAGTGGGAGCATGATTATTATTTGAAGTATTGCAAGTTGGCAATATTAATTATAGAAAAACAAAAGTTTCACTTTGCAAAGTCGCAGGAGTTGAAAAGTTGTTTTTTCTATAATTAAGGGAGAGAATATTATACTTCGTTTCAAAAAAATCTAAAGCTTAGATTGAGAAATTTTAATAAATTTAGTCAAAGGGTACATAGTGTGTTCTTAAATTTCGATTATGATTACGGCATCCCTCTTCATAGTTCGAAATTGTGAGAACGTTACACATAAAATATTATGGCAGAAGATTGATAAAGTATCATATCTTTATGTAAGAACATTATGCATCGTGTCCCATACGCTTCGGGTATAGGATCGATTGCAAATGCTATAATATTTGACCATTCTTAAATTTTCCAAATGTCTAGCACATTAAGAGGGAAAAAGGACTAGAATCGGTTTTGACTAAAATAATTAAACAACTATCAAAGAACGATCCAAAGTTCACTGAGGATTGGTCGCTTGTGAGTAGTTGGAAGTATGGTATTGGATGGACCATATCAACATTATTATGAATAGATAAGATTCTATTAAGAATGAGTTGTCATATGGCAAATATGGAAATGTTTCCATATTGGGAGTTGGATGTTGAGAGTCTATGTCTAGATTAGAAACTTTTATGCAAGAAGGATGTTCAAAGGAATGTACTTTGAATATGAGACTTCACGTCTATGGAATTGTCTTGTGACATTTTTTTGATAAGAGTACTTTGTAATTTCATTAGCCAAGTCTTGGTGACTTTTGTGCTATGACTTTGCGAAAGGATCGTTGCATAAAATGTTAGAATCTAGCATATTCTAGTAGTAGCATGAACCTTGTGTTCTAACACTAATAATAAGGATTGGAAATTGTGAAATGAGCATCATTGGAAAAGTTTTTCAATTGATCTATTTCACAAAGTAAGGACCATAGGAAACAAAGTGTGCATGCTTGGAGCATGGGACAATTGTTGTTATAATTCAAGTAATAAGTTGATTACTCGAAACATTATACAATGAATAATGTGTAATTAATATGGTGACTAAATAAAAGAAGTTTTATTTATACTCAAAAGTTTGGGGCCGTATTAGATTCGATTATTATTGTGTTTCAGTTTGCATGTTTTGACTTCCAGGATAACTGGGTTATTCAAACCTCCACAGTCGCTCGTACTTTTGGAAGTAAGTAGTGAATTAAGACTGTCATGAATAGGATTGCAGATTGTCTAAGGATAGACATAGCAATAGAATTGCTGCAATGTTCATGAGTACTTAAAGAGTGAGATTTGAGTATTAGATAAAACCCCGCTCAGAGTATTGCTTCATGGAATTCATCACTAGTAATACTGAGACGATAATATCTGTGATCTTGAAACAGAGATATATGAGTTGTAATTTGCAAGTCGGCTATACATTGGTGATACGAAAACACATTAGTAACTTGGTGTTATAAAACGTATTGTCATGTATGGTTTGATGAGTAAAAGATACAAGCATATGAGTCAGTGTTTATTCGTTCCGTTTGCCCTAACCGGAAAAACGATATCTGTGGGCCCCTCGATGATTTGGTGTTGACTTATGTGTTGGGCCCAGCCAGGACCAAATTGATGTGCTCGATTAGAAGTCCTATATCATCACAAATCAGAAATCGGGAAACATAGATTCTGGACAAAGAGATTGATTGTATTCCATGTCTTATGTCTAGGGATATCTAGTAGAACGAAGGGTCATGTGATCACTTATCTTAGGACATGTAACTAGCAGCTTTTGGAAGCTACAATTTGCTGGTCAAATTTAGAAGGCATACTAGCAATTATAGTTACAGACTTATCCAAGTGGGAGACTGTTGGATTAGATGTCTAAGCCCATAACTATAATTGGTATGTACTTGAATTGATAGCAGCACAGTCCTTTTGGGTTGCCCTCAAACCTAGCAACTGGACAAGGAAATTATGAAAGGAGAGATATTAATTTATAAGATTAATAAATTAATATGTAAATGATTTATTAATATGTTAATGGATTAATATATTAATTATAAATCATTATGTTTAATTAATAGTTAGCCAGAAATTAATCAGAATTAATTTTGGGGTTAAAAGAATTAATTATAAAGTGCAGGGACTAGTTTGCAATTATCTAATAGTTGAGTGGAAGGCTCCAGAACCTCCTTGGAAGGAGGTGGACGAAATCTATAGGGGAAACCCTAAGGATTTCGTCCAACGGGTTCTAGATAAGGCCCTTGGGCTTTGCTTAGGCCTTAAGCAAGGAGCATTAGGGTTTTCCCTAAACCCTAGATCCCTCAGCTATTTAAGGAGCCTCCTGGCTCACATTTTTTGTCACTCCTTCTTTGTGGAAACCCTAGGGCCGAAAACTGCATACTCTCTCTACCCTCTCTCCTTCAAGTTTCCTTCTTGCTAGTTCTTGGGTGTGATTCCATTAGAGGCATTACATTTGTGGTGCTAAGCTTCCAAGAAGATCAAGATTAAGATCAAAAGGATTATCAATTGTTTGCTATAACAATTGAAAGGTATGTAACTCTTAAACCCTAGTTTGTTAATTTCGAAATTAGCCTCTCTCCTCTAGGGTTCTTGTTTGCAATTCAAAGTTATATATTCAATAGTTAAAACATAGATCCAAAGTAGGTTGCATGTGAACTTAGGAATTGTTTTCTAGTTTATTTGTTTTACCCAAAACCCATCAACATATTGGGAGAGATTTAAGAAACGTTGTGCTCGTTGTCCAAAGCATGGAATAACTGAATACCATCTCCTCCACTACTTCATTGAAGGCATGACTCCAATGGAAAGAAGGCTTCTTAATGCCTCAAGTGGCGGGTCTTTACCCGAAAGGACTCCAACTGAAATCTGCAACTTAATCAAAAACATGGCTAAAGATTCTAAGGATTCAAGTCATGATGAAGAATGGTACACGGACACATCCTGAGGTGTAAAAGAAGTCCAAACTCCTCAAATAAAAGCTCAATTATCCGAGCTTACAAAAGTGGTAATGATGCTAGCTAAGGATAAAAGTATTCAACCCACACCCCGTCCTTGCGGTATTTGCACTCAAGTGGGG
Source organism: Lactuca virosa (assembly GCF_052849685.1). NCBI lineage: Eukaryota > Viridiplantae > Streptophyta > Magnoliopsida > Asterales > Asteraceae > Lactuca > Lactuca virosa. The sequence goes on along the minus strand of NC_136429.1, from coordinate 440,181,211 downwards.
CACCAAACTGACATGTGCCCTCAACATCAAGAGGAGGATTATGAAGAAGCAAATGCCTTGGGAGGGTATTCCGGTTCTAATCAAAGATAATTAAACCTTGGGGTGACCAAAGATGGTACAACAATCAAGGTTGGGGAGGAAATCAACATGGGAGTTATCAACAAAGACCACCATTTCCTCAACATCAACAAAGGACGCCTTTTAAACCTTAAAATTTCCAGCCAAGGCCACCACAACAACCACCTCTACAAGCGGGTTCATCAAGTATGTCATTGGAGGATATTGTTAAAAGCCTTGCCACTAGCACTCAAAGCTTCCAACAAGAAACCAAGGCTAGCATAAAAAGCTTGGAGCAACAAGTGTCACAACTTGCTCAATCTGTGAGTAGAATGTAATCACAAGGCAAGCTACCATCTCAAACAGAGAAGAACCCGAAACATAATGCATGTGCCATTACTTTGAGAGGAGGAAAAAGTTATGAAGGCCCAAGGATTCCGGATGAAGAAGATGAAGAAACGAAGATTGAGGTAGAAGAAGCTATCAAAGAAGAGGAAAGGAAAGATACTTCAAAGTCAAAGAAGCCAACAGATATCGAAGTGAAAGTAACTCCAACACCATTTCCTTCAAGGTTAACAAGCACGAAAAGAGAACGGGAAGATGACGAGATCATGGCAATGTTTTGGAAGGTTGAAATCAACATCTCTCTTTTAGATTCCATTACATAAATTCCTAGATATGCTAAGTTCCTCAAGGAAATTTGCACATCTAAGAAAAAGGTCAAAGGAAATCAAACGGTGAAAGTAGGGGAAAACGTGTTTGCCGTGTTACAAAATGACTACCAAAGAAATGCAAGGATTCGGGTGTATTCACGGTTCCTTGTAAAATGGGTAACCTTTTGTGCCACGTGCCATGCTTGATCTTGGAGCATCAATTAATGTTTTACCTTATTCAAGCTATAAAACAATGGGAGTTGGACCTTTAACAAAAACAGGAGTCGTAATTCAACTTTCTGATCGCTCTTTAGTACACCCAAAAGGTGTCTTGGAGGACGTTTTAGTGCAAGTCAATGAACATGTATTTCCCTCTGACTTTTATGTGCTTGATATGGGAGATCACGACCAAACCTCGAGTTTCATACTTTTAGGTAGACCATTTTTAAAAACAGCAAAAACAAAAATTGACGTCTACAATGGTACATTGTCTATGGAATTTTATGGGGAGGTCATCAACTTCAATATCTATGAAGCAATGCAGTATCCAAGCGATGTTTATTGTATTAATTTTGTTGATATGATCCAACCTTTGACTGAAAAGTGTTTTGAGTTGACTAACAATGATTCGTTGGAGTTAGCTTTGAGCAGGAATTTTGATAACAATTTAGTCAAAGAGATTGCAGCAAATTTCAAGCTTGATAAAGAGTTGCTGGAAATTGTGGAGTTTATGGAAGAGAGGAAGAAAATGAGGTATGATAATAATAAAGTTAAATTGCCCATTTCTAACACAAAACTTCTTCCTTCTATTGTGCAGGCACCCAAGCTAGAGTTAAAGACTCTTCCCGGCCATTCGAAGTATGCATATCTTGGAGAAGAGAATACTTTGCCTGTCATTATCTCTAACAAGCTGTCCATTGTAGAAGAAGATGAGTTGGTGACTTTGCTGACAGAGTATAAGAAGGCTATTGGGTGGACGATTGCTGACATAAAGGGGTTGAGTCCTTCCTTATGCATGCATAAGATTCTCATGGAGGAAGACTTCAAACCAATCCGAGAGGCACAAAGAAGATTGAATCCCCCCATGATGGAGGTGGTAAAGAAAGAAATAATGAAGCTCTTAGATGCAGGTATGATCTACCCCATCTCTGATAGAAAATGGGTGAGCCTCGTTCAGGTAGTCCCAAAAAAAGTCGGGGTAACAGTTGTCAAGAATTCTGAGGGAGAATTGGTGCCAACCCGCGTGCAAAATGGGCGGAGAGTTTGTATTGACTATAGAAAGTTGAATGCCTCAACAAGGAAAGACCATTTCCCCCTGCCATTTATTGACCAAATGTGTGACAACCCGAAATTTCTATTATGTACAACCATTCACTTCAATAGGAGTCAAAACTGTTTCTGCTAATTTTCAAGCTTTTTGGAATAAGTTTGAGTAATTTAAGATTAGTACTTCAGGAGATAACAGGAGAGAGGATGCCCTAGAGTTTATTGTGCAATAATATTATTCTAAAACTCCAAGTGTTTGGAGTTTACGGCCTAAACAAAGGTGTTTACGGCCGTAAACCCTAAAAGTGGGTATACATATGACAGTTAGTCATTATTTATCACTTTTCAAAATTTCAAGATCCAAAACTCAATTCTCTCTCAAATATCATCGACTTTTCTTCTTGATCTTCAACATTGTAAGTGTTTCTAACCCTAAAAAGTTGATATCTTACTTAATCTAGTGATCTAACATGATTCCATCCGTGAAATCATTCCAAAAGTGTAGATCTTCAAGTTTCACCAAGAACACACACTAGTGTTCTTGGACTTTTAGCACCTTTTCAAGCTTCTACCTAGTAAGTAATTCTATCCTAGAGTATTATAGAGTTTGTTACACTTCTAAACATCAAGAAAACACCCAAGGAACCAAGGATCAAAGGTGTTTACGGTCCAAGATGTTCTTGGACCGTAAACCCCAAAAAGGGTGCCAAAGTGTGCCCTAGTCCCTTCTAAGCCTTGGAAACTAGCCTAGATCCCTTCCTTGATGTGGTTAGTACTTAAAAACATCATAAAACCATAAAGCATTTGGGTTTACGGCCGTAAACCCAAAGGGAAATGGTCCAAGGACCGTAAACTTCTAAAAGGAGTGAAATGGTGCCCTAATCTCTTCCTAAGGCTTAAACATGAAGTAGGAATGCTTCTTGTGATCTTTAAGGCTTCAAAACACACGAGGGTCAAAGAAACATGATTTTACGGCCGTAAACTCATGGGTTTACGACCGTAAACTCAATGAGTTATGGTCACAAAACCGTAAACTCAAATAAAGGGTTCCTTTGAACCCTAAACTCAATAGCAATGTCCTACAACACTTAGATGCAATCCTTAGGACTTATAGCACTTAAATAAGGTGTTTTACATGTCCTAGGATGTCTTAACTTTGTTAATTAGTTGTTTAAAGACTAATTGGATACATATATGTGATATTATATGTTAACTAGGATCATCGTGTGTGTACAAGTCTTCACTTGACACCTAGCATCCTATACATTCCGTTTATCCAAACCACTCACTACAGGTGAGTTCATACCCCTTAATTAACCTTTTAAATATTTTTAAATGCTTTTATGGGGGGGATACAAGTTGAACTATTATAGTTATTATATCAATCACATGTGATTAATAACTACCAAAGAAGTGGATTTCTTACTTTTCAAACTGTGTTATCAAACTGTTTTACTTCAAACTGTTTTACAAACTCTTTTACTTATCAAATACTTTTATTAAACTCTTTTAACCTATATTCTGTGTATCTATATGGATATAATTATATAAGTAGGATTGAAAGGACTTAGGACTGATAGCTCACCTTACTTCCTGTTCCTTGTTTGGTTGTGGACTTAGGGTATTCGGGTTATTTGTCCGAAGGTCGTTTGAATCCTAGTTATATATCATGTATATGTGTACAGATATAAAAGGTTACTTCTTTCATTCAGTTTAATGCCTTTGGGTAGCAAAGGTATACAAACATGTTCATATACACAAACAACATTACTAGTAAACTATAATAGGTATAGTTTAGGAAGATACTATTACTAGAACAATGAAACATACAATGAGTCAGTTCATTCATGAGTTATACATAGTGATGAGAAACAAACATAATACATAGTGATGAGAAACAAACATAATACATAGTGATGAGAAACAAACATAATACACAGTTATGAGAAACAAAACATACAAGCTAGACAGAGAAAGAACACACAATACAGCTAGCACATACATATACATTACTTACAGTTATGTGAGCCACTTAACGGGGGCATGGCACTACCTTTCATGACCCGTTTTGTATCCAGAATCTCCTTAATTGGGGAGCGTATGAGTTTGTGTATAGATCTATACTGGATTGACTATCTTACACCTTGCTGCTCGCTACAGTGAATCTTGCAAGTCTACGGGTGCCAAACGTCATTTCTTACGACGTCTTACATCGTCGTTTTTCTATAGAGTCGGTAGCAGGATACAGGCCGATCACATGGTACTTTAAAATAATAATTAGTTTAAAGTAATTAGTACAACAGTAGTTACTTAATACAACACTACAATACTATTTCATTTTCCCTTTACATTTACTTTGTGATATTCACACAATAAACAATAATGTAAAAACTATATTTTTGGTTAATGATAGTCAGATTTTGGAAAATACACACTCTTACAAGAGACACACACAGATACTAGATGCCTTGGTAGAAGGCTAATTTTAGTAGGAAACATAGGGTTTTCTAGGAGAGTTCAAACAATTACAAACTTTTACAAAACTTATACATTACAAGACTTACAAACACTTTCATAACAATTACAGACACTAATATACTTATGATCTCACCAGCTTTAAAGCTGATAAACTCTTTCAAAATAACTTGTATTCTCAGGTCACCAGTAGACAGGTACCGGTGCCAGGTTTTGAGAAGATGGAGCTCGTTCAAGACCCATCTTTTATTTTTGATGTATATTTTGGTGTCTATATAACTTGACAGAACACACTTGTATGAAATTATATTATTAATGCAATGGATGATGTTGTTGCTTATTTACTACTTTGCATTGTTGTGATACTGAACATGATGTCCTCCACCCCCGAACGTTTCCGCCGTTCCGGTTTTGGGGTGTGACAGATTGGTATCAGAGCATTGTTGATAGTGAATCGAGTGTATCAACCCATAAAAGATATACGAACTATAAACACAGCGGGATTAAAATACTCTGATAGAGAGTTTATACTTTTAAATAATAAAATATTTAACTAAGTATAAATACCTGCATTCATACTAAAATCAGTGTCACTAGGACAGAACAAAAGTATTACGATTGTTGGACAGCACAAGTAGACTTAGAGATATATGGTCAACCCTGGGAAGATGTAGCATGATCAACTACATTATCCGAGGTGTGATTAGCATGTGCCTAAGTATGGTTGTGAGGTTGCAACAACTCTAAAAACTTACCAACACTACTACAACGAGAACAGTAGAACAGAACATAAACTTAAAATACTATAGGAGTATTTTGTGTTGCTATTAATTACCTATCTGAGAACTAAAGGTCTTTATTAGTATGTCAATAGTTACGGGGTGGATACATTAAGGTTATAGGTAACTAGGATGGCATAGACTTAGAATCTGTGATCTTTGCTCTACTTTCTGTTCCTTGTTTGGTTGTGGGCTTAGAGTTAGGGTCACTTATTCAAAGGTCTATCCTGTCTAGGTTACATATGACTGGTATGTACTACGCAAATGTTGGAGTAACTGATAAAGATCATCTTATAATTATCTAATTAGTTCGTCTATTTAGTTATTTCTTTATCCCTTTTCTCGCGTAGATTTCATGGCCGGATTCCATATCCCCGGAGACCTGTACTATCCCAACCAAGGTAATGCAGGATGGCTGGGAGAAGAGCCAGAAGATGATCACCCAATCCCTTTGGATGATCACGAAGCTGAAGGCTTTTCTGATGGTTCTGACTCAGAGCCTGAAGTCAACAACCTACCCCCAGCTGCTCAAGACCCAAACCTGAACCCTCGTCCAGCATTTCAAGGACCCAGTCCTCTGTGGGCCACAAACTTGAATAGATGGAGTCAGGAACAGGGTCAACCCATACCCTGCAATGGAGACAGAAGCTTCTACAACCTCACTGAGGGAGGTTCAGCTGACAGGGTCCTTCCCATAATGGTCCGTAGGATTGCTCGGAACACCGAGCAAGGTCGAGCAACTATCGACCGAGTCGTGGAGATTGACGCCAACTCTGGCATTAACACTGTCCG